>NW_024070189.1:63600735-64247937 GCF_014754425.2 Oryx dammah | reverse complement strand
TGTTTTTTTACTTTTTTTTTAAAATTTTTTATATAAAAAAAAAAAAGAATAAATTTATAAAAACTTTTTCCCAAAAAAAATTAAAAAAAAAAAAAAAAAAAAAAAAAAAAGGCAGAAGAGTATCTATGGTATGATATATTTTCATAGAAGACAAAAAGAAGTATAAGAAAATATATGTATATCTGCTCATTCTGGGGAAAAAATGAGGAAGCAGAAACTAATTATCAATTAGGATGCTTACCTACAAGGGAAGATGGGAAAGGATGATAAGGAGGAGGGAAGGGGAATGGATAGAAGTCATGATGAGGGAGTGCCCTCTCTGAGTTTATCTTTTCGCCCTAAAACCATGACAATATTTCTTATACCCAAAAAATTAACGAAAATCAACCTGAGAGTCAGTTAACAGGTAATGCAAGACACATCTATGTTGACTTGTGAATATTATCACTGAGACAAGACATAAAATGAACAAATGCCCATAGGAAACCTGTGGCCCTCAGCAAAATGTCAACAGACACTGATGTAAAGGCTCAGTCACAGACACATTCTTCACTTGCCACATTTTCCACAGTCCTGGTCATGACTCACTGGTCTGCCTGCCTCTGAATATTCAGAGCACTGGAGCGAGTCCACACAAGGAAAGTGAAGCATGTTCTTCAGAAAGTGTCTGGAGTTTCTTCCCACACCCTTCCCAGCTGATGGGCTGAGGACCAGGCAAACAAACTATTGGTGCTACAGTGATGCCCAACCACAGCGTCACATTGGTATCACCCAGAGAGCCCTACCAACCCCTAATGCCAGCCCCAGCCCCCAGAGATGACGATTTAATTGGTCTGGGGGGGCCAGTACTTTGAAAAGCTCTCTCTGGTGACTCTTACCACGCAGCCTTCTACAGCCTGGCGGAGACCCGGTTGCTATTAGAGAATTGGCCACCAGATGGCGATAGAATCAGACCGAAAGGGGCTGCTGGGTGGCAGGGAGGAGACAAAGTCCTAGGGATTAAGGTACTAGCCTCCAGCCACTGCTGCTGCTGCTGCTAAGTCGCTTCAGTCGTGTCCGACTCTGTGCGACCCCATAGACGGCAGCCCACCAGGCTCCCCTGTCTCTGAGATTCTCCAGGCAAGAACACTGGAGTGGGTTGCCATTTCCTTCTCCAATGCATGAAAGTAAAAAGTGAAAGTGAAGTCGCTCAGTTGTGGCCAACTCCTAGCGACCCCATGGACTGCAGCCCAACAGGCTCCTCCGTCCATGGGATTTTCCAGGCAAGAGTACTGGAGTGGGCTGCCATTGCCTTATCCAAGCCTCCAGCCACTAGAGATGTTTTGGTTTTTTTTTTTTCACCCTAAGAGTGTGGGGTATCTGCCCAGAGACATTTCCCAAAAATTTTCAGATTGCTTCTGTTTGGAGCCCATGCTGACCTTAGTGGGCTGCAGGGGATCCCGAAAAGAGTGCCCCTGTCACATACATACAAAGCAAATTCCCCCACACCTGTGATCTGGTCAACTAAGGAAACAAGGGGGGCCAGTGTACCCTCTGTAGGTAGGGAGCTCCAGGAACACCAAAATAGGTCCCTCCTGGGACCAGGTGTGGGGCCTTAGTTCCCAGGGTCCACAAGAAAGTTACCTCCCCATTTGATGACCAAGAGAGAACCCTCTAAGCAGACATTGCTCATGCCTTAAGAGAAGTCACCAGTTCTCCACCTCCAAATGCCCTTTAGAGAAAAACCCAGTTACCCAATAGTGTCTACTCCAAAAATAATAAGGAGTGGACTCCAGGAAGGGGTTTCTCTCTGAATTACCCTTACTTCCCCAGAGGGCAATGTGGAGCCAATTCCAGTTTCACCAGGGAGGATATGAAAGTTCACAGAGGGGCAGGCCTTGCCTAACATCACACAGCAAGGGGCCTCAGAGGCATGCCTCAGACCCAGGCCTCCCGCCCCACGAGGAGTCCCCAGCTCCAAGCATCCCTGTTGGTGATTGGAAACCGTATGGAAGCAGGGCCCACACAGGGTGGGGTGGGCTGGCCAGCCCGCCCTGGGAGGGAGTGAGGCGCCACCGGGGCCCCCACCCAGCCCTCACCAGACACTCTCACGCTTCCCTGACCAGCCTGACCACCCTCGAAGCTCCTGAGGTGACCCATTTCCCTCAGCTTCAAAACAAACCAAAATGCAGACCAACATCCTTTGTTTGTTTTGGGGGATCAGAGAAAGGGGAAAGCAGTTCTGTGGGTTTGCACTTAAAAACAAAACTGCTCTGAGCTGCCCGAGCAGAAACCAAACCAAAGGTGAATTCAGAGGCCAAAAACCCTCCTGGAAGTGCTGCCTCCGAATGAGTCAAGGGAGGGCGTGGCAGGCTCGGAGACAAGGCTACCCACCGACCCAGCACCAGTGACCCAGGTCGGACAGCCATCACAGCGGCGCAAGGCTGCAGCCACCCCTCCCGGTCACCCTGGGCAGTGCGGACTTGGCAGGGGACCAGGCCCTGGGAGGCTGGGCCTCCTCGCTTAGCAAGGACTGGGGAGAAGTCGGGGCACGGCAATGGACACCGGGTCAGTGACTCGACCTGACAACCCACTCCCGTCTCAGCAACCCACAGACTCACAGGCCACGCTGAGGAAACAAGAAGGTGAACGTGCCCGGAGCCCAGCCTCATGGGAGCACCGGGTCAGCAGGTGAGACCCCCTCAGCACTGGTGCCAACAGGGAGGGTCTGGCCAGGCTCTGATTCATCTGCCTGTAGGTCTTGTGTTTCCCCCATATTTCCACCTCCAGGAGGGAGCTCACAGAGGCAGAATCCAGGATGTTCCAAGAGACTGGGGACTCCCCATCTTGCAGGACATGTGGGCTCCGGGAGCCACGCTGGCTGGAGACGCTGCCTGGGTCGTGTCCTGAGTTTAGATGAGGAAACAGGAGCAACTGAAGCCAGGCCTGCAGAGGCCCAGCTGGTGCTCCTGGACCCTGTCAACAGCCCCAGTGAACACTCATGAGCCTGCTGTGAGAGGCAGCAGGAGGACTGTGGTCAGCGACCAAGGGTCAGCTGGCCTGGCAGAGTAGTATCATCAATAATGCAAGTCCAGGACTTCCTGGGCAATCCAGTGGTTAAAGATTTTGCCTTCCAAGGGAGGGGATTTGGGTTCAATCCCTGGTCAATCGGGGAGCTAAGATTCCGCATGTTTCATGGCCAAAAAATCAAAACATAAAACAGAAACAATATTGTAACAAATTCAATAGACTTTTTAAAAATAATTTAAAAAAAAAATGAATATCCAAGGATGGCCAGAGATGCTCCCAGCTGAGTGAGAATTCCTCACTTATCCTAAAAGTTTCAAATACACAGTCTCATTTGAGCTTCATGAACTCAAATGGGACAGCTGGGATTCAGAGAGGCAAAACAATTTACTAAAGGTCACACAGCAAGTCAGCACCTGGTCTTCGTGGGTTATACCCGTCTCAGGATTCAACCTGCCTGGAACAGGATTCTAGGCTGTGGGGATTCCTCATCTCCTCCCCGTCATTTGGGTCTAGGATGGCTTGAGTAGACTTTGTATGGAGTGCCTCGATTTTCTTAAGCTATGACCATTTTTTGGTTCTTTGGCAACAACTTAAGCACCTGACTCTTAATCCTCCCTCTACCCTTGACAAGTTGGTGCCTTCATCAGCCTATTTCACAGATAAGGAAGCTGACACTCATCAACCAGCCCAAGGTCACTCAGATGGTCAATGACAAGCCTGGACTCAAAGCCAGCCTTTCCCCCATCCCCAGCCTGTTCAGTACCCTGCCTCCCTGCCCTGTCTCTTAAAAGATCAGATCAACATTGAGAAGGCCCTAATGTTGGGCTTTCTCCAGGATCCCAGGTGGGTTATGATTCAAGGCCTAACTTGTAGGGGCTCATCCCCCCTTGGAGGGAGGTGGACTGAAACATCTGTGGGGGTCCCGGGCCCTCCCCATGCCCAGCGCTAGCTCCCGTGGTGTGCAGGTGTGTGTACCCACCAACGGCAGCCAGCATCTGGCTACCCACCAACTATCAATGGGAAATCTTCCCCCTTCTTCCTGCCTAGTCCTCCTCAGCTGCTGGGCCCAACAAGTGGATTCATGAAAACTTCCAAGGCCCCACTAAGCTAGCTGGCATCCTAACTGTCTCCACAAAACAGAGGTTCCTCTTCTTTAAGTAGAGGAGTTCAACAACATGTGTGAATTTCAACAACACATGTGTGTGTGCATATGGGTAGTAAGGATAGACCACCCAGTGGCCTCACCATCCAAAGAAACTACAGATAACACCTTTATTTTTCTCTCATCTTCTTTTTCCTCCTGAGCATCTTTCATGTTTTAACATGTCTGTGTTCATGCTGTCTGCCTACCTTATTTCTGTTTATTTAGCATTAATTTATTTACTGCTATAGCTCCAGTATATAGTGCACTACTGGGCACAAACAGGACCTCAATAAATATTTGCTGAATTAAGGTGCATGTGTACACATTCCTATGTGTGTGTATGTGTGTGCACATTCCTCCCTGGGGGTGCTTGTGTGCTCACTTGTATGTAGGTACCTAGTGTGTGTCCAGGTACAGAGATGACGGTGTGGTTTGCTGAGCTGTGTATCTGTGTCACTGTATCACTCATTCAACAAACAACTGTTGACCACCTGCCCCGTGAGCATCGCTGGGCCCGTGCTGGGAACACAATAGAGAACCGGGCCAAATGGAAAGCAGAGCCCTCTTTACAGATCCCCTCAACTCAGGCCCGTCTGGGGAGAGAGACCAGAGCAAGGGCTCTAATTATGCATGGGAGCCAGAGGGCACTATTGACCTTTGAGGGGCTGGTCTCAAGGCAAGGGCCCAGCAACCCCCAACAAGGCCCGCCCTGCAAAGCCTCTCTCACTCTTTTCCTCCCTGCCCTCATCACAGGGCACCCCCCAAGTGGGAACAAGACGCAAAGCAACAGGTCCTTCCCTGAGGAAATGCAGCCAGGGATCAAGAAGCCCAAAGAAAACCCACAAGATCAGTCCAAATAACTCCAGGCCCCACTGGCTGAGAGTGGGCCGCGTGTGGAGAACGTGCAGTGTGTTGGCCCCCCGGCCACTCTGAGGCTTGTTTACAGGGGCACGGCTGAGGCCCTGTGTATCTGTTTCCTGTTGCCGCTGTAACAAATTACCACAACCTTAATAACTCAAAACAACACAAATATTATTATCTTACAGCCCTGGAGGTCAGAAGTCCGCACATCAGTGTGTCAGTATGCCTGCATTCCTTCAGGAGGCTCTAGGAAAGAATCATTTCCTTGCCTTCTTCAGCTTCTAGAAGCAACCAGCTTTCCTTGGCTCTTGAACTCATCCAGCACCTGGGGCGTAGCGGCTCTTAACCTCCCTCATCTCTGCTCGGGTGTGTCCCCTCTTCCCACGGACTCTCCCAGCTTCTGCTTTGAAGAAGCCTTCTGACTCCTTTGGCCCCCCTGGGATATCCAGGCCCATCTCAAGATCTTTAACTCAGCACATCTGCCAAGTCCCGTTTGCCATGTAAGGGAACGTAGTCACAGGTTCTGGGGACTAGGACCCAGAAAAAACACTGTTCTGCCTACCATGCTCAGAAATGAAAGGATCTACCCAAGGTCTGAAGGGTTTGGTGAAGGTCAGAACTCAGGCTGCAGGGCCCCAGTTCTGTGTCCTTTGGGGCAGCACCTCAGGATAGGGGTAAAAGAAGCTGGCCCCACAAACCTAAGCTAAGTCTCTTTAAATATGCTGTGCTGACTGGTCCATCACACCTGGTTTGCTTTTCAGTTCCACCACCTACTAACGGGGTGACCTTGGACATGTAGCTTAATGTCTCAGCACCTCAGTCTTCCCATCTGTGAAGTGGGGTGATGAGGAGAGCCACCATGAAGGCTTGTTGACTTGCAATGAGCCTGTGTCCTGACTGAACTGTCCCAGTCCTGGTAGTGATCCCAGCTGCCCCACCCCCAACTCATCCCATTTAGAAATGCATAAAGTGAGGGCCAGGAGAGGGAAGGAGGCACACAGGCACCCAGCAGGACTGGCAACCAAAGAAGTGCCCTTGACCCCTGGAGCCCTTCTCCTGCCCCTCCCCAGAGCAGTGGGGTGGCCACTTTCTTGGCATCTCCCCAGGGAAGGAAGCCTTTGATACCTAACTGGGTCTCAGAAAGGGAACAAAGGGATGCTTTCTGCATGAAAAGCCACCTGCTGGTGCAGGGAAGAAACCCTGATTCATAGAGCTGATGTTTCCTGACTGCAGACTCAGGAAAGAAGTCCATGGGGTCTGCCACCATGTTAGGGGCTTGCCCACACAGAGGCACCAGAGATTCGGTAAGTGTCCCACAGCTGGAAGGGAGAGGTGACATCAGAGGAGCTGCCAAGTGCTCTTGAACTCATCATTTTTCTATGTTATACAAAAGTAATAATAATCATAATATGTGACAGTTGAGGGCTTACTTTGAGCTCAGTACTTTATCAACATCACTTCGTGTGACACAATAAGTTTAGAAGTTTAGGATGGGGTAAGGAGAGGTTCCCAGGAGACTGGGAAGGCTTCCAGGGCAGGGGATGGAGCCAGGCCTCCAAGGACCGTTCCTGTTAGAGAAAGAAAAGATGCTCTCCTGCCCATCTCCAGGCCACAAGGTCCTCATTCAGCCCCGCAGCAGGGAACTCCATGACGGAAAGACATCAGGACCTCCCAAGCCGTTCCCCTGAGGCTGTCTCCTCACTGGCTTGTGACCAAAAGTACTGAATATGTCCTTAGTTCATATTGTGATCCTGGCCCTTAAAAGGCTAATCAGTGTGCTCTAGCATTTTTCTCTGACTTTTTAAAAATATAGGAACTTTGTCACTACTCATAAGAGAAATTCATACTCATTAAAGAAAAATGGGTAGTAAGGACAGACCACCAAATGGCCTCACTATCCAAAGAAATTACAGCTAACACCTTGGTTTATTTTTCTTTCTTTTTTTTCCTCCTGGGCATCTTCTATTTTTTAACATGTCTGTGTTCATGCTGCAGGCCTTCTGATTTCTCTTCACTTAGCATTAATTTATTTACTGCTATAGCTCCAGTATGTAGCACAGTATTTGGCACAAATAGGACCTCAATAAATATTTGCTGAATTAAGGTGAATGAACAGAGATCATTTTTCTATGTTATACAAAAGTAATAATAATCATAATATGTGACAGTTGAGGGCTTACTTTGAGCTCAGTACTTTATCAACGTTGTTTTGTGTGACACGATAACCCCTTAAGGTAGGTACTATTATTATCCCCCATTTTACAGATGTATAAACTAAAGCTTAGGGAGAGAGATTAAGTCCCAAGGTTACACAGGTAGCACCTGACTTCTCACTCAGGTCCAGTCGACCCCGAGCCTGTGTTGCTAACACATTGTATCACTGCCTCTCGGTGAACATTTTTATAAAGAGCCTTTAAAATGACTTCACAATATTCTTTTCAGTGGGCTGTGCTATTCTTCAATCACAGCATATTCAAGTTTTTTTTTTTCCCCTGCTTTCATAAATAATTCTAAAATAAACAACTTTATACATAACCAAATTCCATGTGTAATGTCTATTCATTAGCAAAGACTCCCCAGAAATTGAATTACTGGTTCAAATGGTGCATTTTTAAAGCTTTCGGGCATGTTTTCCCTTCAATTATGTTTTGTTTTGGATTTGGTTTACATATGGAAATTCAGACCTAGTCAATCCACTACCTACTGGTCTACATTTTTTTCCACTGTTTCCATCTTTGAAACATCTTCCCTTTCCAGAAAGTTAATAATTCTATTTTCTACTGGTTGTACAGTTTGCTTTTAAATTATTTAGCCCTTTAGTTCTTCAGTGAATCCTTTGGGGAATGTGCTAGAGTAAAGGCCCCCATTTACACTTCCAAGTTCCCCCAGGATTCCCCCCTCCTCTGGGCAGGAGAGAGAGATGAAAGGGAATGGAGAATAAGGAGAGTGAGAAATTCTTGGTGTTCTCCTAATTACAGGGGAAGGAGTGCCCCTTTTTCTACACATGAATGACTTTCTCCCAAGGTCTTCCATTTCCTTCTTTTTTTTTTCCCCCTTATCTTTTGGTTATTCTTTATTTAGTGGTCCTACCAACATGACCCTTCACCCAGGCCCACTGTTTCTTTGCACACTGATTTTACAGTCATTTCTGCCGTATGTCTGTGACCCAAGTTGAGGCTGATTTCTGCTCATGCTGTACCTCATTTTCTCAGAATATGAAGGAATTTTTGTTTGTTTGCATCTGTGTAAAGGTTCCTTGGCAGGAGAGCATGCACGTTATCTTAAAATAAAGACAATATTATGACACTAACGTAATACACAGGAAAAAAATACAGTACTCAAACACCATTGCAAATAAATATCTCATTCAGATGAAATTTTTGTAAAGGTTACACTATTTCTTATGAATCAGCACTGTATGAGAAGGTGAAAATGGGGGGTCCCTACAACTAGGGACTACAACGAGGAACAAGAAAACGCTTATTCCAAGAAATAGAACTCTTATATTCTCGCTACTTATATTATTGTAATTTATCCTGGGTTTTGCAGGAGGGGGGACATTTTTTCTTCTTCCTCCCTGGGTACCAATTTGACCATTCACACAACCTCCCTCAGCAAATCAAGACAGGACAGAGAAGGTCTCGTCCATTTCTTCTTTAAGCTTCTCAAGTTCACTGGTTGACCCACATTAAGGCAGAACTGTTGTAAATAAGAACCGGCTTAAGAAACTCCTTGAAAAACTACAGGATGCAAAAAATTGTTCAAATGGAATATTAAAAATATGTCAAATTGGGGATGAGGGTGTTGCTGGGCTCATAGTGAACGGGCTTTGGGTGAATGGGTGGTAGGAGTCAGAGTAGGATGATGAGCAATGACCCAGGTGGATAAAGACCTCGCTGACTCCCCCACAAAAGCCACTGGGAAAGCAACTATACTCCAATAAAAATAACAAAACTACAAGGATATATTGTACAACATGGGGAAATACAGCCAATACTTTATAAAAGGAGTACTGTTAGGGGAAGCACACTGATTGAAACCGTTCACCCTGGCCAGGCACCATAGTAACCATTTGTATAAGTTGTTTTACGACAGGAGGTCCTGGTAAGGAATACGAAACTAATAAGCCTCCACCAACCGGAAGAGTTCGGGAAAGGTCAAAAGAAGACACCACATGTCCGACCACCTCCCAGAATCCTTCTCTCTGGCATCTATCTTGGCTGAACAAGGCGTGCACCACCAAGGACTCTGAGTCAGAATGATTGGCTAAAGACAACCCAGAAACTAATCCCATCACCATAAAACCCGAGACTGTGAGCCAAGTGGCAGAGCTATTCTCCTGGGTTCCCTCACCCTACTGCTCTCCACCCGGGTGCCCTTTCCCAACAAAATCTCTCGCTTTGTCAGCACATGTGTCTCCTCGGACAATTCATTTCCGAGTGTTAGACAAGAGCCCAGTTTCAGGCCCTGCAAGGGGTCCCCCTTCCTGCCACAGTACTACCTTTAAAAACTGTGAACCACTGTTGGACTTCTCTGGTTGTCCAATGGTTAGGAATATGCCTACCAATACAAGGGACAGGGGTTCAATCCCTGGTCGGGGAACTAAGATACACCATGCCGTGAAGCAACTAAGCCTGAGCGCCACAACAAGAGATCCTGGGCGGCAACGCAAGATCTAACAAAGATCCTGGGTGCTGCAACTAAGACCCAACACAACCTAATAAATAAATCTTTTTTTAAATTGTGAATCATTGTAATTGTATACCTGTAACTTATATAATATTGCACAGCAATGATACTTCAATAAAAAATAAAAATTAAGAAAAATAAAATAAAGCTATTTAAAAAATAAAATTTTAAAGAATAAAGAACCATTAAGGACAGGGTAGGGGGTGTCCGGAAGACCTCAGCCATGGCCCTCCGGATGGGAACCTGAAGTACCTTCTCTGTGCCTAGTACCCCCATCCATCTGATGAGGTTGTTGGCTAGCTGATTCCAATGGTTCCCATGGAGCACTACACTCTGAGTCTATTCTCAGAGTCTTCAGGCAGCCCTTGCACTACCCACTGTGAGCTCCATCTACTGGGGTGAGAGAAAAGACACCCTGGAGTGCTTGAACAGGTCTGGGTGACCAATAATCAACCCTCCTCAGCTGCACCTTGAGGGCCTGATTGTTGTCAGAGCCTTGGTGAGTCAGCCAGGACCCCCTGCTCGCCATCTGGATGTGGTACCAACCCACCATCTCCCTTTCCTCTTCCTGCAAACCCAGCTGAAGGGGTGAGTGTGTGTGTTAGCCCCTCAGTCATGTCTGACTCTTTGTGACCCCATGGACTGTAGCCCACCAGCCTCCCGCGTCCACAGGATACTCCAGGCAAGAAGACTGGAGTGGGTTGCCATTTCCTTCTCTGGGAGATCTTCCCAAACCAGGTATTAAACCCAAGTCTTGCACATCGTGGGCAGATTCTTTTACCTTCTGAACCACCAAGGAAGCCCAAAGGGGTAGGAACAATCAAAACCAATCAATGTATTGAGCCCTGCCCAGTATCCTCAAATGTGCTCGTGCTGACTCACCTGCATGGCCTGGGGACACGTTCCCCATTTTGCAAGGTTAGAAAACAGAGGCTCCAAATACCAAAATACATAACTAAGCAAGATTCAAATTCAGATCACACTGTCTCCAAACCAGGCTCTCGTGGTACTTCCACCTCTTTTGTAGGTGAGGAAACCAGCGAGGAGTGGTCATGCCACTTACCAGCCCCGCAGCAAGTCAGCAAAAAGGTGACTTTCTGTTTATTCTGAGAGGGCCCCCACTCTGTTCACAAGCTTCCTCAGTCCCCTTGCCTCCCAAAGCCTGGGAGAGTCTGCATTTTGTCAACTTCCCCTGGGCCAATGGACCCACTGCCCAACCCTCCACCATTTGCCAACTTCCCTGGTGGCTCAGACGGTAAAGCGTCTGTCTACAATGTGGGATCGATCCCTGGGTCGGGAAGATCCCCTGGAGAAGGAAATGGCAATCCACTCCAGTACTATTCCCTGGAAAATCCTACGGATAGAGGAGCCTGGTAGGCTACAGTCCATGGGTTTGCAAAGAGTTGGACACGACTGAGCGACTTCGATTTCACTTTCCCCTGAGCCACGCCAGGGCCAGGTGCCCTGAGGGAAGACCTGGCCCCCATCCTTCAGGGAGAAGTGCTGGGTCCCAGGAGAACTAGACTGGAAGGAAGCCCTTGGGTGAGGGTGGGGGGCACAGAGCAGTTGCTCACTTCATCCTGCCTGCCTCAGGCCGCATCTGGGGCAGGAGCCAAGGCTGGCCATCACACACTGATGGGCAAGGCCTTCTTTCCAACCTCCAGCTTGCTGGGCAACTTGGACAACTCACTCAGCTTCTCTGTGCTCCCTCCAGACCACAGCCCACACACATGGCAGATAGTCAACCAACCCCTGCCATGCTTTTTTTTCCTAAACCAGAAGTCAACCAGTCAGAATCTGTCTTCTTCCCATTAATAATCTTTATGATGATTCCTCCCGGAGTTGGCATGTACTCACAGGCAATTAAGAATGTACAGATCGGAGTCCACCAGAGAAGTAACGACTTCCTGAGGTTCACAGAGCCATAGGAGGGAACAATTGGCTCCTTTGTTGCCAGGGTTGCTGTTTGTCACTGACAACGGCATTCTTAAGGAATTAGGATATTAAAGATTTAATAACCACTTGATATATGCAGTAAAAACATTTCGATTATGGCATTTCTGGAAAGTGCTGTCTTCATCTGTTACAGGAATTTACCAAGTGTCTTTTAATTAAGTCGGTTCTAAATGAGACACCTCCTTGGTGCGGTAATTTTCTGAATGAAGCTACCCTGAAGTACTAATTAGTTTGTTTTTAATGCTTAATCTACTCTGCCAACGTGGTGGTTAGGGTGGGGTTGACCTGCTGAAACTGGATGAGGCGTCACCTGCAGCAGCTATGGTCTCTCCTGGCTGGAGACATGGAGGGATTTCATCTCACGCCAGATCATCTTCTAAACTGCCGGCTGGACTGACCATGGGCTTTAAATCTACCTGGAAATGCTCAGCCACAGCCCCTGCTCCTGATTAACCCAAAGAAACCACTCACTCAGTACAGGAAGAGGGGGTGAGCTGCCTTGGGTGGGCGTGGCCGCCCCATCACCAGAGGTGTCAAGCCAAGGGCATCTGGGTGTTTGGGTAGAAAAGTGGGCTGGCTGATCTCAGAGGTCTCTTTCCGTCCACCGTCCCACTCATGGTTCTTTATTGTTCATTCTTAGGTCACCGACTGAACATTTATTAAGCCCCTCTTTGTGTGCATATAAATGAAGAGCAAAGAGGGGCAGGACCCTGTGGCGGAGGGACCCACAGAGCAACTGCATGTGGTCAGGGAGTGGTGGAAAACCAGTGTGAAGAGGCCACAAAGGAGATGGGCAGGGGGCTTTGGGACACCGGGTCGGGGAGTCACATGGAGGCTGGGAGGGTAGACATGGGAAGTTGTTTAGGAATGGGACTTACACCCAGCTGTGGCACCTACTGGGTGATTTGACCAGAGAGAAAACAGAGCCTGCCTGGGAAGAGCTTTCAGTCCTGGGAGAGACAGGAGAAATCTCTCCCCCATCTCGCGTGCATGCACATGTATATACACGCACGCTCATTCAAGTCCTCATGACACATAAGGACAATTGCTTATTTTTTTTAATTGTTTTTTCTTTTTACTTGAAAGTAAAGGCACACCAGTTTTTAAAAAAAAGTCACACAGTATAGCAATATATAGATGAAAAAGTGAAAGTCTTCCTATTATCTCAATTATCAGCCCCCTCCCAGAGAAAACCACCACTGATCTTCTTCCAGACCTTTCCCTCTGTACCTACATATGTGCACGTGCATGCACACACACACGGCTGATTGTTTAATGAGATCATATTAAACACATGGTTCTGTGACTTGTTTTCACTTTGTAACTTGTTTTCACTTTGTGACTTGTTTTCACTTTTGTATCACAAACATCCTCTCATAGCAGTTGGTACACACAGATCTACCTCATTTTTTTTAACAGCCATGAAGATTCAATAGTACAGAGTCTAGTTTATTTCACCCTATTGATAGACATTAAGGCTCTTGCTATTTTTTACAACTGCGAACTAAGCTGCAGGGATGTGAACATAACTTTCTGTGTTATCTACCCTTGTAGATATACTTGGAATTGCAACATGTTTTTGTATCACTGTGTAAGTTTTTTCATGAAATATCCTTAGAAGTGTGCAGGATCTAAATATTAATAGTTCCTGCCAGCTGGACTATCAGGAGCAGGCTGGTCCCCTTGCTCCCTGCCATATTCATAGTATAGTACCTGTTTCCCTGTATTCTCTTCAACACTGGGCATTATTAGTCCTTTCAATTTTTTGCCAATCTAATGAGCAGGAAAAAAGAGACAAAAGGTGCTTCTCACTGTCGTCGCCTCTGTCCTTGTTTTCTAAGTAAGTAGTGCAAGAAGGCTGAGTGAGCTACTGGAGAACCCAGGACAGCAGCCTGGCCCTCCCTGGCTGAACGGAAAGTGTTAGTGGCTCAGTCAAGTCTGTGCCTGACTCTTTGCGACCCCATGGACTGTAGCCCACCAGACTCCTCTGTACATAGAATTCTCTAGGCAAGGATACTGGAGTGGGTAGCCATTCCCTTCTCCAGGGGATCGAACCCAGGTTTCCTGCACTACAGAGAGATTCTTTACCATCTGAGCCACCAGGGAAGCCCAGAACTCTGACTCTTAAGACTTCCTGAGAGACCTTGGGCAGACTGCCCACTGCACCAGCCTCAGTCATACGAGGTGTGTCCCAGTCAGAGCTGATGGGGAGCAGAGTCCCAGGGACTGTGGGGACCTGAGCATGTAGGGCTTCCTGAGGCAGAGGCCCCGACAAAGCAACACCAACCTAGTCTCCAAAGGCCTCTCAAAAAGCCTCTCTCCAGGGAGATGTGACCCCAGTGGATCGGCTCTGATGCCCCTGAGCTGAGGCCAGTCCACCCAGCAGTCAAGGGTAGGCTCCACTACTCCCCTCAGTGCCTGCAAGGCTGGCCCTCCCGGCACTTCTCAGAACAGACAAGCCCAAGTGACTCAGCACAGCCCGTGGTCCCTGGTCCGAGACAAGTCATGACTCACAAACTGAGAGTCTTCGTCCGAGCAGGCTTTGCCAGCCTGTGAGGCTGCAGCGCTGGCAGGGAGCTACAGAGCTCTGGGCTTGGGGCGATGGGGAAAGAAAGAAAGGTCCTGACAGGAGCAGCAAACCGGCTCTCCTACAGCTTCCCTCCCCACCAGCCAACGGGAGGGAGGCTCACGAGCTCCCAGGCCACAGAGCCAAGGCCCAGTTTCAGTGGTGCAAGGCCAGGGAGAAGGCTTGGATGTGCTTGGACCCAGGTCTTCCCCAGCTCCAGACAAGAAGGAAACTGGCTGGCCTCAGAGTCTAGTGGAGTTTCAAAGCCTCCATCTTCCAACCGAAACTCCAGCAGAGTCCAGTGCCAGGGCGTCTGCCACATACAGTGGGTGTTGTGCCCTGGGAGGGGCTCCCCAATCCTCCAAGACATGCCCCCTGCCTGGTGCCAAAGCCGCCGTGCTCACAGTCACCAGACGGGACTCCTGAGCATCTGCACATTCCCCAAGCCGTTTTAGCATGCAAGGGCTTCCAGAGTCTTCAGCGACCTGGGTGATTCTTCTGTTCTAGAATAGTGAAGCCAGACATACCGCACCCCCACCTCCAACCCTGCCCCACACACTGTGCCTTTTAATTCAAAGACAGATTCTCAGCAACAGCAAGCAGTAAATGCTACCCAGGCTACCCAAGTTGGATGTCTTGTTTATTTTCTTTTGTTTTACATGTTTGATTGTGTGGCTGAAGGTGACGCAGAAAGGCACGGGCAGCGAGGAAGAAGGGCCAAAGCCAGGCCTGGGCAGAGGCCCAGGGAGACTGTGCGTCTCCTGTAGGAGCAATCACACCCCCACCAGGGCTCCGTCCTTCACTCTCTGGCTCAGGAAATCTACAGGCCTCCCTGCAACCTCCATGCCCTCCAGTGCCCAAGTTACACCACCAAGAGCCCTACTGGCGATGGCTTGTTTACACGCCGGGCTGAACACTGACTGTAATGAGCAGGCACGGGGCACAATGAAGCCAAGGCTAGGAATAATGAGGGACAGATATTTCTTTGCCTTGGCAGCTGAAAACTTAGCAGTTGTGCCATTTCTTAAGACCCGATAATAGTAATGGTCCCCATACATTGAGTGGCAGCCGTGCCCCAGTCACCATGCCAGTGCAACCCACACACACGATCCTAGCCTCAGCCACCCACCCAACAATGCTAAGAGCCCAAATCCCCAATTCCTGACACTAGGGACGCACTCGCTCAGGAAATACTGTTGCATGAATAGCGAAGCGGACACAGAAGAAGAAATCAGAGTTCTCCATCAAGGTACTCTTTCCAAATTTTCTTTCTTAGAATCACTTTTCTTTTCAAGATTGTAAACAGACACATTTTGCTTTATTCATTTTAATTTTGAAGCATTTCAAACACATGGAAAAGTGTAGAAAAAATATGATACCTCAAACTCCTTTCTCTTTGGCTGTGGTCTTCGCTGCTGCCCTCAGGCTTTCTCTGACTGTGGTCAGTAGGGGCTACTCTTCTTTGTGGTGCTAGGGCTTCTCACTGCAGTGGCTCCTCTTGCTGCAGAGCTCTAGTCACTTGCACTCAGTAGCTGCAGCTTGTGGGGTCCAGAGCACAGGCTCATGGCACAGGCGCTTAGTTGCTCCTAGGCATGTGGAATCTTCCTGGACCAGGGGTAGAACTCATGTCCCCTGCATTGGCAGGTGGATTCCTATGCACTTTGCCACCAGGGAAGTTCTCAAACTCTATTTTTAAAACAGCAAAGAATTTATAGATGCAACATTCAGGATAGGGCTTAAGACGAGGAATGGGCAAGTGGAACACAGGCAGCAAAATGGTGTTGGCGTCGCCACCAGGCTCAGTTTTCATTTCAAAATTATAATTCCTAAGACACGTATCTGCTGCATAAATCACATAAAATACAGAAACTTTTAAAAAAGAAAACCATATAATATATATTACAAGTAAGATTTAGCATCCAGATTTAACAAGTAAGATTTTATTTGCTTCAGACCTTCTTTCTCTTTCTGTCCTTTAAGAAAGAAACTTTACACGTGTGACTAAAGCCTATTCTCCATCCTGTTTCCCATCTTTCCTCCTGGAGACAACTGGAGACAACAGTTTGTACCCTGTACATGTCATCATTTGTACATGAATTTTTATACATTGACCTTACATCCAGCCATCTTACTAAACTCTTTCTTCAAACAGTTTACCTGTAGATTTCCTTGAATTGTTTTTGTAGACAATCATGTCATCTGCACATAAAACGGCAATTTTTTCTTCCATTGTAAATTTTATTATTATTTTTTTGTCTCAGTCTGCTGGCTAAAATGTACAAAGTTGAATGGTATCGGCAATAGCAGGCAGATTTCTCCCATGCATGATTTTAAAGGAAATACCTCAAATATTTTGCCTCCAAGGATATTGTTTGCTGTTGGTATTTGCTAGACAGGCTTTATCAGGTTCAGGAAGTTTGCATCAATTCTGAATTGGTCAAGAGGTTTTATAATCAGTGAAGTTAAATTTGTACCAAGTGCTTTTTCTGTTTGCACCTATTGAGATTATTATGTGAGTTTTCCTCTTCTTTGTTGTTGTTCAGTCACTCAGTCATGTCTGACTCTTTGCGACCCCAGGGACACCAGCATGCCAGGCTTCCCTGTCCTTCACCATCTCCTGGAGCTTGCTCAAACTCATGTCCATTGAGTCGGTGATGCCATCCAACCATCTCGTCCTCTGTCGTCCCCTTCTCCTGCCTTCAATCTTTCCCAGCATCAGGGTCTTTTCCAATGAATCAGCTCTTCCCATCAGGTGGCTGAAGTATTGGACTTTCAGCTTTAGCATCAGTCTTTCCAGTGAATATTCAGGGTTGATTTCCTTTAGGACTGCCTGGTTTAATCTCCTTGCAGCACTTAATTTGGTAAGTTACTTTGGATTTTCTCATTTTAAACTGTTCTTTTATAACTGCTAGGTCAATTTTATATATATATATATATATATATATATACACACATTCAGCTTGCTAATATTTGATTTATGATTTTTGTTTTTCTCTTCATAACTGAGATTGGCCTATAATTTTCTTTTCTCATATTGTCATTAACCAGCTTGCATATTAAGATTACACTAACCTCATAAAGTTAATTACAAGATGTCTCTTCTTTTTCCATTTTCTGAAAGTCTAAATAAAAAAAGAATATCTGTTTCTTGAATAATTTGGCAAAAAACACCCGTAAAACTATCTGGGTTGTGCTTCAGTGTGTTGGAGGGTGGTTTCTTTTTTAAAAAAATAAATTTTAATTTTGCAATAAGTCTTTTGTTTTTGGTCACACTATGCGTGGCATGTAGAATCTTAGTTTCCCAACCAGGGATCAAACCTGTGCCCCTTGCATTGGAAGCATGGAGTCTTCACTACTGGACTGCCAGGGAATAAGTTTTGATTTACAGAAAAGTTTTGCAAAGATAGCAAAGAGGTTTCCCCTATATATCTCGCCTAGATTTCCCTAATGTTAATATAAGGGTTCAAAACCATAGTACATTTGTCAAAATAAGAAACTAACATTGATACATTATTATTAACTAAACTCCAGACTTTACTAAGATTTCACCAGTTTTTCCACCATGTCCTTCTTCTGTCCCAGCATCCAATGTGGACTACCACATAATATTTAGGGAGGGTTGATTTTTATGTTTCCTTTACAGTTTTGGTTGATTGCTATAGAAACAAGCCCTCAATGAATGCCTATCCCTGTATTCTCACCAATATACAATCCCTCCCACAGAAACTTGCCTTGGCCGTGATTTGTTACATCTGGCCAATGAGACACAGAAAAGTGTGGCACAGGCAGAGGCTTGAAGATACTTGTGCACTGGGTCTTGCCCATTCTACTGCCTGCTAAGTCTCCCTCAGCTAACATGGGAAACACAGAACAACCTGAGGGAGGCATGTCACAGCCAACATCGACTGCACTCTACTTGTGGCATGCGGGCTCCAGAGCGCTTGGGCTTAGCTGCCACTCAGCGTGTGTGATCTAAGTTCCCTGACCAGGGATCCACTCCACATTCCCTGCATTGCAAGGGAGATTCTTAACCGCTGGACCACCACGGAACTCTCGATCAAATTTTCTTATCTTTAATTTCCTTATCACATTAGAAACTACACAGTTTCTTATACTTTCAGTAGCTATATTTACAACTTTTTATACACATACTGCTTTTAGTTCAGTTCAGTCGCTCAGTCGTGTCCGACTCTGCGACCCCGTTAAACGCAGCACACTAGGCCTCCCTGTCCATCAGCATCTCCCGGAGTTCACTCAGACTCACGTCCATCGAATCAGTGATGCCATCCAGCCATCTCATCCTCTGTCGTCCCCTTCTCCTCCTGCCCCCAATCCCTCCCAGCATCAGTCTTTTCCAATGAGTCAACTCTTTGCATGAGGTGGCCAGAGTACTGGAGTTTCAGCTTCAGCATCATTCCTTCCAAACAAACAGGGCTGATCTCCTTCAGAATGGACTGGTTGGATCTCCTTGCAGTCCAAGGGACTCTCAAGAGTCTTCTCCAATACCACAGTTCAAAAGCACTGATTCTTCGGAGCTCAACTTTCTTCACAGTCCAATTCTCACATCCATACATGACCACTGGAAAAACTGTAGCCTTGACTAGATGGACCTTCGTTGGTAAAGTAATGTATCTGCTTTCGAATATGCTATCTAGGTTGGTCATAACTTTTCTTCCAAGGAGTAAGCGTCTTTTAATTTCATGGCTGCAGTCACTATCTGCAGTGATTTTGGAGCCCCCCAAAATAAAGTCTGACACTGTTTCCACTGTTTCCCCATCTATTTCCCATGAAGTGATGGGACCGGATGCCATGATCGTTTTCTGAATGTTGAGCTTTAAGCCAACTTTTTCACTCTCCACTTTCACTTTCATCGAGGCTTTTTAGTTCCTCTTCACTTTCTATCATAAAGGTGGTATCATCTGCATATCTGAGGTTGTTGATATTTCTCCCAGCAATCTTGATTCCAGCTTGTGCTTCTTCCAGCCCAGCATTTCTCATGATGTACTCTGCATATAAGTTAAATAAGCAGGGTGACAATATACAGCCTTGACGTACTCCTTTTCCTCTTTGGAACCAGTCTGTTGTTCCATGTCCAGTTCTAACTGTTGCTTCCTGACCTGCACATAGGCTTCTCAAAAGGCAGGTCAAGTGGTCTGGTATTCCCATATTTTTCAGAATTTTCCACAGTTGGTTGTGATCCACACAGTCAAAGGCTTTGGCACAGTCAATAAAGCAGAAATAGGTGTTTTTCTGGAACTCTCTTGCTTTTTCGGTGATTCAGCGGATGTTGGCAATTTGATCTCTGGTTCCTCTGCCTTTTCTAAAACCAGCTTGAACATCTGGAAGTTCATGGTTCATGTATTGCTGAAGCTTGGCTTGGAGAATTTTGAGCATTACTTTACTAGCGTGTGTAAAATATTAACATGACACCAGAGCTAGATCCTCTGACCCAGGTGGTACAGTGGTAAAGAATCCACCTGCCAATGCAGAAGATGCAAGAGACTCAGGTTCGATCCCTGGATCAGGAAGATCCCCTGGAAGAGGAAATTGCAACCCCCTCAATGGCACCCCACTCCAGTACTCTTGCCTGGAAAATCCCATTGATGGAGGAGCCTGGTAGGCTGCAGTCCATGGGGTCACTGAGAGTCAGGCATGACTGAGTGACTTCACTTTCACTTTTCACTTTCATGCATTGGAGAAGGCAATGGCAACCCACTCCAGTGTTCTTGTCTGGAGAATCCCCGAGACAGAGGAGCCTGGTGGGCTGCTGTCTATGGGGTCACACAGAGTCGGACACAACTGAAGCAACTTAGCAGTAGCAGTAGCAGCAAGCATTCTTGCCTGGAAAAGCTCATGGACAGTAGAACCTGGCAGGCTACATACCGTGTGGTCGCAAAAGAGTGGGACAGGACTGAGTGAGCACACACACATGCACACAGAAGCAGATCAAGGTTTTACAGGATCTGCAGTTTATTCAGTTTAGGAAAAGAAGAGTAAGATAATTAGTCCTGCAGTTCATGCTTCCTTAGCTTCATGATAAATTCCCTTTCTACTCTTCTCTTTTCCAAAATAACAGAAGAATCCTAGAATGCTTTATTCCAATCATCCTCTTCCATCTTACTAATTATTGTTGTTTAGAACTTTTTCCCTTATTTTTAACCCCTCTGCAATCAGTTTCCAGTGTTACTGTTGTTGCTTTTTACAAACAAGGCTTATTTAGGTTTACC
The DNA here is from genome assembly GCF_014754425.2 of Oryx dammah. Classification (NCBI taxonomy): domain Eukaryota; kingdom Metazoa; phylum Chordata; class Mammalia; order Artiodactyla; family Bovidae; genus Oryx; species Oryx dammah. Next base: position 64,227,485 of record NW_024070189.1, on the reverse strand, counting down.
CAAACATATACTTTTTTTCCCTCAGTGTTGCTTATTTCATTCATCCCTTACTTCAGGTATCAATTTCCTTCTTTCTGAGGAACATCCTTTAGGACTGCTTTCAATGGAGGCATCTAAGTGAAAAATGTTCTTCAGTCCTTTTTTGTTTGAAAAGTCCTCATTTTGCCCTCATTCTGAAGGACAAGTAGTTCAGCAGAGAATTTGAGGATGACTGTTTCCTTCTTCCAGCACTCTGAGCAAAGTATTCTCACCTCCATTATTGCTGTTTAATTATCACTTCTTTGTAGGGAATTTTTCTTTTTACTGTGGTTTCTCTTAGGATTTTCTCATTATCTCTGGTGTCGTGAATTTTCAATACAATGCAGCAAAATATAGGCAATTTATATTTTCTCTACCCAGGAATTACTGTGCCTCTCAATTGGAGGATTTTTGTACCCATCAGTTCCAGAAAATTAGTACCTGTCAGCTCTTTGCATGTTGCTTCTTTCTCATTCCCTTACTATCGTCTTCTGAAATTCATATTAGAGGTATTTGACCTGCTTTTCTATCCTCTGCTTTTCCATCCTTTTCAATTTCTTGGTTTCTTTTTCTCATTTATTTTCAATCTTTTAAAAATCTCTATACTGAATTGGTACCTTTGTCTAAAGTGAATTTAGAACAGAAAAAGATTCTCTGAGAGGTAATTTTTGTGTGTTTTAGTGAAACCAAATTTTACTTAGCAGCAGTACCCGGGGGCCCCAGCAAAACTCAGCCCACACAGCCACCCCCCAGGTTTTACTGTGCTTTCAGAAGAAAACAAGGATGAATGTCAAAGAAGTCAGAAGCGTAGAATGACTTAGAGTAATAAACTACCAAGTTAGAAACAAGAACATCAAAGATCACCGAAGCTAACTAGAGAAAAGGGAAATTTTTTTTTAGTGTTCTCTAAACCTTATGGGGAAGACTGAGGGGCCCATTTCTATCACAGTAGCCATTTCAACTGGGCTCCAACCCTCTGAATACACCCCAAGACAACAAACCTCTCCTTGACACTTCTTCCCCATCACCCATGCCTGTTCTTTACCATGTGAGGGGCCAGCCAGGAAGGGACTTGTGGAGGTGGAGGGACGACCACACAAAGGTGGAGGAACTCTGCTACAGCTAGCAAATCACCAGAGTTTAGGAAGAAAGCTGAACCGTGGACAAGTCCAAGTCCTGTAGGAGCCTCCTCCCATCGCAGCAGGGTGCCTGAGTGGCATCAGAGAAAAGGATGCCAGGACCTCTGGGAGACTATGGACTGGGGGTCATGTTCCTGCTATCTGACACTTTTTCACACTTCTCATTTCTCCACCGTTAAGGGTTTGGGTTGCCATTGAGGGTAGAGTGTTGTATGTTGGTGGTAGCAAGGAAACCCAGAATGCCTGAGTCCTGGCCACACCCGCAGGGATATCTGACCTGCAGCAGGGGGTGCCCAAGGGAGCCTACTCAGGAGGCTCCACTCTGCACGCCACCCTCTCCCCATTTTCCACTGCCAGACTCCATGCATGGTCTGCAAACAGATTCTCATTATGGAAGGCCCAGTGTCTGGCTCTGCTCTGCCTCCTACCTACCAACCATCCCTCCTGAGGCACCAGCCCTCTCCTCTGCGAAATGAGGATAACAGTAATTGCCCACTCACCCCTCAGAGCTGGAGGCCTGTTCTGAAAATCAAAGAGAAACACATATTAAAGTGCTGCGAGGCATGCTGTTCACATTTAGAAATTATGGAGAAGCCTGAAAAAATTGTGGGTTTTTTAAAAAATATTTTTATTTGTTTATTTGGCTCTGCCAGGTTGGGCATGTGGGATCTAGTTCCCTGACCAGGGATCAAACCCACTTCCCCTGCATTGGGAACATGGTATCTTACCCACTGGACCACCTCGAAGTCCCCCAAGATTGTGTTTTAAATTCTTAGAACTGGAGTTTTATTTAAAGTTTATCTTAAATACATGATTATATGATAAATTATAACAAATTTCAGAAAACCTAAGACAATAATAGTCATCTTTTATCTCATGATCCAAAGAAAACCACCACTAATAATTTATCTTCTACCTTGCAGTTTTTGCCATACACACATATACTCTGTTGCCTTAATTCAATATCAAGAGGATTAGGGGGGTAGTAAATATTCTGTATCATCATTGCTAATGATTTGAAGTTAGGTATTTCCTCCAGTGATATCTGATCCCTGGTAAACTAATTCATTAGTGAATATAAGCAAGCTCCAGAGCTGGATAGGACTTCCCTGGTGGCTCAGATAGTGAAGAATTTGCTTGCAATGCAGGAGACACAGGTTTGATCCCTAGGTCAGGAAGGTCCCCTGGAGAAGGGAACAGCTATCCATTCCACTATTCTTGCCTGGAGAATTCCATGGACAGAGGAGCCTAGCAGGCTGCAGTCCATGGGTCACAAAGAGCTGAAAATGACTGTGTGACTAACACTTTCACACTGTCACAGCTGGCTGTGTGCAGTCTCCCAGTGCTAAACAACACTCCAGTGTGTTGTATGTACAGTCCTCTTGGCAGAGATCTATGATTATTTCAGAAACTAAGATCACGACATCTGGGCCCAGCACTTCATGGTGAGTAGACGGGGAAACAGTGGAAACAGTGACAGACTTTATTTTGGGGGGCTCCAAAATGACTGCAGATGGTGACTGCAGCCATGAAATTCAAAGACGCTTGCTCCTTGGAAGAAAAGATATGACCAACCTAGACAGCATATTAAAAAGCAGAGACATTACTTTGCCAACAAAGGTCTGTCTACTCAAAGCTATAATTTTTCCAGCAGTCATGTATGGATGTGAGAGTTGGGCTATAAAGAAAGCTAAGCACTGAAGAAATGATGCTTTTGAACTGTGGTGTTAGAGAAGACTCTTGAGAGTCCCTTGGACTGCAAGGAGATCCAACCAGTCCATCCTTTAGGAAATCAGTCCTGAATATTCATTGGAAGTACTGATGCTGAAGTTCAAACTCCAATATTTTGGCCTGATGCGAAGAACTGACTCACTGGAAAAGACCCTGATGCTGGGAAGGATTGAAGGCGAGAGAAGGGGATGACAGAGGATGAGATGGTTGGATGGCATCACCGACTCAATGGACATGAGTTTGAGTAAACTCCAGGAGTTGGTGATGGACAGGGAGGCCTGGTGTGCTGCAATCCATGGGATCACAAAGAGTTGGATAGGACTGAGTGACTGAACTGAAGTGAATGATTATTTTCTTCGCAGCAATGGAGTTGCTGGATCAAAGGGTCTGCACAGTTTTTAAGCACTGATATAAACATGTTGCAAATAGCCGGTTGGATTTTCACTGAAAACTCAGTGGATGCCCTGCCCCAGTGGACTCCTCAGTCCTGCCCAGCTGATTCCACTTTCCTCAGAGGAACCTGTGAGGGCTCTGACTGTGCAACCCTAAGTCCGAAGCAGGTATCTAACCCTGGAAGAGCTTTTGGAGGTGAGGAGGGAAGCTAAGCCTCTGGTGGGAGACCTTTCTGGGGACAAATTTACAAAGGGAGCCCAGCGGGTGCTCCGGGGAGCATTACCATGTAAAACACTAGCCCACTGCCAAGGTGCGGGCACAGCGGGGAGTGGCGCCGCGCTGGGGACCAGGGTTGCAAACTCGGCCACTTCAAAGCGCTCAGTTAGAGGGGCAGAGGAAGGGGCCTGGCTTGTAGACCCACAGAGGGAAGCCTCCAGAGGATGCGCTCCTTCCCTCGGAGCCAGGAACTCACTTGTGGCTCTATCGTGCCACCGCTATGCAGAGGGCCAGACAGCTTCCTCACCTAGCCCCTGGGGTGGGCGGGGTGGGGGTCCTCCGTGCCCCTGCCCCCATAACCCAGCTCAGGGACCCGACCCACAGACCCTCGATGCCCTCAGTCTGGGGCACGTTTGCTGCAAGGAGCGACTTGTGAACGTGGAAGACTGGCCCCACCCAGACCAAAAGTAACACCCTGAGCTTTTCCACCAAGCAGAATTCCCCCAGCCTCGCTTTCGCTTTTTGGGTTAGGAGCGGGTATCTTGAGAGAAATGAGAAGTTAAGTTTTGAGTCTGAAAGGATGAAAGAAGTCTCTCTCTCCCTACCCCGCCAGTTCCAGTATTACTACGAGTTTGCAAGAGAAGGCGGGTGGAGCGGTGGATGGGGGATGGGACCCTGGACAGAGCTTGCCTCTGCCCTGAGTGCACTCCGACAGACCTCGGCTGCGTCCTGAGAGCACGCATCCCGGGAAGCCGGGAGCCAGTCCGCCTCTCCTCACTCTTCTGTGATGTCAGCCCCTTCCAGAGTATATCCCGCTTAGGAGGCAGAGCTGCCCCAGGGCCCCTTTCATATCTGAGATTGTGTAGAGGTAGTTTCTGTGATGGGACCCAGCCCCTCACAGCTGCTGCGCTGAATAGCTGAATAGCTGCCCTTAGGATCTAACCTCACATCCAAGGGAAGTGAAGCCTGAGCCCATCCTGCAAATACTGTCTAAGATATTTGTTCATTTATCCAACAAGGATCTGTTAGACTCTTACCATATGCTAGATGCCCGGGTTACAAATCAGATAGAATATTCAAAACTTTAAACATAACCCAAGAGAGTGCAGCACACAGGCTCAACTGACATTCCTGCATAGGATGAGAACTGGGTCTAAACCTTGCCCCCATGAATAAGAGGGGCCTGGAACAGCTCTCCTATTCCTTCCAGTGGATATGGGGCATAGTGGCTGAGGCATCTTCCCCTTCTCCCTTCTGTTACCTTTGAACACTGAACTCAGAGGAAGCTTCCTTCTGATGAGCCAGACTGCTGATGCTCATGGACAACACCCTTGGGGTCAAAGAGCAAGGAACCTGGTGAGCTGCAGGGTATCAAAATCTCACTCTGGGAGGTGGTATGGGCCAAATGCCCATGGGGGTCTGACTGTCAACTTGCAACTTGACCACCCTTAAGCACAGAAGTGTCCTCTTCAAACAGTTACCGGGAAGGTCGGAGAAGGGTGATGCTTTTCAGTTCCTAGGGTCCGGGTGCCTAGTCTCCCCACTCCCACCCCAGAGAGGCTCTCCCCCAACCACAGTGTGACCCCCTGCAGTCCAGCTGGGAACAAAGAGTGCCTTGGGGTCCTGAAACCTCAAGACCTTTAGAAGACCCTCTCTGGGGATGTGGTCTCCAGTTGTTTCTTTTATGAAAACCCCAGAGCACTTCCCAATCAGGTTGTGTAAACAGCTCACTCAGTCTCAGCTCTTCATTAGACTCTGCAGGGAAGAATGAGGTGAGGTCAAGAGTGTGTGTGTAGGGGGGTGGTACCCAGAAAAGTCTGGTGCTGCAGGCTGTGCCTAGTCAAGAGGCCCTGGAGCTCACAGCCCCAGCTGGAACATCTGCCCAACAGCCTTGCTTGCCAGACCTCTGGACCCATTACCAGAGCCCTGAAGGGCCCTGCCTCCCAGAGGGATGCTGGGTAGGAAACCTGCTTCCTAGTGGAGGGAGGGGCCCAGAGTGAATTCTCCCTGAACACTGTTTCCAAGGGGGAGATGACTCTTCAAGTAAGTGAGTAGAGGCTGAGAAGCTAACCATCCTGAGGCAATGATTCTCAAATTAGGGTTCCTAAACCAGCAGCCTCACCCGGGAAATGCAGATTCTCAGGTCCATCCAAGACAGCCTGAATCAGAAACTCTGGGGGTCTGGCCCAGCAGTCCCAGAAATCTGTATCTTTAAAAGCTCTTCCGGTGATTCTCATGCACAGGAAAGTTTAAGCATCACTGTTCTGGGCTAAAGAAGACACTATTTCACCTTTTACTTGAATAACTCCTCTGACGGAGACCTCACCACCAATTAAGACAGATAGTCTTGCTTTGAGCTAGACTGAGAGTCCCCTACAAGGATTTGCTTGTGATAGTGAAATCTGTAAACAATGTAAATGAATGTTCATCAGTGAAAGAATGAGTAAATAACTCATAGGAATATATACTTTGGAATACTATGCAGTCATTAAAAAGGAACATTGTAAGACTGCATATATTGAGATGCAAAGATTTCCAAGATGTACCATTAGGTAAAAAAGGAAGTTGGTAAATAAAACAAAGGACTCAGACTTATGTTTTTTTTTTTAAAAAAGGTCATGCAGTCACTAGAGAAAACAGTGTAGAGGCTCCTCAGAAACGAAAAATGGACTTGCTGTATGAGGCAGCGTGCTGCTCCTAGGCAGATCCAGAGAAGCTATGACAAGGGAGGGGAGGCACACATGCAACAGAGTATCGCTCAGACAGAGAAGAGTGAAAGAATGCCATGTGCGCAACATGGATGGACACAGAGATTATCTCACTAGTTAAGTCAGATGGAGAAAGACAAAGACATAAGTGTGATATCACTGATATGTGGCGTCTAAAATAGGATACAAATCAGCTTATTTACAAAACAGAAATAGATTCACAGATGTAGACAATAAACTTATGGTTATCAAAGGGAAAGAGGATACAGGAAGGATAAATTAGAAGTTTGGGAGTAACAGATACACATTACTGTACAGAAAATAAACAATAAGGACCTACTGTATAGCACAGGGAACTATATGCAATATCCTGTAATAAACCATAACGGAAAAGAATATGAAAAATAATATATATGTATAACTAAATCACTTGCTATACACCAAAAACTGACACAACATTGTGAATCAACTATACTTCAATTAAAAAAAAAAATCCAACATACACCAAACAAAATTATCTGTGTATTTATATACATATAAATGAAAATGCATTGAAAAAGACTGATACCCCCTAGGGAGGGGCATGGAATGGGAGAACTCCAGTTCTAACCGTACTGTTTCTTTTCTTTTCCAATATCTCTTAATTAGGAAGAATGAATCATTAAGTCAATTTAAAAGAATGAATAAAAACTTTGAAGTTAATCTGATTTGAGAAAGGAAGTTAACTCCAGAGGCAAGCATACTGAGGTGGGGGTGCCCCGTAAGCTGTTGTCAGCACAGAGCCTGGGTGGACATCGGATGCCAGAGGTCCCACCCTGGCTCACAGTCACCAGGGCACCTGGAGGAGAAGGAAGAAGTGCTGGATCGTGCAAGTGGAAGGCACGAGGTTTGCTGCCCAAAGGACTGCGGGTTAGGCCTGGTCAACCTAACCTGTAAGGTATCTGTAGCAACCTTAACCCCAACCACTTAGCAGCAGAACTATTGGCTCCTCTTTCTCAAGAAACCTGGAGAAGAACAATGCTTTCCCCACCCTGCAAAGAATCGTGGGCCATGGAGGGAATGCCAAGCAGGTGAACGAAGATTTGGTATGAGATAGTCTTCACACATGCTGTCCACCGCCCAAGGCTCATTTCCCATGGAAATCCAGACAGAGCTAAGGGCGCCCTCATGGGCGGGTCCCTGCCTCTCCTCTAGATCCTCTGTAACCTTGCTCAATCAAGCAGCCCCTCCTCCCTCTGTCTTTCAACAGGCCCCAGGACCTTCTCACACACTGCTAGGCCTACTGCGCTCTCTCCCCAAACCCCCTCTCACCCAGATAACTCCAACACGTGCTTCAGATCTCTGCTGAACACCGGCTTCTCAGGGAGGCCTTCCTGAGTCCCTCAGACCAGGTCACTTGCTGCTGAGGTCAGCCTCGTTTTCATCTCGGACATTTCCTTTGTGCGCAGCACACGTTATCATGATGTGTATGCATGCCTCATGCTTGTGCAATGTCTGTCTCCCCACCTCCCCTCCTGGCCCCTGAGCCCCGTGTGAGCAGGGGAGAGTTGGTTTGGCTCGCCGCTCTCTCCCCAGCACCCAGCACAACCTGGTGCCCAGTGGGATTCAGGTCCACGGAGGAGCTGTGTTGTGGGGGAGGGATTCCAGACCCAGGCTGAGAGTTCTTGCAGCATGACAGTCTTCAAAGGGTTCAAGACATGGCCTTTCCTCCATGGTGGCCATGTACGTTCATTCCTCAAGCAGAGGGCTGGACCAGATGGCCTCTACAGGGCACCATCCAAAGCCCCAGGCCATTAGGTGCAGGAGGCTGCAAGGGAGACAAGAACCTGACGCTCTGGGAGCTGAATCAGGTTTTGTTGTTTTTTTTTTTTTTTAATGCAGTTTCCTTGCTCTTAGCCCAATTTGGGTCTGTGTGGGTACCTAACAATTCTAGGGGGAGGTTTGACTTAATAACCAGATAATAATTATTACTAATTAGCACTACCCTCATGAATAAACACATAAAGTGTTTCTCCTTTTAAGAGATTAAACATTCATCCTTAAACCTCCTTACTCCCAACTGTCCCACAAAGTCTTCCTTCCCTGACACAGGAGGAAAAAATTTTACCACCACCTGGTCTAAAAAAAAAACACACACACAAAACCTGTAACTCCTCTCAACAAACTGAGCATCTAGCATGTTTCAGACGCAGCCTCAACCCTCACAGAACTTAGCCCTCATGAGAGAGAGGTGTGTGGCCCAGCCCCATGTGCTTGGGGCCTGTCCTCCCCATACTTGGATCAGTCCACTTCCCACCACAGTGGGATGCCCAGAGACCCCCATCATCACCACCACCACCATCAAGACATATGGCACTAACCATGTGTCCATGTCTGTTCATGGATATTCACCCATTTGATTTCCACAAAAACCACAGAGAAGAGCTAGGCCTCCCTTTTCTCTTCCTAGCACCCATCCAACCCAGGAAGGCCCTTTTATCTGGGAATCCAGGAATATTGTCTTCAGAACTTGGCAAAAAACACAATATAGTCATCTGAGTGTTCCAGCCTTGGCCACAGGTCAGATCTCCAGCTAAAGCCAGAGAAGGACACAAAAGGTATTCAATGTCCATAGAAATCCCCTCCAGAGTGAGACCCTTTCCCCCTGGCCCTGGCCCTAATTATCAGTGCCATGGGATGTGTTCCTTATAAAGCAAGCTGTATCAGGGAGCCTGGGGCAGGGGGCAAGGGAGAAGTGGGGAGTCGCTACCAGGTGCCAGCTGTTTCTAGAACCAGTTCTCCTGAGATTGTGAAGTGCACAGAGGAATGGCTATCCAGCACATACCTGCCTGCTCCACGTTGGACTTGCCTTGACCCAACAAGGCTGGGTTGGCTTGCACACACAGAGCCAAATGGGACCCCTGCCCTCAGAGGCTGGAAATACACATGGGTGATGCATACAAAAGCAAGCTGCACACACATACGTGCACAGGAGGGAAATCAACTCGCTGCTGCACAGAAAAGGCGAAGGGCAATGGGTCGTAGGGAGGTGGATGGAAGTTCGGCTAGAGGGTGGGAGTAGTTGCACTGGAAGGGAGAGAGCAGGGGCAGGCAGGGGCCTGCTGAGAACACTGTGCAAATCTCAGGAGGCCAGGAGGACCAAGGCTTGCTTAGGGAACCCCAAGTGGCCGAGTATTCTCAGCACAGAGAACGTCCTGGGAGCAGGATGCTTTCTGAGAGATGGGCCTTGTAGACCACAGGAGGGGCTCTAGATGTGCCACACAGGGTGTGCAAGGATAGTGAGCAGAGAGGGTCCACTTGTGGTGTGGTCCCTCAAGTCCCTGGAAAGGATGGCTTTGGACACCGTGTGGATGTGGGTGGAATGGGGCCAGAGGAGATGGAGGAGAGAGTGATTGCATCACGCGACAGGGGCTGGAAAGCGGCCACCTCAGACAGGGTGGGGGGAGGGTGGACTGGGGAACACTGAGGAAGAAGGACCCGTGCCCTCGGTGTCCACTCAGGGTGAGGAATGAGGGAATAGAGAAGCCAGAGCGCTGTCTCCAGCACGTCTAGGCCAAGGGAGCAGGTGGAGGCTATTTGTTAAGCCGGAAACCCAGGAGGAACTGCATTTGTTTGGTGACACGCGGTACTACATTTCAATCTAGATCAGTTGAACAAAAATAAATGGAAGGCTTACTGTGTGCCTGGCCAGGTGCTCCCTGGGTTTACAAAGCGGTAGATGAGCTGCGTCATTTTCACAGCTTACTGGCACAAAACCCTCTTTCAGGCCTTCCCAGGTAAGGAGGTACTGGCTGAGGCATCTGCTGGTGGGGCCCACTGCTGCCTCAGACCTTCACCCCCAAGAAACCCTCTCCACAAGACAGCCCAGAGGCCAGAATAGAAGAGAGAAAGAAAGGCTGTTGTTGACACGAGAGGAAAAACCAGGCTTCCTGTTTGAACTTGGGCAGGTACTGGAAGCTGTGAGTAATGTCGAATCTTGGCCTGCCCCGAAGGCGAAGGCGGCCTGCGGTGGGGGCTTCTCATACTTTCTGTGAAGAGTGGCTTTGAATCACTCGCTGGCAGGGGACCTGGGGCCCGCCCTGGGCAGGCTGCATAGAAGGACCACTGCGTTGACAGGGCTAGGAGGCAGGGTGGGCAACATCCACTCTGCTCGGTGCGGTCAGTCACCCTCGAGAAGGACCCAACATCAGATGCTGAGGGCCTCTCAAGTCACAGTCACCAGTGGCCCTGGCTGCCACCAGCCAGACCATTCTCAGGCCCTTGGAGACTGGGACTGTTTCCTTTTTCTCTGCTTGAGGTTGGACCAGTGCATGACACCTGAGGCTGGGGACACATTCTGACCAGGAATGCTGGCCTGCACTCTACCAACTCCACATCAGACCTTGGGCAGGGTCCTCAGCCTGTCCCAGCCCCAGGCCTCTGTCGCTAACGGGACCTCATGGTGAAATAAAAACTGCAAGACACCTGCAGAGGTAAAGCCCCAGATACTGGGCTAATGTCTTATCTCACTGAAGCCTCATAGCAATCTTCCTGGGTCATAGACACGGAAAGCATGCTTTCCTAAATGCACATATTGTTCAGCTTTATTGAGGTATAAAGTGTACATGTTTAAAGTGTATGATGGGGCTTCCCTGGTGGCTCAGTGGTAAAGCATCCGCTTGGGAATGCAGGAGACACAGGTTCAATCCCTGATGCGAGAAGACCCCACATGCCAAGGAGCAACTAAGCCTGGGCATCACAACTGCTGAGCCTGTGCTCTGGATCCCAGGGTCCGCAACTACTGAAACCTGAGTGCCCTAAAGCCTGTGCTCCACAACGAGAGAAGCCACTGCAGTGAGAAGGCCTCACACCTCGACCAGAGAGTAGCCCCTGCTCACTGCAACTAGAGGAAAGCCCACATAGCAGTGAAGACCCAGCACAGCCAAAAATGAATCAATAGTCATAAAGTGTACAATGAACTAGTTCTGACCTGTTTATACCCACACAATCAGCTTAACAAGTATTCCCATCACCCCCCAAAGCTTCCTCATACTTCTTTCTAATCCATTCCTCCCTCCTTCCACCCCAGCCCTAGGCACCTGTGGACATAGTCGCTGTTAATATAGATTCCTTTACATTTTCTAGAGTTTTATAGAAGTCAAAACATACAATATGTTTTCTCTTTTATCGGGATTTCCTCATTCAGCATAATTATTGTGGGATTTATCCATGTTGTTACAGATGGCAATAGTTAACTACTTTTAATTGCTGAGTACTAGTCCATTGGGGAGAAGGCAATGGCACCCCACTCCAGTACTCTTGCCTGGAAAATCCCATGGATGGAGGAGCCTGGTAGGCTGCAGTCCATGGGGTTGCTAAGAGTTGGACACGACTGAGAGACTTCACTTTCACTTTTCACTTTCGTGCATTGGAGAAGGAAATGGCAACCCACTCCAGTGTTCTTGCCTGGAGAATCCCAGGGACGGAGGAGCCTGGTAGGCTGCTATCTATGGGGTCGCACAGAGTTGGACACGACTGAAGTGACTTAGCAGCAGCAGCAGCAGTCCATTGAATGGACGTACCACAATTTGTTAATCCATTCACTTTCTGGTAGATATTTGGGATGTTTCCAGTTTGGAGCTATTACAAAATAGGTTTGTTATAAACATTCATGCAAAAGTCATTGTATGCATATGTTCTCATTTCTCTGGGTAAATATACAGAAGTAGATGGTTTGGATTATATAATAGGTATATGTTTAGCTTTTCAAGAAACATCAAGCTATTACCCAAAGTGGTTTTACAGTCCCCAGAAGCAATACAGTTGTTTCATTTTCTTGCCAATACCCAGTATAGTCAGTTTGGGATTTTTTAAAAGCCATTCTGATGGATATGGTAGTGATATCTCACTGTGGTTTTAAGTTGTACTTCCCTGACAACTAACAATGTTGAACATCTTTTCACATGCTTATCGGCCATTTGAATTTTTGTGTGTGAAGTGTCTAGACAAGTCTTAATATCTCTGAAATTGAGATATATCTTAAAGTTGATGGCTTAACATAGCTTAACTGGCAGGGAGGGGTGTTTTTCCTTTCTTGTTGGGACATAAAATAGTGTGCACCTTATGACGGATGGAATCAGATGCACAAAATATATGAAGTCATTTGCCCCAAGTCACACAGTGGATAGGGGACAGAGTGTCCAACCTTGACCCTGTCTTTTAAATAGCACATTATTCTATATAGTTAAAAAATATCAGGAGCAAGTTTGTGGGCAATGTGAAAAAAACACACTGGGCTACCCTACTGCAATGCCATTCTGTAAGTGCTAGGTCAGAGAGCGCTGGGGCATCAGCAGCCTGTCCCTGTGGGACCAGGTGGACAGGCCCCCTCCACACACCAGGTGCCTTCACTCTGAGCCTTCAACTAGCAAGGGCTTCCCAAGGCCAACAGTGTGCCCGGCAGGTGTGTGGAGCAGATGGTGCTGAAAAAAAGGATACAACTTCTGACCTGCAAGGCTCAGAGCCCAGAGGAGGAGACAAGTGAGATCCATGGAACATACAGTGAAGATGGAATGCTCAGAAGACAGAGGGGTGGTCCCCAGGTGCTTTGTGAAAGGCGTGAAGAAGTCAGTGTTGCATGACACCTACAACCGTGAGCATTTTACATCATGAGGTTCAAATACAGGCTCCAGCCCCTTTCAGCTGGGTGACCTCAGGCATGCGGCTTGACCCTCTGAGCCCCAGTTTCCCCATCTGCAAACTGGGGGATAAATAATGTTGGTTGTGGGTATTTCTATTCCCATTTTATAGATGAGACAACAGAGGATTAAAGAAGAAAGTGTATGCAGAGCACTTGGCTCAAAGGAGGGCTTTTTGGTCTGGGCTTTGAGGATAGCTAAGGATTTGACTTGCAGGAGGAATGAGGTGATGCCAGTAGGGGAAACCTGTGTGATCCAAGGCACATAGGAAAGGGGCTGTGGTGGAAAGAGTCTGCCAGAGTGGTGATTCCCCTGCCTCCGCCCCGGAAAGGCTTTCATAGCTGCCTCCCAGAGCATCTCCTAAAATGTTGCCAGCTGTTCTGTGTGGGTCTCAGTTTGTCTGATCTAGCCACTGGAGCTGCACATGATATGGAAGCCCAGAGGGCCAGGCACTCTGAGCCAGACCTTGAACTCTGGCACTTCTTCGTCCCTCCAGGATATCACAGTAGGGATCCTTGACTGAAGGAGTGGCCCATGAGACCTTCCAGAAATCTCCACATGTCTGCTCAGGTCCTGGCCAGCACCAGCTTGCCAGAGTACCTACGGCTAGCCACTTAACCTTTCCGCACCTCGATTTCTCCATCTCTCAAATGGGGTTGTGAAAATATGGCACGCCTGCCTGCCTACCCCACAGAGCTGTGGCCGAGATCAAATGAACTGCTAAAAGGTATGTGAAAGTGCTTAGAAACCTATAAGATGTTATGTTTATGCAAATTCAGGGTAATTCATAGAATCACAAAATCACAGACTGTCATGCCTACTAAGGACCCTGAAGCGCTTTCACCATGACACTTGTATTTTCCTGATGAAGCAACGGAGGCCTAGAGAGGTAAAGTAACTCACCAAAAATCACACAGCTGGTTAACCAGATTCAAGCCTCAGTTTGTATGATCTAAGCCATTTCTAATCCCTCTGCTTCGCATGCTGAGGATCTCTGGGGTTCCTGGGAACAAGGCAAAGTGAAAAATGAAATCAAGAGCCAGAAATGAAGTCAAGATGGTCTCTCCCAAGAGACTTGGAAGCCATTGATTTTAGCCCAAAGCTTAGAAGCCTTTGAAAATGCAAACATGATTATGAGACCTCCACTGAGAAGCCCCTCTCTTGACCTTGTCATTTTAGTCACTCTTACCTTACCTGGGGCTTGCGCTGGCCACCATATCGATGTCAGTCTTCTCCATGGGTTGGCAGATGAAATAATGGACATGAAAAATTCTTTGAAAAAACCAAGCATTGTGACTTTCCCTGATGATCTACACTCCCAATGCAGGGGCCTGAGTTCGATCACTGGTCAGGGAACTAGATCCCACATGCCACAACTAAAGATCCCATATGCCACAATGAAGACCCAGTGCTGCCAAATAAACCAATATTAAAAAAAAAAAAAAAAACACAACAACCATTGTTTACACAACACAAGGGTCTATTCCAATTTTGAGGTAATGACTCCAGTGTGGGCAACCCTCAGTGAAAGTGTTGAAAGTGTTAGTTGCTCAGTCGTGTCTGATTCTTTGCAGCCCCATGGAATTCTCTAGGCATGATTACTGGAGTGGGTTGCCATTCCCTTCTCCAGGGGATCTTCCCAACCCAGGGTTTGAACCCAGGTCTCCTGCACTGCAGGCAGATTCTTTCCCATCTGAGCTACTAGATTCCAAATACCGATGAGCAAACAAAAGAGCTTACACTCAACCGTGGGAGATGCAGTGCCTGATGAGACTAGAACCTCAAGACTCCCCCAGGAGACCTCCGAATTCCCAAGCTCTCTAGGCCGATTAACATCAGCCTCATGGAGTCTTTTCCTTTAAAGAAAACTGATGGACCTGGGTGCACAGTCTTGGCAACTGTTGCCAAGGAGAACCAGCTCTTGCTAGGATGTGGTCCAGCATTTTCTCCTCTTCCGATCGGTGCCTGCTTCTTTTTTTCTTTGCAAAATCTTCAATACAGGCAGCAGAGAGGAGAATTTCACAGACTCAGCACGTTCCTATCCCACTTCTCATAAGTTCGGGCGCCTGATTTTCTCTTGTGACGCGTATCCTATTGGTGAGCACGAGGTACAGTGAGTGGTTTTGAAGGCAGTTCCTTATCATGGAGCGTTATCTGGGCCATCAAAGTACACACTGAGAAAAAAGCAGTTTCAACATCAGACTTGAAGGGGTGACTGTTAAAAGGAAGAGCCGGGACAAAGCGACCACAGCTTTTATCACACATTATGAGGGCGGCATGCGGTGGGAATACTATATTTTGGGCCTGCTGCTGAGAATGCCTTCATGGCCTTTGAACAGAAAACAATTCGTGCTGTGGAAATTGCCGGTAATTGTCTTTACCTACAGTTTCAGAGGGCGCACACCGGGCCTTGCGGTTGTGGGCGCCGTTTCATGCCGGGGTTCGCGTCCCCAGCTCTGCTTGGCACAAAGCGAGTGGAACAGATCAGGGCCTCAGATCTGCGCGCACCTGTGGTTGCAGCGAGGCAAGGATTGCCGTGAGATAAGGCAACAATGGAAAGTTTTCTCACCTGAAAGGTCTGCGGAAGAGCCCCCTACCCCCCTCACAAGCCTGGGTGCATTGGGGGGAGACTCATCTGCTCCCAGAAATTACAAGTGTGGAGGAAGTCAGTCCCCAAAGCCCGCCTCTCCCACCTAGGAACCCCAACCCCACACTTTTCATTTTCTCCTATACCTCCCTTTAAAAGAGCAAACAGAACTTTGAAGATCAGAGATTTTTTTTTCTTCAAAAATGATGCATGTTCTAAAGATTGCCCTTGGTTCACAATGAACCCAGGGTCCCCCCAAGGCATCCCTCAGAGAAAACTGAAGTTGCCAGGGCAGACCTGCTATCAGAGGTCATCCGAAGGCCATCCTCAGAAGTCCTCTGACCCATCCACTCAAGAACTGAGGCAGAAAGTCCAGGCAGCTCTGGCACCCCTTAACCTGGTGAGGGACCAGGTAGGACCACTCAGAGCCAGGAAAGCTGTGCCTATCCATCAGGGGCCCAGGACTGGGCTTCAGAGCCCTCTGGGAACCAGGAATTCGCCCCTCACCTGTGATGCCGTCAGCATGAGGGAAGGCCTGGGCCTGAGCCAGGCTAGGGTGGGACAAGTGGGAAGGGTTGACCACTCACTCACGGGGTGGGGACTAGGTAGGGAGAGAAGAGAGAGAGATGTTTCAGGGCCCTGAGGACAAAGTGAGATGGAGAGGAGAGGGCAGTGAGGGCTGCGTTCAGTTGTCAGACATCCTGGTTTTGTTTTCTTAGTGGTTTTGTTTTTCGTTTGGCAGCACCACACAGCACATAAGATCTCAGTTCCCCGACTGGGGATTGAACCCATGCCCCTGCAGTGGAATCACAGTTTTACTCACTCTGTGGGTAGACTGCCAGGGAATTCCCTCTTAGGCTTTTTAAAAATTTATTTATTTGACTGCACTGGGTCTTGGTTGGAGAAGGCAATGGCACCCCACTCCAGTACTCCTGCCTGGAAAATCCCATGGATGGAGGAGCCTGGTAGGCTGCAGTCCATGGGGTTGCTAAGAGTCGGACACGACTGAGCGACTTCACTTTCACTTTTCACTTTCATGCATTGGAGAAGGAACTGGCAGCCCACTCCAGTGCTCTTGCCTGGAGAATCCCAGGGACAGGGGAGCCTGGTTGGCTGCCGTCTATAGGGTCGCACAGAGTCAGATGGGTCTTGGTTGTGGCATGTGGGATCTAATTTCCTGACCAGGGATCAAACCCGGGCCCCCTGCATTGGGAGCACAGAGTCTTAGCCACTGGACTACCAGGGAAGTCCCCATCTTAGACTTTTTTATTGTGAAAAATAGCCTATTCAGAAAGTTCATAAAGCATAATCCTGTACAGCTTAATGAATGATTGGAGAGAACACTCCTGTACCCAGCAAGAACATGGACTGCTGCCTGGAATCTCCTTGCCTCATCCAACCACCAAACTCCTCACTAAAGGGTACCATTAGCTCAACCTCCAGGGTAACCCGTTCCAACTTTAGTTTTATCTCCAACACCACAGAGTAGTTTTACCTGGTTTGGGACCGTATATGAATGGAGTCCATCATTCGTATTCTGTCACTCAACACCTTGTGTTCAAGATCCATCCATGCTGTGGTGAGGAGCCTCGGTTCATTCATCTTCACTGCAGCCAGCTCCCTGGCCTGTTTGCTGCCCTGCCTCTCAGTTTGCAAGAAGCAGTGGCTGGGGGAGGCCCAGAGACCCTGCTCCCCCGAACCAGCCTGGGGCGCCAGGCCTCCCACAGGCCGTGGGGCTTTGCCCAGACTTGGTTGTCTCCAGCTGGCTTTGCTCCATGGGGACACACAAGTACAAAGACAGCGTGCTCCCGCACAGCTTCCCCCCACAGAGCTCCACATAGGGGCACGCCAGAGACTCCGAGGACTCAGAGTGGAGGCTCACCCCAGCCTCAGCACGGACGCCTGGCAAGGGCAGTGATCCATGGGCTGCCCTGCCGTCTCTCAAATCCAGCTGGGCCTTGGAAACAAACAATAAACCCAGGAACATCCCAAATGAGAAGCAGGTGGCTTCCTGGGACCAGATTTCTTAACATTGGTTTACCCCTTCTTCAATGTGGTTCCCATTTGAAGGAGTCTAAGCCTTTGGAGCCTATAACCCATATGAAAAATGATATAAATTATAGTTCACCATCCCAGCCTGGCTGTTTGGGATGTTGGCATAAACATTAAGGAAGGGCCACCCTGATTATAAGGTAGGGGCCCTGGAGAGAGGTGGGGTGGGCTGGGCTGGGCAGCCCCCCAAAAGTCTCTCTGCTCCCCTCTGGGTGTGGGGAGTAGCCAGTTCACCTCTCCCTGTCACCACTGAAAATGAGGCTCAACAGAACCTAGTGAGGCAGGCTCCAAGCAATGGGCGTGCAGAGAGGCCCCCTCCTGTCTTGTCAAGCCCCTGCCCCCACCGCGTGTCTCCCATCATTCCCCATGTTCAGGCCCAGTGAGTTTCCACCTCCTAACTTTTGCCCATGGCTGTGGGGTTATCCTAACAGACCCCTTTACCTTTCCAGACCCTGGGAGTGATTCCAATTCTCCATGGGCTATTCGTGAGCAGTTGGTTTAACAGCCCACTGATGTCCTGCCGCAAATGCCTGCCATTCCTCCCTGCTCCTCTGAACCACACCAATTAGCACTGATTACAGAATGCATGCATTGTTCTTTAACGGTTTCATGTGTGCAAGTCCCAAATCCCCAGACAGGGAAGCGTGGAGGGAGTGGAGAGGTGGGAATTAGCCAATTCTCTGCTCCTTTTCTCAGCTTTAGTGCTCCCATCTTTGAAAGGAGATGGAGCCAGAGGCCTCACAGGCACCCCCTTTGCCTGCCTAGTGTCAGGTCTGGGGGCTCTTCAGGAAAGAGAAGTGATGATAGAGTGTCCCCTCAGCCTCCACCCTCAGGCCCTCTGCTGCCAGGAAGCCCACTCCCACCAACCCTCAGCCTGAGGTCCCATCCCTTAGCCTCCACCCCCAGCCCCACCCCCTGCCACTGAAAGGCAGCATTGGGGCAAACATCCTAAACCACCAAGCGCTTCTAAAAATACGGTGTTTTTGTCAGAGAGCAACCTTCTACTTCCTTCAGACTTTGATCTCCATGCAACCCACGGAGAGAAGACACACAATAACAGTGTAAAGCCTTCGTCTTTCCTTGGGGGCTACCTCTCAAGGGCTTTGAATCCCCAGCTGGGTGATGGTACCCCCCTCGATCCTACTGAGCATGCTCAGATTCATCTGCCATTGGCTGGAGGTAGGGGACAGGCACATCTGCTCCTTGGGTGAGTCTATGGGCAAGGAGAAAAGTCAGAAAAGACCTAGAGGCTGCTGGTTTTATAAGGCCCTTTGCTTTCTAAAATCTAGAGAGAAAAATCATGCTACAGGATAAGGTAGAATATTTAAGAGTTCAAGTACAGAAATGGACTGGAGAAAAAGAATGGAGAAGTTCGTGTCAGCTTGGTGTTGGACACTCATTAAGTACATGTTGAACTTTCAGTGAAGGCTGCAGACTGAAGAGATCAGGAAAGTTCTTCTCATTCTTTCCCCAGCCTTGTGGGCTAGGCCCTTGGAAGGATGCTAAGAGACAGGGATGGAGAAGTAAGGGACTTCTTAGCAATGGAACAGCATTGGCAAAGGCTTAGCCACAAACCTAAGAGAAGCTTCTAATTCACACCATATTTGGCAGAAAAAGAGCTATGGAAACTCTCCCACTACCTCTGCATGAGCCGTTGCTGCCCTGCCGGAAACACAGGTAGCAAGAACAGGGACAGTGATGAAATGATCATCCATGAGCCCCAGCTGTATGCCAGGCAGCAATTCTAAGCACTGAATATGCAGGTCCCTGCAACAGACCTGCGCTGTCATGATCTGCATTCATTCTTCCTTCAGGGAAACAGCCTTGGAGAGGGCAAGTCCTTTGGGCCCCAGTTCAGTTGGAGTTGCATTAGAATTGAGGCAGCCCTGCTCGTGATCCGTAAGGTCTCAGCACAGGCCTATTCTGTGCTTGCTGAGCAAGACCCCAGCCTTCCAGCTCAGACAGGGAATGACTCCACTGCCCATTTCTCCAGGGGCCACACCTTCTCTGCTCATGACCTCATTTAGTCCCACAGCAACTCCAGCAAAATCACAGTGTTCGTTACCAAAACAGGTGAGGAAACTGAGGCTCAGAGTGGTTAGCTTACAATTACCAAGCAGCAGAGTACAGTTTTGAATTCAGATCCATCCGACCCCAGATCCTGAGCCCCTAACTTCTGTGCAGCCTCTCTGGGTCTCTCCCTCTGCCTGGGAATTCCAGACTGTGAGTAATTCAAACATGTCTGAAAAAGTCAAGATCACTATAATTTCCTAAAGACTTTAATAGAGGCAGAACCTCTCGCTTCAAAACAAAAAATTTATCAGCAAAACTGCCAAGTAGGTTGTGAGTCACCGTCTTGGCTCTCTGTTCTGGAGAGAGAGCTGTGTGTGGGAGGGCTCCAGGATGGGGGCCAGGCATGGAAGGCCAAGGCTGGGGTCCTGGCTTTGCCCCTCACGTACTGTAAAATCATCATTCTGGATCTCTTGCCTCATCTAGAAGATGTGCAGGTTTCTCTGGGTTTTAGATATTCCCACTCCTGCCAATGCCCACCACCAACCTCCACTGGCCCCCCACGAGGACAGAAGAAAGATACTATACTTGCAGTATTGCTGCCTAGTTCAGTAAATTCACTTCCGGGGCATAGGTTACCACAGACCCGCATCCAAGTCTTTCTTGCTTTGGGCCCTTAGCACTTCTCAGTAAAGAAGCCAGAATGCAAAAGAATTGATGCCTTTGAACTCTGGTGCTGGAGAAGACTCCTGAAAGTCCCTTGGAAAGCAAGGAGATCAACCCAGTCAATCTTAAGGGAGATCAACTCTGAATATTCACTGGAAGGATTGATGCTGAAGCTGAAGCTCCAGTATTTTGGTCATCTGATGCGAACAGACAACTTGTTGGAAAAGACCCTGAGGCTGGGAAAGATCGAGGGCAGGAGAAGAGGGCGCCAAAGGATGAGATGGCTGGACGGCATCACTGATGCAATGAATATGAACTTGGACAAACTCTGGGAGATGGCGAGGGACAGGAAGGCCTGATGTGCTGCAGTCCATGGGGTCGCAAAGAGTCAGACACAACTGGGTGACTGACCAACAACAACTTCTCAGGAACCAGCAGAATGGCTAGAGTTTCCTTATGATGGCTAAAAGTTTTGACCAGGGTTTGCCAAAGACACTTGCAGCAAAGGTCTCTTTCAATCTAATGCTCAGTCATCCTTCCTGGGAATACAGGTGATGGATCTGTAAATCTACCAGCGATCTGCTGTAGTTGGGAACAGCAGCTACCCTGGCCTTTGGCAACCCGAATGCATGTGAGTCATCGGAGCACAGGTGCTCCTCACCTGATAGAGCTGGACGTGGTCCTGCAAATTTAGATGCCAATGGAACCCACTCCAAATGCCCCGAAGGACGCCATTTGTTTCCAAGGGTGGGCAAGATCACTGCCTATTACTTTTAATCAAATTGGTTGTCATGTAATGGGGGTACTGAACAGTGCTGAGCAAAGATGTGCCTGGGGACAAGACTGACACACATGCGTGTGTGTGTGTCCCCAGCACAGCCACAGGGCTCCCATGTGAGTGGTGCTCCCAGAGTGTCTCCATGGTAACCTGCTTCTGCGTCCAGTGCCCTCACAGGGAGACAGGTCCAGCCACAGAACACCAGATTGAGGCAGAGCTGAGCATCCCACCTCAGCCCAAGCCCGACAAACCTATAATTGCCCAGGCAGCTGGTGATGTCTTTTCACAAGGCCCGACCAGATCTTCCAGACAGAAGTGTCTTCAGACCTCCCAGAGCAGACAGCAGGGAGCATTCCAGATCTCCCATCAAGGTTCCTCAAATCAAGTTCAAAGCTTGGATCTGGACAGGAGAAAACAGGCCTATCTGCAGGGCAGAGGCCTGTACCCACAGAGTTCTGGGGGCAGTAGGGATGAGGACCCTCTTCCCTGCTGCCCAGAGATGACTGTGCCTTCCCTCAAGGGGAGGGGACCCTGGGCACTCCCCTCCAGGGCAGCTTGCTATGTTGGGGAGCTAATAGACCCTGTAGGAAGCCAAGCTTGTGATAACAGACACCGCACGTGGCTGTCCTGCCCTACCTGGATGTAGGTCTACACACAGCTGGCTGTGGACTGGTCACACGGCCTTCCCAACAACCGGAAAGTAGAGACCAGTTTAGCCGCCCACCCCTGGTTCTACTTGGACCAATAGGGCCATCACATCTCAGAATTCCTGGGGTCGCCATTCACACAACAGTCCACGTAAACAATGCCTTCTAGCGTTAGGCGGGCCAAGCTTGGTGGCCACGTACAGCAGCCCTAGCTGGAGCCAGGCTGACGGGAGGCATGTCCTGAAGGGGCCCTCACTGTCCACAATGCAGGGCAGGGAGTTCATCCCTCCTTTCCTGGAGCGACTGCTTCAACCCAGAGTCTGGTCCCAGCCAGTTCCTCCACGAGCCCAACCTAGGCCATTAGCATGGGACGTGGGGCAGGGAGAGGCCAAGAACCCACAGGCTCTTTCTCCAAAAAGCTACCATTTAAATCACAGGCACACTCCTGTAGTTCAAGAAGCACTCTAGGGACTTCCCTGATGATCCAGTGGTTAAAACTCTGCACTTCCACTGTGCCAGTTCGATCATCGCTGGTTGGAATGCCATGTGGCCAAAAAAAAAAAAATGAGATCTTTAAACAACGTTAGTTAAATCATGTCACTTCCTGGATTAAAATCTTGGTGGACTCTCATTAGAATAAAACCTTAATTCTTAAATTTAAAAAAAAGTGCTCCAATAAATTCATTGTAAGAAGGCTAACAACCCAAAGGAAAAACAGGCAAAGGACAAAGAAGCAACAAAAACTTAAAAAACGGCTCTTAAACATATGAGAAGATAATAAGAGAAACAACTACAACAGGATACCATCCTTCTCCCATCAGAACAAAAAAGACTGACACATTTTATAACACTGTTGGTGAGGCAGTGGAGGGCCTGGCACCCTTCTGAGTGGGAACTACCCCAATGGAACAGCGCTTAGTTATTGCCATCACAGCTACTAATACACATCCTCTTTCACCCAGCACTTCCACAGCTGCGAAGCAGCCCACAAATAACTTGCCCATGTGTGAAATGGTGAATGTACCAGATCATTCACGCCAGCATTGTTTATGACCGCAAATATCCAAAACAACCCAAGTGATGGTCACAAGGAGACTGATCCATTCAAATACGATTCGTTTACATAGTGGAATACTATTCCGTTATTAAAGTAGATGGAGAGCCATCTCTCTGTACTAACATAAAGCAATCTCCAAGATATACTGTTAAGTGAAAAAAAAAAAAACAGAATGCAGGACCACATGTTTAATATGCTTTTATGGCAGAAAAAAAAATTGCCTACAAATACGCTTGTAGGAGCATTGATTATTTCTGAAAAGATATGCAGGAAAGTGGTGGCAATGGCTATCTCTGGGAAGGGATGGGGGAGGGGAGGAGGCAGAAAGGAGGCAAATTTCACTGCGTATCTGTACTCTGTGAAGTTTGTCCTACTACCTATAGTCTTTTCAAAAGATAAATAAAAGAAAATTTCATCCAATTAAATAAATTTATATTTTAAAAATTTCATAAAGCTCCTTTGGGGTGCACAAATATTTTCCATTTCTTAGCCCCCAGGCTGGTCCGAGTGCCACCCTCTCACAGATCTCCCCCAAATTGCTAGCTTCTCTCTGGTCCCATTAGACTCCTGCAGATAATGTGGTGAGACCACCCCTCGGAGCTCAGATAGAGAAGCAGGTGGGGAGCTGCCCACCTTCAAGGGAAAGAGGCAAGGCCAGAGCTAGAAGCATTCTTCTCCTTTTCTTTTCTTCCAGCATTCAGATTTCCACAACTGGCTTCTTCCCCCTGCATTTTCTTATTGTGGTAAAAATCGCATAATTTTACCATATTAAGCATTTTCAAGTGTACAGTTCAGTAGTGTTAAGTGAATTCACATTGTTCTGCAATGGAACTCTAGACTTTTTCATCTTTCCACACTCAAACTCTATGCCCACGAAAGGCTGATTCCCCTCCATCTGCTCCAGCCCTTTCACCCACCCTTTTGCCTCCTGCTTCTAAGCATAAAACGTGATCCATGCTGGGAAGATATGCATGCCCACCAGGCTCCTCCGTCCATGGAATTCTCCAGGCAAGAATACTGGATTGGGTTGCCATTTCCTTCTCCAGGGGATCTTCCTGACCCAGGGATCAAACCTGGGTCTCCCGCATTGCAGGCAGATTCTTTACCACTTACCCACCTGGGGAAGCCCCAAGCTGGGAAGATAGCCCAGGGCCAAAATTCCCAGTGGGTCAGGGTACACTCACCTTTCACAGCTCCAGCAACACCATCTTGCCCTCCATACATGCAACACATCATCAAGGTTGACAGCATGGACATTCTGGCTTTCCACTCACAAGGTTCCATGTCCTTGGACAAGTCTCAGCCTGTTTCCAGCTCAGGAAAATGTCAACTCACTTATAATCATGGTACCTTCCTTTCTATGGGATTGGAAGCCGAGCACACCAGGTGAGTAGCCTGGCTCAGCAAATGCTAGCTTTAATCAGCATTATCATTGGAGAAGCTCACATCTTAGTCCCAGTTCTCCAGAT
Source organism: Oryx dammah (assembly GCF_014754425.2). Classification (NCBI taxonomy): domain Eukaryota; kingdom Metazoa; phylum Chordata; class Mammalia; order Artiodactyla; family Bovidae; genus Oryx; species Oryx dammah. Next base: position 64,203,337 of record NW_024070189.1, on the reverse strand, counting down.
CCTTGAATGCCTGCATTCATCCATCCACCCATCCATCCATGCATCTGTTGCCTGGAATGACACTGCTGTTCTGTGAAGCAGACCCTGCCCTGTGTAATGGGGAGAGCTGAGGTCACAGCCTGCTCTGGGCTTGGACATATATTCCTAGAAGAGAGGAATATATGTCCAGCTAGGTGATCACAAGTCCTCAGGAAAACCACTGCCCTCAGAAGTTCCTACCCTGTGGGCGCTGGACTTAGATGCAGAACCAGGCAGATGTGGGTATTTTTCCTGAGAAAGGCTCCTACTTTCATCAGATGCTCAAAGGGGCCACAATCCATCATAAGTTCAGAACCCTCCTCCACCTGCTGCCTGGTACCTAACAGCTTCTGATTTGCCTTGGTCCGCCCTGCATCCCCCTCCTTGTAAGGTGGGCTTTCCGCCAGCCCTATCCATCAAAACACAAGCCCAACAGAGCACAACTAGGCTCTGGGCCAGGTAGGAACGGGTCTGGGGTGACTCGTTGGTAGATGGTGCCCAGGTGTGCATGGGGTCTGTCCCCACATCACCTCTTGGTGAATGAGCATATCAATCGCCCAGACCCCGAAAGCTTAAAGTGTGATCCTGGTGGGTTTCACACCACTCTTCCAGGCCCTCCAGTTCACCATTAGTGAAGACGGATGCTGCCAACGGAGCTTGAAAAGAGGTGCCTTAGAGTAGATCTGGAGACGAAGGGGAATATCCACTGTGCAGCCCATGGCTTGGCAAGTGACAAAACAGTGGACTGTATGGCCTTGGGTTCAAAAAAAAAGCTAAAATCCATACATCCATGGGAAAAAAAGTCTGAAGGAAAAACATCAGAACCTTAAAACGGGGACTTCCCTGGTGGTCCATTGGTTAAGACTCCGAGCTTATTCCTAGTCAGGGAACCAAGATCCTTCATGCCACATGGCTCAGCCAAAAGCAAACAAACAAACAAACAAAACACTTTAAAAGGGGTTAACTCTGGGTACTGGAATTATAGACCGTTTTTCTCTCATTTTCTACCATGAACATGTATTATATTTTAATTCAGGAGTTCTCAACTGGGGATAATTCTGTCCCCAAGGGGACATTTGGCAACACCTACAGACACTTTTGGTGTCTCGGCAGTGGGGGAGGGGTGGGTATGTGCTACTGGCATCTAGTGGGTAGAGGTCAGTGATGATGCTAAACATCCCATGACGCACAGGACAACCCCCAACAAAAAAGAACTATCTGGCTGACATGTCAATAGTGCCAAGCTTGTGAAACTCTGAGGAAAGCACCAGAAATCTCTAACAGAGAGACTGGGGGAGGGCAGCATGAGAAACTGCAAGAGGATCTAACCTGTCTCGCGGCTCAAGCGGCAAGCCCTCCTTATTCGCTTCTCTGAGTTTGTGTAGACACCTATGAGCTCCCCAGCAGGCAAGCTGAGGCCTGGCCAAGGGGCCGACAGTCCCCTTCAAGGGAGTTGTAAAGTTCCTAGGCCCAAAACATAGCTGGAGGTTCACGGCTCCCAGCTCGTATTCCTATCAGCATCTCCAGTTTCACCTCTTTGCAAAGCCCATCCCTGTCTAATGAAAAGACATGGACACATATCAGCACCATTAGGACCCTTAACATCTCTGCAATCAGCAAACCCCCCAAATTCTCAAACATTCCATTCCCAACATTTAAACAATGGCATCCGGTTTTCTTCTAGAAGGAAACCCAGTTTGGATTGATTAACAATCATTTAACCTCAGAACTTGGGTTTGAAATTAATTTATGATAAAAGAAAAAGTCCATGCTAAGTAATCTTTAATTATATGTTAAGGGCTCAGAATGGAAAACATTCTGGATCACAAAGGCACAGCCAGGCTCATTAGCTCTCTTTTTGCCTCTAAAGTATCTCTAGGGCAACTTCCTGAGGGTCCAGGCAGAGAAAAAGGCTTTTTAAGATCAGAGCTTCACCCAGAACAGCCACAACACAAAATTTTCAATAAATCTCCAGATGATGAAATGGTGAGGGAGTGTTTCCAGTGGCAGCTGGGCACGGGCATAGGGAAGCCACCTCTTTCAAGAAATCCGCAGCCCCCCTTGTGTCACCGGGGAGAGGTCATGCCAGTGACTCAAGGGTGCTTGTTTTCTGCCACTCTGCACAACCCATCTATGGTGAAGGGGCTGCTGGTGAGTGGGTGCCCCTCTGGATGGTAGGGGGACAGGAGCAGCAGTGTGTGTTTGAAGGTCACAACCATCAAGGAGGTAACTGTCTAATTTCTGTGCAACTGGGGCTCAGGTTCCTGGGGAATTTCCCATTGGTACCCTCATGGGACAAGTTGGACAGGTCTTGCCAACACAAGGATTTCTTTTTTTGGACAATCTTCTGCCAACTTCTGACACTGCTTCCCTCTCACCCTCCAATCCTCTGTGCCTGGACCGGTGGTGATCCCCTGTGTGGCCCTGACCGCCAGCTGCATCTCCATCACATGAAGATCCTTGACCGCAGGCATCTGAGGCTTCTTGAATTTGCTCAGCCCAACCTCATCCTTGAAACTATCTGCAGCTGCTTAAGTAGAGGGTTCAAGCCATGGTGATCATGCCTGGAGGCTCACCCAGAGAGACTGAGGCACTGGCAAGGGAGCCAAGTCCAAACAGACCAAGTCTGGGTCCATAAGGATAACAATCCAGGCGGGCTACACTGGATTCCAAGTTGTGTTTGAGGGCCTGTGAGTCTGGGGGTCTATGTATATTCAGGAGCAGCGAGCAAGCCAGGCTGGAGTCCAGGCTCAGATCCTACACTATGATGAGCAGGGGGGTGAGACCCTCCATGGCTGCCCCAGTGGAGACAAAATTCTGAGGCCAAGGAATAATGAAGCCTCATGAAGAAAAGGCATGAGAGGGAAAGGAAAGGAGGAGGAGAGAAAGTAAACAGATGGGCAGAAAAGACAGAACTCATGGAAATTTACCAGACCAGAGCCTGGAGGGCTTCAGGCTGAGGCCAGGCTCTTAGAAGCAGGGCTTTTGGGGAGACTGTAATTTGGACCAGTCAGCATCTGGCTGGGCATGGTTTAGGGGACTGTTTCTGGCTTGCCTTCTGATCACCGTAGAATTGCCCCTCGATGGGGTTGGCCCTTTAAGTTCCCAGAAGTTAAAGCCCTCCTACCTCTCGGAGCCCTGAAGGCCCACAGGGGTCCCTCTCTCTCCCTTCCTCTCCACTTACCCCACTGGCTTGTCTTCTCGTCTGAACTACCTGTCACAGCCTGCAGAGAGCAGGGTATCATGTCTAGGAAGTTTTCAGGCCTCTGCCAGCTGTTAAGCAGCCCTCATACACCCTCCCTGGAGTCAGCCTTTCCCAACTGCCTCCCTCACCTCACCAGAAGCCACTATCTAGGCCCAGGGCTTAGGCCCAGTGGGAAGGGGGTTGCCCCATGTCTCCAAGGCCTTGCTGGTACAGCCCAGCTCCTTGGTGACCCTGGGCCAATCCAGCAGGCCTTGTGTGTCCAGCCCTGCGCATGGACCTCAGGTGGAACAAATGGCAGCAGCAGGATGCCTTTTGTTTATTCATGTAGATTTTATGTCCTACCTACTTCTCACAAGGATTTGAGGCCCCTCAGGAAGTACTAAGTGCCCAGGGGTACAGACTCTAGCAGTGCCCAGGGCACACTTCTAGGAGAAGGTGGTGTCAGCAAATTTGCCCAAAGTCGAGGCTCTCCCTGGGGGCAAGCTGGGGCAAGTGAGCATTTTCTGGAGGTCACAAGCCAACCAGAGCCAAGTCCCCTTCCTTCACATCTTACCCAGCTGGGTGTTGAGGGCACCCACTCATTTGCATAATATTAGCATCCATTTTGCCTGTGATGCAAAGGATGGAAAATCCCTCCCCAACAGTGGGCCCCAAGATGACAGTCCCTAATGCTGTGCTCCCATATCTGGAGCACACAGTGGCAGACGGGGGATCCTGCCCTTGGACTGGGCCTCCTACCTAGAGGTGGCAGCTGCTCTGAAGGTGGTAGCAGCAGCAGACACAGGCCTCAAAAAACAAGAGACTTTCACATGTGACTCACACACTGAGCACTAAAAGCAAAATTACAGTGTGAAAACCAGAGCCAGCAGTCTTCTCTGGGGAATCCCCTCCAGCTCCCTTCTGTTTCACTCCTTTAAAAAGCCCTGGCACCGCCCAGTGCTCTGGAACCCTCAGGGAAAGTGCTGTGCTTTCCCAGCCATGATGGGCAGTGGCTGTGCCTCCAGGCTGGGTTCCTTGACTGCTCTCTCCTAGGTCTCTGGGTGGAAGCACAAAAATAGGCAGAAGTGGATTTATCCCAGAGTGTGTATTGGCAGCTGGCGGTGGTGGGGCGGGGGGGATGCCAATTGAGACCTCTGAGTAGTTGCTGCCTTCCAGGCCCTAGGGTGACTTCAGATTCATCTTTTCCCAGCCTGACTGCCTGGCTGTCTCCTTCCGGTCCATTCTGTGAGCCATCCCATACCCTTACAATCCTTACAACTTCTATTGTGCCCCCAATTCCCAAAGCTGATTTCTGTTGCTTGCAAGTAGTAATCCCAGTTGACACTTTCCCTGTGATGGCAGAATGACCTGGAGCCCTCAGCAAAGGTCATCTTCACTGACACACCCAGGGATGTCTGCCATCCCCGAGAGACCAGCCTGGCTTCAAATCCTCCTCCTGTCAGCTACCAGTATCCTGACCTTGGAAAGGCCCTTCCTGCCTCTGCGCCTCTAGTTCCCTCACTTATAGAATGAAGCTGCTAATTAAGAAACATAGGATTGGGTTAAAGATTACATGAGATAAGCATAAGCTGAGAGATGAGTGGGGACAAAGCAAACCTTAATTTCGTTTAACTGCCATATTTTTTCACTGTCATATCAACATCATATTAATTCTTCTGATTGTTTTATTTCATTAGTATTTTCATTGTTTTTGTTAAAAGTAAGAATAATATGGTACATGCATGCATTACGAGTGAAGTAGTCCTCACTTTACAGAGAGGGAAATTGGGGAATCAGAAAGAATGGTTTAGTGGGTGGGCTCCCAAGTCAGACTCTGTGGGTTCAGATCCCATCCTCATCACTCACAAGCTGTGTAACATGTGGTCAAGTTACTGGTCCTCTCAGAATCTCTGCTTCCTCATCTTTAAAATGGGGACAATGAGAGTACCTGCTTCACAGGCTAGGTATTAGATAACATCAAGGAATTATTACTCATTTTTTTAAATGTGATAATGGCTTTGCAGTTATTAAGAAAGCGTCCAGGGACTTCCCTGGTGGTCCAGTGGCTAAGACTCCGTGCTCCCAACGCAGGGGGCCCAGGTTTGATCCCTGGTCAGGGAACTAGATCCCACATGCCACAACTAAGAGCTGGTGCAGACAAATTAATTAATTAAACATTTTACAAGTCCATGTTCTTAGAAATACACACTAACGCATGCTAGAGTGAGATGACATAATATATGGGATTTGCTTTAAAATATTTAAAAGACAGAAAGAAAGAAAAGGAAAGAAAGGAGGAGAGAAAGGAGGAAGGAAGGGAGGAAGGAAAAGGGAAACACTGGTGGTAACTCTCGACAAATGTGAAACTGGGGTGATGGGACATATGTGAATTCATCTCTACCTTTAAGGTAAAGGAAAAACCCTACCTGCCTCATGGAGCTGTTGTGAGGCTTTGGCTGCGCTGGCCCACAGGAGGCACTCAGTGAAGGCCAAGGGACATTGCTACTGCTTTATCGTTGTTATTGTCCTGCCAGCCTGAGCAGCTGAGCGGGGCAGAGCCGGGCCTCTCAGGACAGCCCACACCATGGGCGGTCGGTCACCAGCTGTACACCACAGGTCTGTCAGTAACCCTGAAGGTGAGACTCAGACTGAGGCTCTGGAGCAACAGGAGGCTTCCAGGCTCTCCTGTAGCCGGCCAGGCCTATTGGGTTCCATGGGAGCAGTTGCGTTCCAGAAGACTCCCCTTCTGGGCTCAGTTGAATCTGCACATCTGGCTGCCAGGCCTGCTCCAGAGCCTAGGTGAGAACCCTGTCACAGCTCCTGGATAATTGAGGGAGGTGAATTCTGCCAGTAAGATCGAGCACCTGTCCCCTAGTATTCAGTGTGAGCAGCTGAGGAGGGAGGCAGGGACCAACTTCCTTAATTCCCACCCCTGTCCAATACTTTGGCCACCTCTTATGAAGAACTGACTCATTGGAAAAGACCCTGATGCTGGGAAAGATTGAGGGTGGGAGGAGAAGGGGACAACAGAGGAAGAGATGGTTAGATGGCATCACCGACTCAATGGACATGAGTTTGGGTAGACTCCAGGAGTTGGTGATGGACAGGGAGGGCTGGCATGCTGCAGTCCATGGGGTCGTAAAGAGTCAGACGCAATTGAGCCACTGAACTGAACTGAACTGAACTGTACTTGTCCTTCACACAGAGCCTCTTGCAGAGACAGCCACCAGGGGGCGCTGTACACAGACCCGACTGCTCCCCAGCAAGTTCAGGCCTTCCCAAGATGGGTAGGGAGGAGGCTGTGGAAGGAGCCAGCCTTTCAGGCTGGTCACCCTGGGCCAGGGCAGTGAGGGTGTGAACTAAGTATAATGCTGCAAGCTCCCAAGCCCCACCCGATCCCCAAAGTGTTTATTTCCACCTGCATTAAAAAAAAATAACATTCAGTGGTTTATTTTTTATTACAAAAGCAAAAAGCTCAGTGTCCTAAAGGGGTGCTTTGAATCTTGTTTAGTTTGCTGCGTGTTTCACGATGTCCTGAACTTGGGGTAAGGGGCTCCTGAATTCTCTGGGCAATGGAATAAACAAAGCAGTTCCAATGGCCTGTGAGACCTCCTCTCTGGGCCTCACTTTCCCCTGTCTGCACAACTGGGGGTCTTGGCAATCTCCTGGGTCTCTGAGCTCTAACCAGCTGGCTTTCCTTGGGGCTTAGGGCTGGCTTTCCTGCGTCCCATCTCACTCACCCTCCAGTGCAGCTCTGGCCCCTCCTCGGGGGACTCTCCCTGACCACTCTGGTCCTCACTGCTCTCTTCCCTCTGAGGCCAGCACACCTAGATCCTGCCATCTGGGGGCCTGGAGCTACACCAGGCTCTTGTCTATGTAGCGGAACCCTCTAACTTCCCTCTGGAAGCCCCCATTCTCTGAGGGCTCTGGCACCAGCAGTCAGCAAGACAGGCCTTGTCCTCCCTATGCAATCATCATGGCTCAGCTCCCCAACCAGCCTGTGAGCTGGTGCCCCGGGCACCTTCGGGAATTTCTGTGGGTGTAAAGCAAAGACCAGGCCAGCATTTCCCACCCTGGTGTGCTGTGGGTCTGTCCCAGGTACAGGACTCAGCAACCAAAGGGGTGTGAAGTACTTTCCCCCTGCAGATCTGAATCTCATCTTCGAACATAAAACGAAAAGTTAGAGCTCAGTCACAAAAGCAAGTCATTCGAGAATCAGCCAGGTCTCAACCGTACTATTTTGGAGAGGGAAGAACTGAGGCAAAAAGCCTTCAGCTCTGTCCCTTTAGTTGGGGGTTCTGGGTACAGGGCTGAACAGGAAGCCAGGAGCGTTCCTCTGGCTCCAAGATGGAGGAGGAAGGAATTCAAGTTAATCTCTGAGAGCTCTGCAGTCCTGCCCTCCCAAATACCACTGCCAAGCAGGAGCCCCACAGTCAGGACAGAAGGGCCATCGCAGCCCTTGCCTAAGGCCCTGAATCCACTGCAATGGGTCAGTGGCTGTGGCCCAAGTGTTGCAGCTGCAGAAACCCCTGCCCCAGGGAGAGGGCTGCAAATTTCAGAAGGGGAGATTTTGGCCTAGATCTAGTCCCACAATGAATCAGGATGCGCAGAGAGGCCCCACAAAAGCTTTTTCCTAACCTCCATCTCATCAGAATCTGCCATGGGCTATTTTCCCAGGCACTACAGACACTGAGAAGTAAGGTGACTTGTTTATGGTCAATGGTCTTATCTGTGCTAGAAGCTTCCCCTAGCAGTGGGGGCAGCCTTGAGTGGGGGGAGAATGTTGGCAGGAAGGAGAAGGGGTGGGGTCATGGCACCAAGGGGGCTTGTATGTGCAGGGCACCGCTTAGAATAAGAAAAAGAATTCCTAGTTCAAAGGGGTGCCTTCTACCCTGAGTGCTGCCCTCAGAGCTGGGTCCACCAGGGAGGCTCCTCAGGCCTGCTGGGGGCCAGGACACGGAGAGGAAGGATGCAGTGGGGTGAGGCTTTTAAACTGCCTCCCACCCACCTCCTGCTTCAGCGTCTTCCAAAACCAGGCTGAGAGGAGAGAGAAAAGAGGAGAGTAGCTCCCAAATTATAAAAACAAAAGACAAAGCTTGACCAGAAGGGGAAACCCTTTAAAATATCAGTAATAATAGAGCAGCGAACAAAAAGTAAAAACAGCAGAGCTGACAAATAAAACCGCAGTTGTCAGCAGAGGCCCACCCGTGACCCAGAGGTGAAGTGAAGTACTTTCACCGCTGCAGAATGGAGGCTGGCCTCTGGGCCGGTGGCTAGGACAAACTGCCTCCGCTTCTGAGGGCCTGGACCTGTCCATCTGACATCCAGGAGAGGCTGGGAAAGAACCTGGCATGCTAGAGCCCCCACTCCCCAGTCTGAAGCCCGAGAGGCTCCATGCCCCGGTAGACAAATAAGAACAGCTTCCCTGACCATTTCTGAGGAGTACTTCTGTGCCGAAGGAGGCCATGGGGGGGGGCCTCCATCCACAAGGGGTTCCCTCTGTCCTCCCACTGTTCTCACACAAGGACAGAGGAGGCATCTCTATGGGCTACGGAGCAGCAGTTAATTTAAGAGCCTCAGAAACGGGATTTGAGCTGTGTGACCTTGGGCGAGTCACTTCCTCTCTCTGAGCCACAGTTTCCTCATCTGTAAAATGGGGTTAAAAGAGCTACCTCTCAGGGTTGTTGTAAGGATCAGATGAGATAATAGAGGGGAAGGAGTTTCGTAAACAGTGAAGTACCATGTCTGGAGATATTCTGGAATCCAACACGTATTTATTGGACTTCAGCTCTCTGCTAGGCCCCGGCTCAGCCCAGGGCACACAGTCAAGAGCAAGAGAGAGGAGTCCAGCTGGGACAAGAGGACATGGGAGTGAGCAGGACACCCTGGGCCCATAGCCCTGCACCACCCAGAGAGGCTGTGTTCTTGCCCAGCTCCTGTCCCTTGTCCCTGGAGCTTGTCTGGGGTGGCACGGCTCCCTTGGCAGTGTCACCCCCAAGGCAAACACTGCCAGCCCAGAACTCCAGCAACTTCCAAGACCATCCCCTCCACCCACCATGGAGATTACTCAGCTGAAGGAAGCAAGGCTGTAATTTGTCATCAAAGTCACCAAGCAATGTTTCCACAAATTAGTCAGATAAATCTCTCCCAGGCAGCAGCCACGAGAGGTGGCTTCCCGCCTGAGCAAGGTGGTTGGGGGTGGGGGGACACCTCTGACCCCTTCCTGCCAATTCGTCTGTTGTTACCCTGCTCTCATTGGCACTCTACCTCCCTAGAGAGGCTGCAGACCTGTGGGGGACTGAGAGTCAGACCCTCCTAAATTTAAACCTTCACTGTGCCTCCCACCAGCAGTGGGACCTTGAGCAAGGAACTTGACTTTCTCAGATTCACTTTCTACTAATAGTACTACTAATAGTAGTTTCAACCTCATTAGGTTGTTGTGGAGACTAAACAAACTGAACGATATAAATACCCTTGGGGACTTCCCTGGCGGTCCAGTGGTTAAGACTCCACAAGCGCAGGGGGTACAGGTTCAATCCCTGGTTGGGGAACTAAGATCCTGCATGCTGCAGGGTGTGGCCAAGTAAATAAAATAAGAAGTCACTGATACCTTAAAAAAAAAAGAAAAAAAACTTGCATGGTACTAGGCTAGGCATAGATGAGTTTATCAACTAATTTTTATCTAACAAATATTTGCATGGTACTTACTATGGACCACAAATAAACACTCACTTAATCATCACAAGAACCCAATGAAGTAAGTGTTATTGTCTTTTTGTCTTACAGATAAAACTGAAGCACAGAGCGGTTAAGTGACTTATCCAAAGTCATACAGCTACCAAGTGGCAGAACTGACATTGAAACCCGGCTCTCCGCTCTCCTGCTCTTTCCCATCTTTCTCCTCAGCCCCTAGTTTTAGAAGCTGAAGCAAGTTGGGGGAGGCTGATTTAAGAATAAGCCTCCTCCCGCCACCAATCTCTGTCCTCCCTGACCCTAGCAGGCCTAAGGTGGGATCCACTGAGTTGCTACCTCAGGAAGGTGACATTGTGGTTGTTAACCTACTTGAGATCAGCCTCTTAGAGCAATACCCTTTCCTCTCCAGCCTCCAGGCCCAGGTTAGAGTCAGAGGTCCCCACGCTTTTGCCCTCACTCTTGGACACCTGCTGTGGACTCAGACGAGCCAGCAAGGGGCAGACCCACTCAGGAAGTACAAAGGACTGTCCGCAGCTTTGGAGGGGCTTCAGGGGCAGAAACCTGCCCTGTGGCTCCCCTCCCTTGGAAGCCCCCAGCCTCTGCTCACACACCTCTGGTGACAGGGAGCTCGCTGCCCCTTGTTGGTGGCCTGGGCAGGCCGTGGTTGGCCAGCTCCGCCTGGTAGACGTGCTTCCTCAAGCCGAGATGAAATCTCTCCGTGTAATTTCCTCCCATTAGTCCAGTCTCTGCCCTCGGGCCCCACAGGCCAGCTGGCTCCCTCCGGCCTGCAGACATCTGTAAATGGCCAACTCTTGGCATGAGGAGTTCCCACTCAGCCTGAACACTCAGTGGCCTCGGCCTGGCCTCAGAAGATAGGGTTCCTTGTGCCTTCCCCACTCTGGTCCCCACTCCCCACCCGTGACTAGCAGGACTGCAGGCTGGCCGGGATAGCCTCTGTGAAGCACTTCAAAGAGCTGGGCCTGAGCGCAGCCCTGCTGGCTGGGAGCAACAATAATAATTGAAACTGGTCGCCACTTAGCAAGAACCTACTCCACACTTGACACTGTGCCAAGGACTTTTCAAGCAAGAACTCATCTTCTCAGCTCTTGAGACAATATGATTATTTTAAATATTTTAAAATTTGTATGTATTTATTTAGCTGCATGGGGTCTTAGTTGCTGCTTGCCAACTCTTACTTGCAACAGGTGGGATCCAGGTCCCTGCCCAACCAGGGATCGAAACCCCGGCCCCCTGTACTGGAAGCAAAGAGTCTTAGCCACTGGACCACCAGGGAAGTCACCAAAGGCTCCTAGAAGGAGGTGACTCGCCCAAGGTCCCTCCCACGGTGTGTAGGTAGAGAAGCCCTAGTTCACACACAAGCTGTGAGCTCCAAGCCCTGCTGTAGTCAAAGGTCAGGAGGACTCATTCACAGGAAACAGAGATGGAACAGCTCAGGAGCAGTTGAGGGGCTCCAATTCTAAAAGCAATGAGAATCTTGCTTTTGGACAGGAGAGAGATCCCTGAGGAGCCAAGTAGCCAAGAAGGCTTCCTGGATGAGAGAGAGACCAGAGATGAGCCTTGAAAAACCACAGCCTCTCAGATGCTAACAAACCAAAGGAAACAGCCACGGGAGTTTGAGGAACCAAGTTGGGTTGGACTTTTACACAACAGCCCCATCCTATGGTCAGCAGGCCTTTATTAAATGCCATAGTATGCTTGGTCCACATTAGCCTCAGCAAGGACACAGATGAAAGTTCTATGATCCCAAGAAGCCAAGAACCTAGTGGGGCTCGAGTGAAGCCTGGTTAAAGCTGTGAAGACCAATTTGAAGTGTAAGTATTGCTAGTTTCCTCCATATCAGGGACAAAATTGGAATGTGTGTTGGATAAGGAGTGCCCATCCCTGCCTCCTAAAACCGGAGATAAGAGCATTCCCCAAAAGACTTTCAGGGGAGCCATGTCCTTTGGAAAATCATACATATGTGGAAAAATAGTTTTATGGTCCAATAAACTTGGAAGGCACCTAACCAAAGGGGGCTAGACAGGAGTTCTCTGGTACAGGATTTCTCAGAATCTTTACTGGCCACGTACACTGGGACTGGCAGTGACTCCAGGATCTGGTAAAGATCCTCTTCAATCCTCCCTGCCTTCCACGTCCTGTTTCTCCACTCCTACCTCTAGCTGCTGGAAAACAGAGGGTATTCCACACGGGGCACGGAGCCAGGAAAGCCTTGAGGCCCAGTACAAGATGGTGGATTGTGCACCCAGGAGGTAGTCTGTCCTAGGATGGGGGCAAACAGGGAGAGTCAGTGTCTGGAGAGGGGGTTCTTGGGAGAAATTGTCCCAGTTGGTAGACGGGAGGGATGAGGGGACTCTAGAGAGGACTGTAGGAACTAGGCCACGAAGATGTACCATGCTGAGCAAGGCTCAACAGATAACCAAACTCTCCTCCAAGATCCTGGCTCACGTAGGCCCCAGAGACCCTATGGGGTCAAACTTCATCACAACCCAGAGTGTGGGCTACTGCCCTACCTCCTAAATTCTACTTGCCTCCTGGACTGACCTTCTTCCTCCAGGAAGCCCTCCCCGTCTACCATACCATGCATATAACAGTCATGTTTCCAAATGCCTGACTCCTGGGAACTCTATTGCCCTGATGTCCCCCACAAGATGACAAGTTCCTTGAAAGCAGGTACTGGGCTTGCTACTTTCTCCCTGAATTCTAGGTGATCACCACTGTGAATGATTCACCCATCCATCTATCCATCTACTCATATATCCATCCAGCCAGTAAGTCATCCATCTACAAATTTCTGAGCATTGCAGTTGGCCAGCTCTGTGTCAGACCCTAGCAATAAGCAGCAAAGCCTTGACATCCCTGTCTCAACAAGAAACATTGAATGGTACTTCCCTAGTAACACATTCATATGTCAATATGTCCAGGGGTGTACCCACACCCTAGACAGAAGTGAATGTGGACACACTCCTCTGTGAAGCTGAAGGTGCATCTTCCATGGACCCTGGGCCCACTTCCTGTGGCATTTCTGGTGCCTCTTGTCTCTCACCTCTGGACTCATCGCCAGAGACTCCTCACTGCATCCCTGAAACTAGGTAAGGAGTCCTGGGCCTGGAGAAGGCAGTTCACCCAGCAGTCCAGTGGTGGAGCAGAGTTTGAGACCTAGCCACCTGCCACTGAGCTCTTCGGAGATCAGTGCATCCTGCTGGCACACAGGGTGCTTGGCACACCATGTTTGGCACACAGCAGCCACTCCCAGCTTGCCTTTGCTGTGGACACCTTAGTGCCTGTGACTGCAGACCCCTTCAAGTGGAAACCCAGGGCTATTTATTCCTGCAGGTGGGTGGGTAAGCGAATTCCAGCCGCATTCACTGGGAACAATAGCTGGCCCATATATGGTAAATTAGTCCTGGGAAATTGTCCTAGGAGCCCTCGGAACTTGTGGGGCAGCTCTCTTTACACTCTCCCCACCACAGCCCCTCAAGCCAATTTGGTCAAACTTCCTTGGGCTTTCATCAGGGACAGTTAACATGGAGCTTCATTATTAAATTTCTACTTTAAAAGTAATTCTTGGACTTCCCTGGTGGTCCAGTGGCTAAGACTCTGAGCTCCCAGTGCAGGGCTCCTGGGTTTGATCCCTGGTCAGGGAACTAGATCCCACATGCTGCAACTAAGACCCCTCACAGCCAAATAAATAAAATATTTTTTTAAAAAAGTAATTCTTGGTTACTCCATTCATGGGGGGAGCAGTCTAGGGGAGAACACACAGAAGATTATAAAGCAAACCCTCTTGCTTCATTTTATTATTATTTTCTAAACATTTACTTATTTTTATTTTTTTATTTGGCTGTACCAGGTATTAGTTGCGGCACACAGCATCTTTTAGTTGTGGCAGGCCAGATCTAGTTACTTGACCAGGAAATTGAACCCAGGGCCCCTGCATTGGGAGCGAGGAGTCTTAGCCACTGGATTGCCAGGGAAGTCCCCTCTTGCTTTATTTTAAAGGCAGCTGCCAGAGCTGTTGCCTCCAGCAACCGTGTATCTTTACCATTCTGCAGGCCACAACCTCCCACGTGTACACACAGAGACACACATGCACAGACATGCAGTGAGACTACACAGAGTTTTCAGAGAGCAAACTGTGTTTCTAGTAACAAACCACAGTCTGCCTCTAGGATGTGTGACCAGGCTTTGCCCTGAGAAAGAAAGCTCCACGGGAAGAGTTCCTGCCTAGAGCCAGCAGCCCAGCCTCCAGGCAGTATTCAGCAAGCCCTAACAGGATGCCAGGCAGCTGGCGGGCAGGAAGAGACCCACTCTGAACCTCTCCTCGTTGTAATTTACCAAATCCATCTGGGGCTCCTTTGAGCTTTTTTCTGGAAACCCCACATCTCAAGCGTCTCCCTGTTAGAAAAGGTCAGAGAGTTCATGTGGTCCTTTCATGTTAAAGGAACTTGAAAGGAAAGGAAAGGAAATGTATATTTTCAGTCTTATAGTTGTGATTAAGTGGGCTCGGGCCATGAGAACATTAGATGATTTACATGACGTTACATGAAGAGCCAATTAGCCTAACAACTTCCGAAAAATATCTAGCTCAAGAGCAGCCATTTATTAGAGTGCTTGGAATGTGCTGGGTGTCGTGCTAAGCTCTTTCCTAGGAAACATGAGTCATCTCAGCCTCGCTCCCACAGAGCAAAGCAGGCTCAGGATGATACCCATTTTACCCATGAGGAAGCTGAGGCTCAGAGAGGGTCAGTGATTTGTCTGGGGTCCCCCAGCTAACAAATGACAAGGCAGGGATAGAAACCAGGTCTGTCTAAATCCAAACCCAGAGCTCTTTTGTTCCATCCCTCAACTCTTAAGCGCTCTGACTTTGTCCCGCATTCAGATTCTGATGACAGCACAGTCCACCATGTTCATTAGCATGAAGATGAAGCCCCATTAAAATCCTGGGCTGCAGGAACCCAGAAGATTCTGGGGCCTCCCTGCAGCTGGCCTTGGTCCCCAAACTCTCTGGTCACTTTCAGGGGAGCAGCCACAGATTCTACTCACCACCCTTTAGAAACACCCCAGAGCCTACCATCTCTGTTTGGGATCTGAGTCAGTGCCCAGAGCAGGTGTCTAGAGTGGGATGAGAGATGGCACATCATGGGAGAGATGATACAGGCCAAGGTCCATCTGACTGAAGGGAGACGAGACTGGTTGGGCCCTCTCAGCCAGCAAATGGCTTGAGCTACTTTATACAGACCAGTCAGGAAGTTTCCCCAATCCTCCAGGTGGCCCCTGTATGCAACGTGAGCCACCCAGAAAGCTAAGATTCTATTAATGACAGTTCTTTCTTTTTAAAAAAAAAATTTTATTTGGCTGTGCCAAGTCAGTTGTAGCGTATCTTCAGTCTTTAGCTGAGGCATGCAAATTCTTACTTGTAGCATGTGGGATCCAGTTTTCTAATCAGGAATCAAACCCAGGCCCCCACATTGGGAGCGTGGAGTCTTAGCCACTGGGGAAGTCCCCAGTGACAGCTCATTCATCCCCATTTGTCTTCAAAGATCACAAAGCAGATAAGGACACACTCTGGAATTTTAGAAGTCATAATGAAACACTAGAATGTATTAGTTAGGGGAGCTCAGAAGTTAGACTGCCAGGGTTCAGAATACTAATACTCTTACTTCTAAGCTGTGAGACCTGGGATAACTTACTTAACCTTTCTGAGGCTTAGTTTCCTCACCCATAAATGGGGATAACTGTCCCTATGTTATAGAATTGCTATGGTGATTAAATGAGATAATGTGTGTGAAGCTCTTGACCTGATGCCTGGCACATAGTAATCAGTCAGTACTATGACATCTCTGTGTGGATGCTGCTGCTGGAATCAGTGCTGACCAGACAAGGGGCTGCTGCACAGGTGGCTCTATCTTATGGGGACAAGCCCGAATATCTTTTCCTCTCTCTTTCCCTAAGCCTTACAGAGCTTTCCAGGCCCAGACGAAGTATGTCCATCTCCTTCAGGAAGCCGGCCTGACCAGTCCAGCCACACTCATCTCCCCATATCTGAGCTCCTTCTGTCCGTCATCTGAATACGTTAATGAAGTGGCAGACTCAGCTCTAGTAATTTCTCAGCTTCTCTAGCAGTCAATGCCTCCTGGAGGGCAGGTTCCCTCCTCAGCCCCTCCCTTCTCCACAGCCTGAGTCCAGGGTTAGGTACAGGATAGATGCTCCCTCAGTACACCTTCAGGCTCATTCCAGTGTGGCTGTGGAAGTCTGAGCCTCAGTCTCTCTCCCTACCTTATCCCATCTCACACCTTGTTCTCCCTACTCACCTACCCCTCCCTTGTTCCACCCAGCAGAGCAAGAGGTTGGGGCTATCACCCCATAAGACAGCAGTTCCCAGATGGTGGGATTTCACAGCCCCGTAAAATGTCCAAAGAAATTTTGGAGAGGGAATAGAAAGTGGCCAAGTTTTTCTTCTGATAAATAAAAATATTTTAAAAATCAATTCTTACCATCATTTTAGTAAAGAAAGGCTGTTTTCACACCAATAGAATAGAAAGCTCATAAGCTCTGACTAAAGGCTAATACTTTAAGCTGAAAAAAAATTTAGCCTTATTGGGAAAAACAAACCAGCCACTTCACTGTTGCCCTGACTTCTCTCCTTTCTCCATGGAGAAATCTTCAATCCCCACTGGCCTACATCCACTGAGACTGCATGGGCTTTGCGGACCTTTGTGCCAGAGGAGGCTCCTGCCAAGCTGGGGCCACCCGAAAACAGAGGAGGACCTCCAAACCTTTTGGGTTGGGCAGATTTATACTCCCCCATTCAGCTTCCCAGAGGAGGCTCAGTCAAAGGCCAGACCCAGCGACCTCGGGGGCAGAGAAGGTGGGGGAAGCTGCGAGCCCCTCCTCCAGTACCTTCTCCCCTCCCAACTGGGCTGAGTCCGGCTGAAACAACCCCGCCCTCAACACACACTCTAGAGGGGATGAGCTCTCTCGCTCGCTCTCTCGCTCTCTCTCTCGGATGAGTGAGATTGAGCACACAGCTCACACCCAAAAAAGGAGTCTGGGGAGACCTAATGGGCAGGGTCTTCCCTCATCTCCATCACCAAACTGAGTACTAGTGCCCCCAAACGCCCCCACCCCACCCGCAGCACCAGGAAGGGAGGAAAAATGGGCACTCTAGCCCCGAAGTGAGGGGCCGAGGCGCCCCGCTGGGCGGGTGCAGATAGGATCTGAACGCAGAGAAGGGCGGCTCTTTGATCCGCAGCCAGCCCGGCTGGGCCTGGACCCGCAGGGGCGGCTCGGCCCTCTTCCGGCCAGGCTTTACGCCGCTGCAGGAGTCCTGTGGGACTCTGAACCGGACAAGCGTCTAAGACGCTCTCTCTTCCCAAATACCCTCAGCACCGGTTGCTTTCGAGAGACGTGGTAAGGTCAACAACAAATCCAGCACGGAAACCTGCTGGGTCTGCGGTTTACTGCACCGCGATTCTAAAGGGCCTGTATCTTGCCTAGATACAGTGGCTGAGCCGAAGTCAAGTGTGCTGAGGAGGCCCGCGTGGACAAGACCCAAGGGGCCTGGTAGTTCAGATGGAAGTTGTCTCACGTTCCGGCGCTCCTCCGCGTATAGACCCTGAAGCCTAGATCTTTTGAGGGCCGGCCTGCGCCAGGCTCGGAGTCAATGGACTGCGCGAATGGGACATCCCGGTTAAGTTGCTTGGGATCGCCAACCCCTCATCACAATCCAGCAGCCCATGGAGCTGCCCAAAGCCTTGCCGCCTGGGCTGGGCGACAGGTTCCGGGTATGGAACTCAGTTGGACGAGTTGTTGTGGGGGGTGGGTCGGGTCTGGAGGATTGGCATGGGCCCTGGAGGGATACTTCTTTCTTGCCCTCTTGGCTGCGTTCGCGCCTCTGAGCCGCCACGTGGCTGCGAGGCCCGTCACAATTATGCGATGTACGAGTCCCTCATACAAGAGGCACTCAATAAATGTGAGAGGGTATAATGCCTGTGCTCGCGCTGTGTGAGGGGAACCTGGAAGGAGGTCCCAGATTGGCAGAGGGCTGGAAGATGCACCCAAAGAATGGAGTTTTGAGGAGTCCTAACTCTCCCGGCCCGGTGTTCGAGCATAGCCTCGAGCAGCCCCTAAGCTCAAGGAAGACCCCAGTTCCAAGCCCAGGACATACTATACTGAGCCCAGGTACAGACACTGTTTACAACTTGGCTCCCTATCCAACGTGACAAAGTGAAGTTGCTCAGTCGTGTCCGACTCTTTGCGACCCCATGGAGCAGGCTCCTACCAGGCTCCTCAGTCCATGGAATTTTCCAGGCAAGTGGAGTGGGTTGTCATTTCCTTCTCCAGGAGATCTTTCCGACACAGGGATCGAACCCGGGTCTCCTGCATTGCAGACAGAGGCTTTACTGTCTGAGACACCAGGGAAGCAAGGCACTCCCAAACCCCAAAGGCCTAGGGGACCTGAGCACTACACAGCTGAGGAAGAAACCTGGGCGCAGGAAAGGAATCCCTGGTTGTAAGTGAGGAATCGGGGTTAAGAACCTCCTTTAGATTCCCAGCATTTCAGGAGAAGGGTGATGCTTTTCAGGCTCCTCCGACGCACCATTCGGCTTACGCCTGGGGGAGCGAGCCCTTTAAGACTATGCCCAGTGGGCGCGTCCTGGCCTCTCCCAGGAGAGGAGAGGCGGGGCGCTTTGGCTCCGCCCGGATCGGGCCCGCCCCCCGGCGTCCCCGCCCCGCCCCCGGCACTCCGCCGGCGGCGCCTTTGATGTTCTGACCCGCCAGCTCCCGGAGCCTCTCAACCCCGCGCCCGCGCCCCGCGCCCCGCGCCCCGCGCCCGCAGCCCGCCCAGGCGGAGTCAGCCCGCGCTCCGCCCGCTGCGATCCGGGCTCGGAGGTCCGGACTCCGGGCTCGCCGCTTCCCGGGCCGGCTCCGCGCCCCGCACCCCCGAGCCCCGCGCCCCCGCAGGCTGAGCGCACCATGCCGCAGCTGGACTCGGGCGGGGGTGGCGCGGGCGGCGGCGACGACCTCGGCGCGCCGGACGAGCTGCTGGCCTTCCAGGACGAGGGCGAGGAGCAGGAGGACAAGAGCCGCGACAGCGCCGCGGGCCCCGAGCGCGACCTGGCTGAGCTCAAGTCGTCGCTCGTCAATGAGTCCGAGGGAGCGGCCAGCGACGCGGGGGTCCCGGGGGCGGGCGCCGGTGCCCGCGGCGAGGCCGAGGTCGGGGCGGAGGTGAGCGCTGGCCCGCGCCCCGTTGCTCCCCAGAAGCCTCGTCGCTCCATCGCCCCTGGCGCTCGGCTCGCGCTGCCCCGCCCCTCCCTCCCGCCGCTCTCAGGGGTCCCCATCCCTCAGACCCCTCCCGGGCCCCGAGCCCCAAGCTTTCCCAGCCCTCTCAAGGCCCCTTTGGATCTCCCCGCAGGCTCTCGGGCGGGCACACACTTCGCAGAGACTTTTCCCCGACAAACTTCCAGAGTCTCTGGAAGACGGTGAGTTTCTGCCCGGCCCAGCTCCCCTCCTGCCGCTAAGGCCCGGCCTCGGTGGGAGAGCCGGGCCGCCGAGTACGGGAGGGAACCGAGGGGGTGCCTCCCCCCGCCCCCCACGGCAGCTCGAGGAGGCGGTAAAACCGAGGGGGTGGGGGAGTGGGGGGCGGGTTTCCCGGGCGCCGCCAAGCTCGAGTCACTTCCGGTGCCCTGACCTTTATAGGAGTAAACAGACCCCCGCCATCTCCGCCTCCCCTCCTGTCCAGGTGACTTGACTAATCCCCCGTCTTGAGGAGGAAGCGCTGGCCAAGGTTCCTTGGCCGGAGGGCGGAGTTGGGGTCGAGGAAGGGAGGCCGGAACTCGGGGTCCTTCGTCAAACCTTGGCACTGCGGGGACCCCCCGCCCCAGCCCTTCAAGTCAGGAACTTGAAGGGGACCCCTTGGCAATTCTGATCTTCTCTCGATCGAGCAGACAGCCTTCAGCCCCAGCCGCCCCGGGCTGGCGCTTCTGACCAGCTGTGGTTTTTCCAGGCCTGAAGGCCCCGGAGTGCACCAGCGGCATGTACAAAGACACCGTCTACTCCGCCTTCAATCTGCTCATGCACTACCCGCCCCCCTCGGGAGCAGGGCAGCACCCCCAGCCGCAGCCCCCGCTGGTAAGTGGCCCCAGCAGCCCAGCCCGCCTTGTGCCTGCTACCTCCTTCATCAGGTATGTGAGGCATGGGCAAGTGACTTTTACCTAGAACAAAATAGACATGGAAGAACGCTATTCTTGTCCCTTTCCCCATACACACCCAGTGGGATCTGAACCAGAAAGAGATTGTTCCTGAAGGAAAGAGGACAGCCGCAGGCACCCCCCGCTTACCTCCAGCCGTTGGCTTTTGTCTTCCCAGCTTGGTCACTAGCAGGTGCTGGCTCTGTCTTGGAGTTTGGTGATGCTGGGGTGGCATCTTCTTGAACTTTTAAGCTGAGACCACCCACCCCCTCCTCAGGGTGGTGTAAGTTGCATGGAGTTGTGAGTTTTGCTGTTAGCCTTCTCCCACTAAGTCCCAAGCTGGGGGGAGTGGGTAGAAAAGCTGGGCTGCTTCAGGTCTTCTGGTTGTACAGGAGAAACATCTCCTACAGAAACATCTCCTCATTCTGTCCTTGTTGGCATGAATGTGGCCTTCCCAGAGAAAGAACCTGACCACAATGTGGGGAAATTAGGTTTTTAAGAAGCTGGCTTGGTCTCAAATGCACCAGGAAGGGCTTGCAAAGGTGTTTCAAATCAGTAGTGTCAGTTAGGGGCCTGTTTAATCAATTTGCAAATTGAACTGGTTTAAGTACACAGTGCTTTGAGAAGACTGCGTGATCATTACAAACCGTGCTTTTCTGCCCATTGGTGCAGATGACCTAAAGTGTGAAGAGCCTTTTCTGAGTGCTTCGGGGCAGCAGTAAAGCTGTGCTTAACGAAAAACTCAGATTAGTGTTTTAGTGTTCCAGACTGTGCTCAGCTGGCCCAAGTCAGGGGTGAGATTAGAGCTTCATGAAAGGGCCTGGGGTCTGTGGTGGGTGGGTGTTGGGTGCAAACATAGACCCTCGTGCAGGTCAGGCCAGCAGGGGGATGTTCATATGCTAGTGGTGGGGGGGTCACCCGTCACCCAGAGGGTGGAAAGTGACTGCCAGGCTCTTTCTGATCAAGAGCGAGGAGGGTAGGTTCTGAAAGCAGTTTCATGCTGAAGCTGGTGGGGCGTGAGAAAGTAGACTGGGGCTTCTCTCCAGAAAGCCAAGATGGAAAACCTGGTAGACAGCTGCCTGGAAATAAGCTCCTTGCCCTTTGGACCCCCGTTCCTTCATCTGTAAAGGAACACGTTGGTTGGTTGAGTGGTCTTGCTTTCTGGCTCCATCTGTGAGGTATTTGCTTCCTTCCAAGTCTGGCGGAAGGGGCTTGCTTGCCTTCTGACCTTGCCAGCTGACACAGCAGCTCTCCTCGGAGACCTCTACCTTCCATGAGCCTGCTATTAACAAAAATGCTTTGGGGGCTCCCTACAAGGTATAAACTCTTAGACTTGGGGCCAGGTGGTGCGACATAATCCACCACTGCCTAAACACCAGCAGCTGAGTTGCTGACAGGAGGCTGGGGTTACTGATAACCAAAACTAAACAAAAGGCTCAAAACAGACCTCGAAGGCAGGTTCCCTCCAGAGTCTTGTGATCCCACAGAGGTGCAGGGAAAAGGCGGTGTTTCTGAATTCCTTTCTGGGCAAGTGGTAGGGGAGCGCCCAGAGTGGGAGTGCCTTGTTCTCCACAAGGGTGTGGTGATGGAACCATTTGGTGTCCTTTAGCTTATACTGGTCAGAGTGTCGCAGATGGCCGGCTGCCTCCAGCAGTCAGGACTCGGGGGAGCAGGGGCTGGAGCAGGCACACCACCACTCCCCTGGCCTGGATCAGTTACCTTTTAAACTTTGAGATCTTTCTCAAGCTGCAGCAGATGCATTTCGGTGTGTCACACTCTCTCTTATAGGGGCGAATCCCTTTGTCCTCCTCTCCAGCCTGCCATCGCCTCCCACAGCCTGGCTTCTGGGCTCCCAGGAAGAGGGCAGGCTCTGGAGCTGACTTTCTGTGCCCTGGCATTGGCTGCTCCGTAGGGCCGGAGACAAGAACAGAGGCACAGGAGGGCCTGCACTGGGGAGACGCTGGGTGAGGAAGATGTACGCGAATATGGGGGGCCTCCTTTAAGCAAACCTGTTACAAAGAAACAGCTAGAAGAGTAGTAGGTGTTTGTGTTACTAGAAGAGTTATGTGGACATTTAAAATATGGTGAGCTTTTAAAAGGCAAAATTAATTGACCCTGTGTTTTGGGAACCCATTTCTCATGTGATTCAAGGTTCCTGTGTCTAGAATGAGGAAAGACTCTTACAGTGGGTTAGGAGCCCCTTGTGAGGTCCTCAGGAAGAATTGCCTGTGGAGGTTTTTTCCCCCAATGCTGTGTTTTCCTGAGGCCATCTTCAGGGAAGAGAGGACATGCTGCCCAGCCCCTGCCCGTGGGCTTTGGAACTAGCCCATGGGCGCAGAAAGTCAGCCCCTTGCTCTTTGCCCTGAGAGAATCAACTGGTCAACAATTGTGCTGGGGAGCTTAAGGCTGATTGCTTGACCTTCCCTGACAGTAGGGAAAACCCATGCCAGGGACCTCCTCTGTCCTTGTCTGGATGGAACGCCCATGTGGCTACTACGCTGGACACCTCAAAGTAGGCAGACTGGAATCTTGTCAGGAGCTACCAGGGGGGATGCAGAGGGAGATTTTTCTTCTTTTTGATACTTAGCTCCTCGCAAACTCTGTTTTTGGAAGTGGAAATTAGGTCAAAGTGAATCTCACAGCTAATGTCTTTCAGGAGTCTCATGTAGGTTTGCAGACAAACCTAGACCCGTAGCTACTGCTTGTTTTGTTTGCTCCACTCTGGGATTGTAGTGGGGAAGGCAATGACCTGCTCCTGGGCCAGACTTTGAGGGATTTCTGGGGTGAGTGAGGCATCACTCCTTAGGGAAACTCAGACTCTAAGATGTGCAGAACTGAAAATTTGGTGCAAATTCTCATCTCAGAAAGGATACGAGGCCTCGTCACTCTTCTGGCCCTTTCCAGGGGCTCTGCTTGGTGTCTGTGGCCCAGAAGGCTGGTGAGCCTTTCACCATTTAGGTGAAATGCCCAGAATAGGCAAATCCAGAGACAGAAAGTAGGGGAATGTTTGCTGGGGCTCAGGGAAGAAGAGAATAGGGAGTGACTGCTAATGGGTATGGGATTTCTTTTTGGGGTGATGAATATGTTCTGGAATTAGATCATGGGGATGGTTGCACAACCTTGTGAGCATATTAAAAGCCACTGAATTGTGTACTTTAAAATCGTCAATTTCAAGGTATGTAAATTACATCTCAATTCCCAAAAAAAAAAAAAAATAGCTGAGCTGAGCCTTTTGGCTCTTGCAGGGACTTGGCGCTGTTTCCCTGTGCCACCCGGGTGTCTGGGCATGCCCCGAGACCTCTGAGGTGGAGGTGCCCACTTGAAGCAGTGGTCTCATGCTTGGGCTCCTGGCCATCAGGCTCACATTCTCTGACTCCAAGGTCTGAGGTCCAAGTGAGGATCATGCAAGCGAGCCTGGGGGAGCAGGAGGTGAGGGTAATAGCAAGACTTGAGCAGAGGAAGGAAGTGCTGCTGACGCATGGCCAGCCTGTCCTGGGGAGCTCTGCAGAGATGCACCCACCCAGCCCTCCACATCCCTCAGAAGACAAGCATTGAGGCCTTGCGGGGGAGGGTTAGTGATGGTTGGTCACCAGTTGGGGTGAATGAGTTTGGCACCAGGCTGGGTACCAGATGGACCAGAAGCAGCCTCTCTGAGGGTGCCCAGCTGAGCGGAGGAGACAGATGAATAGACTTGGATCCCTGGCCAGAGAAGTCCTGTCACAAAAGGGCCTGCTGGCAGTGTCCTGGGCATACCTGGCCCCTGCTGGGCTATGGGAGAGGGTCTGCTGAGCAGCTCCTTGAAGGAGTAGTCTGCCAAATAAAGACTGGCAGGGACTGGCAGGCATCTGGGCTCCTCTCCAGACATCCCAGATCGTCTGCTTCTCTACTGAATTTGCCACCCCCAAGCCCAAACCATCACCATCCCTCCCCTAGGCAGGCAGCCGCCTCTATAGTCCCTCTGACAGACCTGGGTCCCCACCCTAACCCTCACCCTCAATCCAGGATCCCCAAGGAGCTGAAGAGAAGTCAGACCCCATCTCTCACCGGATTAAACCCTGTAGAGGCTCCCGTTGCTCTTGGAGTAAAATCTGAGCCACTCAGCACAGCCTTAGTGCCTAGGTGGCCAGCCCCTGTTGACCCCCTCCTCATCTGCACCACACTCTTCCTCTCTCCCTGAAAAGCAGCCCCCAGTGCCCTGACAGGACACTGAGTTCTCTGCACCTCAAGACCTTCATGCTCATTCCTTCAGCTTGGCACTCTCTTCAGCTCTTCACCTCATGCCACTTCCTCGTTCCTCACCCAGGGTTTATTCAGATGTCACCTCTTCAGAGATACTTGGCTCTGACCATCCAAGTGGGGCCCTCCATCACACCCTGCCCCAGGCCTCAGCCGCCTTGCCCACCCTAGCAGCATTTCAGGCCAAGGAGGTTGGCACTGGTTTATGGTGCAGTTGCCATGCTCAGGCCAGAGGCGGCCCATGTGTCAGAAGTATCTTTGAGCCTTAGTTTCCTCCTCTGCACACGGGAGTAGTAAGCCCTCCTCCCAAAGTTGGAGTGAGGACTAGGGGCAGGGGGACCAGGGACGTGCCCAGGAAGGTGCCAGTGTGGCGTGGGCTTGGGGGTCAGGATTTGGCCACAACTGATCCCTTCTCCTTTGCTGTCCTGGCCCCTCTGGGGCCAGTGGTGACTCAGTAGTACTAACTCTACTTTGGGCCACAGAGTTTGGGGTCTGAACGCTGGAGTAGGGACTTGGGTATATGGGCCCCTCCTCGATGCCTTCCTGACCCAGGGATTCTTGGGAGGAAAAGTGTGAATCCTGGGACCAGGCTGGGAGCCACAGCCACAGGCACTCATTCTGTCCTGAGAATCCTCTCCTACTTGTCTGAAAGAGGTCCCTCCTTCCCTAGCCATACAGAAGCCCTTTACATATGATGTTAAGGGCTGAAGCTATTTTATAAGGGAAAAAAGGGGAAAGACGTTCGTGGCCATTAGCCTCTGCACCATTCCGAGCTCTTCTCACACGTGCCCCTGTGCACAACCTCCTGTGTCCCATCCCAGTGCCTCCCGCGTGTGGGGTGCACCCCGGGCAGTGCCCACGTGTGGCTTCTTTGCTTGTCTCCCCTCATGTTTATTATTCGCTTCTCCCTCGTGTGGCTTCTAGTTTTCTCACAGGTTGCCTTCTTTACCAGTGGGAATGATGTTCACTGTTTGATTGTTTTCCTGGAGCAAAGTGTGAGAACTGTGGGCTCAAGAGGTAGGAAGGAATCGTGGCTTTGCTTCCCTGTGGCCCCAGTTCAAGGAGGGTTCCTGCCAGAGCCCAAGCCCAGCCCACATGGCATTTCCCCTCTTTTGTTGTTCATTTTATAGGTTCGAGCTGGGCAGTGAGACTTAAAAGTAATTTTGACTTGGATTCCTTCCTGACTTGGAGGGCTGTGTGGTATTTGGAAAATCTGCAGCGCCCGCACCCGCATACCCCCAGGGTGGTAACTGTTTCAGGCGGGCCTCCATGATGCCTTTCAGGCCCAGGGAGGCACCCTGGAGGAGGCCCCCCCGTCCTGCAGACCTGCCCCACCTGCCACCGAGGCTGCAGCTTAGGACTGCCCATACGCGCCTCCAGCTCAGGAGCAGAGGGGAGGGGCTGACAGCAAGCCCTGTGTGGGTCGCTGGCACCCAGGTGTTCTTCCCCTGACCTGAACAGGGTTTCCCGAGCCAGCTGTCACAGGCAGCAAACAGGGCTGTCCATACCAGCTCTGCCCACCTCCCCAGGCGCCCCGAGACTTAGATGTGAGTGGGGTTGGAGTTGGGGGTGGGGTCCTTGGTGGTCCCTTCTCACAGGCAGTTGGCAGCCCATGCCCTCCTGGACCCTCTTGAGATCACTCCCCACTCCCTGTCCCCGCATGAAGGGAGGTTTAGCTGAGCTGTGAGAATGAGCTCTGAGGGCAGTGGTTTCAAGTCACACAACAGCTGAGGTCCGGGTGGAGCACGGTGGGCACAGAGCCGTGTGGAGGGGCAGGGGGGCAGCTGCGGTCCCGAAGCCGTACAGTCACACTCCCTCATGCCTTGTGACTGGCTGCTTCCTGCCACTGTGGACAAACAAGACTCCGGTGGAGGAAACAGGTGTCTTATCAGGTCACAGGGCTCCCCCTCCCCCAGTGGTGCAGTGCATGGGTCCTGGGGTGCCAGCCCTCCTCCGCAGGTGGGGACAGCAAGTCGTGTCAGGGAAGGGACTTATCCATAGCCCCTTAGAGGAGTGGAGGTGGAAGGCCTGAGTTGGGAAGCTCCACCCTCAGACGCCTTACCTTCCACTCCTTGGCTGAGTGGCTCTGGGTAAGTTAACTCTTCTGGGCTTTATTGTCTCACCTGAAAAAAAAGGATAGTGAAGGTTCCTAGCTCCCTGGGTTGCTGTGGAATGGAACAAGCTCATGTATATGGAGTTGTTGCCTCACAGTCGGTGCCAGCCTGGGAGGGGTTGTTAACATTGTGGGGAATGGCCTTTGTAAAGGACGCCATGCCAGCAGGTGCAGTAAGTACCCCTGAAGGGGGCTGGGCTGAAGCCCCCGACATGCTCCGTCCTCAGCCCCTCAGCTGGCTCCCCTGGGGCAGAGCAAAGAGGACAGCTGTCCACCCAGCCAGCCCGAGGGCCCTCAGCTGGTCAACGACGTGGTGCCCGCTGTATCTGGAATCCTGGTCCAGACCCCTAACTGGTATTCACTGAGCACCCCTGGGTACTTGGCCTTGGCTCAGCACAGAGGGGACAGCTGCCTCTGTGCCACCCCACCCCCCCACCCCAGAGCTCAGTTCTGGCAAGGCAGAGAGACTCTCCTGGGGGCTCAGTGCCGGCCATGTTGGATAAAGCACCCTGAGGAGGGAGAGGGGCCGGTGGGGCTGCTAGGAAGGCTTCCTGACAGGGGGCTGCTCTGGCAGGCCCAGAACCCCTGAAGGCAGGAGTAGGGGAACGCTCTAGGTTGGGGGACAGCTGGAGAGAGGAGGAGGGGCAGAAATGAGTATGTTCTTGGCCACTGGACGGGCCCGCCCAAGCCCAGGGTCTGTGAGGCTGGAGAAGGGCCAGCATGGAAGGCCTAGCATGTGCCCAGGCGGTGCTGGTGCCACAGCCCAGGAGTTGGCGGCCTGAAGGGCAGCATGGTGCCTACGGGAAATGGTCTGACTTGGACAGAGAGGGTGAGGCAGGCAGGCGGATGCTGGGAGGCACAGGGTGACTGGAGGAGGCGGGCAGGGCCAGGGAGAGGGTGGGCTTTGGGCAGAGGAGACCCGAGCGAGCTGGCACATGCCAGGCAGGAGTGCCTCAGAGGTGGAAGTTTCATGTTACTTCATTTGACTCTCAGTCTGTCTCCAGGGTCATGAGGCCAGGGCCTCGCCTCCTGTCCCTGAGGGGACTGAACCCCGGAGGGAAGGGGGTGGGGCCACTGGTGCTTCGGCCAGGGTTTGGATAACCCCCTCATCAGCTCTGTCTCTAGCAGGACTCCAAGGCCCCAGGAGTCTGTGGAAGGTCTCTGAGAACCCAGGACATTATTATCTCCTTCTTCCAGGTAGTCTGCTGCCTCAGCTCACAGACCTGTGATGCTTGGGGTTTGGACGTGGGTGCCACCTCCCTCCCCTTAAAGAGGTGTGGACCTCATCATCCTTGGCACACGTAGTCTCTGAGCTGCAGCCTGGAGGGTTTGTCCTGGTCAGAGGGTCCTGCAGGACATGGGGCTCCCATTCCCTGGGGGAAAAAGGGACTGTCCCTTACTGGATAGGGTCCCTGACCAAGGTGGGGCTGAGTGTGGCCCTCTCTTGTGGGGAGGCTGCCTTGTATTCTATCCCACCCACAGATCCTGCCTGCCTAGGCTGTACCAGCAGATATAGCTTTAGAGCGCAGAGGGAGATGGTGACACACGGCCTTCATGTCACAGCCAACTCCACAGCCAGAGCTCCTTGGAGATCAGAGAAAGCAGATGCTTTGCCAACCCCTTTACCCCTCCCAGTGAAACAACCATCTCTTCTCTCCAAGGACAGGAGGCTGTCTGGGCCCCACACTGTCTGCTTGCAAATAACGATGAATATGTGGCTAGGGCTGCAGGCATGGATGGGCAGGATGTGGCCCCAGGGAACAGTGGGTTCTGGGGGTTCACGTGGTTAGAGCTGCCCTAGCCCACCATGTCTGGGCAGCCTAGCCAGGGAGGGCAGATCACCCCCTCCCAGGGAGCCCAATTTGCCCATGACAGGAGGAGGCTCTGTTGGGCAAGGAAGCCAGGAGCCAAGGCCACCTCCTCCCCGGCGTGCGACCTCAAGTAAATCTGTCAGCCTCTCTAGGCCTCAGTTTCCCCTGTAAATGGGGGTAGGGAGCCCTGGCCCTGAGGATTCCTGAGGGTCAGATAAGCATTAGTGGGAGAGGCCTGCTGCTCTGGTGGGCCTCAGCTGGCGCTTTGCTGGGCACTGCAAGAACTGCTCCCTACCCAGCCTCCCCATCAGGCAAGAAGGAATCGGAGGGCAGGAGGGACAGGTGACAGGAGTCCAGCTGAGGGTATTCTGACTAACTCTGACCTGGCTCTGGTGGCAGCAGGCCCAGCCTCCCAGTCTGCTGGGCCGCCATCTGAAACACATTACCAATGCTTTGTAAACTGCACATCACTCGGCCACATGAAAGCCTCGGATCTAAAAATAGCCACTCCCAGAGGACGCCCCGCATTGGCGGGGCTCAGCTGACCTCCACACGCACACCCACCACTAGGCTGTCCCCCTTGCCAGGGAGCCCCGACTGGCAGGGCCACACCCACCCACCCTCCCAATGTGGGCAGCCACTGCCTGAGGCCACTTTATCTGAGCACAGATCTCATCTAGCTGGTCAAAGCTTCAGGCCTCAAGGCCTTCCCTAAGGCACAATGTCTGGAGGAGCCAGGAGGAGGCTGCCCAGGCTGTGTCAGTAACCACAGGCCCCCTTCCCCAGACCTGTATATGGCTGGCATGTCTGTGGGAAGCCAGTGGGACTGTCTCACAGGAGGGACACTGGGGCCCTGTGGAGGTGAAGCACGGGAAGGGGGACTTGACCGCCATCAGATGGTGGACGTGCTGGTATGAGAAGGGCAGGGTCCTACCCTGGACCCCATGGTGTCAGTGGGGAATCTGTCCCAGCACGAATGCAGGGCAGCTGTGGGTCTCCAGGCTGCCAAGGCTGACTCTTTGCCCTATTTTCTGTGGGCTCCTTTCCCTCTGGTCTCTATGGCCAACTGCAAAACCACTCTTTTCCCTAAAAATAAACATGCTTATGGGATTGGGGGAAGCTTTGTAGCTATCAAAGGAAATAATAGGGTGTTTAAGAAAATTACATTGCGTTTTAAATAACCAGCATGAAAGTCATTAAGTTTTAAGTTTCATTTAAATCAGATGGCTCTGTGGCTGGCCTGGTGGCCAGGCAGGCAGAGGGTGGGTGGGCCCTTAGGGACGCTGAGCAGCAGCCTCTGGAGAGTTCTGCAGTGAGGTCTCTGCTGGCTGTAGCTGGGGTCCAGGCAGGGCAGCCCTGAGTATATGCTGTGCTGCAGCAGCCAGCCCAGAGCTCGCTGGCAGGCTCTGAAGCAGTATGCAGCCCGGGAACCTCCCAGCTGTGGTGGGCAACCCCCTGGGTGGGGCTGGGGCATGAACATAGACCAGAGGGTGTGGGACAGATGAAGCTGGCACTCCAGAGGCCATAGGGGTTGATGACCATGCTGGGATAGGGGTTTAGGGATGGTGGTTTGGATCAAAAGGGCGAGAGAGGATCTACAGGGCCAGGACCACATCTGTCCTCTTCACTGCTAGACTCTCTCAGTGGCCAGCAGAGAGCATGACACAGAAGTAGGTGCTTGTAAACAGCTGTTGAAAGAGTAACAACAGCCACAGTAATAGTGCATGTGTCAAGAGCCTCCCAAGTGCCCGACCTGTGCCAGACCTGTGCCAGGCACCTTTAATCGTGATATCAAGATCCTTACAAGAAGCCAAGAAAGTAGTCACCATATAGCTCTCGTTTTACAGATGGGGAAACTCAGGCTCAGAGAGGTTAAGAATGTGCTAGTACCTGGCAGAGTCAGGACGTGGACTCTTTTCCCTCGGAGCCCAGACTCTGCTCTGTCCCTCTGCTCTCAAATATGTACAATTATTTGGGGTCACTGTAGGCTGCAAAGCTGAATGTTATCCCCACTCCCATTGAGTTTATGAGCTGGATTCCTCTGGTCTCAAGGGAAGATTTGGTCCTTTCCTGCCCCCCCTTGGGCATGACCTCAAAGTTCTGGACTTGGGTCAGGGCTGGACCAATGCCTGGCAAGGTCAGGGCTACCAGGGCCAAGAGCTGTGTTTCTTGGTTGAAAGCAGGACCTCAGGGCTTCCAGAATAAATATTACCTGGAAAAGCGTTTTACCTGGAAAAGTGTTTATAAATGACATTCAAGATTACATTAGGTTTGGGAATTCCCTGGCGGTCCAGTGGCTAGGATTTTGCACTTTGACTGCCAATGGCATGGGTTCAATCTCTAGTCAGAGAACTAAGGTTCCTCAAGCCACTAAGCGGGGCCAAATAAAAAATAAGATTGCATCAGGTTCTGATGCTTGATGCAAGGACAGTTTAGGACTGTGGATCAGTGGATTCCCTCTTTCTAACTTTGGTCCGGGCTCAGCTGGAAGCTCATTGTTAGACTTCTGTGGCCCAGGGGCCCTCCTCTGTGTGGTCCAGGAATGGACTAGGGGGTATCCTCGGTTCTGAGACAGTGGGACTGGCTGGACTGAGGAATCTGAGGGCATCCCTGGGTGTGGGTGTCCCCTTCCCAAACCCCTTGGGAAAGTTGCTTGGGAACCAGATCCACCTGCCAACCTTGCTAGGACATTTTGAGAGTTTCTGCTTCTACCACTGCCCTCCTCTGCACCTCCCACCCTGGTTCCACCCCGGCTCTTGTCACTGAAGGCTAGTCAGGAGCTCAGCAGTCTGGCCCAACAGCGATCTGGCAGCAGTCCAAAGGAGATCAAGGGCCAGCAGCCCCAGCCTGATACAAAGGCCAGCTTTCCTGAAAAGCTTTGGTCTAGGAACATGCTCTCCTTTGTCTTCTGTTTTCTTCTTCATTAATTAAAGAAAAAATTACCAGACACAAATATTATTTCATTTCATCCCTATGAGATATGGACACAGTGCAGATGGGGAAGCCAAAGCAAGGAGACATGTACCTTGCCCATGCTGGAGGAGAAACATGAGTTCCAACATCTACCTCTCTGTTCCCTGCCCTCATCACATGCCACTCTGCCTCTTAGGCAACATAGCTCTCCACTCATTTTTTGAAAAATTGGGTTTTTTAGCTACAGTTGGGCCCCCGTGGCTCCCCGCCCCCCATGAATGTAGTATTTCACCCTCTCCTCTGTGTTTTTATACTGTTAGACGCAGGTGTGTGTCTGTAAAAGCTGTTTCGTGTGGCTTTTTTCAGAATCCCCTGACTCAACCTCATTAGAGTGCTCCACCTCACGAGGGCCTCTGTGGCAGTTGGAGCAGCCCTGCCCTCCTCTGTCAGCTTACACTGGGCGTGAGGGTTTGGGGAGGGGAGCATCCTGGGGCCCGAAGCCTCCAGCAACTCCTTTTCACTCCTTGTTCACAGGGGATAAACCTTTAGCTGGACCAAGTCTAGGCAGAACCCCAAGGGCCTTAGCTGCCAGGGTCAGACCCAAGTGAGCTTCCTGACTGTGGCCCCACGGCAGAATTGTCCTACCGGGGCTGGTACAGGCAGCTAAACAGACTGGGGAACTCACAGACCCTTCTCTTATCTTTGGTCCTCAGAAGCTGGCTGGAATTAACTGGGGCAGGAGTGCAGCGCCAAGGTTGAGGATGAGAACTCCAAGTCTCCACCTCCCAGCCTCGAGCCATTGCTAACCATCAGCCCCCACCTCTCCAGGGCCTGCCTGGCTCCTGCTCCTAAGCAGAACACTCACTCTTCTGCCAGTGGCCATCCCTGCCTGCCATCCCCACCCCTGCAAATGCTGCACGCGGGCTGGGAAAACAGAGGCCAGACCCCATGGGAAGAGTTTCTTCTCCCGATTCCTTTAGTCGTTTATGACTGAGGACCAAAATCACCACCTAGAGGGCAGGGTGAAAACGCCCTTCACACAGAGCGAGATGGGGGTCAGAGTCACACAGCTGCTCAGTTTTTTCTGAGAGAGATTACTGGCAGGGTGTTGCTGGCGAAGTTGGTGATCCTGGGGTCCTGGGTGGGTGGAGGTCTCAGTGAGGAGATCCAGTGTAGGCAAGGGAGAATCTGCCAACCACTCGGCCCCTGGGCCTCACACATGTGGTCTCCTTGCTGGCTACCACCAGCTGGCCTGTGGGGCCTGTCACTGAGTGGTAAAGAGCTCTGGCTGGGAACCCAAGAGGCTGGATTCAAATCCAGATCTATCACTACTTGTTCTGAGACCTTGGGCAAGTCCTTTTACCTCTCCTGTCTTCCTGTTCCTCATCTGCACAGTCTGTACGCACAGATCACACAGTGGCTGGGAAGGCCCTGCAGGGTGGGACTCTGCAGGGTGCCAGGCACATAGGAGGCTGTCGCTAGTAGGGGCTGCCATCTCTAACCTGCACACTCACCTTCTTCAGGACTTGTCCACAAAGCCTCTTTGTTTCACCCCCAGGTAACAAAACCTCTGACCTCCTCAGATGCCGTCCTCCGAGAGCCTGAGCTGATGCTGTGCCCCTGGCCTGCCTCAGCCCACCCAGGGTCCCAGATGGCTGGGCACTGAGATCGACGAGCTGGGAGAGTGACTCCCTGGACCAGGGGATGCCCAGCCCCAGGGCGGCGGCAGTGTCCTCAAAAATGTGTCGCTGTATCAACTAGCAGCTTCGCTGCAGCAGCTCCCGGAAGCTTATATTTTCCTCTAAAAACATCCTGTCCTGAGGGGCGTTTACCTCAAAGAGGAAGAAGGAAAACAAAAGTAAACGAATGCATAGAAACCGCTGGAGGCTGTGGGCCAGGCCACTCAACTCAGTGAGGTTCCGCTAGCTCTGAGGGCGCCTCGGGGCTGGGCTGGGTCTAGAGCAGGCCTGTGGTTTGCCAAGGCTGCCTGTGGGTCTCCGGTCCTCACCTCTGCTGTGGCAGGGCCCCACTATCTGATGTCAGGACCAGGCAGCTGGTGGACTGGCCACAGGGGCCTGGTAGGGCTCTGTGCATCCCTGGCAAGGGCCCCGTGCTGGCGGGAGGACTGAAGCCTCCTGGTCTACTAGGGGGTGGCCCAGCCATCCCCTAGTCCCCCAGCTCCGCGGGCCACAGTGCCACGGCTCCATGCGCTGTTGGGGGCAGGGAGCTGGAGGGCCATCCCCTGGAGAGCGCCATGTTCTGGGCAGAAGGGCCCAGAGTAGGGGTGGGGATAAAAGGGCATGAGCCCAGCTAGGGTGTATCTGCAGAGGTGGGATCTCTGGGAGCCCACACATCAAGGCTTGGCTGATATGCAGGTGAGTCCCCCTTAGGAAAGGGGACCTGCTTCCTTCTGGGAAGTTCACTCTCATTGTCCCAGGCCTTTGTTGGGGGGGTGGTGGTTCCCACTCAGCAACTGGCCAGACTCCTTGGCACTTAAGCACCATCGATGATAGAGAGGCCTAGGGGAGCTGTGGTAGGCGCTAGGGGACCCTGGAGCTGGGAGGGGGTCCAGAGGAACTGATCAAGACCAGAGTGGATGCTCAGGGGCACTCAGAGTTGACACGTGTAGTTTCTGGAATGCAGGGAAGAGAAGTGAGAACTGGAGAGGGCCTTATGAGCAGGGCCACTCTGTGGGATTATGCAGGGGATCTGGGCCAAGGAGTTGAGGCCCAGCCTGCACTATGCTCCCCAAGCCGTGTGCCCTGGTGTGGACCCAGGTGTCTCTCCAGAGGGGGTGCTTCTTCCAATTAGCACAAAGGTACCGTATGAACTTGGCAACCCTGGCTTTGACTGTCTGGAGAAAGGAGATGAGATGGAAGGCGGCACGGGTTCCCAGGTGCCAGGCAGGATGTCTCTGAGTCCCAGCAGTCGCCCAGCTCCTCCCAGCCTCCTGTGTGCTGCCTCATTCTCCCTAAACCCTGGCTTGTATTGGGCCCTGCCCACATACACTGCGAGAGGACCCAGCAAGTAGTGGACGATGGCTCTCCAGGCAGAGGGAACAGCCTCGCCCTTGAGCCAGCAGCCCTCAGTGGCTGGAGCAGAGGGAGAGGAGGGGAGAGATGAGACTGTGACTGTTTGACATTACCAAAGACCCCGAGAGTCCTAAAGGGGTCCCCAGCACTGACTCGAGGGAGTATGTTTGAGCAACTTTCACAGTGTCCCTCAGCCTCACTTCCCTCACGTGTAAAATGGGAAGGATAATGCTGGCCTCAAATGAGCCGTCAACGTGGCGTTTACAGTACTCAACTTCATGTCTGTGCCCTTGGCACAGAGAGCAATCACTCGCAATAAGCCACCTTGTGTTCAAGGTGTGGATCTGACTCCTTCTGTGGACTTGTCCCCAAAGGCCTTTCCCCAGCTTCAAAACAGGCATCAGGAATACCCTCCCCCGCCTTCTAGGAGCCAAGAGACTGGAGTCAGGTCCATGGTGGATGAGTGAGTGGGCATGCAGAAGTTCTGGGGCACCAGAATTTCTAGAGGGCTTTGTTTAAAAGTCTTAGTGAACAAGCCAAGTACAGACCCTGGAGAGGCAGAGAGGACCAACAAGCCCCTTCTGCCCTCCAGGACCCCCGGCCACTCCTGCAGCAAGTAGGCACGTCCACCTGCTGGGCTGCTGGAGCCCCTCCCTCACAGCCCTTTCTAAGGAAGTGGCCCTTAGACTGAGGTCAGGATGAGAAGGGATCTGGCAAACAGTAGGAGGAAATATGGGAAGCTAGGAGGAGAGCACAGCGTGCAAGGGATAGGCAAAGGTGTTGAGGTGAAGTTGAGCTGGGTGCCTGGGTAAGAGAAAAGCAGGCCTGTGAGGCTGGACAAGGCTGGGGTGTGGCTGAGAGGGTGAGGAGTGGTGTGAGCTGGGGACCTGGAGGTCGTGTCTTAAATACTGTTGTCAGGGAAGCTCCCAGTGCGGGGTCTCAGGACTTACAGGAGTATTTTTTAGGGTCAGGGAAGCACTGACTTGGGTGACTGACCAACTAGGCTGAAGCAGGGAGACTGATTTGAGGACTGGGGCTCCTTCCCCTGCTCCCCCTTGCCAGTCCACGACACCCAGAGGGCCTCTGCAGCACGGTGGGTGGAAGGAAGCTCAGCTTTGCCATTTACAAACTGTGTGACCTTGGGCAAGCTATGTCATGTCTCTGCCTCAAGTTTCCTCATCTATCAAATGGGGATAATAATTACACCTTGTATCACAGGTTTGTTTTAGGAGTCTGAGTTAAAATCTGCAAGGCGCTCAGAACTATGCCTGGCACAGGGTACAGCTATGCCTCTCATAATCATCTGCCGTCAGCAGATGCTCTTTCTTCTAGCCGAGAACGTTCTTTTGGCTGATACATAGTAGGAGCTTAGTAAATACACTCTGACTGAATGTGTCTGCTGATAGTGATCAACTGTGAATTCTGGTACAGTGTGTTTATGTGTGTGTGTGGGCGGGGGCAGGGAGGGTGGTGCTTCTCCTGGCACAGTCCCCTGCCAAGGGGAGGCCTTCTTGGGAGGACCTTGTCAGGCTTCACACGCTCCCCACCCCCCAGGCTTGAGACCAGAGGAAGCAGCAACTTTCTTCGCTGGGAAAGTGTTGTGGGGCTCAAGCGTTTGGGGGTTTTCAGAGTCAACCGTCAGAGGCGAGGGAGTTTCTCTGCTGGCGGTGGCAAGGGCTCTCAGGGTGCACACAGCCTGTAAGCGGACCTCTGCGGTCTGCAGGGAAAATGCCGACTGTGTTTATTTTTCACCTGAGCCTGCAGGAAGTGGGGGTGGGGAGAGGGAGGCCGGAGCAGCCAGGCCCAAGCTCGCCTTCAGAGCAGGGGAGACCGACCTCAGGAGTCCCTCATTTCCACCTCCTCCTGCCTGGCCCTGCCCTAGGGCCCCTTCCTGGCTCCAGCCGGCTCAACAAGAGGAGGGCATATGAGGGCACCAGAGTGAGGAATCTCCAGCCATGGGCTAACCCCAGAAGGATGAGGACCTCCTTTGGGATGGTGGGTCTTGAAGTGGTGCGGAAGGAACAGTAAGAGCAATGCCAAGGCAGGAAGGTCCGCCTGTGCTAAGGCCTCAGCAGGCATGGCCTCCCAGCCCAGGGGTCTGAGTCCCGGACTCGTCCTGAGTGCTGCAGTCTGGAGGGAGACGGCAAAGGGCTGTATGCAAAGGTCAAAACAAGGGTGTGGGAGTGTACTGGTCAAGGAATACAGTCTGCTGTCGAGTCTGTCATTGTCATTGGCTTATACATCCCACCATGAGTGCCCCGCTCTCTGCCTGCAGAGGTTAGAAGAGGCTGTGCCGTCCAGATATTCGGGGACGAGGGGTGGCAGACAATCCATCAAGGCCTGCCTCCTTCCCTAGGAACGGGGCAGTCACCATCAGGGGAGGAGAGGCGCTCAAGTCACCAAGTTCCGCAGATGCAGGCCAGGCCCCAGGCAACTCCACCCTGCTGTCTGGGCAGCCTAGCCCTGAGACAGCCTTGTGCTGAGGCCGTGGAGCGGGACGTTCCGTTGGCCGAGGGGGGCATGGGGCACCAGGTCCTGCGCCAGACAGTTCCCACCCCCCAGCCACCACCACCACCAGGCGTGGAGGGGGCTGGGGAGTGAACTCAGAGGCAGCCTGCACGAACGTAGGAAGGACCGGCCAGGCCCTCAGTGCTCTGCCCTGCCTCGGGTCCTCCAGCTGCCCGCAGGTTCTCAGCGCCCCCTCTGCCCACCTGGCACCTCTCCTGTGGTTTGGCAGCAGACTCCTGTTTAATGAGGCTTTTCCCCAGTTCCCAGGGAAGGCTGGTGGACAGGATGAGGCCTCAGTGCACCTGCCCCTGTTGGATACGTACATACCCAGGTTTGAGGCTGAGCTAGATCCTGAGGGTTCCTCAGCTTAGAGTGAGCTGTGCTACATACAACATGGAGCTTAACTAGCCTGGCCGAGGAGGGTCAGCTCTAGCCATCTGTCGGGTGAGAGAGCTCTCTAGGACTTTTGGCCCATGCTAGCCGTCTGCAGGGAAGGTGGTTTGCTGAGAAATCCACTGTGGAGCCATCCTCTCCGTGCCTTGGAGCAGATACCCCCTCTCACCCTCCCACCCCGGGAAGGGTGGCACTCTGGGACTGTCCTCCTAGACCTGGCACCTTGGACCCCAGGCTCTGCTCCTAAGATTTCCCAAGCTCAGAGCTGCCCACTCCACCAGCCAGGTATTTACCCGAGGGCTGAAAAGCCAGCGCCAAGGTGGGATGGCAGGGCCTTCTCTGAAGCAGTTTAAACTTGAAAGCCCTATGGCCTGGAGGGACCTGTTCACTCCACCACCTGTGCTGGGCTCCAGGCATTTGTGCCCTTAAGATGGCAAATGGTGGGATGCCCCCACTAAGGTCCCAGCTTCTTGAGGGAGGCCCTGAGGCTAGTCTTCCCTGTGTGCCACGAGGCCTCGGATCTGGCTAATCCCTGTCCTAGGACTTATCAGGTTAAGGAGGCCACTGAGGTTTCTAGAAAGCTTTCTGCCTTCATAGGCCCTGGGTTCCTGCCTCCAAAATTCTAGGATAAAGCAGGATTTTTGCATCTGTGACCAATTAGGTAGCAGGGTTGAATAGGCTCATGCTTATTTTACAAGGAGCAAACTGGCCCCGGATCCTACAGAGGTAAGGTCACTGAAAAGGTCAGCAAGCCTAGTAGCTGTGCTTCCCAACCCACTTCATATCCTACTACTGCTACTAAGTCGCTTCAGTCATGTCCAACTCTGGGAGACCCCATAGACGGCAGCCCACCAGGCCCCTCCATCCCTGGGATTCTCCAGGCAAGAACACTGGAGTGGGTTGCCATTTCCTTCTCCAATGCGTGAAAAGTGAAAGTGAAGTAGCTTAGTCGTGTCTGACTCAGCGACCCCCCCATGGACTGCAGCCTACCAGGCTCCTCTGTATCCTAGGGACACTTAAAAAATGACCACTGGAGTAAGTGGAAGAGGTGGCTGGAGGCTAAAGCAACGAGGTACAGTCCTGGACATAATGAGCAGGGAGAGAGGAAGGTGTTGGGGTTGGAGAGGTGATTAGGGTCTGACCCTGGGGTGGTATAGGCTGGGGAAGTCTGGCGCAGGCTCCAGGCTGAGGAGGGACATGATGTGATTTATATGGCTGTGGATGGAGGAGCAGGAGACTGCTGCATTCGCCAGGTGGGAAGTGACTGTGGCTTAGACTGGGTGGGCACAGGGAGAGAGGAAGAGATGGTTGGGTTCTGATATATTTTGAAAGTAGAGCCATTAGGATTTGCTGACACTAGAGGTGGAGTGTGAGAAAAAGGAGCATCAGAGATGACTCCAAGCTGTTTGGTCTCAGCAACTGGAAGGAGGGAGTTGATATTAACTGAGGAATATGGAGAGGAATGTTTGGAGCAAAAAGTCAAAGGTTCTACTTTGGACATGTTGCATTTGGGAGCATTTGGAGAGTAGCGTTCCGGGGAGAAGTAGAGGCTGCAGAGATACAGATGTAGTGTCATCAGATGAAGTTTAAAGCCGTGAGCTTGGATGAGAGCACCCTTGGGAGGTGAGGATTGATAAAGAACTGAGGGCCACGCTTGGGTCAGGACAGGGAAATGATGAAGAGCCAGAAACAAGGCCAAGAAGGAGTGGCCTCAGAGGTTAGAAGACAATCAGGAAGTGTGGCATTCTGGACTCAAAGTGAAGAACCTACTGCAAGAAGGAGGGAGAAGTTAGTTGTGTTCAATGTGCCAAGAAGCCAGGTACAGTGAAGACTGAGAACTGACTGTTGCGTTCAGCAACATGCAGGTCACTGGGGACCTTGACAAGTCATCTGGTGAAGGGACGGGGGCAAGAAGCTGGCTTGGATGAAGGGATAACAAGGGCTGAGGACTGGAGGTACAGGACAAGGACTGCTCTGCTGAGATGTGCAATAAAGGGAACCAAGAAATGAGGTCAAACCCGGAACGTTTACAGCTTGGAGAAATGGCAATCTGCTGGTGCCCTGAGTGGGAATAAAGAGTGGTCTAGCACAGGGCCTGGCATGTGGCAAAAACTCAGTACATGAAGAAATCACATTCCCCACATATCCCATATCTGTCCCAGTCTCCTCTCTCTCCTGCCAGACACCTGCGGGCCTAAGAATCCTACATTCCACCTTCCATTCCCCCACACAATCCAAACCTGTTACTGTTATCTGGGTCTGTGCTGGGAGTAAAAGAGGACCTGAGAGTGACAGGACCCTCCTTTCCCCAGCTTGCTCAGAAAGCCTGGCCTTCAGTCACAGCAACCAAAACCTGGAAATGACATGGCCCTGTCATCAGTCTCCCCAAGTGACGGTGCCAGGCATGTCTGCCATCTCCAGGCAGACCTCCTTTGGCATAATAAGACCAAAGGGTCTGGCCCATGTGGGATCGGGCACCATAGGGAAAGGGAGGTACTATGAGTAGCGTTTCATCCTCACTCTTCAGGGTGAATGAGGGGCTTCTTACATGTCGTCATGACAGCCATTTGCGACAGGGTAACGGGTGCCCAGGTATGGTAATAAAGTTAGCTCCAGGAACTGAACCTAGCTGGCAGACTCTTTCTCAGGCTTCCAGTGGAGAGCCCTCAGGAAGCTCTCCTGCCTGCTCCAAGAGCTCAGGAGCAGGCTCTGGTTGGAGGTGAGGCATTGGCCTCAGGAAGTAGGTGTAGTGTCAAATCCATGCCAGCCACAAAGGAGCCAGCACTATTAGAACATTAATTCCTATCTTCCTGAGACACGCTGATTAGCCCTGGGATCTAAGACTCCTCCTGGTGGACGGCAGAGGGATGAGCGAGAGGCTGACAGGTGGTAATGTCGGCAACTTACCAAAGTCTGGGGGGGAAGGGTGCAGCTTGTAGCCCAGCCTGAAGCTCCCCTGGAGGCAGGAATGTGGGGGAGATGGTGGCCAGGACTGCTGCAGACACGTGTGGGATCCTGTGCCTACCTGGGAGCCTCCTGCCACGGCTACAGTGTGATTCATACCTGCCGGTCCCTTTAGCCTCACGTGGACTGCCAAGAGCAGGTGCCAAAGGACCTAAGCCAGGTTGGGGTCGTGAGCTGCATCCATCATACTGGCTACATTCATCCAGTGAGAAATTTCACTTACAGGCTGGGAAGAAGCCAAGACCACAGTCTCTATAATCATTAGTGTCTTGCCCCAGATACGTCCCAAAGATACTTCTTCTGTGCCATGGGTTAGTGGTTGCTCATCTGTGAGCCCAGCCGGCAGCGTCCCTATAGGTGGGCTTTTACAGGTGGTGCTAACCTTGAGCTTTAGATGGTGTCTCCAGGGCCAAGCCAGCGAGGGTGTGCACTGAGGATATATGCAGAGCTGAGCCGGGACCCTGAGCAGCACACTCCCTGTGGCGAGGTTCTGATGGGGAGCCCCCGTCCCAGCCTGAATGAGTCATCTCATGACAAAT
Organism: Oryx dammah; assembly: GCF_014754425.2. Classification (NCBI taxonomy): domain Eukaryota; kingdom Metazoa; phylum Chordata; class Mammalia; order Artiodactyla; family Bovidae; genus Oryx; species Oryx dammah. The sequence goes on along the minus strand of NW_024070189.1, from coordinate 64,162,722 downwards.
CCATGTGACCAGTGTGAAAAGTAAGAGTCCTGTGGTGCCGAGGGAACAGGAAATGTGGAGGCTGGGTGGGTTGGCTCTGGAGGGAGCCTAGCCACACCTGGAGCCAGCCTGCTCCACCTCCCTTGAGGAAGAAAAGGCCCCCTCCACTATGTCATAAAATCCTCTTAAGTGGTGGCTCCAGAGGGTCAGACACAAGCCCCTCAGTCTGGGGGCCAGAGGAGAAAAGCAAGCTCTAGGCTGTCCTAAGGCTGAAGGCTGTGAGCAACTCACCAGACAAGCAATTGGGCCTCAGAGAAACTGGGGGATCTCTGAAACCAAGAGACAGGAAGAATTTCCTGGGCAGGGGGAAAATGCCTCCTAGAGCTGAGGGCAAAGAAAGACTGAGAGACTCTCTGGGAGATTGGACTCCTTGAGCAAAGTCTGGGGCAAGGGTGGTGGAGAGGGGCAACAGAGCCACTGGACACAGGGTGGCTTGAGTGGGGTTCTGTCCAGTGAAGCCTGTGGTTTTGACCACCTCCACTTTGCTCTGATGGTTGGGCTACCCCCACACAGCAAATTGGGACTTTTCTTATATGTGCACCCCAGTCCTGTGCCTTCCTCCCTCGGGTCCCCCACATTCACCCACCCACCCTCCTTGTTTTTCAGAACAAGGCCAGTCAGCCTTCCCATGGCGTCCCCCAACTTTCTCCTCTCTATGACCATTTCAGCAGCCCACACCCCACACCTGCACCAGCTGACATCAGCCAGAAGCAAGGTATGGATCCTGGATGGGAAGGGCCCAACAAGACCCAGAGGAGTGGCGGGGAAAGGGGATCAAGTCCCTGCCTTCTGAGAGCAAGAGGCTAGACCCTTTTTGAAGGCACCAAGGGGTTGGGCAAGATGGTACCAGGTCAAAATTTGAAGGTTTGAGGTTTGGTAGGAGACTGAATCCTAAGTGGCTAACCAGTGCCAGTATGGGAGTAGGCTTCTGTGTGAAGATGATAAATAGAGAACTTGTAGTCTTTCCCTCCCCACAGTGAGAAAATGGAAAGTGGTGGTTGTGATGGCTGATTCACCTCAGCCTCGGGCAAAGTCATTCTGAAATCAGCCACTGTCGGCTGTGGGAAACCTGCTGACTCAACCCTGGGGAGGAGGGGGCAAGAGCAATGGGTGGAGCCCTGGGTCCCTGGGCTCCTGGGCCAAGGGGTCTGCCTCCTGCCCAGAAAGCCAGGCTAGAGACCCCAGCAGAGAGGCCCCAGTTGTAGATCAGCAATGAGCCAGGGCGTGGCAAGGTTTGGTCTTCCACTCCTTCATGACTCCAGCTCTGCCACTGCCCAGCCACTGTCCACAAGCAAGTCACACCAACCATCTGCCCTTGATGCCCACAATCTGCAAATGGGGCACTCTATCACACCAGGCTAGTCCTGAAAAGACCAGTATGTCTGGTCCTCTAGCACAGGGACATGGGATCTTGAGGGCCCCACAGGAGGCTCTAGGATGCAGGAACCAGCTGGAGCAGCTTCTAGGTCAGGCTAGCTCACTTACTCTGCCCCTCTCCCCTGCAGGAGTTCACAGGCCTCTGCAGACCCCTGACCTCTCTGGCTTCTACTCTCTGACCTCAGGCAGCATGGGACAGCTCCCCCACACTGTGAGCTGGTAAGTGAGGACTCAGTGGGAAAGGGGCCCCTTGTGCTGGCTGGACCCATACCCGCCCTTCCACTTTCCTCCTCCACTCTTCTGTGCTGAGCACCTTGCTGCCAGCTCTATACAGGTAACAGGAGTTGGCCAGCATCTCTAGCCATACCTCAGCCAGCCACACAAACTCTCTTTGGAAAGGCAGGAGACCCAGCCCTGTCGTGCTCCACCTTAATGTCCGAGACTTCAACGGGGGAACCCTGGGCTGTTTAGGGTCATATGAGTGTGTGAGATAGAAAGGCAGGCCTGAGCAGGGAGGTGGCAGCTTGCAGGGACACAGGAGAGGCCGCTGTTTCTCAGTGGCCTGGCAATCAGGGGGATGCTACCCACTCGCCTCTGTGTCTGCTGCTGGCTGGTCCTTTCCTTGGCAGAGCTGCTCAAAGGTCAGGGTCCGTCTTTGCCCGTATGGTGCCTGCTTCAGTCCAAACTCCTGGAAGCCTGCTTGTAAAGTCCACTAATGCTGGGCCAGGAAAAGCCAGCCTGGATCCTATGCAGCAAATCCAACCATGAGCCAAAGGGCCTGTCTTTGGCTGGAGCAGGGTCTTGGCAGGGTATGTGACCTTTTGCTCATCAACCGCAGTTTGACCAAGGCAGGTCTCTGGCCTCTCTAGGTTGGAACAGTCACCCAAAAGTAGGAAAGGTTGGCTTCCCTGGGCCTGCCTGCCTCTTTCTACTTGTCGTTTATCCACATTCAGCTCACTCTTCCATGTCCAGATTCTCTCTGGATAAAGCTCCACCTTGAATACAAATCAGGACTACCCCCAGGATTGACGTGTGGCAGGCAAGCTCTGGGCACCAGAGAAGCACTGCTGCAGCGGGTTGATCCTCAGGTTCCCTGCTCTCTCATATCTCAGTCCACCTCGTGTACAACTCAGACAAGAGGCCAGTTACAAAGCATGGGGAGCAGTGCTTTGATTGAGGGCTGTAGAAGCCTGGGGGGACACCTCATCCAGCTTTGGATTCTCAGGGCTGTTTCAGAAGAAAGGCTGTTTTGGCCAAGTAAGACCTTGACAGATGACCAGGAGTTTGAAGCAAAGTGGGACAGAACAATCCTAAGTGTTAACAGTGGGCATGAAGGTCCTATGGCAGGTATGGAAATATCAAGCCCAAATTTCACAAGATGAGACTGGAAGGGACCCAGGGATCTACTAAGCTCAGTGCCAGGAGAGTCCTGCCATTTTTGGCCCTTAAGACACCAGTAGAAAGGTTAGCTTGCAGAGAGAAAGGTTGCCCTCTGGTGGCAGATGTTTAAAACATACACTAGAGTTGTCCAAGCGGAAGCCAGTTTACCTTATTACACCAGGGGTCAGGCCTGAGCACAGTGGGGAACTCCTTCCCCACATCTGGCCAGTAGCCAGACTGCTAACAGCTATCTCTCCCAACCACAGGCCCAGCCCTCCTCTCTACCCCCTGTCCCCTTCCTGCGGATATAGACAGCACTTCCCTGCCCCCACCGCAGCCCCTGGCGCCCCCTACCCCAGGTGAGTCCCCCACCGTGCAGCTAGGCTCTCCTGCTTCCTGTTGCCCAGGCTTCAGTGCCCACAAGAGGCTATGCCCAGACCAGTGCTTGCCCTCTTGTTGTCTGTCCATCCGTCCGTCTGTCATTCTCCAGCCCCGGGCTGCCCTGTGACTGAGAATGAAGCCAGTGGGAGTGTAGGAGGCTTAAGCCCAAGCCATACTGTGCAAAGCACCAGAGCAGCCAGAGAGCGTGCAGGCACATGTGTGCAGGTGTGTGCACACTCACCTCTTGTGCATCCCGAAAAGGGTCAGGACACCTCTCTTGGACATTCCTGGAGCTCTGTCCAAACTGAGGCAGCACCTTTTGCATGTCTTAGGGGCCATCTGCTCAGTGACTCCATACTGTACAAGTGGAAACTATGTGTCCATGTGTGTCCTCTCACTTAGCTCACTTCCTCGGGGACAGACCTGTCCAGGGATGGAACAGGTTTGTCAGCAGACACTTCTAGACCTACTGGAGCCGCCAGCCCAGGGTGGGAGGGAGAGATATAGCAGCTATCTGGGTGAAGGGGAAGCCCCAGGGAGACCCAGCCATGTCTGATGGGTCAGGACAAGCTTCATGAGGATAGCTCTTGAGCGAGGGGGACAAAGATAAGAGCAACCAGCTGGAGATGGCTGAGGGGCAGGAAGTGATGGGAAATGGGGTGCGGAATGGGTGTGCAATCCCTAGGAAGAAGCCTGGGTTTTATTCTACGAGCAGTGGGGGGAACAGCACTCAAGTGCTGTTATATGGAGGGAGACCTGGAGGGGTCAATGGAAAGTAAGGAAGCCCACAGGGCAGCTGCAGGTTGAGGCTGAGCTGGTGAGAGCAGGAGGTGAGAAGGGGACAGATTCACAAGTTACTCAGGACGCCAGGAAGCACCTGAATCTGCACATGTGGATTCTCGCAGTGTCTGTGCAGTGCTGGGAGCAGGTGTCTGTATTTCTGTGTCTTGTATGCAGCCAGTGGAGTTGGGTGACCGTTCGCCTGTCCTCGCGTGCTGTGCAGCGGCCTCTGTGTGTCCACAGATCTGGGCCGTGATGCCTGGCTCAGTGGTAACTCTTCTTTTGCCTCTAGGTTCACCCATCCACCCCTGATGCTAGGTTCTGGTGTCCCTGGTCACCCCGCAGCCATCCCCCACCCAGCCATCGTGCCCTCTTCAGGGAAGCAGGAGCTGCAGCCCTATGACCGCAGCCTGTGAGTGAACAAACACTTGGGGGCGGGGAGGGAAAATAAGCAGACCCCAGGACACACATTCCTCTCACCAGGGCCAAGCCCTCCCTCCAGGGACTGCCAGATCCCCTGTCAAGCCATCTTGTGGCAGTTTACCACTGACCACTGTTTTTTTGACGCTCAGAAGCAGGAGTGGGGTGGACCGAATGGGGAATAAGGATTTAGTTTGAGCCCAGAGAGCAGGGGCTTTCCTTACTTAGCTACAAAATTCCTATAAGGAACAATAGTGAGCTCCGCTCACCTACTTTGGGGCAGCTAAAATAAGATACCATTTATAAAACCCTAGTATATCTACCCAATCACAGACAGAGACAGACAGACACACGGGACACAGGAGAGGGGTGCATTAGGTGCACGCCTCGAGGGCTCCTGAGTGTTCACATGTCCCTCAGGAAAGCTCAAGCAGACTCTAAGGCAGAGAAGGAAGCCAAGAAGCCAACCATCAAGAAGCCACTCAACGCCTTCATGCTATACATGAAGGAGATGAGAGGCAAAGTCATTGCGGAATGCACGCTCAAGGAGAGTGCTGCCATCAACCAGATCCTGGGCCGTCGGGTGAGGCCACGGGGGCAAGTGGGCTGGTAGGGGTGACTACCCTGCCTACCTTCACCTTGAGCCAACTCTCTGATGCATCCTCCATCTGCCCCCTTCCCCACTGCAGTGGCACGCACTGTCCCGGGAAGAGCAGGCCAAGTATTATGAGCTGGCCCGCAAGGAGAGGCAGCTGCACATGCAGCTATACCCAGGCTGGTCGGCGCGGGACAACTACGTGAGTGGCCAGACACACGCAGTAGGGGAGCCTTCTGCACGCCATACCCCAGAGGGAGTCAGGACTGCTGTCCTGAAGGCACACAGGAGGAGGGGACAGGGTGGAGCAGAGGCTCAAGACCTTTGATGGCTAGCTCAGGAGAGGCTCAGATGAGGGGAGCTGGCCCTGAAGGCAGGCTCACACCCATCCCCTCCCCAGGATGTGCTTCCACACAGGGCTGTTGTGCAGTATTTGACTAGGTCAGCACAAAGAGGAAAATGAGCCTGAAGTCACCTCCTCCTTCAAAATGGAGGCCAGTGTGGGGAAGAGAGGAGGAGCCCCTAATTTCCCTGTGGTTACCTAGCAAAAACTGGTGTCAAGAAAACACCAGGGCCCCAGGTCAGGTCAGAGGGGACAGTGGGCCGGGAACCCCAGAGGCAGCCTGACTAAGCAGTAGGCTGCAGGTGTCCCAACTCCCATCCAGAGTCCTGAGCATCTTCCACTTTGTTCCCTGCAGGGCAAGAAGAAGAGACGGTCGAGGGAAAAGCACCAAGAATCCAACTCAGGTGAGGCCTTCCCTCAGAGCTAGGCCTGCATCTCACAAATCAAAGCCCCACCAAAGAGCTGCACTAAATCCCAGGGAGGTCAGATGGTCAAGAATCTGCCTTCCATGCACGAGACCCTGGTTTGATCCCTGACTCGGGACGATCCCCTGGAGAAGGGAACAGCAACCCACTCCAGTATTCTTGCCTGGAGAACCCCATGGACAGAGGAGACTGGCACCATGAGTGGACACAAAGAGTTGGATGTGACTGAGTGACTAACACTCTTTTTACTATTTTAAGTCCCAGGGAAGACCAGCAGAATTTTATTTTTGGCTGGGCTGGGCCTTCATTTCCACCTAAGGGCACAGGCTCTAGGGCATGCAGGGTTCGGTAGTTGTGGCTCCCCAGCTTGCGAGCACCGGCTCAACAGTTGTGGTGCACAGGCTTAGTTGCCCTGCAGCACGTGGGATCTTCCCAGAACAGGGATCGAACCTGTGTCTCCTGCATTGCCAGTGAATTCTTTATCACTGAGCCACCAGGGAAGCCCGAAGCCATTTCTTGCAGCAATGGTTTGTGACCCACCACACACACTCCTTTGTAAGCCCTCCTAACAGCCACCCTCTGCCAGAGAACCTAGTAAGGAGCTGAGTGTTTGAATCAAGACTAAACCCAAACACTGCATCCAGATTAGTTCGTGGAGGTGTCTGGGTGGAGTGCGAGCCACACTCCAGGTCCGAGCCCTATGGTCACACAGCCTGTTGGCTGGTGCCTAGTAGTTTCTCTATTGCCCCACCCCCTCTTTCTCATGGAGGTGCCAAGTGCACTCCATGATGACCCAGGAAAGCCACACCCTGCTCTAAGTAATCTTCCTGTGGGTGAATTCCTTTCCCAACTCTGATAATTCACATTCCACATCCATGAATGACTTTCTCGGTTGTGCTGCCCCCACACAGGGGGCTAGCACTGGGGCCCAGTAGAGTCCTCAGTCTTTTCTCTAAGATTGGACAATGTTCAATCGTGTGTAGCATAGGCTTTAAGCTATAACATAAGGGAAATCAGTCAGGCAGGACTGGGCACTGGCAGAGATGAAGAAAAACTGACAGCTAAAATAGATGGATAAAATGGGCAGGACCTTGGGGGAGGGGATGGGAAGCCCTAAGGCAGAAGCTTGATCCCCATGGGCCCCTCAGGCCCTTCTCTCAGCCCCTTTGCTGCAGGGGGCCCCACAAGGCAGAGAGGAGCCAGCCTGATAGGGTCTCCTCCCTTCCACCCCACCATTCTTCCCCTGCCTCTATACTGCCAGCTGGGTGCCAGCCTTTCCTGATACCTTGGCTTTGGGCCCTTGGCCTCCCACTAAGACTGGACAGGCCATGGAGAGGCCCTTGCCTGTAGGGACTGTGGGGTATCTGTGACTGGCTAACACTGATATTACCTCTTCTTTCTGGGCCCTGCTCTGCCCTGCTGCCTGCCTGCTCGCCCTCTGCCCTGCTCTGCCCCTCTGGCATGGCTGTGAGCAGACCCTGGCTCGCCTAAGAAATGCCGTGCTCGCTTTGGCCTCAACCAGCAGACGGATTGGTGTGGTCCGTGCAGGTGGGTTTGTCCCCACCACCACCCTCCCTTTGCTTCAAGCTGCTTCCCTGACTCTGCAGATTCTGCTGGGCCTGCTATCCTCCTTTGGCCTCTAGCCCCCCAACATACCCACAGACTGGGAAGCCAATGCCTCCTAAGAATGAGAATGAACACAGCTTCTGAGGAAGATTACTTGGGTCTAAGTGGAAGGAACAGGAGAGAATAGATGGAAGGAAAGGCAGGCTTAAAAGGCATCTCTGGGGCCTGGTGCCCAGGGTTCCCTGGTAATGGTTGTCTTGTACTAATCAGGCTGAGCAGGTCCATATTAGACAAATCTCACACATAGCATTTAAGTGGCTCAAGCCCCGTCCCCAGGCCTCAGTGTCATTGTGGTCCACCAGCTCCCTCACGTCAAATTGAGATCCTATTGTACCATACTGAGCCTCAAATCTAAGAACAGCAAAGTAGTACTGTAGTAGAGAATAACCTGAATAAGCCATGTAACCTACTGAGACCAGATGTAGGGAGAGGTTAACACAGGTACCCTTGGCACCCATACTCAGATCCTATGGCATTAAACCTGTGTTTCACCATACAATATTTGTAATGGGAAAAGAAAATATACCTACCAAATATACCTATATTAGGCTCAGGCCAGACCTGCCAGTGCCAAGGCTGAGGCTGCTCCAGGCAGTAAATTCACTGACTCTAGGGAATACTTGTTCAGCCCCGAAGGGTACCCCCACATTCCCTGTCCAAGAACAAAGAGGAATTTGGGGGAATAAGTGTATGTACATATGTACACATGATGGTAGGCAGCCCTGTCCTCAAACAGAAAATAAGATGGTAGGAATGGGTGAGGCAATTCCCTTTCTTCCCCTTCTCTGCTCCTAGCCTAGCTCTAAGTATCTGGCATGCTCAGGGCTAGAAGCCACAAGCACACATTAATCAGATCAACAGCCTAGACTAGGAGACAGCTGTCCTGGAAGATAGCAGGCAGCCCACGCGTGGAGCTACAAAAGGTCCCTGTGCCATCTAGTGGCTCTGTTGGGAACTGCACCTGTCCATGGTCTGGGCCAGGCCCAGCAGTTGCCATGCTAAGTCCTAAGGCATAGGCATATGTATGTATGTAAGTCATGGGGAGATAGGCCTTTGCAAGGACAGCATTTTTTGGTTGTGGTGTATGACTATGAATTCACCCTCTGTTTACAGATAACTCTCTTCACTATTCCTAGGAGGAAAAAGAAATGCATTCGGTACTTACCCGGAGAAGGCCGCTGCCCCAGCCCCGTTCCTTCCGATGACAGTGCTCTAGGCTGCCCCAGGTCCCCAACTCCCCAGGATTCGCCCTCGTACCTCCTGCTGCCCCACCTCCCCACAGAACTGCTTGCTAGCCCTGCAGAGCCGGCGCCTACATCACCAGGCCTCTCAGCCACTCTCAGCCTCTCAGCCCCCTCAGAGCGACCAGCAGAGTACACAGGTACAGCAACAGGAATCTCAGAGACAGGCAGCCTAGCATGCACAGGACACATGGCTTCCTCCAGGGGCTCACCCTCTGAGAGGAGACGACAGGGTCCCAAATCAGGTGGAAACCGGCCAGGGGGCCTGTTGGCTCCCTCTCACAGCTCAGGCCCTGGAGATTTCAGAGTCTGCACAAATTCTGCCTAAACCTGGGGCCCTCAATTCAAACTGCTCCAAGTGATGGGAATCAGAACTGTGTTGTGTCATTTCGTCAGGGGCATCCCCCATGCCAAGGGCAGGCTCCCTCCCTCTGTCTTGACAGCCAGATGCCCCTGCCCCCCTTGCTTTTCCTCTATAGGTCATAGGTGGACTGGACTGAGCCCAGCTGCTTTCCGTACTCCCCCCTCCACCACTGCCCCACCTTCCCCATACCAGATACTTCATGGACCAAGAACCAGCTGGTTTACCAAACAACATGTAAGCATGGTCACAACCACAAAGCTCAAGATGACACTGCTTCTCTCTCAAGGGCCTGGAGAAGCCCTGTTTACAGAAATCCATCTGCTATCTGTAAGCTGAACCAAGGGAAGCTTCTGCCCATTCTTTTTAGCAGCTTTCAATAAGTGAATGGAATAGGTGAGATTTAGGCCTATCAGCCCAGCAATAGGAATAACCTGACACTACCTTACAGGCAAGTGTGGGTGGTGAGCGTTTGTGGCTATAGTTCAAATTACTTGGAAATGTTTCCTGAGAAATTCAACCCCCTAAGAAGCCCTGATACCTAATGCCCTAGTCACTGGTTCAAATCAGTTGTGGCTCAAAACCAGTGTGCATCCTTCCCCACTTTTGACAGCCTTGTCCACAGATCCAGTTCCAGCTTATCCACATCAGTCTAGCCAGCTCTTTAGACAGCTGTAAGAAAGGGCAAACCAAACCTCAGGACAGCCAGGACCTATTTTCCAGCGTGTAAGCAGGCCAGCTTGTTTCCCTATGGGGCTGCAGGAAGGAAGACCACACAACTAAAGCAGGAGCCCAGAAAACCTCTAGTGGTGAGCATCGGGTTTTCACCACAGCCTACTTTAACCCATTTCTGAGCCAAGCTTCAACCCTGAGCCTTAAAAAACAAACATTTAATTTAATTTAGTTTTGTTTTTTTTCCTTTTTGCCTCCACTTCACTGTACGTAGCCTGAATCCAAAGAGAAAGGGCTATCCTTGTACCCACACACACCCCTCAACAAAAGCCTAGTTCCTACTTTAGCCACTGGCTTCTCAGAATCCAAAGATCATATGTTCTAGTGTAGTGCTGCAAGAAGTCTTGAGAGAAAAAAGGACCACTGTAATATTCAAGATATTTTTGTATTGTTAATGCATATCACAGAAAAACTTTGATATGAGAATAAAAGATACTTTTTACTGGGTTTCTTTTTCAAATCCTGCCTCTGAACAATAGGCTGTTTCACTGACAGTAAGCCACTTGTTTCTTTTCCACAGTCACAGAACTGTGGGTTTCTTCTCTACTATGTTACACATGTTTAAGACCTTGAGCCAGGGATTTACTCTGGTCACTTCTCCTTAAGGGACTTGGGGCCTGCTCCAACCTAGAGAGTTCATGGTAGGTGTACAGCCCCCATTTCCAAGCTGCAATCTTAACCCCGCTAGTCCTCTGCCCTCACACTGATGCAGGCACAGGCCAACCTGCCCCCATTGCTTATATGGGGATGGACTGGAAACTGCCACCCACAGCCCCTAAGTCAACTCGACCACAAACAGGCGCACATCACTGGGCTCAATTTCCCTCTGAAGGCAGAGAGAAGACAAGTGCATATCCTATTCTAAGGAAAACATGAACACAAAGCAATCTTTTATAACTTGGTATCATCGTAAAATCCAAAAGACGGGTATTTTAAGCACCCTTTCCTCCCAAAGACTGGCAAGATGTGTGATGTATTTCCTGAAGTATTCATTTTATACAAAACCTCTGAAGTTACAGAGCCAGCTCCAAAGGTCAGTCAACCATTAGATACAAATGGTGACCAAGAAGTGTATCACAATAGCCAGCTGCTGGGCCACCATCATGTTTTACAATTTTCACTTAAGGCAGTTAATTTTTTGGACTTAATATAAAGTCATCTTCCCAGGTAGTATCTACTGAAGTAGGCCACTGGAAGTTGTAATCCTAGACTTGCTTTTTTCTGGGTGCTAGAGGAGACCAGCCATTCTCTTGACATCTGTCCCATTTAAAGAAATCCACTCTGGCTACTGGCCTAGTTGTTTCAAAAAACTGCATTTCAACCAAGGCTTATGCAAAAGCGGGTTGCTGCATCTGATCTGGTGTCTTATTTAAGAGCACACGGGATACATAACAATGCACTCTTTGTGTATGTGAGGGTAAAGAGGAAAGCTTTGGCAACATTCTTAAAATCAAACCAGCCTTAAAAGTAAAAATTAAAAAACTGACTTCAAAGAGGAAATTCAAATCTTCAGAGATCATACCAGCACATTCCTGTGAGGCCACAGAGTGACTTGAGAGTGTAGCCTCAAATTCAATTTCAAATACCACAGCAGTCCCACCTCATTTCCAGCCAAAAACTAGTCATTTTCTGAGATATTTCTGAGATACCCAAACTTCCCTTACAGATTCCTAGACAACCGGCAGATTTGCTTGAAATACAGAGCTTGTCCCATCCCCTACTAAAGCTGCTCCCCCTGCCCTCCCAGGCTCAGAACACTCGGTAAGGGCTCTGCCCAACAAGCTAGGAGGATCTCCCCAAGCCTCCCAAATTAACGATATTCCCCCCCTCTATAGGAAGCCCTGTGGCTTAACTTCAGAACTGCAACAACATTTTGAACAGCCCAGAAGCTATGCTGCCCAACCTTCAGTGTTAAGCCTGGCTTAAAGAAGGCCAGAATGGTTCTCTACACTGTTCTAAAGCAGAAAGGCTATTAGTTCCTGGGGGAAAAAACTGCACACAGAGTGGGCAAAGGTAACACAGACTTGCCAGGCCCATAAGATGTGAAACCAAAAACTAATTCATTATATTAAAAAAGCTAAACTGCCTTTTCTGTCAGGTTAGAAAAGCTGTTTTACTGTAACTGTTTCAAGTCTCTAGAGAGCTTTAAGAGTTCACCATAGGGGCTTCCCAGGAGGCGTAAGTGGTAAAGAACCCGCCTGCCTATGCAGGAGACCAGGGTTTGATGCCTATCTCGGGAAGATCCCCTGAGGGCACAGCAAATGCCTAGAGAACCCTTTGGACAGAGGAACCTGGAAGGCTACAGTCTGTGGGGTCACGAAGACTCAGACACAACTAAGCACGCTCACACACATGGGTTCTTGAAACAGAGCCAGTCAGCAAAGCAGAACCGGTTCCTAGGCTGTATCACCCCCCAATCCCAACTATCCTAATCACCTATTTCAGACCTCAAATTACCATGGATCTCAGGCTCTCTATATTGGTCTGCTGTCCACAGTGGGCAGTGGGGGTCTCAGAGGAGCCCTAACTGAATATACTCAGGGAGTACAGCAGGGAGAGGTACAACAGAGAAAACTTCATATGCCCTGAGTCACACATGCCCAGTGACTCACTGCCACCATCCTTCTCCAGCTAGTTCCAGACTAAGAATTGGCATGACATCATGCTATCCAACAATATGGATAGATTTTGCTTAATTAATTCCAGCAGCAGGTATGTACAAACAATTGTAGAATAAACAAATCACAGTATAATGCCACTCTGGGATCTCAAACTTTTATAAGGGATACCTCTGTGAATCTTTGGAAAAATATCAAAACTAAGTAATATCTATTTTGTATATTAAAGATGGATTTATGAAGGCAAGCTAATAATAGCACTTCAAAAGAGGTTAAGAATTCTTAGAGGGCATATATCCTTAACCATCAACTCACCAACAGAATTACACTTCAGGGAGCTACTGTTTTCAACTTATCCAAAACCACATAGGTCCTAAGAGGCAGGGGCAGGACTCCAGCTTCACAGCTTGACTCCATACTACAGAATTAGCTCAGAATAACTCAGAAATGAGAAGGCAGACAGGTTGACAGGTTTGCTGTTATGCTGTGGGAAAGGGCCCCTCACTTTCTTTGGATAAAAATAAGAGGCTGGAAAACTAGTAGACACATTCAAGAAATGATAAGTATACAGCAGAAAGAGGGAAAAGGTTAGATAAGTGCTGCAGCCAGTTTGAAGGGCCTCTTAATAGTGTTGGTAAATTGCCTGTTTTCTTAGATGAGCTGTCAGATCTCTATTAAACATGATTTAAAGACCATGGCCAAGGTCTACAGAAAGTCAGGAAGGGAATAATTATGTTGTCTGTCCACTCAATCTTACATATTCAGAAAGACCTTTCTTTTCTGGGAAATAGAAATGAGACACTCTAGCTAGACTGAATGCTGCTACCTTCCCCACTAAAACCAGCACAAATGGAAAAATAGCTTAATTCCTGAGTAAAGGGAATCAGGGATCCAGAAGTAGTCAAAGGGTTGGCATTCTTTTTCTGTGAAGGGCCACAGAGGAAATATTTTAGGCTTTTTGGCCAGGTATAGTCTTTGGTGTGTCAATTATTCCTCTGGATAAGGAAATGGCACCCCACTGCAGTATTCTTGCCTGGAGAATCCCATGGACAGAGGAGCCTGGCAGGCTATAGTCTATAGAGTCACAAAGAGTCAGATATGACTAAGCGCACACACACTATTGTAAAGGTAGATATGAGACAAATAAGAGATGAAATAAAGGCAAACTACTGTCCAGTAATGATCTGAGCCACAAGAGCTACATGAAGGGAACACATTAAAACTACATGTGAATACAGATAATTCTAAAGAAAGAAAAATAGGGAGCACAAGGAAGAAAGAAAATTAAAAATTTGTGAGCTATCTCAAACTAGCAAGAAAAACATAATTCAGCCATAAGTGAGAGGCTGGAAACCAGAGCAGAGCAGTTTGGAGTACACCAGTAAAAAACTGAGCCAGTGGTTCCCCTGAATGGTATCAATGACAATTAGAAGAGGCAGAAGTCTATCAGAACCTTAGTTATATAAGCAGCCTCCAGAGAACTAGGACAAGAACTGCCTCCAAGTCTTTTCCAACTAAACAACCACACACAAATTTAACTCTTTCAATATTACGAGAAACATTTAAGTACACAAAAAGCAAACCATTTACTACCTACTAGGTAACTTTATTGAAAGTATCTTGCATTCATGACGGATGCTTTCCGGTTATGCCACACATTTTAACATTAAAGGTTAAATTATTTTCTACATGCAAGTAGTATGAATAGTTTTTCCCACATGGGATCACTGATTATAAAAAGATGACACACCATATAAGCTATCTTTTTTAACTGAAAAGCTAGCAAACTAATTATTATATCTCCTCCCAAACCACAAACTGAGTAGTAACTGAGCCTTCAAAGCTGAGAGGATTAAAAATGCAAAAATAAGCCCTCAGATCCAATTAAGGAAGCCCTGCTACATACAGGCTAGTGAATACCAGGGGTACTTACTCCTCCAGGAAGATTTAAGACACTCTGATAACCCCACTCAAAGCATTTACCTCAAGTAGCCTTTATCCAGTTTCCAGTTGAATAAAGATAATACATTGTTAAATTCTATTTCAGAAGGTTTTTTGCAAGTTGCTTTATTTACAATGCCAACTTTAAAAGTCACTGAACTAAAATTAACTGGACAATAAACTAGGCAGAAATTGCTTTACAAAAAGGGAAAGCCCAAAATGCCACTTTCTATAGGGAACCCACAGTTCAATTTTATTCAGAGCAAAGAAAAGAAACTTTCAATCATACTAGAAGAAACTGGGCCTTAAGTTTGGGAACTGTACTGAAACTACACATGCAATGAGGACAACATTCTGCTAATACAATTGACTTGCTGCTGCATTTGTTGACTGTTTTTCTAATATTAACAATTATAAACAAAGCAGTGCAACTAGTAGTTGGAATAATCCTTACAGTGTTACAGCGTCAGACATGAAATTTCACTTCTCCTCACACCACTGGTTCTCTTTGCGTACCTAGAAGAGACAGATATAAGGAAGTACCTTAAGTAGTCTTTACTAAAACCACTACCTAATGATTCATCAATAGCCTGTGAGGTAGATTAGAAAGACAGACTGAAAACTAGGGGAAAAAAACAGGTTAAGAGTATACTTTCAGGTTGCCATTCTTTCCTTCCTGCTTTTTTATTGTGCCCTGCTGAAATTATCAAAAAAAGCAAAGACAATTGGCAATTACAGCTTTCGTCATGACCTGTGTCAACAAAATCATTCTGATCTATTCATTCATTTCTTCTCAGTACACTAGTTATCCTGGCATACAATCCACAGGGCCCGCTCTTCTTAAGTACAATACTGATGGTTTACATGTAAGGTCCCAGGTCAAAACTAGTAACTGCTAAGGAACAAACATCAAACTACACTATAAGAACTAATTGTTGTTATGCTTATAAAAGATCAGTATCATCTAAGTGCTTAGACTAAGACACCAGTATATTTTTAGCATACCAAAGGGACCTATTTTCCCTCAAGTAAGGTAAAGACTCCTTGATATAAACACCTCTATTCCTAGCATGCTATGGGTTTTTAGTTTCTTTAAAAGCATTTGATTAAGAACAAGCTGTTAGCTACCTACCTGGGCTTCCTCTTCTTCAGTAAAATCATTTTTGATATTGAATGTCTTTCGAATCTCCTCAGGAGTTTTGCCCTTGATCATATTAGCAACAGTCTTGCAGGTAACATCAAGCAAACCTTTGATGTCTAAGTAGTTTGCTGCCTGTAAAGTAATTGTCGTTTTTATTATATACTTGATGCTTTAAATCAAATCCAAAGTTAGTGACTAACAATGAACATCTAATTTAGCTTAAAATGCTAGTCAATTTTAAGAAATTAAAGACTTTGTTAATCTTAAAGCCCAAAACAGGTCTAACTTGGAAGTATATACTTGAAAGTATATTCTGCTGTCATTAATCTTCTACATCCTTATGGATTTTGTCTACTTGTTTCACCAGAGACAGATGTTGAGATCTCAACTGAGATTACAATTATGATTGTGGATTTACATACTTATCCTTCTATTGGTTTTGTTTCACTTTCTAGAAATTCTGCTTTTAGGTAGAAAAACATTTAGGATTCCTATGTCCTCTTAATAATGAACAGATCCTTTATCATTATATAGTGAACCTCTTTAATCCTTTCATTCTTTGCCCTGAACTCTAACATAGTCACTCTAGTTTTCTTTTGGTTATTACTGTTAGCATATTTTTTCCACCCTTTACAAACTTAATTGTTGTCTTTATATTCAAAGTGAGTTTTTCTGGTAAAAATAGCTAAGTCTTATTTTTCTATCCAATTACTTGTGGTGACCATTTACATCTTTTTATTCTGGTAAAAAGCCACATAATATAAAACATACTACTTTAACCATACTTAACTGCACAGTTCAATGGCACTAACTACATTCACCCTGCTGTGCAGCTCTCACCATCTTCTATTTCCTGAATTTTTCACTTTCCTAAACTGAAATTCTGTCCTCATTAAACATTTAATTCTCCATTCTCCCTCCCCACAGACCATTTACATTTAATGTGGTTATTGATACGTAGGTTTAAATATAGCACTGCACAAGTTTAAAGTTAAAATTCAGTATCAATGAATGTAACAAATGAAAAGTGCTAAAGGTTATGCCAAAAATATCCTATACTATGTATTAAAAACATACCAATATAAGCTCAAAGAGTGTCCCTTGGTCAACTTTCAGGAATTCTTGATCCCAAACAGGTATATCATCTGTTCGTTTTTCTTTGTTCTCATCATCCTCAGGAGGAGGAGGATCATCCTTGTGGTGGGTGCACCACTGAATGACCTACAACGTAAAAAGTTTACTCTTATGTGGCATTTTATAACAAGGTACTTCCACTGCTGGGGCAAGTTCATTTCTACACAGGGACTAGCTATACGTCAGCTTGAATCAAGGGAGATCTTACATAACAGCGAACCAGTAAGGACCTAACAGAAGCAGAAGAGATTAAGAAAAGGTGGCAAGAACACACAGAAGAACTGTACAAAAAAGGTCTTAATTATCCAGATAACCACGGTGATGTGGTTAGAGTTAGACATCCTGGAGTCTGAAAGTCAAGTGGGCCTTAGGAACCATTACTATGAACAAAGCTAGTGGGGGTGATGGAATTCTAGCTGAGCTATTTCAAATTCTAAAAGATGATGTTGTTAAAGTGCTGTACTCAACCAGCAAATCTATAAAACTCAGCAATGCCCACAGGACCAGAAAAAGTCAATTTTCATTCCAATCCCAAAGAAAGGCAGTGCCAAAGAAATGTTCAAACTACTGTACAACTGCATTCATTTCACAGGCTAGCAAGGTTATATTCAAAATCCTTCAGGCTAGGCTTCAGCAGTATGTGAACTGAGAACTTCCAGAAGTATAAGTTGAATTTAGAAAAGGCAGAAGAACCAGACCAAACTGCCAACGTTCGCTGGCTCATGGAGAAAGCAAGAGAATTCCAGAAAAACATCTACTGCTGCTTCAATAACTACACTAAAGCCTTTGAGTATGTGGATTGTAACAAAATGGAAAATTCTTAGAGCGATGAGAGTACCAGATCCCCTTACCTGTCTCTTGAGAAACCTGTATGCGGGTCAAGAAGCAACAGTTAGAGCCAGATATGGAACAACTGGTTCAAAAATGGAAAAGGAGTGGAACAAGGCTGTATATTGCCACTATGCTTATTTAACTTATTTGCAAAGTACATCATGCGAAATGTCGGGCTGGATGAATCACAATCTGGAATAAAGATTGCTGGGAGAAATATCAACAACCTCAGATATGCACATGATACCACTCTAATGACAGATAGTCTCTTGGTGAGGGTGAAAGACGAAAGTGAAAAAGCTGGCTTGAAATTCAATATTCAAAAAACTAAGATCATGGCATCTGGTCCCATCACTTCGTGGCAAATAGAAGGGGAAAATGTAGAAGCAGTGACAGATTTTATTTTCTTGGGCTCTAAAATCATTGCAGCCATGAAATTAAAGGATGCTTGCTCCCTGGAAGAAAAGCTATGACAAACCCAGACAGCGTATTAAAAAAGAGAGACATCACTTTGCCAACAAAACTGCTGCTTTTGAATTGTGATGCTGGAGAAGACTCTTGAGAGAAGATCAAACCAGTCAATCCTAAAGGAAATCTACCATGAATATTCATTAGCTAAAAAAAAAAAAAATCAATCTGAATACTCATTAGAAGGACTTGATACTGAAACAGAAGCTCCAATACTGTGGCCACCTGATGCCGAAGAGCTGACTCACTGGAAAAGACCCTGATGCTGGGAAAGATTAAAGAGGCAAAAGGAGAATGGGGCGGCAGAGGATGAGATGGTTAGATAGTATCACTGACTCAGGAATTTGAGCAAACTCCAGGAGATAGTGGGCTTCCCTGATGGCTCAGTAAAGAATCTGTTTGCAGTGCAGGAGATCTGGGTTCAATTCCTGGGTCGGGAAGGTCTCTGGAGAAGGGAATGGCAACCCCTTTCAGTATTCGTGCCTGGAAAATTCCATGGACAGAAGAGCCTGGCAGGCTACAGTTCACAAAGTTGTAAAGAGTTGGACATGACTGAGCAAACTCTTTCTCTTTCCAAGAGACAGTGTAGGACAGAAGAGCCTGGAGGCTCCAAGAGGTTGCAATGAGCAGACACGACTTTGTGACTGAACAAAAAGCAATGTGGTAAAAAGAATTCATTAAGAACTCCTATAAAGTCTATTAGACTATAAAATGCATTAACCTGGAAAACATTATGCTAAGTGAAATAAGCCAGACACAAAGAATATTCTATGATCCCATTTTTAAAAGATACCCAGTACAGTCAAATTCATACACAGAACAGTGATTATAAGACACTTTTTACCTACACTAGGGACATTAAAAAGACTGGTAACAGCCAATCACAGTGAGAATATGGAAAAATATGCAGTACAGCTGCTCAAGAGAACATATAAAATCCAACTGTGCATGGTTAAGGGCTCTGAAAAAAGAAGGGACCAATTGGAACCAACTATTCCCATCTCTAAGCCTAGCCAGTTTTCCCCCTAGTGTGGAAACTGGATGCCATTTCTTCAGAAGAGCATTCAATTACACAGCAGGCTCTATTAAGAAGCCACACTCCCTGAAACAATAACATGTAGATGGCTGTTCATGCACAGGATAAGGTGATCAACTGAGAAAAAACAAACCAAAAAAAAGCACATATCATGTTCTCAAACTCCTTTTGAGGCACACCCACTCAGTAGACAAGCAATCAAAAATATTTTCCTTTTTGCTAACCTTATTCTACCATATGTCAATAATTCAAATCTGCTAATGAAAAAGACATCTTAAATATTTACAGGGTTTGGTTTACAAAACAAATACCTTAGTCATAATCTTACCATAGCTTTTTTTTAAGAACACTATATTTATATCTCTATAAAAAGATCACCAAGATATTGCTAATTAAAAAAAGGATACATATGTATTTATGTATAGTTTGCTCCCTTACCTTTTTTAATATTGCTGCATTAACATTTGGCAAGGGGACTGGATCATCATCTCCTTCATCATCCATTCCCAAATCTAAGAAAACAAGAGGGGAGTTGCCATTATTATCTAACTCCATTATAACAATCAGGCTGTTACAAACACGTAATTTGCAAGACAAGTTAA
Source organism: Oryx dammah (assembly GCF_014754425.2). Lineage (NCBI taxonomy): Eukaryota > Metazoa > Chordata > Mammalia > Artiodactyla > Bovidae > Oryx > Oryx dammah. The sequence continues at coordinate 64,143,251 of NW_024070189.1, read as the reverse complement.
TCTGAAAGACTCAAAAAAGTATTTTACTCATTAAAACAAGTTCACCCAAAACTATATAAAAACGTGTGAGTTAACAAATACAGGAGTATTATATAAACAGAGTTCTTACTTAGGAAAAGTGATTTAATAAGTGGGATAACTGGCAACCACTTGGGAAAAATAAAAGCCAGACTCCTACCCTTACTCTTGATACCAAACTCTCTAGACGGACATCATTTAGGAAAATAAAACAATGTGAGTTATTGTTTTATTTCCCAGAATGGTCTGTTAAAATCTGAAGCCCACATATGTACATTCACACACATACACACAACAGATTATGCAGCCACTAACAAAAACAATGCAGGCAGCTCCACACTTACTGATATGATTCAATATTAAAGTAATACACAGGTTTCTCTAACAAAAAAGTCTTTCATGGTTTCTGTAAGGCAAAAATTTTAAAAAGATAGGGTTTTTCTGGAATGACTCAGGAAGTGAATGATTTTCCCAAATTATGTTATTCCTATTCCCAAGCTTTAAAGCATTCTTTTATGACATCTTCTATCAGAATTATCTCAGTATGAAACTTTATTCCAGAGAATAGCAGTGCTCAGTTTCTTGGTAGAATAGTTGTTTGGCATTTCTTTGGACGAAAAGTTTCTCTGAATGTATCAACTAAACATCATATGGCACGTTGGGGACACAGGCTTCCAGATGTCATCATAACTTTCAGATTACCAAAGTGGTCGCTGTATGTTACTCAGATTCTAAGAATGTTTTTCAAACCAAATGGGTCTCTCTTCCAGAGTTGCCAAAGATACATGTAACAGTGCCAAGATTACAAGTCAAAAGTTACTGCATTGCTATACTGGTTGTTTCACAGCATCAGTTATGCTGCCATGGCTCAAACTTCTGAGTCCCTAATTTACAGCTATCCTAGGCAGTGAAGAATTAGCTATGAATATCCAAAGAAATCAGAACTGTAGGTGGGAACTGATGCGTAAATCATTCTGAACACTATAAGACTAGCTGAGGTAACCAAGGAATGAAAGAGTATTGATGTAATGAAGAGGTACAATGATTAAGCAAATCCTGGGGAACTGAAGGCTTTAAAAATAGGGAGATAGGATGTGAGTGAGCTAAGTAATAAGTATGCTGAATGCCAAATCTAGAAGGGACTGATCAAATGTCAGAAGCTCTCAGTAAGTATAGATGAGAACTGAAATGATGCACCTGACAACATGGAGATCAATGAGCTTTCTCCAATCAAGTGGTAAAGATAAGAGCAGATTCAAAAAGTTTCCTATTTTCCTGTATGCATGCATTCACTCATCTCCCTTCTACTCTCCACCAATGCCTTTCCCTGATTCCATCTCAGAGTAAAACTACAAAATGACAATATTTCAATTTGGGTCAAACCACTTACGCTTTCCTTGAACTAGTATGAAATATTTTTAAATCAGAGGGCAGAGAAAGTTCTACTATGTAATACACATGTGGTTTGGGGAGTGAACATATTAGAGGAAACGCAGAAGACCAGCTTGTTTAGAAGATACAAATGTTATTTGGAAGCCATAACTCATGTTAAAAATAAGGGCCTTATAGTTGTAAATGATCCACTTCTCTAGCATTTAAACCAAGAATTTGCAATGTTTTTTTGCTAACTGATGGCTCAAGTACCAAGAGTCATTCCTTTAAGCTATTTAGTTTCAAGAATGTCTGAAAAACACTTGTATCCTGATACCACATCCAAGACCTGAAGAAATCAGTCAATTCATGTGTACACCTAACACTTTCACTTCTGATTTTACAGTGATTAGATTTCATTTCAATACACTCCAGTCCTCAAGTGGCTAGATTTCTATATAAACCACACCTCTGAAGCCCAAAGGCTATGGGAAGAAATGAACTGTTGCTGTCTACTATTCACTTGCTTCAGTGATCAAAGTTGACATGGAAAACTCAAGAAGTCCTATGTTCGTTCTTATTGGCAAATGCTTCTTTGAAGCAGCAAAGGACCAATTAGGGTGCCAGGCACCAACTAAGATGAAGTAAAGAACACACTCCTATGTGACCATACCACAGTTCTTCATTCAACACGTACTGGATGAACAGTGATTGTGGGATATATCGAGGGGTTTACAACTTAACTGAAGTAAGCCATGTAAGTTAACCAGTGTACAGGACTGTAAGTGCCACATAATTGTTGTCAACTACCAAACTAAAAAACTGAAAAATCTGAAAGTATGTTCAGATTAAAAAAAAAAAAAAAAACGAAGACAAACCTTCTGCCTCTCAGCTTCCATCTCTACCACACCTAGTATCTGACTTGTTAGAAGTCTAAATTATCCCTTAAATCCTAACTGATCAGTCTTCCATCTGATAATCCTCCCTTTTCCCCTGGCTTTCATAAATCCTACTCCAGCTTCTCCACTTCTGACTTTTCCATTCATAACACCCAACCCTGCCTCAATATGGCCACTTGCCAATCTCATTTACTTACACACACACCCCCGCCAAATTAAGTCTATCTCCAGCGATTTATAACTCAGGGACCAAGAGCCAACAGTCAATTGACCAGTAGGTTATTACAAAGATCTTTTGAGAGAATCTCTTACACAACATGTTCAAGCTCAAAGTCATTTACTTTCCATTCCCCTCAAACTTGTTACTCAGCTCTATCAACTACAGCATCACAATCACAACCCCAACGAAACACCTCAAATTTAAAACACATCCTGTCTCAGTTTACCTCAGAATGCTCTCCCAAAACATCTTTACTAGTTTGAACTATCACCTCATCAGGACTACACACTATATTCTCTCCACAAGCCTAAAGAGTAACAGCAGCCACGATGTTTCCATAGCACCGCTAGGACTAATGCATTAATTATACCATGTGACCACTGAGTATCCATAAATTTTGGTACTCACAGAGGGGCCTGAAACCAATCCCTTGCAGATACGGAGACAACTGTACTAAAGAACATTCTTACCACTCTAAGTATTTTCCGCCACCAGTTCTAGAAACTGATTTGTTTTCTTGCCTTCTTTATGTAGTGTTCATGCTCTGCAGTTTCAAAGGAATGACGAAATAAAAGGGAAAACTTGGTTTAAAAAAAAAAAAAACTTGGTTTTTTTACTTGGTTTACAATCTACTCAGCTTGCTTCCTCTGTTCAAACAAGGTGTTCTATTTAACTGCCATATATAAGGTATCTCTTTACAAAGGCTTTAGTTTTTGCCATTAGAAATGTGAATGCAAATTTACTTGGAAGAAAAATGGGCCATTATCTGAGTCCTGGAAATCATTTCCATATTATTAATAGCCTACAATATTATCTACTTAATAAGAGAAAAAACTAACTCAGAAAGTGCTGAAAAAATGACCTCTATCAGACAGATGTAGTTAATACTTTAAAGAAAAAACTTTACCTCTTCATACCCTTGAGCAATTTTGACAATGTTACTTCCAGACTATGTTTACAGGTTATATCAAACTACATATTTCTTCCCCTTTCCCCTGAGCCAGGTTTTCTAATAAACTTACCTTCCAACATAGTCTTGATGGTCACAGACTGTTTTGCAATTTCAACATCAACTTCAAATATCTCTCCATCAGAACTCTGCAACTTAATTGAAGGCATCTAAAAAAAGGTATTATACTGAATTTGAAATTTAAGAGATAATACTTCTGTATGGCATTTCATCAACCATAGCCTGTTACAGCCCTTCCAACTCATTAACCATAAAATCCTAAGGACCTACAATATATAACACTATAAACACTCATTAGTCACAGGCTAGCACACAAAGGTAGAAACCTTTTTTCTAAGTATAACTCCTAGGTACAGAAGCTTTTAACACCTGCTCTCACTGGTTTAAGATTTAGAATAAATAATTTATAATTTTGATGCAAAATACATCTAAAATGGACTGACTCTGCCTTTCTGCTCTCACTGACTACCCCTATTTGAATAGTTAACTGCCACTATTAACCACCTGCAAACCTGAGATAGGTCAGTACAAAATCAACAAAGCTACCAAATAAGATAGTAATTTTCCCAGCAGTGAGACTTATCAGTGAAAAATGAGTTCAGATCCAAAGAGTAGATCAGGATACACTTATGTTTGGATCAATGCAAGACCATAAACAAGTGAATATAATATTTAATAAGCAGATGTTGTCCTAATGACTTAAACATAATAACTTAAATTTCCCTTTTATCTTTCATTACTGACTGTCCAGGTATCCCCAGTTTGAGATCTTCCAAAATCCTCAGAGTAATAACCTATTACTTGCTCCAAAAAAATCTATTAACTCAACATCAATTATGAGTCATTAGAAAAAGGACAATTCTTACATAAAATTAAACAATTCAAAAGAGCTGAATTCTGACCAAAAAAATTTTAAACCTCTTTAAAATGGAAACGTTCTAAGCTTCTAAGCCAGCAATTTCTTACCATCTTCAGATTTTGGGGGGAGTGGTTCAGGGAAGTGGGTAATGGTACCAATACCTCACCCTAAAAATTCAAGACCTCTTTCAATTTCAAGTATAGATTTTTCAATCCTGTGACGTCATTACAACTTAAAAACATAGAATTTGACACTGAAAACACCGACTGAACCTTTGTTAAGGTCCCAAGACTTAAAACCCATTAAAACAGTTAAAATATTTATTCTGCTTTCCCCAGATAAGAATCCCTATTTCCCAAGGAGACAAATTAGCACAAGGAAGCTAAAATATAAAGTTGTTTTAAAACCAGCCATTGAAATACCCAGCTCTCCCTCATCCATGGTTGGAGAAAATCACATTTCATTTTTCATTTCACCAATATGTGTTTTCTCCATGTTGCTCCTTACCTGCCAATAATGCAGTTGTCAAGCTCCATGGGTAAAGACCCAGAGCAGAGGACCTTCTCTGTAACAAGGTGATAACAAAAGGTATCCCCCAAAAAAGTATTTTAATGCGAGTTCAATTTCTAACTATGAAACATTCTTTGTTGTTGTTGTTTTTACTTTCCATGTACTGGAGTGAACATTATTAGAGAACCTCAAGTCTGGCAAAACAGCTGATAAAATTACGTTCAAGCATATTTCAAATAACTTTCGATAAACAGCAAGATCTGCTTACTCATAGTCAAATTCGTGTATTAGGTTACTTTTAAAGGAGTTGAGATCTTACTCAACAGCAAGGAAGCAATCGTTTAATCTGTAATTTGATGCCCTTTGTAACACTAAACTTGATACTCAAATAATTTTTTTTTTAGTGTTAAACATCTGGAATTCAGAGCAAAATTTAATAATGGATGAAATTTTGTTTGAAATGCTTTCAAGACCATTCCTTCAACTCCTTATGCTCCAGTATTTGTAAATTAAATCACCCTCTAAGAGGTGGGTTTTATCATCATAAAGGAAAAAGCCTGTTTTAAGTGACCCGAAATTCTAACACCTTTTAGGGGGTAGAATGAAACCTGCATTGCTCTATAACACAGAAACCTTCTACTATAATAAGGCTCTGATGAAAAAAATTCATGACCCCAAATCTAAGCCTGAAGTCTCCATTAAAAAGTGAACCAAAGCAGGGAATGAATATCCTTTCAAAAAAAAGCCAGGCACCTTGAGTTAACGCACCTTAAAAACCACACCACTATGACGATGGCATCTGCTATTACAACAACCGTTTCAGCAATCCCTGGCTGTGGCAAAACAGAAATATTCTGAAGGAGCAGGCGGCTCTCTGCCAAGATTCGGTCCCAACAGTTAGGTAGGACCGGTGACTAGTGACGCCAGATACACGGGAAAGAAAGGATATGAACCAAGAATCCAGCGTTCCCGGACTACCACTGCCACGCTCGCTCCGGACACCAAAACAATAAACATGGACACACGCCCACACTCACGACAGCCCCGGGAACTCCATTAAAAGCCCCACCGCCACCCTCGCCCTGGGTCCCGGGGCCGGCAGGCTTAACAAGGAAGGCCCCCGGCCCCAGACTGGGCCTGCAGCCGAACACCGCGGCGGCTGATGGTCGCCCGGTGAAGAGGAAGCCCAATCCCAGGATCGACTCGCACCTTCTCCCTCCCGCCCGCCGGGCACTCACGGGGGGGCCGTGAAGACGCGCGACTAGAGGAGGCCTCCTCGAGTCGACCCAAGGAGTGGGAGAACGGGGCCCGCTGGCACCTCCCGAAGAATGGGGTCGACAACTGTTCCACCAGGCCTAAGGTGAGGCCAGGCCCAGGTGTCTCCCGCCTTCAGCTGGCCAAAGCCCTAACGGTATGACCACCAGCTCGCAACCCGCCCCTTCCAGCCCCGTCGGCGTCCACTTACGGTGTTAGGTCTCAAGGAGATGGCGGGCCACAGGCTGAAGTGAGCAGGGCGACGTCGTCAATAGGCAAAGCCGAAAAGCGGAGAACAAGGCCACTACAGCGCAGAGGGGCGGCGCGGCGTCGGCCTTTATAGGAGCGGGCGCAGGCGCCGAGGACCCTGGGGCCCGTGACGTCACAGAACCGGCGGGGCTGGCCGGCGAGATCGCCTGACGGCAGGCGGAGGCCAGCGGGGCGGGCAAGGTGGAGACGCGGCTGTGCGAGGTCCGGCGGGCCCTGATTCTCACCCACTTCCTCTAAAGCTCGGCTCGCTCTCCTCAAAGCAGGAACAGCGGACTGGCTGCTGTAAATCACGGTCTCCAGGGGTCCTTCAGGCGGGGGTGTCCTAAACTGAATTAAAGACCCAGGTCTTGAAAAGCCTAAAAGCCACGGGCGTAGGGGAAGGAGGGGGAAGGGAGTGAACTGGGAGGAGAAAGAGGGGGATAGAGGTGGGGAAGCAGGGGTTGAGCGAGGAGAGGTGTTCTTGGGTGGGTGATGTTTGGGAGGGGCTGTGACTCCCTTTCAGGGTGGGGAAACTGGGACTCAGAATGGAGCTGGCGTTTCCAGTCAGCGTTGTGAGATTCTGCTTAGGGCCTCCGTGCCCTCCCCTGAACCTAACCTGAGTTACCTCACTCTTCACAATAATCCACATGGTGAAATATCGTTATTCTCTTTTTTATTTGTGAAGGAACAGGTTCAGAACGAAGCAGTGCAAGGAGTTTTTGATACTCTTAACCCATATTTCCTACCAAGGACTTCTGAAAAGGGCTCTAGTCCAAAATAACCAGGGAGAGCCCAAGTCTAGAGTGGAGGTCTCTCTCTACCGGTGAACATCCGTTCTGCATAAGTGTATTGAGCCTGGGGCGGGAGTTGGGGGGTGGGGGTGAGGACTGAAATGGGGAAGAGCTCTGCAGCAAACTAGGCAGCCAGAGTCCAACCCGCTCTGAACGCCTCTGTGGGATGCTCCCTGATAATTTTCCTTTGGATGAACCCAACCCTTAAGGGAAAAGGATTAGTCTGAAAATTCCCACCCCCACCCTCGCCAGTCAGGGACTTTGACCAGCTCTACCCTGCTCTGCCTAGGGAACAACAGCCACCCCACCCCAGGAGACAGGCGCCAGCTCACCTAACCAACAAGCACGTGACTGGTTTTCCTGACGCCAAAGAGACAAAAGATACTTCCACACAGGGGCCCCTAAAGAAAGCAGAGGCCTACAGCTCTTCTGGGATGGGACTGGGCAGGGAGGCCAAGCAGCTCCTTGGATTACCAGGTCTTTGTCTGCAGGCTGTGGTATCCAGTGTCTGCCAGGTGCCACAGCTGATGACAGGAAGATGAAAGGACCTACAGCCCTCATACTTTTTTTTGTCACAGCACAACCCTGCCCTCAGTAGCTCCAGTTTCTGGTCTCCCTCAAGACCCACTGGAGTCCCTTTGCTCCCCTGCTTATGGCATACCAGGTGGCACCGTCTAGTCTTGTTGAGCATACTAATCAGTGCCAATCACACATCTAGTCTGAAGATCTGGCACAGGGCCTGGCATAAAGTAAGAGTATGCTTTTTCCAAGTATGTCTGTGGGCCCTCAGCATTAGAATCACCAAGAGAATCTTTTTTTTTTTTTTTTTTTTTTAATTTTTTGTGATGTACACCATTGTTAAAGTCTTTATTGAATTTGTTACAGTATTGTTTCTATTTTGGCTTTTTGGCCAGAGACATGTGGTATCTTAGCTCCCTGACCAGGGAAGCTCCCTTTGCATTGGAAGGTGAAGTCTTAACCAGGGAACTCCCTGAAAGTCTTGTTTTTAAAATGCAGATCTTATTACCCTTACAGCTATTATATGCATAGATTATCTCCGGAAAGATAAACATAAGAGTTGTTAGCCTCAGGGGAGGGGAACTAGGTGAAGAGAGAAGAGGGTTGGGGTCATTTTCCACTTTATACCCTTTCTACAACCTTTTGGATTTTGAGCCAAATAAATGTATTACATATTCAAAATTTTCTTTACTTAAAAATTGGCATCAGGTCAAGAAAAATGAGGATTCCTGGGTCCAGTCTTGATCTAATGAATCAGACTCCCTGGGGGCAGGTTTTTCTGCCTTTGAACAAGTTCTCTCAAGTGATTCTTAAAGGGTAAGCTGAGAAACCACTATGGTAGGAACTCAGTGATGAAGCACTGCTAAGAAGGGGCCAGCAGTGTCTGTCAAAGGTGACTCATTTAGCTTCACATTTTCTGAATCAACCTTACCCTCCACTCAGGATAGATAAGACAGTTGCAGAACTGTGAGCTATAGGCTGGGGAACATGAATTTCCACTCATCTATACATAATCACTGGAGAAGGAAACGACAGTCCACTCCAGTGTTCTTGCCTGGAGAATCCCATGGACAGAGAAGCCTGATGAGCTGCAGTCCATAGGGTCGCATAGAGTCAGACACGACTAAAGCAACTTAGCACATATACATAATCGCTAGCCCAGATCAGAAAGGACTGGTCCCCACAGAGTCCCCTCGGAATATGGGGGTGAGAGGGGGAGTTCTGCTGATTCCAAAGTGGCATCGAGAAGGCTGAGGTCTCATGCTTACTTCAATTACTAAAACCAAAGAGAAAGGACTTTTCCAGTGTCACAAAGCCACTGCAGAGCAGGGCTAAGTTTCCAGCACCAGCTATGCTTCTGTAACCACAACCCAGATATTGAATTTCAGCCCCTTCCTCAAATGCCAGGAATATTTTCTGATTAACCATTCCCAGCATATTATACCTCCAGGGAAGCTAAAGCCCTGGGATTCAAACAGTCCAGGTGGGAAAATCTGGTTTTTATGGTGAATTCATTTCTAGAGATGATCTCCCTTTGTAAATAGAGTTTCACTGCTGAAAAGAGTTGACAGCATTCGTATGAAGACCTGCCCTCTCAGTGGATCTAAAATCAGATTTTCCTGCCCAGAATTCAATCACATTCCGTTTCTCAGACAACTACCCATAGCCATAGGACAGCATGTAAGCTAAGAAGCAACCCAGTCTTCATGGTCAGAGATCCACTGGCTGTATTCTTCTGCTGTGTCAACTTTCTCAGTCTTGCTCTTCTGATAGAGTGGTGAGCACAGCCACTGTTGACTGTTATGTAACCTTAGGCAAGTTATTTCACCTCTCTAAGCCTCACATTCCTCTGCTTAGCCCCTCCTTCTTCCCTGTTGTCAAACTCTTTAAGTCTTCCATCTAAAATCATCTAAAATAAGACTTCCTTATTACTCCTGTGGAGAGAGTGCCGAATGCAAAAAAAAAAAAAAAAGTGAAATTCTTGGATTCTGATTTGCAAAATGGACTCTCGAAACCCAAAGCTGTTTAGAGCAAGAAAACTTTTGGAGCAGTGAAAGCCCAAGAGGCTAAAGGACTCATATCTTATATTTTACGTCACCAATAGTAGAGTCAGGAAGAAGGTATGATAATACCAGAGTCAGTTTTCCAAAAGAATGGGGGTGGGGAAAAAATTGTATCAAAGAGAGCAATACAGTGAGCTACTGGGGTGGGTCTCTGAGAGGAGACTCTCTCATTCCCTCTCCCAATCCCCTCTACCCAGGGATAAGGGGAGAATAGGACTCCCCAGAAAGGTTTGGGAGCTCTGAGAGTGAAGAGAATCTGTGCTTGGTGTGTAAGTTGCTCAAAGAGGGCCTAGATAGGCAGACAGTAGGTTGTGGGATGTAATAAACAGAACCAAATGAACCTAGAAGAATCTGGTCAATCCAAACCAGAGACCATGGACAAACATAGACATCTGTGGGCACAGTAGAAATCAAGGATGACAGTTCAAAACTAGTAGGGGTCAAGTCTACCTGCCTCGATGAGCAGTTTAGGAAGATGGATGTTGACTAAGGGCCAGACAATCTCCAGCCCCCTCAACTCCCACTCCATGCCATGATCACATAAGCTCAGGATATAGTTGTAACCCTGGATAGAAGAGGGATAAAACCCTGAACTTGACTGAGCACACCCCTGAAATGACTGAGTGATCATACAACCATTTGAAATGAACAGGTTATGTTTTTGCTGTCAAATGGAAGTAGGTACTATAGAAAGTAATGAGAGCCATCAGCCTTCCCTGGTGGCTCAGTGGCAAAGAATTCTCCTTCTAGTGCAAGAAACATGGGTTCAATCCCTGGAACAGGAAGATCCCACATGCTGCAGAACAAAAAAGCCCATTCACCACAACTATTAGGCCTGTGCTCTAAAGCCCAGGAGCTACAACTACTGAGCTCATTAGGCACAATTACTGAAGCCAGAGTGGCCTAGAGCCCATGCTCCACGAAAAAGTCACTTCAGTGAGGAACCCACGCACTAAAACTAGAGAGTAGCCCCCGTTTGCCACAACTAGAGAAAATCCAGAGCAGCAACAAAGAGCCAGCACAGCCAAAAATAAATAAAATTATATATAAAAAAAGAGACCTATTATTTTGGCACACCCAAAATTTCTGACAAAATTTCATACATCCATGGTGCACAGGAATCATATAGATTTGCTGCTGCCCACTTGCTCTTCACATCCTGTGTGATCTGGGTGGACTCTGTGGCTTCCCCTCTCTAGCCTCTCTCGATGTCTGTAGAATGGGGCTTTTGGCAATACCTACCTCACAGAATTTTTATGAAACTTATTTCAGTCTCTAGAATGGCTGAGCATGAGTGATAATACCAAGTATTACCAAGGATGTGGAATAAATGGAACTCTCACACGTTGCTGGTGGGAGTACCAATTGGTATATTTCAGAAAATTGACAACATCTACTAAAACTAAACATGCATATACCCAGTGGCTCAGTAACCCCAATTCTGGACTAATCTCCAACATGAGTAAGTCCTCATGTCCATCAAAAGATATGTTTAGGAATGTTTGCAGTAACTTTTAAGAGAAAAAAAAATAGAAATAATAAATCCAGCAACTGTTAAATGAAAAAATAAATTGTTATATCTTTATACAATGGAATACTAAACAGCAATGAAAAAGAAACCACTTATATAACCATGGGTGTATCTCACAATGTTGACCAAAAGAAGGTAGACAGAGGAGTACTTATTTTATGAGTCCATTAAAATTAAGACCAAAAACAGGCAAAAACTAATGTTGGTGAGAGAAGATAGAATAATAGTTGCCTTTGCCAGGAAAAGCAGGTACTGATGAGGGAAGCTCTGGGATGCTGGCAGTTACCTATCTTGATTCAGGTGGTAGTTTCACAGGTGTATGCACATATAAAAATTTACTGAGCTATAATCATATTTGTGTATTGTATACAAGTCATAGCAATTTAAAAGTTGGGGGGATGGTGTATGAAAATGGATGTTGCGTGCTTAGCATGGGTCCAGAGTCAAGTCCAGATGGAACTTCAAGCCCCTGTAGCCTCCCCTTCAGGGATTCCCAGGTGGCTCAAGTGGTAAAGAATCTGCATAAAGAATACAGGAGACTCAGAAGATGTGGGTTCCACCCCTGGGTGAGGAAGATTGCCTGAAGGAGGAAGTAGCAACCCATTCCAGTATTCCTGTCTGGAAAATTCCATGGACAGAGGAGCCTAGTGGGCTACAGTCCATGGAGTCAAAGAGTCGGACACGACTGAGGGACCGAGCACACGTGCACACAGTCTGCCCTTCGCATGGCTACCAGCCTTCCACAATCCAGTCTACAGAAGTACTGAAAGACATTGGGAGGGAAGGTGGAGGAGATTTGCAAGGCCCCTGTGTCTCATCTGCCCAAGGTGGAAGTATCCAACTGAGGCCTTAGACAGCGTTATGGAAACGGCCACTAGTCAGCTTCCTTGATTCTGTTACAGCCAGTCAGTGCCCTGGGTCTCCCCTGGAGGGCTATGGACCCACCCGCTGGAAGTTGCCATGGAAGCTCTCAGTCGAAGGGCATCCAACTTAAACGGTACAGGAGAAAATGTCCTGATCCATATTTGTACCAAGCACCATCACAGAACTGTGGGCACAGGCTTGATTGGAGGACTGTCAAGCCAGAGTGGGCCTGCCCATGAGACTGAGATGGATTATGAAAATTGTCCCAGCCACACAGCAGACAAGTGGGGAGGTGAGATTTGAACCTAGTTTTGGCTGACTCACTGCAGAAAAATCAAGGTTTCCCAGAAGAACACAGGTTCTTCTCTGTTCCCCTCTCTCTCCTGGAAGGAAAGTTTATGGGAACATGTAGGTGCCCCTGTGTGCTCAGAGTGGGCAGACTGTACCCCGTGAAGGCAGGGACAGGTATAGGGTTGCCCTACAGGCTGGTCTTGCATTTCATGTGAAGATGGGTACAATAAAGGACAGAAAAGGTATGGACCTAACAGAAGCAGAAGATATTAAGAAGAAGTGGCAAGAATATACAGAAGAACTATACAAAAAAATATCTTAATGATCCAGATAGCCATGATGCTGTGATCACTCACCTAGAGCCAGACATCCTGGATTGTGAAGTCAAGTGGGCCTTAAAAAGCATCACTACGAACAAAGCTAGTGGAGATGATGGAATTCCAGCTAATCTATTTCAAATCCTAAAAGATGATGCTGTGAAAGTGCTGCACTCAGTATGCCAGCAAATTCAGAAAACTCAGCAGTGGCCATAGGACTAGAAAGGTCAGTTTTCATTCCAATCCCAAAGAAAGGCAATGCCAAAAAATGTTGACATTACTGCACAATTGCACTCATCTCACACTCTAGCAAAGTAATGCTCAAAATTCTCCAACCTAGGCTTCAACAGTACGTGAACAGAGAACATCCAGATGTTGAAGCTGGATTCAGAAAAGATTCAAGGAAGCAGAAATCAAATTGTCAACATCCATTGGATCATAGAAAAAGCAAGAGAATTTCAGAAAAGTAGAAGTAGGTTGCTTCTATTTCATTGACTATGCTAAAGTCTTTGACTGTGTGGATCACAAGAAACTGTGGAAAATTCTTAAAGAGACGGGAATACCAGACCACCTTACCTGCCTCCTGAGAAATATGTATGCAGGTCAAGAAGCAACAGTTAAAACTGGACATGGAACTACAGACTGGTTCCAAAGAGGAAAAGGAGTATGTCAAGGCTGTATATTGTCACCCTGCTTATTTAACTTATATGCAGAGTACATCATGCGAAATGCTGGGCTGGATGAAGCACAAGCTGGAATCAAGATTGCCAGGAGAAATATCAATAACTTCAGATATGCAGATGACACCACCCTTATGGCAGAAAACGAAGAGGAGCCTCTTGATGAAACTGAAAGAGGAGAGTGAAAAAGCTGGCTTAAAACCCAACATTCAGAAAACTAAGATCATGGCATCTGGTCCCATCACTTCATATCAAATAGATGGGAAAACAATGGAAACAGTGGCTGACTTTCTTGGGCTCCAAAATCACTGAGTTGGTGACTACGGCTTTGAAATTAAAAGACACTTGCTCCTTGAAAAAGTTAATAGCATATTAAAAAACAGAGACATTATTTTGCCAACAAAGATCCATATAGTTAAAGCTATGATTTTACCAGTAGTTATGTATGGATGTGAGAGTTGGACCATAAAGAAGGCTGAGCACCAAAGAATTGATGTATTTAAAATGTAGTGCTGGACAAGACTCTTGAGAGTTCCTTGGACAGCAAGGAGATCAAACCAGTCAATCCTAAAGGAAATCAATCCTGAATACTCATTGGAAGGACAGATGCTGAAGCTGAAGCTCTGATACTTTGACCATCTGATGCAAAGAGCTGATACATTAGAAAAGACCCTGATGCTGGGAAAGACTGAAGGCAGGAGAAGCAGATGCCAGAAGACAAAATGGTTGGATGTCATTAGCGACTCAGTGGACATGAGTTCTGGGAGATGGTGAAGGACAGGGAAGCCTGGCGTGCTGCAGTCCATGGGGTCGAAAAGAATCGGACACAACTGAGCAACTGAACAACAACAACAACAGGCTGGTCTTGGCCAATCCCCAAGAACTAGCAACACTGACTAGTTTTAGGCAGCAGATAGTGCCTGAGGCTGTCCAAGGGGAGCGTCTTTACTGAGCCTTTCCCCTCCGAGTTTTGTCCTCTTTGCCCTGCCCTCTCTCCCCTGTGGACCCAGAATCCTGTCCAGATTCCTGGTCTGACTACTAGAGCATGAATGCTGGGACAGCTTTTTCACACACACTGTGGTTGTTCCAGTCCTGAGGACCACAGTGTCATTCTGGGAAATTGAATTCACACACAGCAAGTCCTGGCAGCAGGAGTCAACTAGGCTCAATCAGGAGGAGGGCAGTGCAGGGCATCAAAGTTTCTTCTGCAAATGACAAAACTATGACAGGCATGACCTACAATCTCCAGCTGTGTCTTCCCACTGTTTGCCTCTGTGGGGGATCAGAAGACCCCAGTACCAGCTTAGAATCTGGAGCCAGGACACTGGGACAGAGACTACCAGACAGAGCAATCTGTCTGAAAGGCTTGCACCCTAGCCTGCTAGCTATTGGCCTATGGAGCTCCAGCCCAGGCCCTGAGATGCTGAGCATTCTAGGAGCCAGACTCAGGAAGACATCAGTGAAGTGAAGGCAAGTGTGGTTTGATTAGGTCCTACAAGGCAGGTGTCAGTTTGTGACTACTGAATGCCCAGGCAGAAAGGCCAATCAGCCAAGAGGCCACTGAGTGTCAAGGATTTCCCCAGGAGAATCTGTGACTAGTGACCCACTAACTGGCCCAGAAAACTGCCAGTGTATGGACTTCGCCAGTTCTTTTTTTTTTTTTTTTTGAGAACATTTTTTTTTTTTGACTTCGCCAGTTCTTCAATGAGTATTTATCTCATACTCTCTAGCTCCCGCTGCACCGCACCATGTTAGAAGCGGTGGTAAACAAGAAAAAGACTTCTGACACCAGGGAGTTTATCTTCTAATGTGACAAGCACAAATAAGGGACTGTTAAGCAGGTAAGTACCGTGAAGAAAATAAGAGCTGAAATAGGGGAGAGGGGGCAGAATTGATGCTTTAGAACTGAGGTGTGGGAGAAGACTCTTGAGAGTCCCTTGGACTGCAAGGAGATCAAACCAGTACATCCTAAAGGAAATCAGTCCTGAATATTCATTGGAAGGACTGATGTTGAAGCTGAAGCTCTAATACTTTGGCCACCTGATGCTGACTCATTTTAAAAGACCTTGCTGCTGGGAAAGACTGAAGGTGGATGAGATGGTTGGATGGCATCACCGACTCAACGGACATGAGTTTGAGTAAACTCCGGGAGTTGGTGATGGACAGGGAGGCCTGGCATGCTGCAGTCCATGGGGTTGCAAAGAGTCAGACAGAATTGAGTGACTGAACTGAACTGAGTAAAGTGAAAGTGAAGTCGCTTAGTCATGTCTGATTCTTTTCAACCCCATGGACTGTAGCCCATCAGCCTCCTCTGTCCATGGGATTTTCCAGGCAAGGGTACTAGAGTGGGTTGCCATTTCCTTCTCCAACTGAGTAAATGTGGAAGAATAAATTATTTCCAGGAAACTTTAGATCAATTGCTTCAAATGCAAGAAACTGGAATTTAATATTCAGAAAAATATCTGCTGTTCTTGGCAGTATGTAAGTAATCTTAATAAAGTTAATCATTTCAGCAAAGTGGTGTACTGAGAAAAGAGTATAATATGAAAATAATAGGTAACATTTCTTTCAAGCAGCTTTGCTAAGAAGAGTATATAGAAAAAGAGGAGTTTGCTTTTAGGATTGAAGATAATGGGCCATGTTTGTTTATGCTGCTGAGAATAATCCAATTGAGGAGATTAAAATTAGGGATAAGCTGATGGAGCTGGTGGCAGAAGGAAAGAAAGAGATCTTGTCTGATTATACTGTGCTGGTTTTAACAGGCAAGGTAAACAGAGTTCTGGAGGGAAGGTGCTGGCAATCTGTGTCAGTCCTTCTGATGACTGAGAAGAAATCTCAGGAAGTGAAGGGGATCCTCTGGTGGTAACTAGGTCCCTTTGATATTTGTATGAGTCCCTACAGTATGGTTGTGTCAGTTTCCCTAGCCATGTCCTGCTTGCTCAGGTTCAGCCACAGGCTTTGGTCAGAAAATCCCAGGCTAGGTTATAACAGGTTACCATTCAGCAGCTTCTATCCTGCTGCCCCCAACCTCTCTGTCCCGGCAGGTGAAGACAAAAATCTCTGGGGATATTCAGTTCAGTTCGGCCACTCAGTCGTGTCCGAGTCTTTGCAACCCCATGGACTGCAGCATGCCAGGCTTCTCTGCCCATCACCAACTCCTGGAGGTTGCTCAAACTCATGGCCATTGAGGTGATGATGCCATCCAGCCATCTCATCCTCTGTAGTCCCCCTTCTCCTCCTACCTTCAATCTTTCCCAGCATCAGGGTCTTCTTCAATGAGTCAGTTCTTCACATCAAGTGATCAAAGTACTGGAGCTTCAGCTTCAGCATCAGTCTTTCCAATGAATATTCAGGACTGATTTCATTTAGGACTGACTGGTTTAATCTCCTTGCAGATGGGGATGCTGCTGCTACCCAAATCTTGGCTCTTGGTGCACAGAAATAGAGAGACAGTCTTGGAGGAGAAGGAAAGAGTGGATTTATTTATTTGCCAGGCAAAGGGCAAAACACTAGGCTAAAACCTCAAGAACTGTGCCATCCCAAACCCCCACCCCAGGAATAAGGAAAGGTTACATAGTCTGGCAGGGTTATGTGATAAGGATCCAGGGAGTAACAGTCTGGCATTCTCTCTACAAAATTTAAAAGGGTGGCTAGGGTTTCTCACAAGATTGGGGTGTTAGGGTGGAGGGTTTTAGCTGGTCAGTTCTCCTAATCAGATAGTTTTGTGGGTGCTCCTCTCTTGATCTTTGCCTATCTGGACAAAAGTCCCTATAGTCAAATCTATGGGTTTTCCCTGGTGGCTCAGATGGTAAAGAAGCTGCTTGCAATGTGGGAGACCTGGGTTCCATCCCTGGGTTGGGAAGATCCCTTGGAGGATGGTGAGGAAACCCACTCCAGTATTCTTGTCTGGAGAATCCCCATGGACAGAGAAGCCTGGCAGGCTACAGACCATGGGGTCACAAAGAGTCAGACACAACTGAGTGACTTTTCACTTTCATGGGTTTTCCAGTAGTCATGTATGTGGATTTGAGAGTGGGACCATAAAGAAGGTTGAGCGTCAAAGAATTGATGCTTTTGAACTGTGGTGTTGAAGACTGTTGAGAGTCCCTTGGACAGCCAGGAGATCAAACCAGTCAATCCTAAAGGAAATCTGTCCTGAATATTCATTGGAAGGACTGGTGCTGAAGCTCCAATACTTTGGCCACCTGATGCTAAGAGCTGACTCATTAGAAAAGACCCTGATGCTGGGAAAGATTGAATGCAGGAGAAGAGGATGACAGAGGATGAGATGGTTGGATGGCATCACTGACTCAACGGACATGAATTTGAGTAAGTTCTGGGAGATGGTGAAGGATAGGGAAGCCTGGCATGCTGCAGTCCATGTGGTCGCAAAGAGTTGTTCACAACTGAGTGATTGAATAACAACCATCTCCCTTGATTAGCAACTGTTTGACTCTGTTCTTTGGAACTCAGGGAATATCATGGAGGCTGGAGTCTTGCCTATTAAGACATGGGGGACAAAAAGGCAGGTGCACAGAGGTCTGGCTAGTCACGGCTGTGGTTTTCCAGTGGTCATGTATGGATGTGAGAGTGGGACCATAAAGAAAGCTGAGCGCCGAAGAATTGATGCTTTTGAACTGTGGTGTTGGAGAAGACTCTTGAGAGTCCCTTGGACTGCAAGGAGATCAACCAGTCAATCCTAAAGGAAATCAGTTCTGAATATTCATCAGAAGGCCTGAAGCTAAAGCTGAAACTCCAATACTTTGGCCACTTGATGCAAAGAACCAGCTCACTGGAAAAGACCCTGATGCTGGGAAAGATTGAAGGCAGGAGGAGAAGGGTATGACAGAGGATGAGATGGTTGGATGGCATCACCGAGGCAATGGACATGAGTTTGAGTAGGCTCCAGGAGTTAGTGATGGACAGAGAGGCCTGGCGTGCTACAGCCCAAGGGGTCGCAAAGAGTCAGACACAACTGAGCGACTGAACGGAACTGAAATGAATAACACCTGGCACCTAACAGGTGGCTCAGTAAGTAGTTGCTGAATGAGAGTTTAAATCTGTTTGCCCTTTCAAAGTCTGTTATATTTTAAGAAGCTCCTGGCTAACAAAAGAGAAGTATCTAATGAAGAAACTTCAAAGCTACAGTTACCCAGGACAACACACCAGCAATCAGGAGGCCTGCCTCAGTATACTCTTCCACTTTCTTCACCATCCAGTTGTCTTATGAGGAAAGGACACAGCCTTGTGCTTCAATGACATCAAAATGGTTCCCAAGTCCCCCACCCCAGGCCATCCTGTCACTTGTCTGTGATACTCCTACTTCTCACCTCCCCTTTAGACAAATATCTCTTTACTGGGAATCAGTAAACCCCAGAGACACAGGCTTTTAAATATAGGTTGGTTCCAGTCCACCAAGAGGACTTAGGATTCAGGTGTGAATGTATCCATCCAGCTACCATCTCCCCTCCCACACTCCTCCACCAGAAACCCAGATGACAGCCAAAGCAGAGCCTCGATTCTGCCAAGTTACTAACAGCAGGAGAGATCTTATGTATGCACAAGAGGTAGGTACAGAACCCCATATTGGGGTGATCAACTGTTCCAGTTCTCAAACTGAAAGCTCTGCTTCCTGGGAAATTCTCAAGGCCTTCGCAAACACCCTATGTTGGAACTGTGCCCAGCTACTACCATAGTCAAACATCTTAAATTAAAAACAAAAACAGAACAAACACCTTGTGAATTAACTTAATTTTGTCTCCCTGTTTAAAACTTAGCTACATCAAAGGCCCAGCATACTTTCACCAGCTCACTATTGTTAGTTGTGAAATAACTGGAAGTGCATACAGTTGGCACAATATTCAAGATGTTAAAACCTGCATAATGTGCTAAACCAAAGCAGTGTATCGAAGTGTCTGTGACCATTTGTTTGAAAAGGGCCAGGAGTAATACACAGAGAATACTATGTGCAAACTCCAGGAGATGATGAAGGACAAATGTAAAGCGAACCCAAGTTACCCCCAGGGAAGCAATTTACTTTTCATGATTATCATGAGGGATATAGCATGACCATCATACAAAAAGGCACGTGCTGGTATGTATGCTTGTGAAGGTATCTAGAATCATTAAAAGAACCTCACAGGATGTAAGGTGGGGGAGATTTTGTATACATCTTTATTGCTTGAATTTAGTATGAATATTAAAATATCAACTAAGTTAATGGTCTTTAGAAAGGAGGAGAGGTTGTCAAGTGATGAAAAGCAAGCAGAAGCTTCCATTTACTCTCCTTGTTAAAGCCTAAACAACTGACTAGTTTCCAACGGTCCTGTACAAAATACCAGATGTTTAATTAAAGAGTCTAGAAAACCAGGATCATTTTGGTATGGAATACTCAAAAATCAATTTGGGCTAACAGGGAGAAAAGTAAATTTTCACACTTAGATAGAATGCAACAGAATGGGGTGGGGTGAGGGAGTTGTGACCAGGTGGAGCACAGAACATATCTGGCACAGTGAGAACACTCTCTATACTACAATAGTGGATGCAAAATCACTGCAGATGGTGACTGCAGCCATGAAACGAAGCTTGCTCCTTGGAAGAAAAGCTATGACAAACTTAGACAAAATATTAATAAAAAAGTAAAAAGCAGACACATCACTTTGCTGACAAAGGTCCTTCTAGCCAAAGCTATCATTTTTCCAGTAGTTATGTATGGACATGAGAGTTGGACCATAAAGAAGGCTGAGTGCCGAAGAACTGATGTATTCAAACTGTGGTGCTGGAGAAGACTCTTGAGAGTTCCTTGGACAGCAAGGAGATCAAACCAGTCCATCCTAAAGGAAATCAATCCTGAACATTCATTGGAAGGACTGATGCTAAAGCTGAAGCTCCGATACTTTGGCCACTGATGCAAAGAGATGACTCTTGGAAAAGACCCTGATGCCGGAAAAGATAGAAGACAGGATGAGAAGGGGACGACAGAGGATGAGATAGTTCAGTCAGTTCAGTTCACTCGCTCAGTCATGTCCGACTCTTTGCGACCCCATGAATTGCAGCATGCCAGGCCTCTCTGTCCATCACCAACTCCTGGAGTTCAGTCAGACTCATGTCCATCGAGTCCGTGATGCCATCCAGCCATCTCATCCTCTGTCGTCCCCTTCTCCTCCTGCCCCCAATCCCTCCCAGCATCAGAGTCTTTTCCAATGAGTCAACTCTTCGCATGAGGTGGCCAAAGTACTGGAGTTTCACCTTTAGCATCATTCCTTCCAAAGAAATTCCAGGGCTGATCTCCTTCAGAATAGACTGGCTGGATCTCCTTGCAGTCCAAGGTACTCTCAAGAGTCTTCTCCAACACCAAAGTTCTAAAGCGTCAATTCTTCACCGCTCTGCTTTTGAATATGCTATCTAAGTTGGTCATAACTTTTCTTCCAAGGAGTAAGCGTCTTTTAATTTCATGGATGCAATCACCATCTGCAGTGATTTTGGAGCCCAAAAAAATAAAGTCTGACACTGTTTCCACTGTTTCCCCATCTATTTCCCATGAAGTGATGGGACCAGATGCCATGATCTTAGTTTTCTGAATGTTAAGCTTTAAGCCAACTTTTTCACTCTCTACGTTCACTTTCATCAAGAGGCTTTTTAGTTCCTCTTCAATTTCTGCCATAAGGGTGGTGTCATCTGCATATCTGAGGTTATTGATATTTCTCCCGGCAATCTTGATTCCAGCTTGTGCTTCTTCCAGTCCAGCATCTCATGACGTACTCTTCATAGAAGTTAAATAAACAGGGTGACAATATACAGCCTTGACGTACTCCTTTTCCTATTTGGAACCAGTCTGTTGTTCCATGTCCAGTTCTGTTGCTTCCCAGTAATGCTGAAGAAGCTGAAGTTGAACGGTTCTATGAAGACCTACAAGACCTTTTAGAACTAACAGCCAAAAAAGATGTCCTTTTCATTATAGGGGACTGGAATGCAAAAGTAGGAAGTCAAGAAACACCTGGAGTAACAGGCAAATTTGGCCTTGGAATATGGAATGAAGCAGGGCAAAGACTAATAGAGTTTTGCCAAGAGAATGCACTGGTCATAGCAAACACCCTCTTCCAACGACACAAGAGAAGACTCTACACATGGACATCACCAGATGGTCAACACCAAAATCAGATTGATTATATTATTTGCAGCCAAAGATGGAGAAACTCTATATAGTCAACAAAAACAAGACCAGGAGCTGACTGTGACTCAGATCATGACCTCCTTATTGCCAAATTCAGACTTAAATGGAAGAAAGTAGGGAAAACCACTAGACCATTCAGGTATGACCTAAATCAAATCCCTTATGATTATACAGTGGAAGTGAGAAATAGATTTAAGGGACTAGATCTGAAAGATAGAGTGCCTGATGAACTATGGACAGAGGTTCATGACATTGTACAGGAGACAGGGATCAAGACCATCCCCATGGAAAAGAAATGCAAAAAAGCAAAATGGCTGTCTGAGGAGGCCTTACAAATAGCTGTGAAAAGAAGAGAGGCGAAAAGCAAAGGAGAAAAGGAAACATACAAGCATCTGAATGCAAAGTTTCAAAGAATAGCAAGAAGAGATAAGAAAGCCTTCCTCAGCAATCAATGCAAAGAAATACAGGAAAACAACAGAATGGAAAAGACTAGAGATCTCTTCAAGAAAATTAGAGATACCAAGGGAACATTTCATGCAAAGATGGGCTCGATAAAGGACAAAAATGGTATGGACCTAACAAAAGCAGAAGATATTAAGAAGAGGTGGCAAGAACACACAGAACAACTGTACAAAAAAGATCTTCACAACCCAGATAATCACGATGGTGTGATCACTCACCTAGAGCCAGACATCCTGGAATGTGAAGTCAAGTGGGCCTTAGAAAGCATCACTACAAACAAAGCTAGTGGAGGTGATGGAATTCCAGTTGAGCTATTTCAAATCCTGAAAGATGATGCTGTGAAAGTGCTGCCCTCAATATGCCAGCAAATTTGGAAACCTTGGCAGTACCCACAGGACTGGAAAAGGTCAGTTTTCATTCCAATCCCAAAGAAAGGCAATACCAAAGAATGCTCAAACTACTGCACAATTGCACTCATCTCACATGCTAGTAAAGTAATGCTCAAAATTCCCCAAGCCAGGCTTCAGCAATACATGAACTGTGAACTTCCAGATGTTCAAGCTGGTTTTAGAAAAGGCAGAGGAACCAGAGATCAAATTGCCAACATCCGCTGGATCATGGAAAAAGCAAGAGAGTTCCAGAAACACATCTATTTCTGCTTTATTGATTATGCCAAAGCCTTTGACTGTGTGGATCACAATACACTGTGGAAAATTCTGAAAGAGATGGGAATACCAGACCACTTGACCTGCCTCTTGAGAAATCTATATGAGATAGTTAGATAGCATCATTAACTCAATGGACATGAACTTCAGCAAAGTCCAGGAGATAGTGAACGACAGGGAAGCCTGGCATGCTGCAGTCCATGCATGCAAAGTCGCTTCAAGTGTGTCTGACTCTTTGTGACCCCATGAACTGTATGAGGCCTCCAGGCTCCTCTGTCCATGGGATTCTCCCAACAAGAATATTGGAGTAGGTTGCTATGGCCTCCTCCAGGGGGTCCTCCTGACCCAGGGATTGAACTGGTATGTCTTATGCCTCCTGCATTGGCAGGTGAGTTTACTGTCAGGGAATGTTTAACAGGAGGATTCCTATGTGCCGTTTCTCACAAGTCCTTTGTTTCTTTTTAAGCGGAACAGCACGCTGCTCCCAGGAACTGAGGTCATTGTGTGAGACAGGCTTGAATCTCCTTTAGTAAACATTCTCTTTAAGACAAAACTGCTTAGTCTCAATCCCCTTTCTTGTGATATGGGTTGTCTCCTGACCTTCTGGCTGTTATTAATCACTTGTTCCATTGGTGACAGTTGCTATACATTTAGTTTTCTGATCTTTATCATTGTCGAAAGAAACTTCTTGTACCACAGCCTTTATATACTCACAGAGAAATCATTAAAGCACCTTTGCTCCATCAGAGCTTGGGTCCCCATGTCTTTCTTTCTCTCTCTCTCCTCAGCTGATTCTTTGGAGCACAGAGACCCGTCTTGCTCACTCTCCTGCCCAGGCTTCTAAGACTCTCTCGAGAAGGCGCCCGGTGGCTTCATGAGAGATGCAAGTCCTGTGCCAAGGGCTTTATTGGTTTTCTGCGTAAACCGGGGAGTATCAGCTTCTCTTTCACTTTCTTATCGTCGCCTCTGGACCGCCAGGTCCCGGTCCATGGAAGGACCCCAACAGTTTACCACTAGCACCACCCTGGGGTTACAAAAAGTCGGACATGACTCAGCAACTGAATAACAAAAATTAAGCCATTCACTTCAGTTGCTCAGTCCTGTCCAACTCTTTGTGACCCCCTGTAGCCAGGCTTCCCTGTTTATCACCAACTTCCGGAGCTTGCTCAAACTCATGTCCATCGAGTCGGTGATGCCACCCAACCATCTCATCCTCTGTCGTCCCTTTCTCCTCCTGCCTTCAATCTTTCCCAGGATCAGGGTCTTTCCCAATGAGTTAGTTTTTCACGTCAGGTGGCCAAAGTATTGGAGTTTTAGCTTCAGCATCAGTCCTTATGATGAATATTCAGGACTAATTTCCTTTAGGATGGACTAGTTGGATCTCCTTGCAGTCCAAGGGACTCAAGAGTCTTCTCCAGCACCACAGTTGAAAAGCATCAATTCTTTGGCATTCAGCTTTCTTTATAGTCCAACTCTCACATCCATACATGACTACTGGAAAAACCTTAGCTTTGACTAGATGGACCTTTGTTGGCAAAGTAATGTCTATCTATGCTTTTTATTTTTTTTTATGCTTTTTAATATGGTGTCTAGATTGGTCATATCTTTTCTTCCAAGGAGCAAGCATCTTTTAATTTCATGGCTGCAGTCAACATCTGCAGTGATTTTGGAGCCCAAGAAAAGAAGTCTCTCACTGTTCCCATTGTTTTCCCATCTATTTGCCATGAAGTGATGGGACCAGATGCCATGATCTTAGGTTTTTTGAATGCTGAGTTTTAAGCCAGCTTTTTACTTGGCTCTTTCATCAAGAGGCTCTTTGGTTTCACTTTCTGCCATAGGGTGGTGTCATCTGCATATCTGAGGTTATTGATATTTCTCCTTGCAATCTTGATTCCATTTTGTGCTTCTTTCAGCCCAGCATTTCACATGATGTACTCTGTGTATAAGTAAGTAAGGTGACAATATATAGCCTTGACGTATTCCTTTCCCAATTTAGAACCAGTCCATTGTTCCATGTCCAGTTGTAAGTGTTGCTTCTTGACCTGCATACAGGTTTCTCAGGGTACAGGTAAGGTGGTCTGGTATTCCCATCTGTTTCAGAATTTTCCAGTTTGTTGTGATCCCCACAGTCAAAGGCTTTAGCATAGTCAATGAAGCAAATGTTTTTCTGGAATTCTCTTGCTTTTTCTGTGATCCAACGGATGTTGTTCAAACTAAATCCTGCATGAACATCTGGAAGCTCTTGGTTCACAAACTGTTGAAGCCTAGCTTGGAGACTTTTGAGCATTACTTTGCTAGTGTGTGAGATGAGTGCAATTGTGTGGTAGTTTGAACGTTCTTTGGCATTGCCTTTCTTTGGAACTGGGATGAAAACTGAACTTTTCCAGTCCTGTGGCCACTGCTGAGGTTTCCAAATTTGCTGGCATATTGAGTGCAGCACTTTCACAGCATCATCTTTTAGGATTTGAAATAGATCAGCTGGAATTCCATCGCCTCCACTAGCTTTGTTCATAGTGATGCTTTTTAAGGCCCACTTGACTTCACAATCCAGGATGTCTGGCTCTAGGTGAGTGATCACAGCATCATGGCTATCTGGATCATTAAGATATTTTTTGTACAGTTCTTCTGTGTATTCTTGCCACCTCTTCTTAATATCTTCTGCTTCTGTTAGGTCCATACCATTTCTGTCCTTTATTGGACAGAATCCTTCATTGCAGGTGGATTCTTCACAAGCTGAGATACCAAGGAAGCCATGTTAAGTCATATATGTCCAAAACCAAAATAGGAGGGAAAGGGTAGGAGGGCACAACCTTTAAACGAATGAAATAGGCCAAGGACAGAATATAAACTGATCAGAACAAGGCCAATCATCAACCAAAAATAGGCAGTGGCCCAATTCCTGGAAGTCTGTCCCTTCTCCAAAAGAGTTGAAATAATTCTCCAATTCATTAGCCTGTGAAATTCAGTTCAGTCACTCATTGGTGTCTGACTTTTTGTGACCCCATGGACTGCAGCATGCCAGGCTTCCCTGTCCATCACCAACTCCCAGAGTTTACTCAAACTCATGTCCATCGATGCCATCCAACCATCTCATCCTGTCCTCTCCTTCTCCTCCCACCTTCAATCTTTCCCAGCATCAAGGTCTTTTCCAATGAGTCACTTCTTAGAATCAGGTGGCCAAAGTATTAATTTCCTTTAGGATGGACTGTTTGGATCTCCTTGCTGTCCAAGGGACTCTCAAGAGTCTTCTCCAACATCACAGTCAAAAGCATCAATTCTTTGGCACTCAGCTTTCTTTATAGCCCAACTCTCACATCCATACATGACTACTGGAAAAACCATAGCTTTGACTAGACGGACCTTTGTTGCCAAAGTAATGTCTCTGCTTTTTAATATGCTGTCTAGGTTGGTCATAGCTTTTCTTCCAAGGAGCAAGCGTCTTTTAATTTCATGGCTGCAGTCACCAACTGCAGTGATTTTGGAGCCCCCAAAAATAAAGTCTCTGTTTCCATTGTTTCCCCATCTATCTGCCATGAAGTGATGGGACTAGATGTCATGATCTTAGTTTTCTCAATGTTGAGTTTTAAGCCAAATTTTCATTCTCCTCTTTCACTTTCATCAAGATGCTCTTTAGTTCTTCTTTGCTTTCTGCCATAAGGGTGGTGTCATCTACATATCTGAGGTTATTGATACTTCTCCCAGCAATTTTGACTCCAGCTTGTGCTTTATCCAGCCCTGCATTTCACATGATGGACTCTGCATATATGTTAAATAAGCAGGGTGACAATATACAGCCTTGACATATTCCTTTCCTGATTTGGAACCAGTGTGTTGTTCCACGTCCAATTCTAATTGTTGCTTCTTGACCTGCATACAGATTTCTCTATGAAAATTTCCCAGCCCATAAAAGCTAACCCCATCACATTTCGAGGCCACTCTCAGCTTCTGAGATGATCCACGCTCTGTGGAGTGTTTATATAAATCCACTTCCTATCTATCACTTTCTCACTGAATTCTTTCTGGCATGAGACAGCAAGAACCTGAGCATAATTCAGTCCTGAAACTAGATGTGTGATCTTGGTTGTGGGTTTTGGCTGGGCTTGAGTCCCAGCACATGGGTTCAGCTTCCAATCTGAGGTGAATGGTTTCAAAACCAGATAATGTAGACTGACTGGATGGACCCTAACGTAAACTGTAAATTCCAAGAGATCATGTCAATGTATATTCATCAACTTTAACAAATTTACCACTCTGATAGGGAATGTTCACAGTAGGGGAGGTTATGCATATGTAGGGGTAGAAGACATATGGGAAACCTCTGTCCCATCTTAATTTTGCTGTGAACCCACATTTTCTCTCTCTCAAAAAAACACAAACTGGAGGATGGGATATCCCATTCCACACATACTTCCTTAAAATAAATCATAGGTTTTCCTTTTTGTCTTTAATACATTTGTCAGTCTAAGTCCCCTGTGAATGTTCCTTTATCCTCAGGAATAACAAGGCTGTGATGGCAGGTAGCAAAAGTGAAAAATAATTTTTCTTAATCAGACTCAATTCTCAGAATCTAGCCTTTGACTGTGTGGATCACAATAAACTGTGGAAAATTCTGAGAGATGGGAATACCAGACCACTTGACCTGCCTCTTGAGAAATCTGCAGGTCAGGAAGCAACAGTTAGAACTGGACATGGAACAACAGACTGGTTCCAAATAGGAGAAGGAGTACATCAAGGCTGTATATTGTCACCCTGATTATTTAACTTATATGCAGAGTACATCATGAGAAACGCTGGGCTGCAAGAAACACAAGCTGGAATCAAGATTGCTGGGAGAAATATCAGTAACCTCAGATATGCAGATGACACCACCCTTATGGCAGAAAGTGAAGAGGAACTAAAAAGCCTCTTGATGAAAGTGAAAGAAGAGAGCGAAAAAGTTGGCTTAAAGTTCAACATTCAGAAAACGAAGATCACGGCATCCGGTCCCATCACTTCATGGGAAATAGATGGGGAAACAGTGGAAACAGTGTCAGACTTTATTTTTGGGGGCTCCAAAATCACTGCAGATGGTGATTGCAGCCATGAAATTAAAAGACGCTTACTCCTTGGAAGAAAAGTTATGACCAACTTAGAGAGCATATTCAAAAGCAGAGACATTACTTTGCTGACTAAGGTCCGTCTAGTCAAGGCTATGGTTTTTCCTGTGGTCATGTATGGATGTGAAAGTTGGACTGTGAAGAAGGCTGAGCGCTGAAGAATTGATGCTTTTGAACTGTGGTGTTGGAGAAGACTCTTGAGAGTCCCTTGGACTGCAAGGAGATCCAACCAATCCATTCTGAAGATCAACCCTGGGATTTCTTTGGAAGGACTGATGCTAAAGGTGAAACTCCAGTACTTTGGCCACCTCATGCGAAGAGTTGACTCATTGGAAAAGACTCTGATGCTGGGAGGGATTGGGGGCAGGAGGGGAAGGGGTCGACAGAGGATGAGATGGCTGGATGGCATCACAGACTCGATGGACATGAGTCTGAGCGAACTCCGGGAGATGGTGATGAACAGGGAGGCGTGGCGTGCTGCGATTCATGGGGTCACAAAGAGTTGGAGAAGACTGAGTAACTGAACTGAACTGAACCTCATATAAATGTACTTTAGACACACAGTGAAGTTATTATACAAACTTCAGAAGTTCAGTAGTGCAGTGACCAGGATACTTGACTCGCGCCAACACTCAAGAGGGCCAGTGTAAAAACCTCCTCGACCATGCTTCCGAAAGGGCCTGCAGCGTATGTGGCTTATCTGAAGCAGGATCAGGCACATACCTTCTCTAGAGCCAAAAGCTGTGTAGGCTCTTACCTAAAGGCCACTGAATACAAATCTCAGCAAAGGAAAGCGAACTCTAATGCCTTCTGAAATTGAGGGAATTGGGTAACACTGCGAAAACAGCTTCACCTTCCCACCCCTTTTAAACCGTTAAGACAACTCAATAAAATAATCCATTTGTCTGGCAGATGGGAAATGCTTAGTGTTTGACATTATTCACTATTAGCTATTTCTGCCATTTCAAGTCCTGAAGGTCCAATCCCTAATGCTCTCCTAACCATTCTGAATTTAATTAACCCCTTCACAGTAATGGTCATTTCAGCACTCTCCCCTCCTCATTCACAAATGATGACACCACCAGAACTAACCTAGTTTAGAACATCAGCAACTGCTTTTAGGATTGCAGTATCAAATTCATGTACTTCAGAAGCAACCAATCACTCGTGCACTCTTCAAACATACCTAATGATGTAGGCTATCTACCACTCAAGATGAAAGCAGAAATGTCAATGTGCTTCTAAAAGGTGGCTTAAACAAATATCCTCACCCAAGTCATCTAGCCATCCTGGATTCTAATTTCTGGTGTTGGGTATTTTCCCTAAGATCTGAGGAAAAGCTGGAAAAACACTACAAAGGGCCTACACTGCAATCATTAAGATCCTGCTTTAGGGACCTTCCTGACCCCCAGTGGTTAAGACTCCACACTTCCAATGCAAAGGGCGTAGGTTTGATCACTGGTTGGGAACTAAGATCCCACATGCCTGACAGCACAGTCAAAAAAGCTTCTGCTTTAAGGAAACCCAGCACTTAAAACTAATGCAATATTGTGAATCAACCATACTTCAATCTAAAGAAATAAAACTCAAAGCCAAGGACAAAATATGCTGCTGTGGTACCAAAGAGGCCGTAACCAGATTTCCTATCACCTTGAGCTTTACAGAGGACATGAAAGCTATTCTACCACTATTAAAAATATCTTGATATGTCCTATCTCTCTAGCCCTTTTCTGGACAATTGGCTCTGGTGTGGCTACAGGGAGTAGTGAGCTAGGGCTTATTGTCTTCGTGGCCTACTTTCAGTCACAGATCATTGGAAGAATGAAAAAGAGGTAGTTTAATTTGGACCGAGGAACCCTGAATATTCATTGGAAGGACTGATACTGAAGCTCTAATACTTTCACCACCTGATACAAAGAGCCAACTCACTGGAAAAGACCATGATGCTGGCGAAGATTGAGGGCAGGAGGAAAGAGGGGGTAACAGAAAAGATGGGTGGATGGCACCACCAACTCTGGAAGATAGTGAAGAATGGAGAAGCCTGGTATGCCACAGTCCATGGGGCTGCAGAGTCAGGCACAACTTTGTAACTGCACAACAGAGACTATTTTTTTCCACGTGATTACAGGAAACAAAGATTCAGTTCAGTTCAGTTGCTCAGTCGTGTCTGACTCTTTGCGACCCCATGAATCACAGCACGCCAGGCCTCCCTGTCCATCACCATCTCCTGGAGTTCACTCAAACTCACGTCCATCGAGTCGGTGATGCCATCTAGCCATCTCATCCTCTGTGGTCCCCTTTTCCTTCTGCCCCCAATCCCTCCCAGCATCAGTCTTTTCCAATGAGTCAACTCTTCATGAGGTGGCCAAAGTACTGGAGTTTCACCTTTAGCATCATTCCTTGCAAAGAACACCCAGGACTGATCTCCTTCAGAATGGACTGGTTGGATCTCCTTGCAGTCCAAGGGACTCTCGAGTCTTCTCCGACACCACAGTTCAAAAGCATCAAATCTTCAGCGCTCAGCTTTCTTCACAGTCCAACTCTCACATCCATACATGACCACAGGAAAAACCATAGCCTTGACTAGACTGACCTTTGTTGGCAAAGTAATGTCTCTGCTTTTTAATATGCTATCTAGGTTGGTCATAACTTTCTTTCCAAGAAAAAAAGATTGCTCAGGGCCAAATACACCATATAGTTTCTCCTTTCATTCCTCTTGTCTGCTTCCAAAGCAGGGTACATGGTTCCATCTCTGGTCTTGGAATTAAGATCTCACATGTGTGGTAGTGTGGTGTGGCCAAAAAAAAGTTCATGAAAGCTAGTAATACATCAAAGAACATGTGAGAAGAGATTAAGGCTTTACATTTTAGCTCATGGAAACAATCTACCTCATAACAAACAAGCCTATTACTCAATCTTAAGGTCCATTCCTAATGACACATTACAGTTGAAAATGAAGGACTACTTATCACACAGGACAGGTTAAGTCGCTACTGAAAGAATAGTCACATGGTATATTTTAATTATTCACTAAAACCCATGATCACCATCAATCACCACAAAATCCAGTATTCTTCAATTTGTAGTTGGAAAACTGAGCAGTGGCTCTTAAATGTAGATATAAAACCTCTGTGGGCATCAATGTTAAGAACCATAGGAAAAAACATCCTTCCCTTATTAAGCCACAGGAAGATCTTTCTGAAAAATTATCCAATATTGACACTTCCATCCAAAACACACTAATGCAATCAAGAAAAAGTCCTCTGTGTTTGCTTAGAATATTCAACCTAAGAAAGTCATCTGTGTTTGCTTAGGGTATTCAACCTAAGAAATGAGTACATCATTTTATCAATTCATTTCACCCTTACACAGTAAGTTCCAAAGCAAATTTCTCCAAGTCTTCAGTCTCAAATACGCAAGACACTCACTTTTTTGAATAAGCAGCTTTGTAAAACTGAAAATCATATTTTAATCTGTTACTGAGAAATCACCAACACCAATTATGTCTTTAAAGTAAATTTACTATACTTAATGTATTTTAGTTTTTAAAAACTTTTTTAAAGTGAAGTATGCAATGCATTTTCTTTATCCATTTCATAATCAGGTAGGGTTTTTTGGGCCACACAGAAAGGATGGCAGGATCCTAACTGCTCCAGCAGGGATCGATCCCCTAAATCCCTGTAGTGGAAGCTTGGGAGTCTTAATCACTTTACCTCCAGGAAGTCCCCACAAGCCCTTTTCTGTTAATCACAAGGGTTTACTTTAGAGAATTTGTACCTGGATGACCATGAAAACTCAACTACAGGACATGAGTTCCTTTGGAGTAAATTTTAACCACAGGACTTGTAAAACCACCGCTTGTATCTAGATCATTTGGACATTGGATCATCAGTACTGCACATTAATAAACTATTTGTCCAGTCAGAAATAAAAGGCATAAAATGACTTTTTTAAAAAAGAGAGAAGCATGTATTTCTCAGGAAAGCATTTAAGAACAAAATGAAAAGGAGACATGGAAAAACTAAGGTCTTTTGGACAATCAACTCCACGAGCTACCAAAAATATTATCAATTAGAACAGAGAAGAGAGTGTACCACTTAAAAAAATATACTGTGAATGTGTGTATTTTCTCCAAGTGTCTTACAGAAATGCAAAAAATTTCATCAGTTCCAAATTCACCACGGTACAAAGCAAAACTTTTATTACTATACCCAGACAATTAAGTGTGCTGAAGTTTAACATTCAGAAAATGAAGATCATGGCATCAGGTCCCATCACTTCATGGGAAATAGATGGGGAAACAGTGGAAACAGTGTCAGACTTTATTTTTGGGGGCTCCAAAATCACTGCAGATGGTGACTGCAGCCATGAAATTAAGACGCTTACTCCTTGGAAGAAAAGTTATGACCAACCTAGATAGCATATTCAAAAGCAGAGACATTACTTTGCTGACTAAGGTCCGTCTAGTCAAGGCTATGGTTTTTCCTGCGGTCATGTATGGATGTGAGTGTTGGACTGTGAAGAAGGCTGAGCACTGAAGAATTGACGCTTTTGAACTGTGGTGTTGGAGAAGACTCTTGAGAGTCCCTTGGACTGCAAGGAGATCCAACCAGTCCATTCTGAAGGAGATCAGCCCTGGGATTTCTTTGGAAGGAATGATGCTAAAGCTGAAGCTCCAGTACTTTGGCCACCTCATGCGAAGAGTTGACTCCTTGGAAAAAGACTCTGATGCTGGGAGGGATTGGGGGCAGGAGGAGAAGGGGACAACAGAGGATGGGATGGCTGGATGGCATCATGGACTCGACGGACATGAGTCTGAGTGAACTCCAGGAGTTGGTGATGGACAGGGAGGCCTGGCATGCTACGATTCATGGGGTCGCAAAGAGTCGGACACGACTGAGCGACTGAACTGAACTCAAGTTTATTTATCCTGGTATCATCAGGTATTAGTATCTATTTCAACTTCCTAATACTATTCAAAGGATAAAAGACAGGCTGGGGGGGGAACTCATTATGTGCATATCACTGCCACTTGATTCCAAATGCCATTTTTATCCTTGGGTGAATGTGCATAACACTAAACCATGACCCAGTAATAGTTTTTCATTTGATTTAGTATCATTTAAAGAACTTAATAGAGGAAAATATTTTAAGAGCTATATCTTATCTGAGACAGTTTAACGGTAAGGTCATGTGACAAGCAATGTCCAAGTATTTGTTAAAAACTTACCAATCTCTCAATCATCTTAAAATGTCCATGTTACACAGCAATTTATTACCAGAAACCGCAGTGACTGATAAGTAGACACATTAGTTTGTTAAGCTCTACCTGAAAACATGCTTTCAACAAAATGTGAACATCTTGTATCTTGATTCATATGGTTTTCCAATCAGGTCTTACTGAAGGAGCACACAGATTTCACTTTCTTTCTTGCAGATGCAGGAAAAAGAATCCACAAGGAGCATGCGGGCAATATGACAAATTATACTATCTGGACTGCAAGTCCTGAAATTCATTTAAAGAATGTCAAGGAGTTACGAGAGAGATTATGTTGTGGCCTTGATTTTTATTTTTTCCTAGAATTCTACAGATTCTAAAATTTATCAATTGATGTTATCTTTTAAATAAACAGCACCAGTCTTGCCCATTGATACAATTAAAATTTGACTTTTTCAGCTCTTAGTTCACAAGTTTATTATGAAAAACACTGCAGTGCTCTTGTGCAGTAACATCATCTTACAGCAGGGAGAAAAAAAAAACAGTTCCATTCAAAACAACTCACCAGGTTCTGACAGTAACAAAGAACAACATGAGGCTGAGATTTGAGAAGGGAAAATAAACTGAGTGCAGACAAATCATACAATTAAATTAAACGGTATCCCTGAAAATAAACAAAACGATTTTAAAACTCACAAGTAGAGGGGAGGCCTTGGTACTTATTTTTAAAAATGTTCATTAAGCTCCAATGATTGTTTGCTGCTATTCTTATCTACAGTCATGCTGAGTAAAGCTATAGCTAAATGGAAGTTAAATTGTATTCACGAGGTGTTAATGTTTACATCTTATCTGCAGTCTCTCAGAGAAAGCAAAGTAACTACAAATAGCGCTATGCCAGAAACTGGTTTCTTGACCAACAATGTCGCTTCAGCATGCAATGAACTGGTTCATTCTAAAGTGGTCACGGCTGTTGATGACAGGCTTTGTATTTTTATATGGCACATCTTTTTGGTCCATGTGAAAACAAGTTTTTTTGAATGTTAACTATTCTCTGACACTTGTGGAGTTACTGTTGCTCTTCCCATATCCGTTAGGTCAATATATGGTTCATGGCAATACTGTACAAGTTTAAAATTTCATTACAGGAAGTAGTCTGGGGTACGACGAGTAACATGTGGCTCGCCTCTGCGAGGTGCTGGGTCAAACTGCAAGCTGAAAAACAAAGACATACTTGCTCTAAGACATCAATGTACTGATAATTAAAATCAAAATTAGTCTCAGTTTTAGTTCCAGATGTACAACACAGTGGAGAAGGCAATGGCAACCCACTCCAGTACTCTTGCCTGGAAAATTCCATGGATGAAGAAGCCTGGTAGGCTGCAGTCCATGGGGTCATTAAAAGTCGGATATGACTGAGTGACTTCACTTTCACTTTTCACTTTCATGCATTGGAGAAGGAAATGGCAACCTACTCCAGTGTTCTTGCTGGAGAATCCCAGCGACAGGGGAGCCTGGTGGGCTGCTGTCTATGGGGTCGCACAGAGTTGGATACGACTGAAGTGACTTAGCAGCAGCAGCACTGTAACATGTTGTTTTGAAATTTCTATACATTAATCACTGCAAGAGTCACCTATGTAAGTCTAACCACCACCTGTCACCAAAGTTATTACTGTATTATTTGACTGTTCCCCACGCTGTACATTTCATTCTTGTGCACATTTTTACACTTTTTTCTATCCAATGACTTACATAATAGGACCCTAATTATAGCCTTATCATGCATTTTACATGCGTTTTCTAGCTGAATGCCTCCTCAAAAGAGCCAAGGCAACATCAGCCAGAGGACATGCCTCCATACATTGTGGTTCCTTCTGAGACCATTTGAAAAGATTCTACTAAACAAGTTTTAAAGAGCCTAAGGTACTGTATATATAATCATTTCATCCTCAGGATTTATTTACTGTACCATAAAAGTATAGGTTTAAAAGTTAAGATCCTAATAATTCATATTAAGGTCTAGGTTTCTGTTGATGTATTTCAAAGGAAACCTAAAAATCTGTTTGGAATCTGGATTTAGCATAAACCCTTGAACTATTAAACCTCCCATATTTTTACACTTTTTTTCTATCCAATGACTTACATAATAGGACCTTAATTATAGCCTTATCTAAAAACTAAAATTCAAAAAACTAATATTCAAGTAATGGTAACCAACTACTCAGGTTTGAATACTTACAAAGAGTATTTTAGAGTATCATCAAGTTCCATGATTGCAGCTTGGTTACCACAACGATAACAATAGTTTGGAGCACTGAAAATCGTTACTACATTTCGGTCATGGCACCAGTTATATCCCTACAAAGAAAAGAACAGAAAAAAAAAAAAAAAAAAAAACACAAAAACAACTCTATTTTACTCCTTTATTTACACAATTAAAGGTGACTCCCTTCAAGAAGGTAGATCTGCCCTTTTCCCCAAAAGGTTTTTTAAAAAGTACTGCTTTGTTTCTGGGTGATTTAATAATTTCCTATACTCTGCACAATGATCCCTCCCCACCTTCTGGCCATGCCACACAGCTTGTGGGATCTCAGTTCCCCAATCAGGGAATGAACCCAGGCCACAGCAGCAAAAGCACTGAATCCTAACCACTAGACTACTAGGAACTCCCTATGCAGAACCCAAGAAAAGTCCTAAAAACACAACAAAACACAAAACCACTTATCTCAAAGGGATAAACTACTTCTCTCTCATTTCTTATTGCAATGGCCCTAAACACGATATAAGAATGAGTATATGGCCATTCCTTGTACAGGCAGATACCCACTCCTGGAGACGAGAACCTTATTGATTCTGTCCTCATTACAGGCATTACCTGAACTGCCCAGACACGAACGAGAGATGACTCTAGAACTCCAACCTCATCCCCCCAAAGTTCACCTGAATGTATGAGTAACTTTTAAAGTACTGTTCACAAATTTCTTTCCCTATCCCAAGCAAAGTCAGACTTTATGGATAATTACAGAGTTGTGTTAGTATAAATCTAAACTGAATCCTAATTTTATAAGTATGCTTAATCAATGTTTTATGCTAAGAATTTAGCCCCTTTCCCTTTAGTTTCTTCTTTTAAATCACCTGTAATCCTACCATCCAAAGGATCACTTAAACATTTTGGGTGTATTTCTTGCCAAACTTTCCTCCATATATACGCATGTTAAATATATGTAATAAAACTGAGATTTTTGTTATATTTCCATCTCCTCCATCTTACTTTCCCAGCCTTAACTCCCAAGCACTGCTCAGTCATTATGAATTATCTCAGAACATTTTAACATTTGAATCAAAAGCCTGAGATTTTATTTCTGTTTATTTTTTGGCTATGGAGGTTCTTC
The DNA here is from genome assembly GCF_014754425.2 of Oryx dammah. Classification (NCBI taxonomy): domain Eukaryota; kingdom Metazoa; phylum Chordata; class Mammalia; order Artiodactyla; family Bovidae; genus Oryx; species Oryx dammah. The sequence goes on along the minus strand of NW_024070189.1, from coordinate 64,106,842 downwards.
GATGCTGCATGGGGGCTTTCTCTAGTTGCAGCAAGTTGGGACTACTCTCTGCTGTGGTACTCAGGCTTCTCACTGCAGTGACTTCCCTTGTTCTGCAGCACAGGTTCTAGGCACTCCAGCTTTCTAGTTGCAGCTGACATGCTTTGTTAGCTCTGCTGCATGTGGGATCTTCCTGGTCCAGGGATCAAATTGGGTGTTCCTTGCATTGCAAAGCAGATTCTTAACCACTGGATCACCAGGGAAGCCCCCAAAGCTTGGGATTTTAATTCTAGTGTGCATTCATCAAAAAGCTCAGGCTTTAATGGTACACTCATCAGAAAAATACATGCATATTCTCACTAATACCATATAATTTAAAATTTTCTAAGACCTTCCTTAATCCTTAAGTCTATTTAAAAAGCAAGTCAATGTCAAAGAATAAACGTACCTCCATCACCAGCTGATGAGCTCTAGACACCAACGTGAGGCCATTGGCATGATTAAATGTCTCAGAAATATCCTGCCCAAAGGTGTAACCTGCTCCTCGAGGAGATATACCCCAACCTCCACGGTCATCTGGATCTGACCACAGCAAGTCACACATTGGACCCTAAAAAGCAAGTAAAGTTTTAGACTACCTCTTGGAAAACTGGTTAATATGTGATCTTAGTAATTTAATCAGAAGCACCCTACTAAGTCACTTGTTGAATGGTGTTTGCCAAAACTGGTAAAAGGTTTTGCAGATAGTCAAAATATCTGTGTCAAATAAGTAAGAAATTATTTCCAGATGTCTTTAAGACACACAGCCTACACCAATGAGTTCCAACAGCAATAAGCCCTAACTAATTAATAGTATAGTAATTAAAGTAGATGCTCTGAAAACAGTCACCGCCTCAGTCCTAAACCCAGTCCCAGAGCTGTCGTGATCTTGGCAGGTTTCTTAATGTTAGCTTCCGAAGAATAGGGTCAATGAGAGTGCTCACATCACCTGGGATGATTTTTGAGAATTAACAAGAAAATACATAAAATGAACTAAGTTACAATTAAGACCAGTTCCTCTTTCTAAAATTTTCTGAAAAGAAAAAGTTTTATTATCAAAAAAAGAATAATACCTCATGGGGAACTTCTTGTAGGCGATCAAGTGCTCTGATGTGATCCAGTGTATCTATGGATGGTGAGAGGCCACCATGTAGACAGAAGATCTGAAAAGAAAAGTTTCCAACATTACCTTCATTTAAAATAAACATTATACACCAAGCTGCAAACAGTAGCCCACATCATTCAGCCAGCCCCCTTGCTGTCTCTGTGTTCTCCCAAAACTGGGCTTGTTTCTGCAGGATCTTTCTTTCATCCCACTGTAAACTATGGAATATACTTTTTCTTCCTGATAAACCATCCCTATTGCACCCAAACTCCAATCAGATCTTGACTTTACCCTCATCATAAGCTATTATTTTCCTTCTCATAGAATTTTCTTGAAATTTCTCTGTGCACTTGTCTACTGGGACTGGAAAATAGTTAATTACATTTCCCCAACATGTCCAGAAACAGCCTAAGAGGATGGATGGGCTATATCTTCCACTCTACTCCGTGGTTCAGTGCCCCCTCACAAAATAAGGGCCCAGAAGGACTTGAGGATGGCAAAATAAGTTACTGGCACCTAAATGTTAAGAAAGCAGATGCCTGAAAATAATTAGCAACATAAGCTTTAAGAAGACTTACATACCTGCCCATCCACCAAGGCAGTGAGAGGAAGATAGTCAAAAAGGTCTGTAAAATACTTCCAAACATTGGCATTTCCATATTTCCTTAAACACTCATCATAGAAACCATATACTTGTGTGATCTGTCTGCTCTCATGATTTCCTCGAAGAATGGTGATACGTTCACGGTAACGAACCTGAAACAAAAAAGTGGAAAACATGAACAGCTGGCTCCTTCAAAAACCAAGTAACAACCCAGCAAACATTCTACAGGAAAATAGAGTTCCAATTTTGTTGGAAAAAATATCTTACACTCCCACATCACACAAAAGTGAAATCACACCTACAGATATTTATCCCACGGGATATCTGCCAACCCCATCTCACCACCACCGACTTTATGTCAAGCATAATCATCAGCTGCAAAACCCCATCCATGAGTTTTTACTAGTTATACAACCATTACAATCCAGTTCTAGAACCTTTCCATTAACCCAAAGATCCCTCATGCCTGTTTGCAATCATTTCCAATTCCCACTCTCAGCAACTATTAATACTCTCTTGAGATTTGCTTTCTCTAGAAATTTCATAAAAAAGAAACCATGCAAAAGGTAGTTTTTTTTGTGTTTGGCTTCTTTAACTTAGCAGAGTATGTTTGAGACTCCTCTGTATATTGATTAGTGGTTTGTCTCTTACTGCTGCACAGCATTCCGTTGTATGACTACACTGTTTTGGCTTTTTATTCATCAGCTGGCTGAACATTTGGACTGTCTGCAGTTTAAGGCTATTGTGAATAATGTTTCTATGATCCTACTGCCATGTAAGAAATTTCTGTATGCATATACGCTTTCAATTTTCTTGGGTGGATTCCTATGGTTCTAATGTCTCTTCAACAAAGTAACACTTGGTATGACTAGCCTTACCCATGAAAACCATTCTAATGGGTCTGATTTATTTCTGGCTGTGCCACACACGGCCTGTGAGATCTTAGTTCCCCAATCAGGGACTGCACCTGCAACCTCTTTACTGGGAGCACAGTCTTAACCAGTGGACCACCAAGGAAGTCCCTGGCCCTGATTTTGACTTTAATTTGCATTTCCCTGATAACTAAGGTTTGAGCATCTTTTCATGTACTTAATACTATTCATACACCTTCATGGGTGAAACATCTATTCAAATGTTTTGTCCACTTAAAAATTATTTGTTCTCTTAGTATAGGTTTTAAAAATATATATGAATACAAATTTTTTTTTAGTGGTATCTCTTGAAGAACAAAAAAAATCAATTTGATGGAAGTCCAATTTATCAGCATTTTAATGGACTGTGCTTTTGGTAGCATACTTAAATCACCTTTGTCAAACCCAAGGATACAAAAGTAATTTTCTTATATGTATTATTTTAGAAGTTTCACAGTTTTAGTAATTCAGACTGAGACCGCTGATTAATTTTGACCCATCTGTACAGTATGAGGTAACTTAAGTTACCTTTTTGCATACGGATACCCAACTGTTCCAGCATTATTTGCTGAAGTTTCCTTTCCCCTGTATTAAGTCTGTTAGGACTACCATACAAGATAACAGATTAGAAAGCTTAGTTCAGTTCAGTCGCTCAGTCGTGTCTGACTCATTGCAACCCCATGAATCGCAGCATGCCAGGCCTTCCGGTCCATCACCAACTCCCGGAGTTTACCCAAACTCATGTCCATCAAGTCTGTGATGCCATCCAACCATCTCATCCTCTGTCGTCCCTTTCTCCTCCTGCCCCCAATCCTTCGCAGCATCAGGGTCTTTTCCAAGGAGTCAACTCTTCGCATGAGGTGGCCAAAGTATTGGAGTTTCAGCTTTAGCATCAGTCCTTCCAATGAACCCCCAGAATTGATCTCCTTTAGGATGTGGTTGGATCTCCTTGCAGTCCAAGGGACTCTCAAGAGTCTTCTCCAACACCACAGTGCGAAAGCACCAATTCTTCGGCGCTCAGCTTTCTTCACAGTCCAACTCTCACATCCATACATGACTACTGGAAAAACCATAGCCTTGACTAGATGGACCTTAGTCGGCAAAGTAACGTCTCTGCTTTTGAATATGCTCTCTAGGTTGGTCATAACTTTGCTTCCAAGGAGTGAGCATCTTTTAATTTCATGGCTGCAGTCACCATCTGCAGTGATTTTGGAGCCCCCCAAAATAAAGTCTGACACTGTTTCCACTGTTTCTCCATCTATTTCCCATGAAGTGATGGGACCGGATGCCACGATCTTTGTTTTCTGAATGTTGAGCTTTCTTTAAGTCAACTTTTTCACTCTCCTCTTTCACTTTCATCAAAAGGCTTTTTAGTTCTTCTTCACTTTCTGCCATAAGGGTGGTGTCATCTATGTACCTGGGGTTACTGGTATTTCTCCCAGTAATCTTGATTCCAGCTTGTGCTTCTTCCAGCCCAGCGTTTCTCATGATGTACTCTGCATATAAGTTAAATAATCAGGGTGACAATATACAGCCTTGACGTATTCCTTTTCCTCTTTGGAACCAGTCTGTTGTTCCATGTCCAGTTCGAACTGTTGCTTCCTGACCTGCATATAGGTTTCTCAAGAGGCAGGTCAGGTGGTCTGGTATTTCCACCTCCTTCAGAATTTTCCGCAGTTTATTGTGATCCACACAGTCAAAGGCTTTGGCATAGTCAATCAAGCAGAAATAGATGTTTTTCTAGAACTCTCTTGCTTTTTCCATGATCCAGCGGATGTTGGCAATTTGATCTCTGGTTCCTCTGCTTTTTCTAAAACCAGCTTGAACATCTGGAAGTTCTCGGTTCATGTATTGCTGAAGCCTGGCTTGGAGAACTTTGAGCATTACTTTACTAATGTGTGAGATGAGTCTAATTGTGTAGTAGTTTGAGCATTCTTTTGCATTGCCTTTCTTTGGGATTGGAACGAAAACTGACCTTTTCCAGTCCTGCGGCCACTGCTGAGTTTTCCAAATTTGCTGGCATATTGAGTGCAGCACTTTCACAGCATCATCTTTCAGGATTTGAAATAGCTCAACTGGAATTCCATCACCTCCACTAGCTTTGTTGTAGTGATGCTTTCTAAGGTCCACTTGACTTCACATTCCAGGATGTCTGGCTCTAGGTGAGTGATCACACCATCGTTGAGTATCTGGGTTGTGAAGATCTTTTCTGTACAGTTCTTCTGTGTATTCTTGCCACCTCTTCTTAATATCTTTGCTTCTGTTAGGTCCATACCATTTCTGTCCTTTATCGAGCCCATCTTTGCATGAAATGTTCCCTTGGTATCTCTAATTTTCTTGAAGAGATCTCTAGTCTTTTCCATTCTGTTGTTTTCCTCTATTTCTTTGCACTGATCGCAGAGGAAGGCTTTCTTATCTCTTTTTGCTATTCTTTGGAACTTTGCATTCAGATGCTTTTATCTTTCCTTTTCTCCTTTGGTTTTCACTTCTCTTCTTTTGACAGCTACTTGTAACGCCTCCCCAGACAGCCATTTTGCTTTTTCACATTTCTTTTCTATGGGGATGGTCTTGATCCCTGTCTCCTGTACAATGTCACAAACCTCTGTCCATAGTTCATCAGGCACTCTATCTATCAAATCTAGTCCCTTACGTCTATTTCTCACTTCCACTGTATAATCATAAGGGATTTGGTTTAGGTCATACCTGAATGGTCTAGTGGTTTTCCCTACTTTCTTCAATTTAAGTCTGAATTCAAGCAACAGAAATTTATTTCCTCACAGTTCTAGAAGCTAGAAGTCCAAGATCAAGGTGTCAGCAGGGCTGGTTTCTTCTGAGGTCTCTCTTCCATGGCTAGGAAATGGCCATCTTCTCCATGTTTCTTCTCATCATCTTCCCACTATTTTTGTGCTCTATCTCCTCGTGTAAGGACACCAGTCATACTGGGTTAGGGATGACCCATATGATGTCATTTTACCTTAATTACCTCTTCAAAGGCCCCATCTCCAATACAGCTAGGTATTCTGAGGTACTGGGAGTTAGGATGCAGCATGAATTTGGTGAAGAGGTGGTAGTGGCAAATTCAGTTCCTAACACAAACACCATTAAAAAAAACTTTATTTATTTACGGCTGCACTGGGTCTTTGTTGCTGCACACACCGGCCTTTTCCAGTTGCAGCAAGCAGGAACTACTCTCTAGGTGCATGGGTTTCTCACTACAGTAGTTTCTCTTGTTGCAGAGAATGGGATCTAGGGTGAGCGGACTTTAGGAGTTGTGGCTCACAGGCTCTACTGACTCAGTACTTTTGGCACACCAGGAAAGCTGTCCCGCAGCACACAGGATCTTCATGGACCAGGGATCAAATCTGTGTCCCCTGCAGCACTGGCAAGCAGATTCTTTACCAGTGAGCCACCAGGGAAGCCCCAAACATGAATTCTTAAAAGGCAGTATATTTATTCTTCCTCTGAGCATTAGGACTCATCTTGGGCTTTAAGTATAGGTTAGCTTGCAAGATTGCTTTCATAGCATCTACAGTCACTGCAGAAACTTTCCAGCATTTATTTCTACTCCTTCAATTTACAGATGCAGAACATAATGACCTCCAAAAATGTTTTGCAGCACTTTACATGATTCAGACTAGTTGGTTCATCAACACTTACATTTCTGTCAATTGCTCAAAATTCAGTTTTTGCCAAAACCACATCTCAGTGCTTCTCCAATACTAGAAAATGCTGTCAGTCATCTTACCATTTTTACATATTCTTTAATAAAATTATCCACCCAAAAGAAAAGCCTAATAATTTAAGTGAAAGGTTATCCTAAAATGTTTTCTACCATTTTATGTTTTACCTTCAAATCTCTGTATATTTCCCAAAACTACAACTGGTATAAAACAGCTCGCTTTCTTTATCATTTCTATTGTACTAGATTATCACGTCATGTCTAACACCTGCAAAGTATTCCACTGACATAAGCCATACCTTAGATAGTCACTTACTGTTATTTGTATCAATTCCTTCTCTGAATTAAAGATAAGGCTACAATTTATGTTTTCATATACGCAAAACTTCTTTCCTCTTAAAACTTCTTCCTCAGTACAATTTAGCTACACGGTTGTTGTGTCAGGATATAAACATGCCAATACTGGGAATGTGCTGCTCTGTTGGTGAATATGCTTCAAAAATATCTAGAAAGGTTAATTAGATTACCTGTTCTAACTCCAATTTATTAAATAAAACTTCTGTTTAACCAGCCCTCTAGCATTTTATGATCATCTGACTGAGGCATTCTTTTCCTTAGAAAATAACTCATTTTTATATTCTGTACCATTCCCTCACATTCAGAATGAAGATACAGACATATTTATTAAGTCCCAAACCTGAATATCTAGATTCCTAAATTTGGAGATTATTCTAAAATCTAATGTGCAGATAGAGACCACAAATCATTGGGGGGAAAAAGGACATTTAAGAGGGCTGTCATATCCAGTTCAAAATGCTCAAATATAAAATTGAAATTACCTTAAGAGCTACAAGCAGAGTAACTGTTTCCACTGAATAATATCCTCTGTCAACATAATCGCCCATAAACAAGTAATTTGTATCTGGTGATTTGCCACCAATTCTAAACAGTTCCATGAGATCATGAAATTGCCCATGCACATCTCCACAGACAGTGACTGGACATCGAACTTCTTGCACATTGGATTCTTTTGTCAGGATTTCTTTAGCCTACAGATGGAGAAAAATAAACCAAGACACTTAGCATTAAACAACATAAACAAAGATATGTTTAGCTACACTTAAGATACAAGCCGCACTTAATACAGCTTTAAAGGACAGCTCAGCATAAGATGAAAAAGCAGATAATTATGACCCCATCAAAATAAAAGGACAAGACATGCCTAAAATCTATCCAACAGCTATCTCATCCCTGATCCTAGGAAAAACATGCATCAAGGTGCACAGCCCCATTCTTCCCATCAGTACCACAAGTTTTAGGCCTATTGGTTGCCATCTAACTAAATGCTAAAGAGATCATAATTAGCAGTCATATGGAACAAGACACTCAGGTACCTCGTTCCTCAGCTTTAGAGTTCTAACTACAATATACTCTAGGATTTCAGGCTATGTGGAGAGATTTCTTAGCCCTACTTTATTTACAAAAGATTATGGGGAAGATATTAAAACTTTGTATCTTTTGTTTTTACCCTCTTAATATCAAAGTACAAACTTACTGTTTTACAACTGTGACTATTCAATATACATGGTTTTTATGCTGCTTTTAGAAAACTAGCATCCTATGCATTTCCCCATGTAACCACACATTCAAACATTACTTTAAAAAAAGACAGGAAAACTCAATTTTCATCTTTATTTCTTGCTGATTAATTATCATCTTTTTGGCTGTGCTGGGTCTTCCTTGCCATGCATGGGCTTTCTCTTCATTCCAGTGTGCAGGCTTCTCACTGTGCTGGCTTCTCTTGTTGCAGAGCACAGGCTTGGCAGCTGGGGCGTGAGGGACCTAGAATGTGCAGGCTTAGTAGTTGTGGCACAGAGGCTTCATTGCTCCTCAGCATGTGGGATCTTCCAGGACCAGGGTCAAACCTATGTCCCCTGCACTGCCAGGCAGAATTTAACCACTGGACAACCAGGGAAGTTCCAAACATTAGTTTTAAGAGTAACATAATATTCCACTCAGTAGAAACTCTTTCATTTATTTGCAACACACATTTATTAATCACTTGTGTCAGTTTCTCAGTCATGTCCGACTCTTTGCAACCCCATGGTCTGTCCATGGAATTTTATAGGCAAGAATACTGGAGTGGGTTGCCATTCCCTTCCTCAGGGGATCTTCCCGTTACTGTATGCTAAAAACTATGGAGTGACTGGGAGATAACCACTCATTTGCTCGACTGTGAGTGATACTTTGTGCCAGACCCCATGCTAGTCCCTGGAGGTGTAGTGAGTAAGACAGATCATTCTCAAGCCAGGGTTGGTGAGGGGGATTTGGAGAATGATTACAATTAGTAGATGCAAAAAGATAGCTATGAAAGTCCAAGGAATTAACCAGGAAAGGTTAACATGGTTATAGCACAGTATGGAAAAACAGAGACAAGGGCAGACTAAGGTGAGGGCAACCTGACTTTAGCACTGGTAGTCCTGAATCCCAGGAAAACACCTCAGCTGCATCCAGGCAAACCACAATGACCGCTGGTCATCCAGGTAGCAAATATAGGGGGAGAACAGAGCATGGATACGGACTGAAAACAAGTCTATTTAAAGTAGTAGCAAAACAAAGATCCAACAGACAGAAGATCTGATGAGTGAATTTAGGATTTCAGAAGTAGGGGTATGACTGTGGATACCTGAGGTGGAGTAGAGCTTAAAGGTCACCCACCAGTACTGAGAGACCAAACGACCACCAAGTCTTGCCTGACTCCTTCCAAAACATATCTCAATCCATATGCTTCTACATATTTTGTCAACATTCTGATCCAAATGACCATCACTTCACCTGGATTACTGTTAGCCTCGACAATGATCTCCCTGTTTCTAGTCTTCCTCCTCCAATTTACTTTCCATGTAACAATCAAAGTGACAGCTTAAAAATTATCACCAGATTCACTTTATCCACCATCTACACCAGGGGTCCCCAACCTCTGGGATCTAATGCCTAATGATCTGAGGTGGAGCTGATGTAATAATAAAAATGAAGTGTACAATAAATGTAATGTGCTTGGATCATCCCAAAACTAGCCTCCTCTATGGAAAAATAGTCCTCCATAAAGCCGGTCCCTGATGTTAAAAGGTTGAGGACTGCTTGTTCACACAGCACTTCACTAGAACAATGCCCCAGATGTAGAAGGCACTTCTTATTTTGAGAGAATCAAGAACTTATTTTGAGATACTGGGTAGGTACTGGCGTCTTCAGGGAGAGCCCTGAATGTCTCCCAGAACAATGGCATTAAGTACAGGCTTAGAAAATGGTACCCAAGTTCTCTGGATAATGAAGAAACAACAGATAATAGCTGTAAAGAAAAAAGCCCAAGTATCTAGGTTGAAGACAGAAGCCTTACAAACGGGGGATTTTATTCTCAAGTTAAGGAAGGCGGAACACATCCACCTGGGAGAGCTACTACAGAAGGTACAAGACTATCTCAGGGAGGGAACTGTGGCTAATGCGTCACTGCTCACTACACTGTGAGCAACAACCATGGATGTCAAGGACTGATTTACTTACTGCTGCACTGGGTTGCTGTGCATGGGCTTTCTCCAGTTGTGAGTGGGGGCTACTCTCCTGAAGCGGTGAGAGGGCATCTCATTGCAGTGGCAGGGGTATTTTTAACTGCTAGACCACCAGGGAAGTCCCCCTACAGACTGGTTTTAAGAAAGTGATACACAACCTTAGCAACACATTTAAAAAATCACTCAGAAAACCTTTAGGGATGGCAGGGGGAGGGAGGAGGGAGGGGAGTTCAGGATGGGGAATACGTGTATATCTGTGGCGGATTCATGCTGATGTATGGCAAAACCAATACAATATTGTAAAGTAATTAACCTCCAATTAAAATAAATTTATATTAAAGAAAGAAAACCTTTAAAAATATTCAGATGTCCAACTACTACTTCTCCCAATTAAGTCAGAATCTTCGTGGGTGGGATCCAAGTAAGAATAAGTCTTCCTTCCCTACCCTATGCTTTCTTGGGTGCAGTCAAGCTTAAGAAGAACTATTTTGAAGTCCCCAAACATTCTGGGGACACTATTTCAGGACACTTATCAACCACTGACATAGAAATGTTAATTAGTTTGATCTAACATTTTTAAATTTAGAAAAAAATTGTTTCAAAAAGAGGCATTTATTAAGAAATACATATACTCTATCTCCCTACAGTAATTCCAACTTCCCAGTTCATTATTACTGAAAAGAAGAATATTCTATTATTAAATATTTGGAATACCGGACCTAATGTTATCAGCACCTAGTATATACACGCGTGCTCAGTCGCCAAGTTGCGTCTGACTCCTGGCAACCCCATGGTCTCAAGTCCGCTAGGCTCCTCTGTCTATAGGATTTTTGAGACAATACTAGACTGGGTTGCTCTGTTCTCCTCCAGGGGATCTTTCCCACCCAGGGACTGAACCTGGGTCTCCTGCATTGCAGGGGGATTCTTTATCACTGAGCCACCTGGGAGGTCCTCAGTATATACTATGAATGAAATGATAGGTTCTACTTAAACCCATGTAAATCTTGCCTTGATGTTACCACACTTATTTTCACCAGAAGTTAAATTTTAAAATACATCTTGACACTTGAATACCTGAAAGATTATAGTCTATATGAATGTTAAAAAGTTGTCATTAATGACTGCCTTTTAAAAAATATTATTTCCTGTGATTTACTACTGTTTCTAAATTGGACTATAATTGCTTAACAATGTTGTGTAGTTTCTGACGTACAGGGAAGTGAATCAGCTAAGTGTGCTGTGCTTAGTGGTTCAGTCATGTTCAACTCTTTGTGACCCCTTGGACTGTAGCTTGCCAGGCTCCTCTGTCCATGGGGATTCTCCAGACAAGAATACTGGAGTGGGTTGCTATGCCCTCCCTCCAGGGGATCTTCCCAACCCAGGGATCTACCCAGATCTTCAGCACTGCAGGCGGACTCTTTACTGGCTGAGCCACCAGGGAATCAACTATATGTATACATAAATCCCCTTCCTCTCACCCCACTCCCCATCTTACCCATCTAGGTCATCAGCATGGAGCTGAGCTTGTAACTGCCTTAAATCCCTTATAATCTACTCAAAATTTCTATTCAAATCATAAGAGAAAAGTCTAAATGCTATTTGTTCCTTTTAGGTATTTCAATTTAAATAAATAACAATGATAAACATTGTATTTACCTTCAATTTTATTTTTTAGTCTTTATTTAACTTGTTACAATATTGCTTCTGTTCTATGTTTCTTTTTTTTTTTTTTTAATACCTCTAGACATGTAGGAACCTAGCTTTCTGACTAGAATCCAACCCACACCCCCCTGCGCTGGAAAGCAAAGTCTTTAACCACTGGGCCGCCAGGGAAGTCCCAACAGTAATACATTCCTGTAAAAAAAGAATTTATCAGGAGATAAAACTAAATGTCCCTTCTGACCACTCTCCAGAATTCTACTTTTCTTGGGAAAAATAACCAACCATAGCATTCTGAGGTATATCCTTCTGAAGTCTTATTTTAAAAATTTATATACATATTATATTCCCACAGAAACATAACAGTTTTCTTTGCATTTTTAAACTATAAACAATATTAAGGGAAAAGCAGCCTCCTCAGAATTCATAATACATACACATACAGACCAGGTCAATTTCTCACACTGGAAGTAAAAGTACTTCCTGAAGAATTAGGATACAAGGTGTGGGTACTGAAATGTATATCCCAGTACCTGCTCCCTTGTATCCGTATCCAGGCATGTTTCCTGAAAGAAGATTCCATGAAGTGGACCTATGAGCATATGCAGCAGTTTGTACTGTTTTTATGTTGACACTACCACACTGTCCTCCGAAAAGGAAAGGCCACTGTATAGATAAAGTGAACACTCTTACCCTGGGAAAGTCAAAGCTTGCTCCTCCCTCCCCAGCAAATTTTAGACCAGAAAAATTATAATTAAATCCTGAATAAATCAGTAGTATATATCAGATGCAATCCAGCCAACTATTAAGTATATTGTAATAAATATTCAAGCTTATAAAGGACCAGTTTAAAACACACTTAAAAAAATTCTCAATTTACCAGCTCTTAGATGATCACTACACAAAAAGATGAAATTCCCAGAACAGCACAACAAAAAAGACTGCAGACGTCTCGTTAAAGATTATTCTACACTCAGGAAAACTAATCATGGAAATGTCTGAGAGAAGCTGTGCTATCACAAGGAGACGGCCCTTATAAATCCCAGAAGCACCTAACAGAAGCCCCCTCTACGGGTCACCCAAAGGGACCTCTAATGAGTCACCACCTTTAGTGTCCAAGCCTTTACTAACCACCAGTTTCCAAGACAGGTATACAACTTCAACTCTCTGGTTTAATACTCAAAGTAAATGGCAGAACCAGACTTTCAAGGTAACTTAATTAACATTAAACATTAAAAAAAATTTTAATAACTACCTTTTCACTCTCATGGTATTCTAACTCCCAAAACTTAAAGCCTCAGGTCATCTGAATTATTCACAGAAGCAAAAGCAACACCCCTCCCAAACTTCTATTTCCCCTAAAACATTTCTCAGGAACTTCAAAGTCTCAGCTAATATAATTAATATTTGAAAAAAGAATGAAGATCAAGTTCTAAAAAATAGTGTAACTAGCACCATATTGCTTTATTGGACCCCTACTGAAATTCAGTCAAATGATACAGATGGATATAAATTAATTCAAGGTAAGTACCTTCCCAGAACAAAGACTGAAACAAGTTATTCCATTTAATAAGAGCTTATCACAAGTAACTTTAGAAAGTTAAAATTTTTTACATGTCCTAAAATTTTAAAACTTAAAGATTCACCCAAAGGACAGTAACCTTCAGAAACATTAACTTATTATAAATATCCTCTCAGCAGTCTGAGTTCAGATTCAGAAATCTCATTTTATTTTCAACCTACTATAAAACCATCAGGTAATAAGGTCAATGACCTATAGACTTTTATATTTTTTATAGTTTCATATTGTTAGATATGGACTATCCCTAACCACCGTAACAATGTGAAATTGCAAACAAATCAGACTGAAAATGGATCAACAGATCAACAAAGCCAATATTTTTCAAGGAAAGCAAATAAAAGAAAACACGAACCAACAACAGATTCACCAGCCATTTATATATATTAATTTCCTTAAAGATATACAATAGTGATATCATTTCTATGTAATTTACCCAACAGAAAAAGCTATGCAACACATTTATGCATTTTTACATTTTAAATAAAAAACAGGCAATGTATTTATGCATTTTATTATTAAATCAAGGAAAACATTTAAAAATACAAGGTGATTACAGTGTAAAAATTCTTTGTATAAAATGATTGGAAAACAATAAAATCCTAAGAAATTGTTTTATTTCAGTGGTTAACCTGTAAGAATATGGCCTTCTCAATTTTACCATACCAACAAAAGCTATTTTCATTTCTTTGTATTTCCTTCCAGTTTACAAGTGGCCATCATCTCAATTTGTGTCCTAAAGTTCTGAATACTGATCCAATTTCCTATAGCATGATAATGATCAATGTAAACCGTTGTATAATATGCTCCTAAACAGATCTATACATGTATTATTATTTGAATCATTTTCTTTCAGGAAATTTTCAGTTGTCATTACAGTATTAACATTTTGTGTTTTCTATGTACTACTGGACCAACTACTGCCCAACTTGTTATGCAGTAATAAATGGAAGACCATATCCATTCTCAGCTATTTCAGATATAAAGTGTTATCTTCTGATTTAACTGACACTTTTCATTTAAGAGTTCAGACCTTTTATTCCATGTTTATATAGCATCAGGTATTTCTCCTCCTATACAATGTGTCCACACAAACTAGGTATCTTTCTATTAAAAATCTGGTAATTCTAGTGTTCATTAGAACTCTAGTTCAAGTAAATTTAACATTTCATATTTTAACCAGTTGAATACATCTTCTACCAATATAGCCATGAAGACACGAGAAGCAAACAAAAAAGTAATTTTCGAATTTTACTTCTCAGTTTAAGTGAAAAATTAAAGGCATCTGAAAAGTTTTTTAAGACTCCATGCTTCTACTGCAGGGAAGATCTTGCATACTGCTCAGAGTGACCAAAAAAATAAGGAGTAAAAATAAATAATCAAACAACCATGTTAGGTATCCTGGTGAGGCATGGAAAGATATTTCAAAATATAAAATAAAAAACACAATAAGTTTGCAATGATGAAGTTTTTCAATATCCTAAGAGAATTTCATTTTGCTTCATACTGCCTGTATGGATATAAAAGATTTTTTTTTAAGTTCGTGATAAACATGTGACCAGATTTTTATTTTGGTGTCATACATAAGGTAGGACATATTACTAAGTTCTAGAAGCAAATGAATCTTGAATTAATTATCTCCAACTACCAAATCTTTCTTCATAAACTTAGTCTTTCATTAATTATACTGATCAGATGCCGCTAATATTTTACGAAATATTTCACTTGTTTTTGATTTAAATTCTGTATTTAAAAGTCCCCTGGAGAAGGGAAAGGCTACCCACTCCAGTATTCTGGACTGGAGAATTCCGTGGACTGTACAGCCCATGGGGTCACAATGATTCGGACACAACTTTCACTTTCACACTTTGCTTTTTGATTTAGGGTCTAATGGAAAGAAAAAGATCAGGGTTGAGGGGAATCCTAAAATTCTATCAAGAGAATATGTGATGTTTTCCCATCTGTTTCTGTCAAATAACCATCTTACTTCTGACCAAAATGAACATTAAAAAATATATATTTTAAATTATTTATTTATGACTGTGCACAAGCTTTCTCTAGCTGCCCCAAGCAACTAGAGAAATAACTACTCTTTGTCGGTATGTGCGAGCTTCTAACTGCAGTGGCTTCTCTTGCTGGGTAGCACAGGCTCTAGGGCGCCCAGACTTCAGCAGTTGTGGAGCGCAGGCTCACTAGTTGCCTCACGCATGTGGGATCTTCCCAGACCAGGGACTGACTGAACCTGTGTTCCCTGCACTGGCAAGCAGACGCCCAGTCTCTTGACCACCAGGGAAGTCCTGACCTTTTCTTTAAAACAGTATGCCTCACTTGCAATAAACATACCCATGTGCATGAATTAAACAGTCCCAATCGTTTCTGCGTAGGAAAAAAAATGTAAATCTACTAAATTGAGAAATGTTGCTATATACACAGTTAAAAATTTTTCACAACAATCCATCCTGAATGAGATTCATCCTCACTGAGTCTGGTCTCTTCTCTCATCTATGAAAGGTGACTTAGCCTTGAGGACCTTTAAAGTTCTTTTCATCACTAAAAAGGGCTTCCCTCATAGCTCAGTTGGTAAGAATCCGCCTGCAATGCAGGAGACCCCTGTTCAGATTCCTGGGTAGGGAAGATTCGCTGGAGAAAGGATAGGTTACCCACTCCAGTATTCTTGGGCTTCCCTTGTGGTTCAGCTGGTAAAGAATCTGCCTGCAATGCAAGAGACCTGGGTTCAATCCCTAGGTTGAGAAGATCCCCTGAAGAAGGGAAAGGCTACCCACTCCAGTATTCTGGTCTGGAGAATTCCATGGGATTGCAAAGAGTCGGACACGATTGGAGTGACTTTCACTTTCATCACTAAAAAGCTTTTTTATTGGAAGTCAAAGCCCCCCAACAGATAGCAGGCAACATTGCTAGTTTACAGATGATGGGCAGCAGAGAAAGACAATTAATGTGATAGCCACTAGCACAAAAATTCTACAATCTTCCCTATCTGGAGCTTAGAAGTTCAACTTCCTGACTAATCCAAAACCCTGCTACATAGCAATAACAAATTCCTACAACACCACCACTATTTAGACAAACTTAAATAGTGAAAATAGTACATATAAGGAGAGCATAAAAATTTTTGGTTGAATGTATTCCAAAAACAAATGTACGCTGTCACAGTTACCAATATCACTGACACTCCATAACTTGTGTGAACTACACTTTACATGACCACGTTATCTAATGTTTATCTTTCAGGGGCACTCTAGAAAAAAGGTTCTCAATCTTCTTTCAGGCCTCTGGACAACAGAAAGGTAGAAATTCCCATTGGTGGTAGTAACTGAATGACCAAGGCAGAGATGGGGACAGGGTGTGCCAGAATGACTGGTGAGCTGGTCACGTACAGTTTAGAAAATACCCAGATGCACACTGCTTTGTTCATCCACTCCAAATCACAATACCAATAAATCAATGGGCAACAGCAACTTTGTACTGTGAAAAAATTAAGCAGTCAGTCCTAGATTGCTTTTTACAGTCCTTTCAGACCTCACTCACCCCAGCCATTTACTGGCTACCAGACCTCTCTCCACTTCAGTCTCTTCTACAATTTCTGCTCCAGAAGTTGAAATCCCCTTCACAGTTATACTCTATTTCAGATCTCACTTGCCCAGTGGAGTGCAGGTTGAGGTTTTTTCATGAAAGGATGATAATGAGAAATGGTAAGGAAAAAAGGTGCAAATAAGAGAAACAGCTCTAAATATAAAGAAAACAGTAAAAGGAGGGGGGCTGATTCTATGCCACACATAACTTTTCCTACTTCTCAGCACCCTCAAGAGAGACGCCTCTTCACCATACATTAATCCAAACCCAATGTCTCCTGGTTTTCCTTAAAGCTTACCTCCTCAAAACTAAATAAATACTCTTCCACAGGTAACTGACAAACCTGACTTACAATAAAACCAGGAAAAAGAACACCAGGCAAGAGTTATCTCAAGTGCTCTTCCAGTGCCCATCCTTCTTTTGATAGCATGAGTTTCACCTTGGTTCTACTGCCCATATTTGCAGACACAGAACTCTTGATTCTGACAGAGAAACAAAGGCAGAGTTGGGGGAGGGGAGAAACCTGTGTGTCCAACAAGAACTGTTCACCTTTTTAGTGTTTCCTCATTAAGTCAACTCAAAGACAACTGCACTACTGATTCATGCCTGGAAGATCACAAAATACACCCAGGCAAACAGCCTTGACCAAGGTAGCTATGAGGATAAAAAGAAAGGCATTTTAACAAGCTGTAATGAAAAATATAAATGTCCGTTATGCTTTATTAAAATATTTTAGAGCTCGTTCTCTGGATCATGACTTACACTATCTTAGAATACACAGAAAATGAATTGGGGTTTTCACCTCACTAATCTTATTTGAGAGGCAAATGCAGTTAGCCACATCTAATATTGAAGAATAATTACTGTTTCCTCCTCCAAGACAGAGTGAGACAACAGTATGTGACATGAATAGGAAGCAATCAGAACAAAAATTATACTTTCTTTTACACAGCTGAAGATTCTGCAATTCAGTCTGGCCTCAATTCATCTGCATTTTTCATTATTAACACTACCTCAGAAGAGAGGGAGGCTGTGAAGTAAGACTAGAACATTGGGCTTAAAGTCTATAAAACTAGGCAATCTCAATGTAGTCACTGTAGCCAAGCCTCTCTACCTTTCTGAGGTGTGGTTTCTATCTATGAGGGTCACTGTTTCATAAGCTTGTTAAGAGAATTGTGTATGTGACAGTATGATGAAAATAGTATGTTGTATCATGCTGCTCCCACAACTGCCTGTTCCTGATATTCAAATTATCTTTATGGAAATAAGTCAAACAGCCTTTTAAATTAAACACACACACAGACTCACAAAAATATATTACCCATTTCATATAGGAATTTAACCTTGCTCAAGTATTTTGCAGGTCATCCAACCAGAAGGAAGATTCATACTGCATTTTATTTATAGTGCTTGTACAGCAATAGAAAATAGCATGCCTAGGTAAAGAACTCCTCTGGATACAAACAACATTCTCCACAAGTTTGGTAAGACATGAAAGCACAAAGCCAAAAATCATACCTAAATGAAACCACTGTTGAACAAAACAAGACTGTTTACTAGAGCTAGGCACACAACAACATCCTTGGCTTTGAGATAAATCATATCCTGGGGGGAGAAAATCTTAACTAGTTAAAAGCATAAAAACCATATTCACTCTTGTTTATAAATACACACATTTCTTATAATCAAAGAAATTATGAATTAGCCATCTCCACCAAGTATCTTTTCTTTAAAAACAAAAAGGGAAAAAAGAAAAAAACTATAATACTAATCAAAGTTTTTCCTTCAAGGTTTTCAAAATATGTAGCCTTCACTAGATGTGCTACTGGTCATACAAATATTAATGGTGAAAAGAGAACTTTTTTCTTTCACTAAAAAGAGTTGTACAAAAGCTCTTAAGTCATGTACTTTAATTTGTCTCATCTACCTAAAAAGCTGCCTTCAAATTAACTTAGCTTGAAAGATTAATAGAGCTCTAAGACTTGGAATACTTAACAAGTTAAAAACATTTTGAAAGCTGTGTGCTATCTCCCTGAAAGGATCCAAGACTTACAAATCTAGCTTCAAATATTTTTTCCTTTTTTTTGGGTCTAAGAATGAAAATCTTGATGCAGTAAATGAGCAATGGAGAATTAAGCATGAATTGATTAATCTCACCACATCTAAATTTTACAAAGAGGGGGAAACAATGGCCATTTACCAAACAGATCAAGCTTCAGCACCCCACTGTAACTCAAGCATTATCTTCTGTTGGCTCCAACAAGAACACTCTACCTCTGTGGTCCACCTTCGACTGACTTCCAACTAGATTCAGTCTCCTTGAGGATAAGCATGATTATTTCTCATTCTTCTCATAAAAGCAAGCAGTCACGGATATTTAGTAAGTTTTTGATATTTAAACACAGTACT
Organism: Oryx dammah; assembly: GCF_014754425.2. Lineage (NCBI taxonomy): Eukaryota > Metazoa > Chordata > Mammalia > Artiodactyla > Bovidae > Oryx > Oryx dammah. The sequence continues at coordinate 64,087,721 of NW_024070189.1, read as the reverse complement.
AATTTAAAATAGAACTGTACTATCTCAGATTAGCAAGAACCTTGGGACATCTGTTTTAATTCTAGCTTATAGACAGGAGGACCAAGTGAAGTGGCTGCCTCAAGGTCAGACACAATTACTTGGTGGCAGAAAGACGACTAGTGTCCAGGTCTATCGCACAGTTCGGTGGGCTTCTAATTACATCACTGCTCTCTTGCAATGTTTTCTACACAAATGACTAGTAACCTAGCCAACTGCTGACTCAAAGTCATTATACAGAGTAAGAACTCAACCCTATAAGTCATTAAAATCATCATTTACAGTAGTACCTAAACACTAAGACCTAACACTATACATTAAGTGATCCTTAAAAGTCTATTTCTAAGCCTTTAAAACAAATGTCATCCTCATGAATTAAGGGTCAAGAAGCAACAGAAGACACTGTTACTATTAAAATTCAGCTCAGTGAGATGATGTGCCATCTCATCAACTAAGTTTCTGTCAAAGCTTGGGAATAAACAAATCTGAATTAGACTCACTTAAATTGCAATTACTCACAGAATAGTATCTGAAACAGCCTTTTAGGAGCAAATACATCAAACTCACATTAAACCACAAGTCAGCATAACTGCTGTCTAATAATTACCTTCACTATTCCAGAAAGGCTGACATCCCACAATTCTGTGGAACTAAAATGAGATACTGCAAAGATAATTTTGAGAAGGTTAAGCTGAAGCATTCATGGTGGAGCTCATCATTTTCTCTACTTTAGAAAACTGAATTATAGGACTTAAATCCAACAGGCTACTACCTGTTTCCCCAACTCCGTGGGAAAAATAAATCGGATTAGGTAACTTAAAATGCACTTGCTCAAACAGACTGCAACATTTCAATTTCAACATCTGTGAGATAAATTATTTTAACACTAAACACAATGTCTGGAATACAGTAAAAGCTCAACAGACGTATATTACTACTGCCACTATTTAAAGTCACAAATACACAACTTTTCCAACAAGAAGCTAGGACACAATATTTGCTGCTCTTACAGTTCATGGTGCTCATTTAAAAAATAAATGGCAAAATGCCAAGTACGTTAGGCTCAGAGAAGGGTTTCACACTACCCGATTTGAGTCAGCATCTAAATCATAAACTGACACTTGATTTCCAATCCAAAGTTCCTTATGGAGTATGACTCACCAAATTCTCCATTTCTTCCAACTACGAAAAAGAAGTTACACTCCTCCCTATAACTACCACCTCTGACATTCGTAGGTTAGAGATCCACCCTAAAATTCTTTGAAAACACACCTTAAGTCTCTAGAAGAGACTGCTCGGTGCGTTGAACACAAACCACCCAAGACAGTACTTAAAACTGTGGGGCCTTTATGTAGGACCTGGGATCTGCTCTACAAGCTTGCCTTTCGGGGAGCCTCTGGACAGCTCTGGACCTGAGAATAGGCCAGAGAACCAGTAAAAAGCCTCTTACTCACCTCAGAGAAGAGTTCCAGGCCCCATTCCCAACCCATAGAACCCAAGTTCTTTTACCTAAACCTTCCCCAACTCCGACCCACAGGGTCTAGCTCCCCCCAGCCATCTCGCCCCGCGCCAAGGCAGGGAAGCTCTAAAGCCCCGGAGTTGAGTGAACGGCGCCATTTTAGGCGGCCGTGGCAGCGACAACCAATCCCTGCGCGGGAGGCAGGGGGCGCCGGGTCGCCCGGGAGCCGCCTCCGGGCCGTGCCGGGCGCGGGGCCGGGAGGCTCGGGGGGCCGGGGCCTCCGCCATGTTGCAGCCTCCCCACGGCGGCCTCTTTCTCGGGAAGCCTCTGCCCGCCGCGGCTGCCCCATCCGAGACGCAGCTCACCTTCTCGCAGAGGCTCTTAACCTGGGACTCGGACAGCTGCTTGCACTCGTTCAGCTGCTCGATCCACTGGTCCAGCTCCTTGGTGAACACCTTCTCGTCCATGATGCCACCCGCCCGAACCGGCTACCGCTCCGCGCTCCTCCCGCGCCGCCGCCCGCACACGGGCCACACGCACACGCCGCCGCCGGTTCCCGGGGTATTTGTGAGGGTACTGGCGGTTGCTCGGCGCTAGCGCTGGCCCTCTGGCTCGCCCCTCTGTGCTCGGCCACCGGCCCCTGCCCTCCTCTACTCGCTCTAGCCCCGAAGCTCTGCTCTCTGTAATGGCGGCCGCCGGCGTGGTGACGTCACGCCCGGCGTCAGGAGGCGGCAGGGTGCGGAGGGGTAGAAGGGCCGGGACCGGAGCTGCGCCAGCCACGATCCGCCGCCAGACTCGCGAGGTAGGGCTCGACGCGCAGGCGCAAAGCCTCCCGCTGGTTACTGAGGCACCTTGGCCTTTAGGGCGTGGCCCTCTAGCAGGGAGGGGCCGAGGGAAGGGAAGTCCGAGACCGAGCAGGGGCCTGGCTTGCTGCTGAGAAGTAGGCTAATCCCAGAGCACTAAATCCTGCGTTGCGCGGGCGTGAACGTGGCGCAGGCGCGGTTGGGATGGGAGGATGGATCCTTGCAGCTGGAGACTTTTTCCCTAAGGTGATACCCTCGGCCTTTCACCTGGCGACTAAAGTCAAATTAAGGAAACTAGAAATGCGATCGCATGGCTCCTGCATGATACAACAGTACTGAATTGCGTGGAATTCTTGCATCTTGGGGGCAAGAATGGGCGCCGAGTGGTAGCGTGGTTGGAGTAGCCACTTCCTCCTCCGGGCGCGGTCGGCACCTTGTAATTAGGTCACTCGTAGGCGGAGGAGGGTATACCTGTCTGGGGAAGGCCGCGCGGTGCACCTGATTCCCCCCTCCCCCCACGCCGCACACACCTGTCCCCAGGCCTAGATGTCTCTTCCGGCCCAATAGCTGGGGGCTCGTAGCACTCCTGGCTCCGCACGCGCCGCGAAGCCTCTCCCCTTGTAGCGTCTCTCCCCAGGTGTGCGTCTCCCTCCGACTCCAGCTATTCCAGGGAAGGAGAAACGCTCTCCCGCAGAGTGGGCAAACCGCTCCGCCCACTCTGGCCTTCATTCTCAAGGGAAAGCCGCGAGGAGGTGAATGCACCCGTCCTGCCCGAGACCCTGTTAGAAGCAGCTAAGATCCGCGCTTTAAAGGAAGCTCAGATACCTTAGGGTCGGACCTCCGTCTGGCTATGAATCTCTTTGAGATTTATGAAATGTTTTCCCATTTCGTTGTCCCTGCATTCACAGAAATATCTGGCTCCGTAGAGTGCCAACTATGCGCTAGATCCATGCCTGGGAGACAGAAGGATCACCCAGACAGACAAAATATCTTACCCTGGTGGAACATGTATTTTCCCAACAGTAGTTCCTAGAATGGTCTGGGGACAGATAGGCAGAAGAGCTATTATGGTGTCCACAGCACCTGAGAGACAGCTTTCTAAAGGACATTAAACCTTAAAGGGCAAGGCCAGAACTGAACCTAGTCCCTGTCTTCTAGACTCCTTACCCCCATAGCAGCTGACCCAAGCACTCAGCAAAGTGCCCTGAGGACGTCAGGCCGACCTCCGAACGGCAAGGCTGTAGAAGACCGTGGAGGGTAGATCAGTCAATATGCGACTAAAAATTCTTCATCCAAAGACAGCCTGCTTGGCGAAGCTGACTCACTTGGTCTACCCGGGGCTGGAAATTGCAATTTCGCTTTCCCAATTTCTGACTATGTTTTGCAAGTAACATCCTCAAACACAGAGGATTGTAAGAGTTAAGACCATGTGGAATGAACGGAGGGAAAAAGAGCATTACTTGGTGTCCATAATTATAAAGCCATGCCCAGTGTGCTATCTTATTTACCACTACCCTGTATTTGTGTGAAAAGGGGTCCTGTCTCATAGGGCAAGAAGCAGACTGGCACTCAGAAAAGAGAAGGGACTTGCCCAAGGTACTGCTCAAGATTTAAAACTTCATACTTCCAAGTGCAAGGTGTCAGCCACACTCACACAACTGACCTCTAAAGATTGAAATATGGAGCAAGGTCAGTATAATTACCCTTTGCCTGAGTTTTCTTATCTAAAAAGGTGGAGGTGATGCTAGTTTGGCAGATTAAAAAGTATTGAGTGCCCAGTATGTGCTAAAATTATAATGAGTGGGCTTTTCCAAAATGCTGTGAGCTCCTTGTTGGTAACATTAATGTAGGTATTATTTTCTCTTGACGTGTATGACCTGGGTCACCACCACCACAAAAAGGGAAGATATAATTATATATACTTAAAACATCCTGCCAAATAATTAGATGCCATGACTTAACATCTTAAGGAATGAATTCTAGGAAGCTCTTATTAGCATTCAAGCAGTGAAGTAAAGCATATATGATTATAAACAGTACAGAACTAAATCAGAATATCATTTCCTTAGAAGAATTTTTTTTTTCTCTGTAGAATTGAAAATAGCCAATGGATCTGAAAATTCAGCTTGATTTATCTGATCTTGGCTAATTAGACCTGACTGTCTCAATTCTAGAGCTGAGGAATACCTGAAACAAAAAATTAAAAGCAAGCTGAAAAGAATTGTCCTTTTTATTTCTTGGCAAAAACCAGAGGACGAATAAAGCAAATATGCTTTAAAAAAGATCTTTGCCCAGATGGCAAATTCAGTATACAATGAATCTGAGTGTTGCCTAAACATAGCTACAAATAAAAATCATCTGATGATGGGGGCAGGATATGAGGAAGATAACCTTGAGCAAATAGCTTTATAAAAGGCACTCTTAGTCAAGATATAAAAATTGACATTAAACTCCCCTGGCGACTCAGACGGTAAGAAGTCCACCTGCAATGCAGGAGACCTGGGTTCGATCCCTGGGTTGGGAAGATCCCCTAGAGGAGGAAATGGCAACCCACTACACTATTCTTGCCTGGAAAGTCCCATGGCTGGAGGAGCCTGGCAGGCTACAGTCCACGGGGCTGCAGGGTTGGACATGAGTGAGCGACTATGGAGAAGAAATGAAAAGTATTTTATTTGTTGGTACTTCTCCTGGCCGTGGGTTAGGGTTATTTCGTTGTTTCTTCCAGTTCTCTGACTTCTGAATTTACTAAGACAGAAAGTTGGGCTGTATAGGCAAGAAATAGCATCTGGAATCAGATGGATCAACTTTGAATTCTGGTTCTGCAGCTGCCTAAATGTGTAAGGTTAGGTAAGCTATCTAACTTTTCTGAGTTTTCTAATCCATAACGTGGGGATCATTTTAATAACCAAATAAGAGGATTTTCCTGAGAATTAAATGAAATTATAAATGTAATACACCAAAAAGTATATAATAAATATCCAGTAAGTATTATTTCTAAGTGGTCTCTGATTCTAAATATCCTTTAGTGTCAGTTGGAGCCCTTCAATGCCTGCCGTGAAATACATAGTGGTCTTTGGAAACAAAACGACTGTCAAAAACACCATGTAGGGACTTCCCTGGTGGTCCAGTGGTTAGGACTCCACACTTCCACTGCAGGGGGCCCAGCTTCAATCCCTAGTTGGAAATTAAGATCCCGCAAGCTGCGTGTCTGATAGGTTTTTCCACACAATACCATTGTGGAAAATGAGGAAGTGGGAGGAAGTCCAAGGAAAGAGAGAAGAGATGGAACAAAAACTACATCCTCTCTCTTTCCCTGCCAGCAAGCAAATGATCAGAAAGTTTGTTGTACAAAGAGTAAGTCACTTAGGAATAAATCCAAGAATTAATTCATCAGCTATGCTCCTTTCAGCTAGAATCTTCTACCTGAAAAAGGTGCCATATCTGACAACACGCTCTTTGCAGCAAAGCCTTCTATGTCCCAGAAACCTCAAAACAGACCCAAGAAGTCAACATCTTAGTGGCTCTGCCTGTGAGAAGCCTGCCATGCTCTGATCGACTGGGCCTGTCCAACTACCAGAAGATTTCTGCACTTAGAATATGCAATGATGCTTTTGCATCTATCCCTATTCCTCTCCTTCCTGGTTTCCCCCCAAAATTAAATTTATCTTGCCTTTTCACCTGAAATTAGAATTTGATAGGTGTGGCCCAAATTTTGTGACCAGGAACTTTGGCACAGAAATAAATCAGCCGTTTTCCTTAGCTACTGTAGTTTGGCTAAAGAAAAAAGAGAAATGACCATGTGCCCCAGGAATGTCCATGACATCCAGATACCATTCTCAGTTACAGAGAAAATATTTTTTTCTGTTAAAGGGAAAAAAAACAATCTGAAATGGAAAGCAAATGTCATCACTCTGAAAGGCTGGGTAAACCTGAAGAATACTGTCATCAACTTTGCAGTTATTAAAAATCTTATCATAGAAGTATGTTTATTGACATAGAACATTATGTGCAAGATATTTTAAGTGAAAAAAGTGCCTTTATAAAATAGCATGTATGATATAGTCCTAATTTTATTAAATATATACTATAAGTATCTGATTATAAGAGGCTTTAGAAAGATATACAGTGAAGTATTAATAACAGCAGTTGCTTCTAATGAGCAGAACTGTTTTTTATTTATTTATTTTGGCCATGCCAGCAGCTCCAGGCCCCCTTGCAGTGGAGGCACAGAGTCCTAACCATTCAACCATCAGGGAACTCCCTTTTATTTTCTTTTTACTTGATTCTCCTGTAATGAAAACATTGCTTTTATAATTGTGAAAAGAAAATCATATTATCCGAGTAAACATCACAAAGCACCTTTTAGGGGCATTGCAAGCCCAGAGTACATGTAGCCAACAGTTCTGGTAAATATTCCACTGTGCCCCGGAATATTACTCAAGGGCCCCCACTTTCTTGTGAAAAGAAGTCTTGTCTCTCCTGTGACCTTCTCAGAAGTTCTCACAAAGTATTTCAATATGGCCTTTTTCCTGCCTTACCTCTCACTCAAAGCTCTTCTCCTCAGCTCTGTGGACCCCTTCTTCCCCTAGACCCATGCTGTGCTCATCCATTCCATTCCTACTTTGACCTCTTTGTTCAGCCTGTCCCTGCTTTCCAGATAGCCCCTTGTAGCTACATGAACCCTACTCAAGCCCCGTGTCCTCTGAGGAGTCTTCTCTGAGGACTGTAGATTTCTCTTGATTGGAAGTGCCTAGCCCCAGAATCTAGTGGAACCTCAGACCTGGCACTTATCAGAGTAGAGATGTATGAATAGAGGACTTATTGGTGAGCCTATCGGAGGTATTCCCTAAAGACTCCCAGAAACACTGCCGAGGAGGGGGACATTTTGCGGGAGGCCAGAGTAAAAAAAATCTTGTTCTTTATTTTCCAGATCATGCTAGGCAAAATTTAGAAGTCAGATTCCCCAAAGAAGGTGGATTTGCAAGCATAGAGACATCTAAACAGGGCTTTCAAGTTCATTTGCAAAAATAGAATAGGACCATACTGCTCTCATGTCTGATGGAAAGAAACAAACTTTCCCCTTACAGAGTGTTTGTACTCTAAACACCAGGTAAGGAGACCCCTTGATTACCAGGAACTTATGTGCTCCTCTTTAAGTTCTCATTGTGGCGTATGGTAGTGGAATTGGGTCCACAAACAGGAGAATGACCAGTGTGTGCAGAAAAGAGAAAACTGATGGATAATTTACTGCCTGCATGTTGACAGTTGTTTCTTAGGGGAGGGATGCTTATCAGCTGTCTCTGTCTTTGGAGGAACAAGCAAGAGGAAATGAACTGCTATCCTGTAGTAACAATTATAAAGTGAAAGTTGTTCAGTCGTGTCTGATTCTTTGTGCACCTATGTACTATAGAGTCCGTGGAATTCTCCAGGCCAGACAACTGGATTGGGTAACCTTTCCCTTCTCCAGGGGATCTTCCCAACCCAGAGATCAAACCCATTGCAGGCAGATTCTTTACCAGCTATGCCACAAGGGAATTCCAAGAATACAGGAGTGGGTAGTGAATCTTCCCAACCCAGGAATCAAACCGAGGTCTCCTGCATTGCAGGCATATTCTTTACCAACTGAACTATCAGGGAAGCCCAACAATTATAAGGCCAGCATTAATTAAGCACTATGTGTCAGGTACTCTTCTAAATGTTTTATATGTCTTATTTAATTTATTCCTCACCACTCGTGAGGCAGGTACTATTATTATCCTCTTTTTACAGATGATGAAACTGAGGCACAAAGGGATTAAGTAACTTGTATAATCTAAAATAACTGGTATTAAGTACCCAAACTCTTAACTCCTGGAGAGCCTTTAGCATCAGATCACAAGTAATTTTCACAAAAGGAAGAACTTGACCACCCAACCATCTGACATTTTCAATGCCTAGCTGTCTCCAAGAATAGAGTCCTTAAAGACTGCAGCTTAGGGAGTGGCCTGTGGTTCAGCCCATCACATCAATCCTACTCCCTAAACGCGTCCATCCCATCTCCTCCTCCACTGTCTCCTTGTACCATGCCCTTCTGCTCTCCTTCCTTCTGATGTACCCTCTTGTTCTCTTTCTTTCTCTATTCCTTCATTTCCAGCCTGTTGGGATAACCCATTGGCACCGTCTGGCTGCTCTTATGGCAGTTAGGGGCTTCCTCGGAGAATCCGCCTGCCAATGCGGGAGATGCGGGTTCGATCCCTGGGTCAGGAAGATCCCCTGAAGAAGGAAATGGCAACCCACTCCAGTATTCTTGCCTGGGAAATCCCATGGACAAAGGAGCCTGGAGGGCTACAGTCCCTGGGGTCGCAGAGTCAGACATGACTTAGTAACTCAACAATAACAAACGGCAATCAGAGTCAAATAGGCTTCTGGTCCCTGAGCTACACCTTTTCAAGCCATCTTCTTTGGGAATAAAGTCCTTTCCATTCTTAGGCTGAGCACAGGCAGCCTAAAAAGCAATAAGAAAAAAGACCAAGTTATTCTGCAAACAATTCGCCCAGCTCATTCCCCATGTCAGGGAGTATTAGTTGCCCAGATTGTTTTGTCCTGCCTTTAAGTCAAGTAAAAAACTCAATGTGAACTGCACTGCCCTCCTCCCAGGAGCCAACTGAAGTGCAAGGAAAAGTAAGCTGGCCTCATCTCCACTTCTGCCATCAACAGTTATGACTGAGTACATCCTTTACTACTGGTTTCCCCATCCAACAATGTAGAGATTAGACGATACTGGCGATTTGTGGGTGAATTCAGGAGGCCCCATCAATTCCTAAAAGATAATGTATAGGAATTTTTTTAATTAAAAATTTTATTGATAATTTTAGATTCATATGCAGTTGTAAGAAATACTAGAGATCCCAGTTTCCCCGTGGTAGCATCTTGTACTATAGAAGTACACAATGGGGATATTGATATTCATAAAAACCTATCTATCTTATTCAGATTTTCCCAGTTTTACATGCATTCATTTGTGTAGTTGTTGGTGAGTGTTTGTGTATTTACTGCTATACAGTTGGGGATTTTCTTTTTCATGTGTTTTCTGGGGAAGGGCTCTCCAGTATCAGAGATGCAAAATGGGGATTGGTTCCCAGCTCTGGGAATTCTAGAAGACCACACCCCAAACCTCTATAGCTCTCTGTTCCAACAGCAACACTTAATTAGGACTTACCACATGGCACGAATAGGAATGTATGTTGGGGAGAGTTGACAGAAAGAGATGCAAGGAGAGCAGGAAAACCAAGTGGTATATAACACCGTCCACTGAGCTATGCTCCAGCAGGGGAAGACAGTCCAACAGGTAAACAAGTCATTCATTAGACATTTATAGAAGAGAGATGGCCTTGTTGCTTGAGGCAGCTTGGTAAGTATTTCCATGAAGCTGATGCTTGAGCTACATGTTAAAAAATAGTCCAGAATTCTTCAGCAGAGAACTGTTAAAATCCATTCTCTTTTTAAAAATTCATTCCTTCTTAAATCATATCTATTCTAGATATTTTGGAGAAAACATAAGAAAACATGCCTACATTTGTTTATTCTACAATATTAAGGTGTCAGATTCTTCAACTCCTGTGTGTTGGTGTTGAAGCCAAGGGATTTTTTCCCCCGAGCCTATTTTCCACTGTCTTGTCCAAACTGGATATCAGATCCTGCTGACTTAGTTTGAGAAAGGCATTTTATCTCTGATGCCACGATCACATCAGAGCTTATATTTAAAGCATGAGTGATGATAAGAGACCGCAGCTAAGTCCCTGGCCCTGTCCCATGCCTAGAGCACCCTCTTCCTCTTTACCAAAGGGCTCTGGATGCCAATCCTAGTGCAGTGGCTCATGGGAGTCAGAGCTGGCCAGAGCCATGAACAAAACATCTCTGCTCCCCAACCATTTCTCCAATCAGTGGGATCTCCTTTTCCACAAGGGCTCATCAGAAATCCTCAGGAGTGGGTGCCCTGGCTCCCCCATGTCTGCCCTCCTTAGGTTCAATAGTTGGCTCCCTTGTGTTGGCTCTGACTCAGGCACCCCTTGGGGTCTTTTCTCTATACGGATTTCAGGTCCACATCAGACTGTTTAGTTCCCAGTGCTGTTCTCAGGAAGATCATTCTCTGGTGGAGCCATCCCTCTGCCAGGAAGATCACGATCCTTCTGTCAAGCCCACTCTTTGAAGAGCCCCCTAGAAGCCTGATTCAAGGCACTACTTCTTAGAACCTCTGTATCCTCAGGCAAGTTATTTAACCCCCTAAACTTCAGTATCTTCATCTGTAAGACAGGGATAATAATACTGCCATTCTCACAGGGTTATTTTAAGCTTTAAATAAATTAACCCATGTAAAGCTCTTAGCACATGACAAATATTCGATCTATATTAGCTACTATTATTAAAATCCATCTTTATAGTAAAATTATTTATGATTGTAAAGGAATTAATGATCACTGTAGAAAATTTGTGAACTACTTAAGTGTTTAGGGAAAAAAATAATTGTGACATCTAGGGAACAGTAAATCATTTTGATGTATAATCTTCCCAGTTTTCTCTGTGTGTGTGTACATATATATACTAACAGGATATTTTAAAAAACTCGGTTCATATTGTGTGTCTGTTCTGTAACCTGTTTTATTCATCTGATACATAGTATTTTCTCACATATTTAAATACTCTTAGAATATTTTGAAAAGACTACCTTTTTCAAGCATAGAGATATAACCAAATTTATCCAACTAATCCCTTAGTTTGGTAGTTAGATTGTTTCCTATTTTTATGTTTATAAATACAATGATAAATTCTTGTTCATAAATTTTTATGTGCAACTCTGTCTATTCCTTGAAATAAATATTTAGAAACAGAATAACTGTGCCAATTATTAATAACTCCAGTGACATTTTTGGAACTGTTTGTTTTACGCTAATGTCAGGTACACAGAATTGGATTAACCACAACCCTTGGTTTGTGACATTATCATAATTGTTACTGGATGGCCTGATTTTGTTAATATAGGTGGTAAATTAATCTTAATAATGTAATCAGGACCTGTCAATCGAGAACCCAAAACAAAAACTAGGACTTCAACAATAACCAATATTTAACTCATAAGGCCTTCCCCCTCATTTCCCTGTGCTCCCCAACCAAGAGGACCATTCTGCTTCCGATGTTCGTGTTACCTGGGTTTACTGTATTTTGTATTATTCTTACAGAGTAATTTTAAAAATTTGTTCTTAGCTTTCTTTTTTTAATTTTTATTTATTTAATTTTGGCTATGCTTGGTCTTGGATGCTGCGCATGGGCTTTCTCTAGTTGCAGTGAGCTGGGGCTACTCTCTAATTGTGGTGTGCTGGCTTCTCTTATTGTGGAGCACAGGCTCTAGAGCACAATAGAGCACAGGCTCTAGAGCACAAGCAGGCTTTGGTGGTTGTGGCACACGGGCTTAGTGGCATATAGAATCTTGCCTGTGGCATATAGAATCTTCCCACGCCAGGGACTGAACCCATGTCTCCTGCACTGGCAGGCAGACTTCTAACCACTGGGAAAGTCCTGTTCCAAGCTTTATAAAAATGATATCATGCTGTATGTAATCTTTCAGGATTTTTTTTTCCACTTAATATTACTTTGCTAAAAAATTTATCCACATCATTACATTCCACTGTAGTTCGTTTTGGCTGGTGTAAAATACCCCAGTGCATAAATACACCAGAGTCCACCACTCACTCTCCTGCTCACGGGCAAGTGCATTGTTTCTAAGATTTAGACCTTGTTCACGTCGCTGCTGTGAACATAACCATAAATGTCCCCTGCTGAACTTGTACAAGAGTTTGTCTACGGAACCAGTTTATACTTCCTCCAGCTGTAGATGAGAGAGCCTCTGGATCTACCTCCTTTGCTATATCGTGGATCCGTCTTGTCAGATTGCTTTCCAGTTGGCTGGGTCAATCTATCTCCTAGTAATATATAAGAATGCCATTTCCCCAAACTCTTTCTGACCCTAGAGATCAAGTTTTTGACCATTTGACAGGAAGGAAAAAAAAAAAAATCTCCCTGCTGTTTACCTCTGTGGCAAGGTACTGATTCTGCTAAAAGCTGAGAGAGAAGGGGTTTGGCTCAGAGAACTGTTTCCAGTCTGATAACTTCAGTGACATTTCTGGGACTGAATCCCCAGTGGCTCAGCTGCTGTCCCATGTCCTGAAAGAGGTGACACAGTTGCACAGAGGGGTGAGGGGCCAGGACGGGAAATGAGCCCAGTTTACCACAGTGTGCGTTTGTCTCTTGGTCCCAGCCTCTGCCAGCGTCACATGACTCCTCCTTGATGAAGCAGGCAGCATCTCTCCCCACCCCCTCCCAAGAAATGCCAGGATAGTGCTACCCTTTGTTGTTTGAATTGAGAAATTTAAACCTCTTTCCCTGCTCTGCAGTAAAAAGAACTTTCTATTTTGGGCTTAGTGACATAGCCAAAACCAAGCAGAGAGCAGCAGGCTGCAGCATGAGTTAATAGTCTTCCTTGAAGGAGAGAACTCACATGCAAACAGAAGGACCTTCCAAAAAAATGTCATCTGCATAGCAACATGCAGCCGTGTTTTCTGCTGACAGATACATTTCAAGGTTCAAAATCAAACATTATCTAACCTTCAGAGTAAGCTGATGAATGAATCCTGAACAATCAGGTTTCTTAATTCACATCAATTTGTCAGGATCCCCTCTGTGTACCTAATACTGGGTATTGTCAGGGAGAATTTTGTCTTTAAGGGGAATTCTAGCCACCAAAAATTATACTAATTTGAGTATAAACATGTACCTAAAAATATGCTTTCCTCTGCTAGTCCACTTCTCTGCCTGAGATCTCCACATGAGTGTAGGATCCTGGGTCTCCAGAAGTACACAGAGATCATGTTTGTAAGAGAAGCAATCTATTTAAACCATTGGCATCTGTTAGCACAAAACCACAGCCTGGAAGACTAGAACAGAGGACCTAACATCCTCTCTTTTGTCAAACTGTTTCTTATGGGAATTTTCAAATATGTACAAGAGGAGAAATAATAATATAATAAATCCTCATGTACCGATCACCTGGGGCTTCCCAGGTGGCACTAGTAGTAAAGAACCTGCCTGTCAATGCAGGAGACATGAGAGACACAGTTTCAATCCCTGGGTCGGGAAGGTACCCTGGAGAGGGGCGTGGCAGCCCACTCTAGTATTCTTGCCTGGAGAACCCCCTGGACAGTCCAGGGGGCTGCAGTCCATAGGGCCACACAGAGTCAGACACAACCGAAGCGACTTAGCCTGCATGCACACACCTATCACTTGGCTTCAGTGATTATCAACATATGGCACTCTTGTTTCATCAATACCACCCCAACCTCTATTTTAAAATCAATTTAAACCAAATCAGAGATACTTTCATAGTTAAATACTTCTGTTTTTATCTGTAAGAAATAAGACTTTTTCCAATAACTACTGTATCACACTTTTTTAATGAATTCCTTTTTTTTTAAAATCAGTAATTCCTTACTATTATCTGGTATCCAATGAAAAGTCTTATTACCCTAATTTTCCTAAGAATCTTTCTGTAATGCTTTATTCTAGTCAGGAACCAAACCATGTCATTTGTGTTTGTTGATACGTCACTTCTGTCTCTTTCAGTTGTTACTTCTAAAAAATTTAATTTATAACGGTTTCCCTTTCTTATTGCTCTACTTTTTGGGATTGTTGAAGATGATAGGGTTTTTAGTTACTACTGCTGTGTAACATGGAGAAGGCAATGGCACCCTACTCCAGTGTTCTTGCCTGGAGAATCCCAGGGACGGGGGAGCCTGGTGGGCTGCGTCTATGGGGTCACACAGAGTCGGACGTGACTGAAGCAACTTAGCAGCAGCAGCAGCTATGTAACAACTCACCCCAAACTCAGTGGCATCAAACCACCACGAGTTTGTGTTCATGGATTCTATGTGTCAGGAATTCATAAAGGGGACCATCACAGTGGCTTCTCTCTGCTTTTATCTGTGTGGGCCTCAGCTGGAGAGATTCGAAGTCTGGTGATGACTTCATAAGTGGGAGCTAGAAGCATCGAAGGCTTGTTCTCGCACATGTCTGATGTCAGAGCCTGGAGCACTCAAAAACTAGGACCGCTGGCCAGAGCACCCACATTCAGCCTCTCCACATGGCATGGCTTTCCTCGGCATCCTCAGACTTCGTACACAGCAGTTGAAAGCTCTGAGTGCAAGGAAGGGTTCTGGCCAACAGGGTGGGTGCTGTATCACTTTTTATGACCTAAACCCCAGAAATCAGCGTCACTTTTGCCGTGTCCTGTTGGGTTTTGGAGTGAGTCACTAGCTCACCCAGACTTCAGGAGGGTGAAATCAGTTTCCACCTCTAGAGAGTCAGGGGCAGAGTTCCAGAAGAGCATGTGGGATGGGAGACATGTTGCTCTACTTGGTGATTAGGATGGTCAGTCAAGCCTGCCTTTCCTAGACCAACCAGCAAACAGTGGCGATAACCCAGCAGAGAGAGACAGAGAGAAGTCTATTTGTTCACAGGGCTGTGTGCTACAGTTGTGTGGATTGTGCCCTGAACAACAGAGAGGGCCAGTGGGACTATAACCCAGCTCCACTTGCCACACCTGTGCCTGACTGTGGGGTTGTACCTTCAGGAAGAGGCACATTTCTAATATACATAAGACATCAAAGGGGGAAGAGGTGTCTTTGAATGGATGGTAAAAGATCACTCAACCTGGGAATTCCCTGGCAGTTCAGTGGTTAGAATTCTGCACTTTCACTGCAGAGGGCGCTGGTTTGATCCTTGGTCAAGGAACTAAGATCCCACAAGCCTTAAGGCTTGGCCCCACCCCCCCAAAAAAAGATCAGTTTAATTTATGCTTGAAAAATAAGTGAACATGTTAGTCGCTTAGTCATGTTTGACTCTTTGTGACCTACTAGACTCCTCTGTCCATGGGTTTCTCCAGGCAAGAATACTGGAGTGGGCAGCCATTCCCTTCTCTAGGGGATCTTTCTGACCCAAGGACCAAATCTGGATCTCCTGTACTGCGAGGAGATTCTTTACCTTCTGAGCCACCAGGGAACCTACTGAACACATGCTAATTTGGAGAATGTTAGGTCTTTTTTTTTTTTTTGCTTTAAGTTGTACACACAGTTGACCAAGAAATATCTCAAAAATAAAAATTATATATTATTTATTTATTGGTTGTGCTGGGTCTTCATTGCCTTGCCCAGGCTTCTCATTGAGGTGGCTTCTCTTGTTGCCAAGCATGGGCTCTAGGGCAAGTGGGCTCAGTAGTTGTGGCACATGTACTTAATTCCTCCTCGGCATATGGGATCTTCCTGGAATCAGGGATTGAACCTGTGTCCCTGCATTGGCAGGCAGATTTCTTATCCACTGTACCACCAGGGAAGTCCCCAAGTTAGTGTTTTTAAATGGTGAAAGTTTTTAGAGCTAGGTACTTTATGACTGCATAGGTCTGGGATGATCTAGACCTATATCTGAAGAAGTCAAGACACTGTATTCCAGTGACTGAGGGTCCAGTCCGACCCATCCACTGCCACCCTTGGCTGGATGCAAAAAGTGGATGCAGGATTTATGAGAAACCAGACCAAACAGAACTGAGGATTTGGCAAGGCTCCAGGCACTCAATTTCATTTATTTTTTAACTTACTATGGCTTTGGTGCTGAGTGTTAATCACACTTTTCAGTTCACAGGACATTATACTCTAACTGGTCCATACAAGGCTGCACTTTTAAGTATACACACATTTATTTCCTCTTATGCCCATGTCTCACTCCTGTTCTTCTTCCCACAAGCAACTGCTATATTTTATTTATTGACCCTGCTGTGTGGCATGCAGGATTCCGACCTAGGATCAAACCATGCCCCCTGCAGTGGAAGCACAGAGTCTTAACCACTGGACCCCCAGGAAAGTCCCATGCAACCATTTTAATATCCTTAATTCTATTTTTGGCTGGTATGTGTTCAAGGGAGTGTGTGTCGCCTGGTTTGCATGCATTTCCATTTACATCAATGACTTTGTGAGAGAGATCTCATTGTACCTTACTTTTTCCACTTTGCCCTTCATTTTTGAGGCCCATCCACTGTCATGCCCACTCCAGTCCACCATTCCTGATTGCTGCAGACACTCTACCACGTGCGCACACTGCACGTGGCCTCTCTGCTCCCCATTAAACGGGCACTCCCAGAGCTTCCAGCTTCCCACTACCCAAAACAAAGATGCCATGGGACTTCCCCGGCTTTCCAGGAGACTCTGTGTTTCCAATGCAGGGGCTGTGGTTCTGTCTCTGGTGGGGGAACTAAGATTCCCACACACTGCATTGTATGCCCAAATAAATAAATCAACTATACTTCAATAAAATACATTAAAAACAAGAAATTATTATGTCATCTGAGATGACTAATCAAGAAGAAATGGACCCAAATTAAGGTAAGGGAGATTTAATTTGGGTCCTGATGAAGTATTTTACAAAAGGGGAAACACAGACTGGACTAGCCATGGGCAGGAGGATGAGGACGTCAACTCATTCCAAAGCCCTTGAAGCAACAGCAGAGCAGGACACCTTGCGTAGTCTGGACTAGAGGCATGCTGTCTGCAGTCAGGGGAGACCAAGGTGCCTTTCAGACCAGGCAACACTCCTGCAGAGTGGCTAGACGCTCTAGCGAGCAGGAGTTTTCATTTTTAACAACTGAACAAGAACCTCTTCCTAGAGGAAAAAGGAGGGCTGAGAGCCTGGCTAGGATTCCAGGAGCTCAGACTACCTGTTCCGTCTGCTGTCTGGAATCCCTGGAGCATGGGCCTGTTCACTACTCACTTTTTTAACCACTCACAGGGGCCAAGGGGAATCTTAAAATATTAATGTCCATTTAGCAGAAGAAATTTTCGAATCATCCAATCTTAACCTGTTGTATCATAACCATATTTGCCAATTATCCATGCAGAACTGCTATGAAAGGTTTCTTCTAAAGAAAACTTCCTGGAGGTATTGAACAATGTTGGACACAGAAGAAAGGAGATCACAGTAGTACCCAGTGAGCTTCTAGGAGAACACAGATAAGCAGGTCCAGCCTAATAACCAGCAGCTCCCCAGTTCTCAGCAGGGGCCCAGCACACACATGAGAAAGTATCCCCCTGTTGCCTCAGCCAACGGCTAGGAAATCTTAGCTCTGCATACCAAGCTCCTTAAACAATGATAAATCTGCTTCACTTCCTCCTTTATTTTCTAACCAAGAGTTGCAGTTTCTGTGTGGAGGCCAGAAAGGACTGACGACGTCATGACTTTCTCACAGCAGTTCGCTCCGTCATCTTAGCAGTTGCTTAAGAGGTAAGTCACTTTCTTTGAACTTCCTTTTGAAAGCCAAAACTAGAGATTATAGTTCTCAAATGGGGTACTCAATCTATCCCTTGATTCCTATCAGACTAAAACTTTCAAAACAAACCTCCAAGGTGCATCTCTAGGACCTGGGTGGAGGTGGGGAGCTGGCCGGTGGAACTGAGACCTGGCATCTGCTGTGAGCCCTGCACATTCAGGGCCTTTGGCAACCTTTACAATGATGTTCTGACCGTTTTCAGCAATAACATTTTCTAGAACTCTATGCTAAAAGAGGTAAAAGGGCTACAGTGGCTACAGAAGACTTCTGGAAGCAACTTCACCTACTCAGAAGAGTCAGAACTGTGTTGTAGCCACACAAATAAGAAACAAGACTCAGGGTTGTGGGCACAGCCACCTGGGGACAGGTTTGTGGTCTCTTCCACTTAGGAAGGCTTCCCTGGTGGCTCAGAGGTTAAGGCGTCTGCCTGCAATGCAGGAGACCTGGGTTCGATCCCTGGGTCGGGAAGACCCCCTGGAGAAGGCAATGGCACCCCACTCCAGTACTCTTGCCTGGAGAATCCCATGGAGGGAGGAGCCTGGTAGGCTACAGTCCACGGGCTGCAGAGTCGGACATGACTGATCGACTTCACTTTCACTTTCACCGCTTGGGAATGAATTTCAGGACAACCATTGGTTAACAGAAGAACACTGCTGCCATTCCCATCCGTTTCCCTCCTTTCCCGCCCCCTCTCCCTTCTTAGAATCATTCTGAGACTAGATTATTTCTGTTTCCTGTGTGTGTGCTTAGCTGCTCAGTCGTGTCTGACTCTTTGCAACCCCATGGACTGTAGCCCACCAGGCTCCTCTGTTCATGGGATTCTCCAGGCAAGTATACTGGAGTGGGTTGCCATTCCCTTCTCCAGAGGATCTTCTTGACCCAGGAATCGAACCCACATCTCCTGCATTGCAGGCAGAGTCTTCACTGTCTGAGCCACCAGGAAAGCCCTATTTCTGTTTTACAGAAAAAAAAAAGTCATGTCTCCCCCTTAACTTCAGAATGAGTGTTGGTGACTGAAGCAAACTCAGCAGTTTCTGATGCATAAACCAACATTTAGATAATTAACCATCCCGTTGCAAGTCTTTTGAAAAATATTGGCTTACACTCTGATCGCCTATCTTTTAAAAGTTTTATCATTCTTGGAAAATCATAGTGCTCAGGGCTATGGAGTGAGGGGCTGGTTACATGGAATGTCCTGCTGTGATGAGATTACTAACCTAATGAAAGAGACAAGCCAGAGGTGAAAAAACTATAGAAATAAAGATAAAAGACTCAGATAAATGCATAGGAAACTAAGCACAGGTCTATAGAGTTAGTATAGCCTTAGAGGCAGGTGGCGGACAGAATAGTGCATAATGCACAACAAAGAGAAATTACTGGACGTGCACATTTTTCTAGAAACAATTCACACCATTTCTCCTTTTTAACTACAATGAAAGTGAAAGTGAAGTCGTGTCGGACTCTTTGCGACCCCGCGGACTGTAGCATATCAGGCTCCTCTGTCCATGGGATTTTTCAGGCAAGAGTGCTGGAGTGGATTGCCATTTCCTTCTCCAGGGGATCTTCCCGACCCAGGAATCGAACCCCGGTCTGCCGCATTGCACGCAAACGCTTTACCATCTGAGCAGGGAAGCCCCTTCACTACAATGTTCAACCCCAAATCTAAACATTGCTAATTCTGCCCTCTACATAAAGACTGCTCATTTTAAAATTATGTATAATTTAAAACATATAAATAGTAGGCTTTTTATAAAGATAGTTATTATTCACTAATTTATATAGTGAATAATATAATGATTCCCCGTGCACCCATTCTCCAGCATCAACAATCATCAACTCCTGGCTATTATTATTTTGTCTCCCCCCACACACACACTGATTCCCCTCCATCCTGTGCCATTTAAAAATTTTGTTTGTTTGTTTTACTTTTGGCTGTGCTGGGTCTTCACTGCTGCGCAAGCTTTTTCTCTAGTTGCGGCCAGTGGGGGTTCCTCTCTAGTTTCGGTGTGTGGCTTCTCCCTGCCGTGGTTTCCCTTGCTGCGGAGCACAGGCTCTAGGGCACTTGGGTTTCGGTAGTTGTGGTTCCTGGGCTCTAGAGCACAGGCTCAGTAGTTGGAGCATGAGGACTTAGGTGTTCCATGGCAAGTGAGATCTTCTCAGATCAGGGATCAAACCCACGTCCCCTGCGTTGGCAGGCAGATTCATTCTCACTGAGCCACGAGGGAAGTCCTCCTGTGCCATTCTGAAGCAAATTCTAGGCACTGTAGAATTTCTTTAAAAATTTTTTTTTATTATAAAATATTTATTTATTTGGCAGCACTGGGTCTTAGTTGCAGCATACAGGATCCTTAGTTGTGCGTGACAAGTCTTAGTTACAGTAAGTGGGATCTAGTTCCCTGACCAAAGATCAAACCCGGGCCCCCTGCACTGGGAACATGGAGTCTTAGCCTTTGGGCCACCTGGGAAGTCCCAGCATCATATAATTTCATCTATACATATTCATTCTGTATCTTTAAAAGACAAAAACTCATTTTAACATAATCACTCCCATATTTGAAATTAATAATTCCATAGCATCCATGTGATCGTGTTTTAGGGAACAAATGAAAAATGCTAACCTGTGGAGACAGGCAAAATATCCCCATTCTCACATTGTGGTTCAATAGGACATGCTTCTAGGTTGGCTGTTAAGACCTCAGAAAGTGGGTGATGAGATCTCAGAGTCAACCTAACTGTTATTTATTTATTCTGCATTTCTGGGTTGGGAATCACGGGATGAAATCCCTCTGAAAGGAAGATGAGAGAACCTGCCTTCTCATGAGTGATTCCCTTTGGACAAGGGGAGAGTCTGTGTAATCAGTCCATGTCATGGTGTCACACTTGTCACACACACAGCTCAGGAATATAAGTGAGCATTGTAAGTCAGGGAATTAGTTGTAGATCCAGAGCACAGTCCAGAAGCAATTGTCTGAGAGTTTTCCAATGCTTAATTCTACTGATTTCTATTTCTTGGGAAATATTTCAGGAATTTATCAGAGATGTAATGACATTTAAGTGGCATTCATAAAGTAGAGTCATGTAGAAAAGGGGGTTTTGTTTTAAGAGACATACATATTCCCTATATTCCTTTGTGATGATTGCTGTTCCTTTAAGAATGTCACACATGCGCTTCCTTGGTGGCTCAGTGGTAAAGAATTCACTGCCAATGCAGGGGACACAGGTTCAATCCTCGGTCTGGAACGATCCCACATGCCACAGTACAGCTCAGCCTGTGCTCTAGAACTACTGAGCCTGTGCTCTAGAGCCCAGGGACCGCAGCTACTGAGTCCGTGCGCCACAACTACTGTGCCCTAGAGCCTGTGCTCTAAACAAGAGAAGCCACCACAATGAGAAGCACCACAGCTAGAGAGCAGCCCCTACTCTCTACAACTAGAGAAAAGCCTGAGAAGCCACGAAGAACCAGTAAACCAAAAATAAATACAGAAAAAATATATATACACAGAATGTTACAGAAATACAGGTTGGTTTCCATAGTTCTCAGAGATGTGCAAAAACTCCCTAAATTCTGTTCTGTTGTTGTTCAGTCCCTAAGTCATGCCAGAGTCTTTGTGACCCCATGGACCCCAGGCTGTCCTTCACCATCTCCTGGAGTTTGTTCAAACTCATGTCCATTGAGTCGGTGATGCCATCCCAACCATCTCATCCTCTGTCATCCCCTTCTCCTGCCCTCAGTCTTTCCCAGCATCAGGGTCTTTTCCAAAGGATCAGCCCCTTGCATCAGGAGGCCAAAGTATTGGAGCTTCAGCTTCAGCATCAATCAGTCCTTCAAATGAATATTCAGGGTTGATTTCCTTTAGGATTGACTAATCTCACAGTCCAGGGGACTCTCAAGGGCCTTCTCCAACACCACAATTTGAAGACATCAGTTCTTAAATCCTATTTAAAAGCTCTCAAGTGTAACACATTTTATAAAGCTAATAATTATTTCCTCAATTATGTTCCTTTCGAGTCTAGATTTTTAAACGCATTTTTGTTTTTCTTAAAATGAAACAATCCCAGTTAGACTTGCAGGAGGAAATCACATACTTTTGGTGTTCAGCATGCCTCGCCACTCCTGTGCCACTACTGCCATAGCCACCTTACTGGTTTTTCTGCTTCTCATTCTGCCCCTTCACACCGAGTTGTCTTCCTGAAGCACATATCTAATCCTGCCACTTCAATAATGGGCATTGAATGTTTCCATCACCTTCCCAAAACCCCAGTTCCTTAGGATAGCATCATATCAAGTTCTCTGAGATGTGCCCTGACTTATCAGAACAACCTTATCTCCCACTGTTCTCCAATCCACATATTCTGCTCTCCAGTCACATCAACTAATAAATGCTTTTAGAATGTGGTCCATGATTTCCAAACACTAAACCACTTTTCTCACTTCCTAGAATAGAGAACAATATAGCCCAGTGTTAAAGAGCATACCCTTCATGTTAGACTAGATTCAGTTCTGACTCTGTCACCTTCCAGCTGTGTGACTTTGATAAGATGACTTAATCTGCCTGAGCCACAAGTTTCTTCAGCACTAAAATGGGGATATTGATCGTGCTTTTCTCATAGGGTTGCTTGGAGGATTCTGTTGGATTATGCATGCAAAATGCTTAGCACAGTGCCTGGCACACATTAAACACCCAATATATGATGGCCCTTCAATCTATTAAGGTCCATCTATCTGTCAAAAAACACTACCCCTTGAAGCATTTTTAGTTCCCCCAGTCTCATCTCTCCCTCTAGGATCCCACAGATCATTAAAAATCTCATTCTCAACACTAACTACAGGGTTGGCCAAGATGTTCTTTTGGGTTTTCTGTATGATGTTATGGAAAAACCTGAAGGAACATTTTGGTCAACTCAGTATTACTATTATTTAGATACTCTGCTCTACTTTACTGAATCTCTGCCATGTACTAACTGCCATAGCGAATAAAAGATGAAGAAAACTTGGATCTTTGCCATACAAGTATTCACAATCTAGTTACCAAACACTGATAACTCAATACATTTCACTCAAATACAATGTTTGTTGAATAAAGCTGTGGCTCATTATCATTATGAAACTCTGTTTTTCCTGAGGCTCTCTTGTACAGAATAATCTCAAAGTAAGATCTTGATTTTAGTCCCAGTATGACTTAGTATGATATGATCCTAGTATGACCAAGGACCATGACCATTTCCCCTACTACTAACCAGAATTTACCTCTTAAGAACATATATAGTGAACACAGCTGAGTTTAGGAAACTATCAAAGGAAAAGTTGTACCAGTGATGTTGTCAAATTCAAACAATGCCATCAAACTATGACTTCCTCCGTTCCCAAAGCTTTTTCCAAGACAAGTGCACAAAGTGTTGGATCTAAAATATGGCACAGGGCTAGAAGCACTTCTACTCTCCTTTTCCTGATGATGCAGTTGTGATGCGTATTCTTGGCGTATCTGTAATTCGAGGGCAGAGCAGATGGTGAAGGCGGCATGTCCACGCTGCATCCTCTAACCCTGTCTAGAGACTGTCAAGACTGCGAGGTCAGTGACTACCACTGAATTTTGGCTGTGGAAAGCTGGCAGTCCTAACTGCTGAAAGAGTCCTCTACCTGTACTAAGTGATGCTTTAAATCAGTGCCAGCTTCTCAGGGTCAACAAGGCTTCAGGTGAGACCTGCTCAGGTTCCTGCTTCACCCAAATACCAGTAGATGACTCATACAATGTTTCCACACAGAAAACAGTGCAGCATGTTTGGGGCATGTGAACGGGGCACATGTCATCAAGATGGCTTCTCATGAAATAATTGCTCTGGGCTGCCAAAGAAAGAGGAGTGGCTCCTCGTCCTGGGCAGAGCTCATCACCCCTTTCTCCTGCTGTCCTCCCCTCCAGGCTGCCTAGCACTGTAACCAGGAGCAGAGGTAAGCTGGTTTCTTCCCTCTCCCTCCTGAGTTCTAGCTCTGTGGGTAACTGTGGGAAAGGAAGCCTTATTCAACTATAAGCAGCTTTGTGTTTTTTGAAAACATCCTCAAAAGTCATGTGTATTTCAGACATGCATCTTGTTTAAATGTTTTTAAGGACAGTTCATTCCAAAATAGTTAAAAACATGTCTCACAGTTTAATCAGTGTCAAACAACATGTTTCCAGCACACACACACACACACATTTTTTTTTTCTTTCCTTCACAACTGAGTATTTCATCTATCTTGTGACATCTGGCATATAAGAGTTCAGCTGAGGCTTAAGATTCGTTAGCACCCTCTTAGCACCCCTAAGGAGCTCATCTTTGTCTTAATACAATCACATTTATGAAAGTGGGGCTTCTTTTGTGTTTGTGTGTGCATGTGCACATGTGTGTGCAGAGTGAGGCTTCTAATCACTAGCATCAGCAGTCTCATTTTTTCACTGCAAATAATTTTTATTTTTACCCCAGAAAGAGTAAAATATTTAAATTGTCCCATAAGCACCATTATGCTAACAAGGAGAGCAACACTTTCAAGACTGCAGGGCATATTAGACTTCAATAGCCCAAATGATGACTGAGAGCCTGAAAATAAGACAGGTCAACTAAGGAGAAACTGCAATTACAGTGAATACAAATGCAAAATGTCTCAGAGAGGAGGCTGCTTGTTCTATTAAAGTAACCTGTGTACAGAGAGCATGTGATGGGTTTCAATCTGTTAACATCAATACTTTCATGGGGCTGTCACCTCACTCTTTCATCTCATCCCACACCCTTCTCCAGTTTCAAGGAAGAACAAGGATAGTAGGATGATGGAAATAAGTATTTGTTTAGCATGGATTATTAGTAAACAGAAAAGTATTATTTATGTCTTTACTTGACATGGTAAATATTGAGTAATAGCATAACCATGGGGTTTTGAGAAAAAGATATGTTACAGGAACTTTTTACACAGTCTGTAAGAACAAAAACCAACATTCTCACAGAGTTAGATCATTATCAGTGATGAACAAACCCGGCTTCTGTGGAAATGGTTGCTGGTTTCCACAAGCCACCTGAAGAAGTCTAGATTCCGAGCCCATTGATGAACCAAGTGAGCTGCTCTTCACTCAGACTGAGATCTTCAGCCCCACATATTTTCAGTAGAACTTTATACTTAATGCCTTACACAGGGTAGTCCACCAGTAGTTTAAAAAAAAAGTAAAAGAGAGACTTGATTCAAACAAAATGTGAAAACAGGAGAAATATGGAATTTGAACACTGATTGGGTATTGATAATATTAAACTTCAAAACTGTTGTAAAGATATAATTATATCTTTATAAAAAGAGGACTTAGCTTTTAGATATACACATTGAAGTATTTAGGGAAGAATTATACTGATGTCAGTATTTGCTTCAAAATAATACAAGAGGGGAGGAAATAAGTAGGGAAATGAATGAAATATAATTGACCACGTGTTGATAATTGTTAAATCTGGGTGATGAGTACATAGGGGTTCATTGTGTACGTATCAAAATGATACTCCATCTACTCTTGTAGATGTAGATGGATATATACTCTTGTTTATATTTGAAACTTCCCACCATAAATTTTTTTTTTTAATTTTTGGAGCATTGGAAACAAAATTAGATGCAAAGAATCCTGCCATGGACAAAGTTGTTTTTTTAACTGGGGAAAAATAAGTTGCAGGAGGATATGTACAGGATGATACCATTTAATAAAATGTCAAACA
Source organism: Oryx dammah (assembly GCF_014754425.2). Lineage (NCBI taxonomy): Eukaryota > Metazoa > Chordata > Mammalia > Artiodactyla > Bovidae > Oryx > Oryx dammah. The sequence continues at coordinate 64,062,319 of NW_024070189.1, read as the reverse complement.
TGCCAAACAGTACAAGACAGATTTTAAGGGTACCTGCATAAAGTCAGGAAGATAAGAATGGTAATTCCAGATAAAAATTTCAGAACTATAGTTATTGGAATGCAGGAAAGGAAATGTGATTGATGGCTACACAAGGGGCTTTAACTATTTTTCTTAAGTTTTACATGTGGTCATGGACACATAAGTGATTATTGTATTATTCTCTAAGCATCTTTATATTTCTAAAATGTTTCACAATAAAAACATATAAATTAAAAATAAAAAATGAAATACAAAGTGGACAATCATCTGTAGAGTGCTGCCCTTCCTGTACTGACTTTCAAGAATAATATCCATTTCCATCTCAGTTTGTAAGAATTGGGTTTTGTTTAAAACATTTTTATTATAAAAATACAAAGATGTAACTATCATATTTAAAGAATAGTAATAAAACAGACACTGTTGAAGTATAGTAACTCAACAAACTCAACATTACTAGTCCCATAGAAGTTCCAGGTACACTCTCTGATCACATTCCCAGCAGACAGAGTTGCTATCCTGAATTTTGTGTTTGTTAGTACCACCTTTTAAAATAATCTAATCATATACTGTACATTTTAGGATACAGTTTTGCATGTTTTTAACTTACACAGGTGGAATCATACTGTGACTTGCTTTTTTGATGAAAGATGTTGGTGAGATTTATTGATGCTGATGCACTGGAGTTGTAGTTCATTCACTTAAAGACTCTGTGTGTGTGTGTGTGTGTGTGTATGTATTAAATACATCATTGTTTATCCAGTCTATTGTTGAAGGACTTCTGGTTTGTTTCCAACTTTTGCTACAATAAACCACACTGCTAGAAACATCCTTATGCTACTTAACTCCTGAAGTCCACGTACAAGGCTTTCTCTAGGGTAAACACCAGGCAGAGGAATAGTTGAGTTGGTGCAGGCTCATCTACAGCTTGAGTGGATAATGCCAGATTTTCCAAAGTGGTTGTGCCAATGTGCGTTCCCACCAGCATTGTATGATACACCCTACTGCTCCACATCCTCACCAATACTTGGAATTGACAACTTTTGCCAAATGTTATTTTCTTACTCAACCTCAATACAATAATCAAAAGTAGGAAATTAACACTAATATAATAGTACAGTGCTAATCCAGAGTCCTCATTCAAGGTTTTTCCAGCATGTTTTTAATAGCAAAACATGCTAGTCCAGGATCACATGTTTTATTTAGCTTTCATCTCTCTTCTCTTTCAGTATGGAAAAGTTCTTCCATCTCTCCTTGACTTCCATGGCCTTGATCCTTTTGAGTATTGCAGGCCAGCTGTTTTTCTGCAGGGCTTCAGATTTTGTTTTCCTGATATTTCCTCATGTTTATATTCAGGTCATGCATTTTTGGCAGGACTATCAGAGAAATAATGTTGCTCTTCTCATTGCATCCTGTCAAGTGGTAAATTATATCAATTTGTGCCATTACTGAAAATGTTCACTTTAACCAATTTACTAAGATTACTCCTCTGTAAAATTACTTTCCCCTTTGTAATAAATAATTTATCTATGGGGAGACACTATGCAATATCCTGTTTAGTTTTAACACCCTTCAGTGATTTTTGCCAGCATCAATTATTAGTGTGATGGTAAATGGTGATTTTCTTTTTCCATCATTCCCTCTACATTTATTAAATGCAGCTCTACTGCAAGAAAGAGCTGTGTCTTCTCCCCTATTTACCTATTTTTTGCATTATTCATTTATATGTTCATAGAGTCATACTCATTTTTATTTATACATCCATTGTTATGTTCAGTCCCTAAGTTGTGTCCTATTCTTTGTGACCCCGTGGATGGCAGCAGGCCAGGCTTCTCTGTTCTTCACTATCTCCCGGGATTTGCTCAAGTTCATGTCCATTGAGTTTGTGATGCCATCCAACCATCTCATCCTCTGTCACCCCCTTCTCCTCTTCCCTCAATCTTTGCTAGCATCAGGGGCTTTTCCAATGAGTCAGCTCTTCACGTCAGGTAGTCAGAGTATTGGAGGTTCAGCATCAATCCTTCCAATGAATATTCAAGGTTGACTTCCTTTAGAATTGACTGGTTTGATCTCCTTGCTATCCAAGGGACTCTCAAGAGTCTTCTCCAGCACCACAGTTCAAAAGTATCAATTCTTCAGTGCTCAGCCTTCTTTATGGTCCAACTCTCACATCCATACATGACTACTGGAAAAACCATAGTTTTGACTATACAGAACTTTGTTGGCAAAGTGATGTCTCTGCTTTTTAATACACTGTCTAGATTTGTCATAGCTTTTCTTCCAAGAAGCAAGCATCTTTTAATTTCATGGCTGCAATCACTATCGGCAGTGATCTTGGAGCCCAAGAAGATAAAATCTGCCACTCTTCTTACTTTTTCCCATTCTATTTGCCACAGAGTGATGGGATGACATGATCTTAGTTTTTTTTGAATGCTGAGTTTTAAGCTAGCTTTTTCACTCTCTTCTTTCACCCTCATCAAGAGGGTCTTTAGTTCCTCTTCACTTTCTGCCATTAGAGTGGTATCATCTGTATATCTGAGGTTGTTGATATTTCTCCTGGCAATCTTTATTCCAGATTGTGATTCATCCAGCCCAGTATTTTGCATGATGTACTCTGCATATAAGTGAAATAAGCAGGGTGACAATATACAGCCTTGACGTACTCCTTTCCCAATTTTGAACCAGTCTATTGTTCCATGCCCAGTTCAAACTGTTGCTTCTTGACCTGCATACAGGTTTCTGAGGAGGCAGGTAAAGGGATCTGGTATTCCCATCTCTTGAAGAATTTTCCACAGTTTGTTGTGATTCACACAGTCAAAGTCTTTAGCATAGTCAATAAAGCAGAAATAGATGTATTTTTGGAATTCCCTGGCTTTTTCTATGATCTAACGTATGTTGGCAATTTGATCTCTGGTTCCTCTGCCTTTTCTAAATCCAGCTTGAACATCTGGAAGTTCTCAGTTCACGTACTGTTGAAGCCTATAGCTTGAAGGATTTTGAGGATTACCTTGCTAGCATGTGAGATGAGTGCAATTGTTGGTAGTTTAACATTCTTTGGCATTGCCTTTCTTTGGGATTGGAATGAAAACTGATCTTTTACAGTCCTGTGGCCATTGCTGAATTTTCCAAATTTGCTTCACTGAGTGAAGCATTTTAATAGCATCATCTTTTAGGATTTTAAATAGCTCAACTGGAATTTCATCACCTCCACTAGCTTTGTTCATACTGATGCTTCCTAAGGCCCACTTGACTTCATACTCCAGGATGTCTGGCCTAGGTAAGTGACCACACCATCATGGTTATAAGGGTCATTGAGACCTTTTTTGTATAGTTCTGTGTATTTCTGCCACCTCTTCTTAATCTCTTCTGTTTCTGTTAGGTCCTTGCTGTTTCTGTCCTTTACTGTGCCAATCATTGCATGAAATGTTCCTTTGGTATCTCCAATTTTCTTGGAGAGATCTCTAGTCTTTCCCATTACATTGTTTTCTATTTCTTTGCATTGTTCATTAAAGAAGGCTTCTCTGCATTCAGAACTCTGGCGTTCAGCTGTTTTGTTGTTCCCATTGTCTCAGGTTTGACCATTAGGAGTCCCTTCTAGTTAGTGTCTGTGTTCTTTCAGCATCTCTTTTAAAGGAACTTACTGTTAACAATAATATGTCTCAGGTTCATCATCTACTCCCTGCCCCCCACCCCCTGCACTTGGCTGTCAGAAACTTGAGTCTCTCCTAACTCTGTGTGATCTCTAAGAAGTATTCAGCTTATAGCTCCCTGGCAGATACTCTTTGGCTGGCTTTGTAAATTTCCTCTATGCATACCTTGTCAGTCTGGTTACTCCAAGAAGCAGATGCCAAGAAGAGAATGTGACATGAAAGAGATTTATAGAAGTAAATACCCATAAGGAAAAATGGGAAGACAGCCAGGGTAGCAAAGGGAGTCATAAGACTGCAAGGCAGTGCTGAGAATTATGAAGGAGAGAGGGATGAAATTAAGATTGAGTGGAAAACATTTACACTGCACTGTATCTCTAAGGAAGTTTGGGAAGGATGAAAGAGCCTGATATATTTGACTTGCCACCAATTAGCCAGTTAGTCTCCTCCAGGAATGATACCATGTCAGGGGCTCAGCATCCATCTCTTCACTGCAGTTCTCAGAATATAAGACTTGCACTTCTTTTATCCCTAGTGGACTTGTGTCCCTTGGGCCCTCCCATGGAACATTATTCTCTGGTTGTCTCCTGGTCTTATATAATACATTTATTCTATTCTCTATCCTATTTCTCTCTTCCTTTCTCACTTTAAGGGCAATTCAGGCACTTCTACTTCCCTGGGTGTTGGTCATAGTTATTCCCAGGCTTTTAAGAGCAAATACAGCAGTGTGCTTCCTACATCCCATAAGGTCCTTGCTAGAGTGTTAAATCTCATGTGCTGACAGGTTTCCCCCAAGTCAGTGAACTCTTGCTTATCTAGGCATATATTCTAGTCCCCTTGATTAAATACCCCAAATCTAATACCAGGGATATTTTTTCTGAATCTTCCCAGTAAGCTAGCTAATTCTTGTAATTCTTTTGGTATAAGTTAGTTTGCACTCCTTGCAGTTGGAGCTCTAGGAGGTACATTTTCATGATTGCCACACATTCTCTGATTACTACTCAGCCAGATATTGGAGAGGAATCCATGCAGATTTCTAAGTTCCTTCTCTACATAGTTTTTCCTTCTCTAGTATTCTGCCTTACCAACTCTAGCCATCTTGACCTCCCTAGGCTTATATCCCCACCTCATAAACTCACCAAATGTGCCAGTCTCTTGCTGAATCACCACCTTCCTGTTCAGTGATCCAGAAATTGTAGAAAGCCTGTGTGATCACAATGACTGTTTCAATATTTTTTCTTCTCTCAGAGATCACAGTCCTGGGCTGCCTGTTGCCCAGGGTCCAAGACAGTTGTTTCATGTTTTCTTCTATTATCTTGGAAATTGACAGCAATAAAGCAAAATCTTTGACTTGTCAGAGATTAATACAAATTGCTACTATCACTATTTCTCTGATAGCACTAACTGTAAGGAAAGCTGGGAAAACTAGTTTTTATTTCTGGCATTCATGTGCTCAAACTGAAACCTGAGAAAACCTTTAACTAAACACTCCTAAAAGCACATGGAACTGTGAGTGTTCTGAAATGTTAAGGAAGAACTGCAACATGACATCACTAACTACCATCCCAAAACTTCTTCTGACAAGCTTGGTCTGTGACATCCATGTCTCAGTTTCTTACCCATCAGTTTTGACATCATCCATTGATTGTTCAGCAAGTCTCCGAACTACCAAGGTCATTTTGAATTTAAATGATGTGTTCCATACATATCAAGGTACATAATTATATGAAGGTACTGGGGGTAGGGTGTTAAGGTACAAAGATATAAATCAAGAGGTAACTAGCATTATAAAGCAGGATGTGAAACATATAAATTTGTTTACATATATGGTATAAGCAATAAAAATGGAAGTCTATTCTTCAAGGTGATAAATATATCAGGGTGCTTCCTATCACTGGAATGGTATCCTGTGTTCCTTCTTCCAAATGAAGGGAGATGAGTGCCACACAGCAGCAACCTGCTGAGCTACCAGTTGTAAACCCTTCCACTTATAACAACTCCACTTGACCAAAGGACTAGAACCAGGATTCCTATTCATCACATGAGTATCTACTCAATAGACTTCAAAACCTGACCTGGTTGACTGCCAATTCAGCTGCCACTGCCTCCACCTTTCCCACTTCTCAGTGACTTTTGGTGGCCACAGAACCAAGTAATGGCAACCCTATCCACAGAGGCATATATGCCAAGAAGGCAATAAAGTCCTCTCCCTTGTATAGGTGCTTTCCAAGGCCATGAGAACAGCCCTAACAATTTCATAAGCACAAATTTGTATTGTTTTTTTTTTCCCCAGAGGGGCCTTCAAATCTAAAAGCTTCAGGCTTCATAAAACCTTCATCTTCTTTTACTATCGTGTAACTCATCTACTCAGCACCCTACAACAGCCACATTTGTAACATCAACTTACCTACCCCCATAAGGCACAAAGACTCTGACAAAATCCAATGTAGGCTCAAAGGAGAAACACTAGAAACTGCAGGTCTTGACTTGGTTTTCCCAGGACAGAACAGAACTACAATACCCCAGGTGGCTCAGTGGTAAAGAATCTGCCTGCCAATGCAGATTCCTGGGTCAGGAAGATCTCCTGGAGAAGGAAATAACAACTCATTCCAGTATTCTTGCCTGGGAAATCCCATGGACAGAGGAGCCTGGCAGGCTACAGTCCACTGGGTCTCAGAAGAGTCAGACACGACTTAGAGACTAAACAATGATACTAGTATCTCCCCTGACATGGCACAACTCTAAAAAAGGTGCAACTGAATCAGCAGAGACCGACTTTCTTCCTAACTTCAAAAGGAGATCTGTTACACAATTCTCTTTTAAAACTTGAAATGCCATGTTTATTCTTGTATTTAGTGTAACATTTTATAGCAACCCACTCCAGTACTCTTGCCTGGAAAATCCCATGGACAGAGGAGCCCGGTAGGCTATAGTCCATGGGGTCGCAAAGAGTTGAACACGGCTGAGCGATGTCACTTTCACTTTTCACACTTTTACACATTAAAAGCAGGGATGTATTTGTCACCCATGCCAACTTCATATCTAAACAAATGGAGACCAAGGTACAGATCCCCTCATAAATCTCACAGATGGTACACAATAAGAGTAAGGGGTAGTTACAGACCAATTTATTATCAAAGTAAATGAGGTCGGGATAAACTCGGACAACTTGGTCAAAATAACTACGATTAAAGACCACCATTCTTAGAAACTCCCTGGCAGTCCAGTGCTTAGGACTTGGTACTTTCGGTGCTATGTGTCTGTGCTCAGTCACTAAGTTGTATCTGACTCTGTGACCCCACTGACTGTAGCCTGCCTGGGTTCAATCCCTGGTTGGGGAACTGAGATCCAGGAAACTGAGAGTACAGCCAACAAGCAAAACTGTAATTCTGCATCTTTGAAGAAGACAACTAAATTTTATCAGTATAGTATAAACTCAATATGCCCTGTGTGTATTAAACCTTATCTTAGTAAGTCCTCACAATATCTCTATGAGAGAAGCTTTTCTTGTCTCCATTTTCCAACTGAGGAAAACTGAGGCAACAAAATACCACACACATACTCTGCAGTAAAGAAGTGTGTAAAAGTCCTGATTCTATTTTGGCAATCAGATGATAATCTGGACTCTATTATACTATATGGCTCTTACTAAAAACTGAAAATTCATTCAACAAATATGTTTTTAAATGTTTAATTGGAGGGTAATTGCTTTACAGTGTCGTGTTGGTTTCTGCTGTATCACGATCTGAATCAGCTACAAGTATACACATATCCCTCTCCTGAGCCTCTCTCCCACCTGCCACCTCTCCCGTCTCCCGATCTCACCCCTCTAGGTCATCACAGAGCACCAGCTTGAGCTTCCTGTGTTACACAGCCACTTCCTGCCAGCTATCTGTTTTACACATGGGAATGTATATGTTTCAGTGCCATTCTCTCAACTCTTCCCACCCTCTCCATCCCCGGCTCTGTCCACCATTCCGTTCTCCACGTCTGTGCCTCTGTTCTGGCCCTGCAAATAGGTTTACTAGTACCATTTTCCTAGATTTCACATATATGCATTAATATACACTCTTTGTTTTTCTCTTTCTGACTTACTTCACTCTATATAGGCTCGAGGTTCATCCACCTCACTACAACTGACTAAAAATTCATTTCTTTTTATGGCTGAGTAATATTCCATTTATAGATGTAACACAACTTCTTTATCCACTTATCTGTCAATGGACATCTAGGTTGCTTTCATATGCTGGCTATCATAAATATTGTTGCAGTGAACACTGGGGTATATGTGTTTTTTGAATTATGGTTTTCTCAGGTATATGCCAAATAATGAGATTTCTGGGTCATATGGTAGTTTTATTCCTAGTTTTTTGAATAATCTCCATACTGGTCTCCACAGTGACTGTATCAATTTACATTCCTAGCAACAGTGCAGGAAGATTCCGTTTTCTTCACATCCCCTCCAGCATTTATGTTTGTAGGTTTTTTGATAATGGCGATTCTGACCACGGTGAGGTGATAACTCATTGTAGTTTCAATTTGATTATTTTTCTAACAATGAGCAATGTTGAGCATCTTTTCATGTGTTTTTTGGCCATTTGTATTTCTTCTTTGGAGAAATGTCTGTTTAGGTCTTCTGTCCATTTTTTGATTGGGTTGTTTTTCTGATATTGAGGTGCATGAGCAGATTGTCTATTTTGGAGATTAATCTTTTCAACAAATATTTTTAAAAAGAGAAAAGCCCCAGGAGTTCATAGATATAGTTTCAATAAATATTCTGATACCACTAGAAACTGTTTGAAGGACAGTAATTAAAGGAACCCATTTTCCAAATTCAAATCTATTGAACAGCAAATCAAGGGAGACTACCGGTGGCAGAATTTTTTTAAGGCTGATGCTGGGAAAGATTGACGGCAGGAGGAGAAGGGAACGACAGAGGATGAGATGGTTGGATGGCATCACCAACTCAATGGACATGAGTTTGAGCAAGTTCCAGGAGATGGTGAAGGACAGGGAAGCCTTGTGCGCTGCAGTCCATCGGTTGAAAAAAGTCGGGTACGACTTAGTGACTGAACAACAACAAAGGTTTTTCATGAGGCATCAGATGCTTTAAACAGTTTAATAATACTGATAAATGTAATATTAGTAACTACAAAGAAATTACTCAGAGACATCCAAGAGAAGCTGCCTGAAATGTATATAAATAATCAGGCTTGATCTGAAAAGTCTTAAGACTTTGGAGTCATTCATCTGAGGAAACTCAAATCCTAGCATGCATTGTTTCTTGCATTTCTCATCCTAGGGAGCAAAAACCATTGATTTAAGGGCAAAAACCACTGCCTCATTAGGACCCCATCTTCATACACTAGGTTCAGTCCAACACGGAGCTGAATGACTTGTCCTGTTAGACCAGGGTAGACAAGAGCTCCTGGTCCTGAAAATGACGGCTATTGAGCTCCCTCTGGAGGCGGTTAGGACTAACTGACTTGAAAGAGAACTTTGGAATCATCTTTATGCTTTGGCAAGCCAGGCACAGAGACTACATAATAGCCATTGGATGCCTGTAGTCTCTATTCTGCTATCCATTTAATAAAACACCAGTGGTAAAGAGCAAGAATCTTAACCCAAAGTTAGTCTGAAAATCAATCCGAGGGACTTCCCTGGTGGATGGGAATCCAGCCTGCAATGCAGGGTACACAGGTTTGACCCCTGGTTGGGAAACTAAGGTCCCATATGCCATAGGGCAACTAAACCTGCACGCCACAACTAGAGAGCCGTGGGCCTCAAGGAAGAGCTAATACCGCCGAATAAAGAAATAAGTACTTAAAGATAAAAGAAAGTAAATCTGAAGCACATTTCGTTGTACTTATCCCTCTACGTTATACATTTTGTTTATACTTTCAGTACCATCCAATTAAGCAAATAAATCACTTTGCTTGTTCTAAGCCAAGAGTTCCTTGAGAGACCTGCATACACTGAGACGGTACTCACACAATTTCTCACTCTGTGGCAAGCACTAAGTATATTAATTTAGGTCTCCTGATACATAGTTATTAAAGAAACAGAAATGTGGTCACTTTCGATGGAAAATCTAAAATTCTGACCCATATACTGTAACTCATATGCGTAATTCTGACCCGTATATTGTAGAGCATTATTTCTTTTTACCCTTTCACCTGCCTTATCTGAATTTCCTTGTCTCTTTCTAAATTTCGAGAAAAAATTTTTCTCACTTATCCGAGATTCCTCTGGATTCCGTTCCTAAAAAGCATCCTCCAAGTTTTATCTCTAAAAGTACCTAAGTTTCAATTCCTCCATTAAAATGCTAACAACCTGTAAGCTTACCTGATTTCCTTCACCTTTAACCTCCATGCCGAATGACTGCTACTCATTCAGCTACTTGACAACGAATATTAACATGATATAGACAGCACATTCTACCACATCAATAAAATTATCTCATAGTTTATTCTTTGGTTTTTTCAAGCGATTCCTATGTAGGTGTTTAATAAATTCATTAATTCACAAGAAAACGTTATTGAGTGTCAATATATGCTAGGCACTATTCTATGCTGGGGAATATAGCAACAAACAAAACACTAATTTCCCTGTTCTCATGTAGTTCATCGTTTATTGGAGGGAGATCATTAATAAATAAAGTTTGTCAGATAGGGAACGATATATGAAGAAGTCAAGCAGGAAACAGGAATGAGAATGGGGAAAGTTGTCATCTTAAGTAACCTGATAGAGAAAGCTTCATATATGAGTAAAAGTCAGTAAGGAGGTTGTTCTGAACAACGGGAAGGAGTTAAAGGAGGGACTCTTGCAGTTACCTGAGGAAAGATATTTCTCATCAGAGGAAACAGCAAGAACAAAGGTTCTGAGGCAGGAACAGCAAGGAAGCCAGTGGGCCTGGAACAGAATAAGTAACAAAAGAGGAACAGCATCAAAGAGAAAGTAGAGGCAGGCTGTGTAGGGTCCTGGAGGTTGTTGTAATGTCTGCAGCTTTTACTCTGAGTTGATAGGAAACTGAAGGTGGAACAGTGTTAAAGCGGGAAGATCAGGTACCAGAAGACTACTACAAAATCCAGGCAAGAAATGTTGTAAGTAACAGTAGAGGGAGGAAAGCAGTCACTTCTTAGAAATACTTTATAGGTAGAGCTGAAAGCATAAGTTAGAGATATAGAGATGAAGAGAGAAGTCAGGGATTACTGCAAGATTTTCCTCCTGAGCAACCGGAAGAAACAGAGTGGCCCTTAACCAGAATGAAGAAACGTGGAGCAGGTAAGAGGAACACGAGAGTGGGGAAGAGGTCAGGACCTGAATTTGGGACATAAGATATCTGTTCTATGCTTAGTAGAACTGCTGAATGGACAACTGGAAACGTGAGTCCGGAGCTAAGAAGTCAAGTCCGGCCTAGAGAGAGAATTAAGAGTCACCAATATATAAGTGATGTGTAAGGCCATAGGCCTAGATAAGCTCACCTAGGGAGTGTAGCGAGAAAAGAGATCTGAGAACAGAGGCCGAGTGCTTGTTGATTACTTGAACTACATAACTATTATATCCCTCGCTTTCCCTTTGCTTACAGGACTCATTAAGTTATTAATTAAGAGAGACCAATGAGATTAAAATAAGTTCATAGTGATTATCTATTGTCCAACTCCTTGGGCAGAGTTGATGAGAGAGATGCAGGCATGGAATAGAAATAAATTAAACACAGAAATCAGTACTGTATCTTTTCTGAGCTCCATCTAATGTCGTTATGTTCTAGCAACCATGGGACATTTTCAGTTTTGGTGGAAGCAACCCATTACTTCAACCAATTGCTTTGTAACAAATATTTACAAGTTAGATTCATACATGGAAAATGAAAATAGGCCAGAAATACAATTCAAACACACTTGTCTGACTAACATCTTTTGACAAAGTATTATCAACCAATAGACTATCCATCCTATCTAACTATGTCCACTGTGGGAAGTTTCACTGGTAAACCTCATACTTCAAACTTTCATATTATTGGCAAAGAATTCACAGAATAAATGAGTTACAATAACTGAATAAGAACAACAAAAAGAACAGGCAAGCCGTTCCTTAGGGATAGTCTTAAACTAAAAGAGCACACAATCAATCAGGGATATTTTATATAAGACAGAGCTAGAAATTTTGGTAATGACTCTAAAGGTTATTCCTTATTCAGAACTTTGACTATATCTTCACTTTCAGAATTGTTTAAATTTCTAGTTCCAGGCATCATTGACTAATAGATATTGGCATTACCTTAAACAATGATAAAACTGGAAAAAATAAATAAAACAACTGTTTTCACACAATGGACAGCAGAATAAGGTCAATTTCACCAGAAATATAATAGCCCTAAATATACATGCATCTGTGAAAGTGCTGCACTCAATATGCCAGCAAATTTGGAAAACTCAGCAGTGGCCACAGGACTGGAAAAGGTCAGTTTTCATTCCAATCCCAAAGAAAGGCAATGCCAAAGAATGCTCAAACTACCGCACAGTTGCACTCATCTCACACACTAGTAAAGTAATGCTCAAAATTCTCCAAGCCAGGCTTCAGTAATACGTGAACCGTGAACTTCCTGATGTTCAAGCTGGTTTTAGAAAAGGCAGAGGAACCAGAGATCAAATTGCCAACATCCACTGGATCATGGAAAAAGCAAGAGAGTTCCAGAAAAACATCTATTTCTGCTTTATTGACTATGCCAAAGCCTTTGACTGTGTGGATCACAATAAACTGTGGAAAATTCTGAGAGAGATGGGAATACCAGACCACCTAACCTGCCTCTTGAGAAATCTGTATGCAGGCCAGGAAGCAACAGTTAAGACCTGGACATGGAACAACAGACTGGTTCCAAATAGGAAAAGGAGTACATCAAGGCTGTATATTGTCACCCTGCTTATTTAACTTACATGCAGAGTACATCATGAGAAACGCTGGACTGGAAGAAACACAAGCTAGAATCAAGATTGCTGGGAGAAATATCAATAACGTCAGATATGCAGATGACACCACCCTTATGGCAGAAAGTGAAGAGGAACTAAAAAGCCTCTTGATGAAAGTGAAAGAGGAGAGTGAAAAAGTTGGCTTAAAGCTCAACATTCAGAAAATGAAGATCATGGTATCTGGTCCCATCACTCCATGGGAAATAGATGGGGAAACAGTGGAAACAGTGTCAGACTTTATTTTGGGGGGCTCCAAAATCACGGCAGATGGTGATTGCAGCCATGAAATTAAAAGACGCTTACTCCTTGGAAGAAAAGTTATGACCAACCTAGAGAGCATATTCAAAAGCAGAGACATTACTTTGCCGACTAAGGTCCATCTAGTCAAGGCTATGGTTTTTCCTGTGGTCATGTATGGATGTGAGAGTTGGACTGTGAAGAAGGCTGAGCGCTGAAGAATTGATGCTTTTGAACTGTGGTGTTGGAGAAGACTCTTGAGAGTCCCTTGGACTGCAAGGAGATCCAACCAGTCCATTCTGAAGGAGATCAGCCCTGGGATTTCTTTGGAAGGAATGATGCTAAAGCTGAAGCTCCAGTACTTTGGCCACCTCATGCGAAGAGTTGACTCATTGGAAAAGACTCTGATGCTGGGAGGGATTGGGGGCAGGAGAAGAAGGGGACGACCGAGGATGAGATGGCTGGATGGCATCACTGACTTGATGAACGTGAGTCTGAGTGAACTCTGGGAGTTGGTGATGGACAGGGAGGCTTGGCGTGCTGCAATTCATGGGGTCGCAAAGAGTCGGACATGTCTGAGCGACTGAACTGAACTGAACTGAACTGAGTAACAAAGCTTAACATGCAGAAACCAACTACAACTAGAGCTGAAAGGAGAAAAACAAAATCCATCATTACAGTTGAAGATTTTAATAATCCTCCCTCATCAATTAATAAACTAGCAGACTGAAGATTAGTAAAGATATAAGACCTAAGTACCTCATTAGCATGAACTCAGGTATGGGTGAAAGAGGTTTATTATGAATAACAAAAGACACTCCTCTCACTCCTCAGCCAGGAAACTATAAATGTTTTGGGAGCTCTGTGTCAGGAAAAGGCGACAAAGACCTAAAATTTGTATTTGTTACTATATCACAATATCACAAAGAGCAAATTAAGCCCAAAAGAAGAGCATAAATCAGTAAAATAAGAAACAAACAATAGAAATAAAACCAAAAGTTGGTTCTTCAAAAACAAAATTAGGAAGTTGATAAACCTCTAGGTAGACTTACTAAAAAAATCCCCCACGAATTACCAATACAAGAAATGATAAGCGGGACATCACTTCTTAAACAATAACAAGGGAAAATGATAAGCAATGTTATGCCAATAAAAATCAACAACTTTGGTGGAACAGATAAATTCCTTGAAAGAGGCAAATTACCAAAACTGACACAGGAGAAATAATAAATCTAGATAGCTCCATATGTATTAAATAAATTTGAGGAAATTGAATTTGCATGTTAAAATCTTTCCACAAAGGAAACTTTAGGTCTTGCTGGCCTCACTGGTGACTTCTAACAAGTATTTAAGGAGAAAGTAAAATTAATCTTGCACAAATTCTTGCAGGAAAGAGGAGGGAAAACTTTCCAACTCATTTATGAAGCACTGTAACACTGATATCAAAGGCAGGCAAAGATAACACAAGAAAAAGGAATGGACTAAAATCCCTCATTAATGTAGATGCCATATCTTAATAAAATATTAACAAATCAAATTCAATACAATACATAAAAAGGATCAAGTGGATTTTAACCCTAGGAATGTGGGTTGATTTAGCATTAAAACATTAATTAATATAATTCATACTAACAGAAATAAAGAGGAAAAATCATATATCATCTCAGAAGATACAAGAAAAGTATTTAACAAAATTTAATACCTGCTTATGGTAAGGACACTCAACAAACAGAAATAGAAGGAACCTTCTTCAATCTAATAAAAGTTATCTACATAAAACCTACAATTAACATCATACTTAATGGGAAAAGGTTGAATGTTTTCTCTCTGGTATAGGAAAAAAGGCAAGAATGTCCACTCTCACCACCTCTGTGCAGCACTGTCACACATCATAGAAACACTGGAAAGGAAGAAGTAAAAGTATCTTTATCTACAGATGTTGTAATTGCTTATATAGGAAATCCTAAAGTATAGACAAAAAAAAAAGAAAGGAGGAAGGAATGCAGTAAACCTACTAGAATAAGTTGAATTTAATTTAGCAAGGTCTCAAAACACAAGATCAATATAGAAAGACAAATTGTACCTCTATACTACTAGTAACAACTAACTAAAAGATATTTTTAAAAATACCCTTTATAATTGCATCAAAACCCAAAACACACTGGAGTAAATTTAATGAATGATATATAAGACTGCTACAAAATACTATAGAAAAAATTTAAATATCTAACTAAATGTAGCGCTTATATCATGTTTGTGGATTGGAAGATTCAGTATTTCTAAAATATCTATTCTCCTCAAATTGATGTATAGACTTTAACACAATCCCAGTCAAAATCCCAGCAGGCATCTTTGTAGGAACTGAAGAAAAAAGAGGACAGTCCTTTAAGGATCAAACATCTACTTCTGCTTCATTGACTACGCTAAAGCCTTTGTTTAGATCACAACAAATTATGGGTAATTCCTAAAAGAGATGAAAGTACCAGACCACCTTACCTGTCTCCTGAGAAACCTGTATATGGGACAAGAAGCAATAGTCAGAACCAGACATGGAACAACTGACTGGTTCAAAATTGGGAAAGGAGTACGACAAGGCTGTATATTGTCACCCTGCTTATTTAACATATATGCAGAGTACATCATGTGAAACGCTGGGTTGGATGAATCACAAGCTGGAGTCAGGATTGCCGGGAGAAATATCAACAACCTCAGACATGAAAATGATACCACTCTTAATGGCAGAAACTAAGCCTCTTGATGAAGGTGAAAGAGGAGAGTGAAAAAATCTGGCTTGAAACGCAACATTCAAAAAACTAAGATCATGGCATCTGGTCCCACTTCATGGCAGATAGATGGGGGAAAATGGAAGCAGCAACAGATTTTATTTTGGATTGGAAGATTTTATTTGTTTGGATTTTGGACTGGACTCCAAAATCACTGTGGATGGTGACTGCAGCCATGGAATTAAAGGATGCTTTCTCCTTGGAAGGAAACCTATGACAAACCTAGATAGTGAATTAAAAAACAGAGACATCACTTTGCCAACAAAAGTCTGTATAGTCCAAGCTATGGTTTCTCCAGTAGTCATGCACGGATGTTAAAGTTGGACCATAAAGAAGGCTGAGTGCCAAAGAATTGATGCTTTTGAATTGTGGTGCTGGAGAAGACTCTTGAAAGAACTCTGGACTGCAAAGAGATCAAACAAGTCAATTGTAATGGAATCAACCCTGAATATTCACTGGAAGGTCTGTTGCTGAAGCTGAAGTTCCAGCATTTGGCACTTGATGCACAGAGCCAGCTCATTGGAAAAGACCCTGATGCTGGGAAAGACTGAAGGCAAAAGAAGAAGAGGGCAGCAGAGAATGGGACAATGAATCAATGGACATGAATCTGAGCAAACTCCAGGAGACAGAAATGCAAAAAGGCAAAACGGTTGTCAAGGAGGCCTTACAAATAGCTGTGAAAAGAAGAGAAGCAAAAGGCAAAGGAGAAAAGGAAAGATATACTCATTTGAATGCAGAGTTCCAAAGAATAGCAAGGAAAGATAAGAAAGCCTTCCTCAGTGATCAATGCAAAGAAGTAAAGGAAAACAATAGAATGGGAAAGACTAGAGAGCTCTTCAAGAAAATTAGAGATTCCAAGGGAACATTTCATGCAAGGATGGGCTCGATAAAGGACAGAAGTGGTATGGACCTAACAGTAGCAGAAGATATTAAGAAGAAGTGGCAAGAATACACAGAAGAACTACACAAAAAAAGATCTTCACGGCCCAGATAACCACGATAGTGTGATCACTCGTCTAGAACCAGACATCCTGGAATGCAAAGTCAAGTCCTGGGTGTTCATTGGAAGGACTGATGCTGAAGCTGAAACTCCAATACTTTGGCTACCTGATGCAAAGAACTGACTCATTGGAAAAGACCCTGATGCTGGGAAAGATTGAAGGTGGGAGGAGAAAGGGATGACAGAGGATGAAATGGTTGGATGGCATTACTGACTCAATGGACATAAGTTTGAGTAAACTCTGGGAGTTGGTGATGGACAGGGAGGCCTGACATGCTGTAGTCCAAGGGGTCACAAAGAGTCAGACACAACTGAGCGACTGAACTGAACTGAACTGGGATCTAGTTCCCCAACCAGGGATCAAACCCGGGCCCCCTGAATTGGGAGCATGGAGTCTTAGCCACTGGACCACCAGAGAACTCACTGCAAATTTTAATCAACCTTTTAATAAGTTGAAAAGAGATCACAACATCATAATAAAGAAATTATGTTTTCCTTTGTTGTTCAAGTCTATTTGGTAAATACAAAATCAGGCAGAGTCTTGGTGAAATACCAAACGATCTCATTTTGTTTTTTGAATAAGATGACAACCAAGAATTTTGGTAGTGTTTCTCTTCTGGGTCATACATAAATAGAAAAAGTTTGTACTACATAAAAGGCACTATCAGACTGAACTAGGAAACTGAAAGAGTGCTGGCAGTTGTTTAAAGGAATTTAAAAAATTAACATTTAATATGATGTAATTTTGATACTTTATAAGTATTATAAATGCTTTTATAGCTAATTAACAGAACATATTTTTAATCATGTAATGAACTACTTTTTTTTTAAATGTCAGACATTTCATTAAGAACTCACTTCAGGAAGCTAGAGCATTCTAGAAAAAACCTGACACTTAGATTATATGACTAGCAGAGGGCAGAGATCAGTAGAAATACAGTATGGGTCATATGACAGGATGTATTACCTACTCAGTAATCATGGCAAGTAAAAAAGCATGTAGAGAGGAGATGACTTTATAATTCCAAATCATAACACCACATCAACAGAATTTTTAGAAGAAAGAAGAAAACTATGAATGGTTTGCTAACAAAACAAAGTTGGATGATTCTACTGTAGACTAACTACTGTCGTAACAGCTCATGTTACGTTTCTGTTGTATATAAAATTAAAAGGGAAGACTTGCCAATTTGTATTTTTTAAGATTTAAAAGAGAAGACACTACCAGAAAAAAAGTCTGTTCCTCTTCAAATTCTTCCCCTTACAATGGCCATCTCCATCCTAAAATCAGAAACCAAGCCAGTAAGAACCAGGGATAAGAATATAAATACATGTTGCCAAAATTTTGACCGTAGGTTAAATTATACATAACAATATATTCTATATAAACTACTAAATGATAAACATGCTGGTCAAGCCAAAAGATTTCCTTCAAGACTTGGCTCAGTTTCCATCGTTTTAAACATGTTTCATGATATGTTCAATTAAATACTGCTCCAGAATGTCCAATGTAAAACCAAACCCATGTTTCATGCTATCTAGTGTACTTGCTTGCTCAGAGATATCTGGTTCTCCCAGATATTGGAATCTCATTTTACTACACATTTAGAAATCTTTTTATCTATAAAGTTCTGAACCAAAGCTAAGAATGACCACTAATCAAACATGACTGAGATAACAGGTCATCAAATAAAATTATATGACCAGACATAAGCTGTAGTTTTATTAGGATGTACCAGTCAGGCAATTTTTATAAATTAGTGTTCAAATTAAGAGAACATGAAACGTTTGTAGATTAATAAATTTAAAAACAAATTTAGGTTGAGTTTACACATAACTACACAGGATTTACGATCTATCTGTAGAATTCTCTAGTCAACGTTTTCGTGTATGTAATATTAATAAAAAGGATTTTTTTAACCATACAGTGTGATTCTGGGGTTCCCTGAATTTTCAGCTGCTGCATTTTCTACTCTACATCTGGCAGGTTCTTCTTCCTTTCAGTTTGTGCATTTCCTGTATTCTAAAAAGTAAATAGAAACAGGACCTTAATTGAGGAAATGGTGAGTCTTTGGCTAAGGAAATACAGCCACAGATAAGTACTTGTACTTTGCACCTGGGAGCTATTTTATAAGGCACAGGGAGACTATTTAGCAAAGGAGTCCTTATTATTATCATAAGACAAAACTGAAGGAGGCTTTTCTGTGGACTCTTCTTTCTTGCCTAACTCACTCAGCAGTAATTGGAATTTCTCTCTAGGTCACAGCATCTATTGAATACATGTCTACACGATTAACTGGGAAGTGCCTGGATATGACTTAGTAAGTCAGAAACAAATCTGTGAATAGAACAAATAAACTGCCATTCCCTGTCTTAAGTTTTAAAAAACATATCATATTCTCTCATGCTCTAAATTAACAACATATCAACTTGAAATTCAGGACATTTTCTTAATTCTGACATTAATTTATTAAAAGCATTTGAATCAGCCTCATATGTAATTTCTGTCACTTGTCAGAACTGCATTTGAATGATCAGTGTTGGGTTGGGTTTTTCCTTACCATCTTATGGAAAACCTAAATGAACTTTTTGGCCAACCTGATACATATAAACTATAATTATCATTGATGACTTCTGGATATTTCTAATAACTACAACTGTTTCACTGTTACTCTTAAAAAGATCATCTTTTCAGGAGTTCTACATCATATGCACAAAGAGGGATTTCCCCTTCCTATTATGTATTTTTAAAATGTCAGAACTGTCTTAAGAGTTCCTTTCTTCCTGAATTAAAATGT
This sequence comes from Oryx dammah, assembly GCF_014754425.2. NCBI lineage: Eukaryota > Metazoa > Chordata > Mammalia > Artiodactyla > Bovidae > Oryx > Oryx dammah. The sequence continues at coordinate 64,042,867 of NW_024070189.1, read as the reverse complement.
AGTTTTAGTTCTGAGGGCTTTCACAGTACAGGAGGACAAACACATGTAGCACATTACTAGTCTGCCCAAACTCAAGACCCTTAACTCATCCAGTTATCCAAACAATGTGCAAATGGTGTGCTGTTCAACACGCTGTGACATCAGTAAGTCACCCAGGTTTAAAAGTTTGAAGTCACCTTATTCTTTTTTATAACAAACTAAAAGATGACCGTTAATGCCTTTCTTATTCTATCTAGAAAATACTTCTTCTCTGCAAAACTGATTGTGGAGTTGTCAACAAGTTCAAGGCCAGGAATAAGGCATAAATGTCACTGTGAAAGTATATCTAACAGTGTCTGGTAATTCTTACCTGAATGTTTTAGAAATCAATAGACTTGGTTAAAAATACCTTCTTACAAAAAAAAAAATACCTTCTTACATAGTTTTAGATGATGGTTTCTATTTTTATAAGTTCCTCAAATTTCCTTAATAAGTATGTGCTAATTTTATCACAGATAAAAATGTAGTCAATTTTATTTAGAAAATAAGAAACCAAGATAACAAAGTTGATGCCCTCACAGGTGTACAGGCTGTGAATATAATTTAATTCAGTGGATGCTCTGCACAATCCCTTTCCCTTAAAAGAATACCTTTAAAGAGTATTAATTTAGAATAGATACTGATGGCTTCAAGACCCCCAAATAAAATTCAAGATTATCTGATACTTAGCTCAGAGCATATCTTTGTGAAAACAGGACAGTAGTTAGAGAGCAGAGATGGGGGAATAAATTGGAGGAAAAAATAGGAAGAAAAAGGCTAAAGACAAAATATATATGTTCTTGTGGCCAGGATAAGCCTATGTTCATACCACTATTCCTCTCCTCTGGCATGGTTTACCTACCACCAACTAGTGTACATAGCACACATACTATTTTCTCTGGGTAGCATATATTCAATAACTCAGCATTCAAATGAGGGTTCAAATTTACTACCCTCAAAAATAAAGCATTTTTTAAAACCTTTATAATTGATTATTCTAGGAAAATATAGTTCTGTTTCTAGAGGTCAAAGATTACAGAATTTTGAAATTTTATCTAATTTTCCAACAGTAGTAACTAAAATTATATACTAAGTCAAATGTTCTAAAGATAATTACTTAGTAAAAGCGATCAATAAAAAGTTTTACCTCTTGTTTTTCTTGATATTGATCTGCATTAAGTAAAGTTGGTATTCTAGATGAATCTGTTCTCTTTGATTCCCTCTTCAACACTTTTATCTGTTTCACTTTTGCAAAAATATATACGAGAACTTGTTAGTCTTACCTTGAAATTTTACTTTCCTTTTCAAGAGTTTCAAATGGAAATTCTGATATCCACTAAAGTCAGTTTCTCAGTTTATTATAAAGGAACTAAACAAATCATGAGCTGTAATGGTATAAAATATCAGTCATAAATGATTTGTCATATAATTTTACAAATAGTCTACCAGTCTGTCCTCTAAATAAAGGAGACATTTTCTTTTAAAATTCTGAGTATTACTGTTAAGTGGATCAGATAATTCCTCTCGAGCTATGCAAGTACTATTTTCTTGCTATTATATTAGCTTTTCACAAGGTGTCACTGTTCTTCAAAGAAATGACTGCAAAAAAAATGAGTTTCATTTTATGAGCTCAATACATGTTATAAAATCTTAATCGACTAAATCCTTGAATGCCTGAGGCACACATACGTCATTCCTGCTATTATATGGGCAAGTTATCCCAGAAAAACAGAGGAAACTGCAATTACCCTAGGTCATATACTAAACCAAAAACATCTCCCTCAAATACTATTCTAACATTTCAACAAAATTGAGCTAATAAAATTTTTACTTTTAGAAATTTTCTTAACCCTTCTTTAAAATTATCTCCTTTAAGTATTACCCTTTATTTGACTATGGAAAAAAATTTTTTTCATCAGCTGAAAATATTTTGCCTAGCAATATACTCCATTCTGGGGCTTCCTAGGTGGCACTAGTGGTAAAGAACCTGTCTGCCAGTGCAGGAGATGTAAGAGATGTGGGTTCGATCCCTGGATCAGGAAGATCCCCTGGAGAAGGGCATGGAAACTCACTCCAGTATTCTTGCCTGGAGAATCCCATGAAGCCTGGAGGGCTACAGTCCATGGCTTCACGCGGAGTCAGACACAACTGAAGGGACTGAGCATGCACGCACACACACACACACATACTTCTTTCTACCTAAATCATATTATAAATGTAAGTTATATTACCAAAAAAGGTTTTTTAAAATATTCTATCTGGAGATTTGTAAAACTATGCAACAAATGGGTACCTTTCATTCCTTTCATCTCCTTTGATTGTATTATGAAAGGCAATTCTGGGAAATGGAATTCTTTCCTGTCAGATCTGGAAAAATTCAGCTTCCTTTTGTTTCCATTTGCCATTTGGTCAGTTTGGCTGGTTCGCTCATTAAACACACACTTCTCCATTTGGCTCTAAAAAAAAAAAAAAGTTAATTTGAAGAAAGGTGTGTATCTACTTACTGGATGAGGAGCCAACAAATTCCAGCCTTTTGGATGGTGTAAGATAGGCATAAAAATTAGTCTTTGCAAGGTTATTTTAATAATTAAGAAGTAGAAGAGAGGGCTTTCCCTGGTGGCTCAGTGGTAAAGAATCTGCCTGCCAACGCAGAAGACAAGGGTTCAATCCCTGGTCCAGGAGAGACCTCCATGCCACGGAGCAACTGAGCTGGTGTGCCACAGCTACTGAGTCTGTGTCTAGAGCCCAAGAGCCGCAAGTACTGAGCCCACATGCTCTAGAGCCCGTGCTCCACGACAAGAGAAGCCACTGCCGTGAGAGGCCCAAGCACTACAGCTAGACAGTAGGCCCTGCTTGCTGCACCGGAGAAAAATCTGTGCAGCAAGAAGTCCGAGCACAGCCGAAGATAAATCATTTTTTCCAAAAAGACGTAGAAGAGCGTATCATCAAACATATAAATGGATCAAACTCCAATAAAAATTTCATAAATTTTTTTAGCTTATTCAATGTTCTGAGAATAGTCTTGATCATGAGAACCACAGTCTCAACTTTTAATTTTTTATCCTATTCATTGTACTCTGATTTTGAACAAACTGCTCTGGTTCATTTTATTAATAACTTATTTTTCAATTTACAAAATGATGTGCTCTGGACACTGGGAAAACCCAAAGGAAAAAGTTACTTGTGAACTCAGCATTCTGGAAAAACTTTTGTGCTACCTGTTTTTGCTTTTTTTTTTTTTTTTAGTGAAAACTTTTATATTTGGAATGAGCCAGCTGGACTCAGTTTAGATGATCCCAATTTTATTGGCAACATCCAAAGCATCATAGTCAGGAGCCAGTCGAACATATGCCTTCTTCTCTCCATCAGGCCTGATCAGAGTATTGACCTTAGCCACGTCAATGTCATAGAGCTTCTTCACAGCCTGTTTGATTTGGTGTTTGTTGGCCTTGACATCCACAATGAACACCAGTGTGTTGTTGTCTTCTATTTTCTTCATGGCTGTCTCGGTGGTGAGGGGGAGTTTGATGATGGCATAGTGGTCAAGTTTGTTTCTCCTAGGGGCGCTCTTCCGAGGATATTTGGGCTGCCTCCTGAGCCGCAGTGTTTGCGCCGCCGGAAGGTGGGTGACGTCCGGATCTTCTTTTTCTTGTGGCTGTGGACACCTTTCAACACTGCTTTCTTGGCCTTCAAAGCCTTTGCTTTGGCTTCAGCTTTAGGAGGGGCAGGGGATTCCTTCTTCGCCTTCGGTGCCATCTTCATGAAAAGGGTTTCCTTGTTTTTGCTTATTTTACAACAAATGATAGACACTTTCTTAGGTTAATGTAATGTCATGTCATGTAATGCTCAGTATCCCATTATGTGGATATACTCTAACATATTTAACCAGTCACTCGTTCTTAGATGGATGTGCTGTTTTCAATGTCTTATTATTATAAATAACACTGTTTCAATTATAAAGTAAACTATTTTCCTATGTGAAAAATGGGAAAATGAATGACACCAATTATGTTTTGTTGGGAAAAGTAAGATGTATTTATTTGGCAGTTGCTCTTAATCTATAAAGTAAGATATTAAAATCATTTTTTGAAGTGAAAAACCAAAAAGTCTTGTGATTTTTAAAGGAAAATCTTACCTTTTTCCCCCAAGTCACTCACTGAATACACAAATCAAGTTATAAGAAATTAACTAAAACTGTGAAAGCGATAAGGAAATGATGACCTATTTTCATTCCAGGGTAAAAGGGAAAAATAAAAGCACATTAAAAAAAATGTTAGAGCCCTAAAGACAAAGAAAAGGACACAGGGTGAGAGGATAATGTTGAAAGAGGACATAATTTAATGATGAGGTTCTTGCCTTACTTGAGTGGAACCTGTATCCTCATGCCTGTTAGATATAACTTGTCCAATAGATTGTGAAGACGTACGTCTCTTTTTGGCTCTTTCAGTTAACCTATTATTTAAAAACAAATGAGAAGTTATTAGAACTCCTCAGAAATACTTCTGTTTTAGCTTCCATAATGATAAGTTATACCATGGTAGTCTACTGTTTGAACATGTGCCAAAATGCAACTGTTAGTCCATAAGTACCAACAACTCTAAGAGGAAAAAACAGCAGAGAACAACTCACTCGTGGCTAACATCAGTGGTGACACCATGCTGTGGGTGGGGTTACTCCAGCTGGCCCACTTGGTCCTTTCTATCTGTTCTGAACCTGGATCTCTTAACTATTGGGTTCATGAATTTCTGAGCTTTTGACCAAGGCTAGTTTATAATTATGGTTATTACTACCATGGTTTGGGAGTTACCTCAAGAACGACTGACACTTGCTGTCTATAGTCTGTTATATAGACATGTCCACTTGCCACCTCTGCAGACCTCTAAGCGTCACAACTTACAGCCCAAACCAGCCTGCTAGGATTGAACTAGTATTCTAGGACGCTGAACCAAGCCTCCTTCTCCATCTAGAGCCATGCTGCTGCTGCTAAGTCACTTCAGTCGTGTCCGACTCTGTGCGACCCCATAGACGGCAGCCCACCAGGCTCCCCTGTCCCTGAGATTCTCCAGGCAAGAACACTGGAGTGGGTTGCCATTTCCTTCTCCAATGCATGAAAGTGAAAAGTGAAAGTGAAGTCGCTCAGATCTAGAGCCATAGCAGTTCCCTAAATTTAGGACTGGCCCTGATGCCTTGCTAGACAGACTCTTGCCATCCATTCGTCACACTGCCCTTGATTAATTAGGTTCATGGTACCAGTGTCTCAAATCTGTATTAGTAGTTGAATCTAAAATTGATCCAGTATGTTGTTTTTCTTTTTTTTTTTCAGTATGTTGTTTTTCTCCCAAAATATTTAACCTTGAAAAGCTATCTGACTACATAAGATTATTTTCAACTATCTTTTTTCCATTTAGATAATTTGCTACGATAGGAAAATAAGGCTTACTTTGCTATATGAAGGCACATCAATACCAAAAGTGAGATCACATTACATTTTTCTCTTCAAATGGGAAGTAATTTTTCTGAGGGCCTTTTTTTCAAAATGAGGTTTTTGCAAATTGCATTAGTGAAAAACCACACACCTAGAGCATAGCCAAGAAAAGTTAATTTCTGCTATAGCATTCATAAGAAGAATTTAGTAATGGCCCATTATATGATTATAATTTCAATACACCTTCCAGTTCAGTTTATATACAGACATTACAAACTTGCTTCTTTGAAATACCATTATATAAAAACATTTAGGTCCATTTCCTTCTGTTTATTTTCTGTTAAAACTCACCTTGAATTGGAGTGGGAGAGATTTGAATTGGGATTTGAGGCCATCAGGTTACTGCTAGTTAGATTGATGGGTGGCATTACCATACTACACCCAGCACATGGATCGTCTTTCATGCCTATAGCGTTAGTGTTGGGATTGACAGGGTTCGGTGGCTCACTGATTGCAGGTTTTGTATCTTGAGACATAGTATGTGCAGTTTCAGCTGCAATCTGTTGACAATGTCCACTTTCACACACTATCTTTTTTGGTTCTAAGATATCTCCTTTTCCTCCTTTAACTTTAGTAACTCTGACTTTGATCTCCTTGGGCTTTTTCTCTTTTTCCAATTCCTAGAATAGATACATCCAAAATCTGAGTCAGGAGAACAGTTATTTTTATCACGAGAGTACTAACTATAATACAGTTATACTAGCTAAAAATAAGATGCAGTTTTTACCTTGCCCCAAACTGAAATACTTTGCAGTGTATTGGTATAAATTGTTTTTCTTTCTTCTTTCATAAACTCATTTTCTTTAGAATTCTCTTTTGGTTTTATGAATGAATTGACCTTTGCTTCTTGTAGCAATTTAGCTTTCAGTTCTGGTATGAATCTGATAAAACAAGCAATATCAAATAATTTTATGTAGATACTGTTTAATCTTTAAAAGACCTTTTAATCAGTTAATTTACATTTGAGCTACAGCATAAATAAGTTATCAATAATGTATGCCAAGAGATGGCACAATATTTACCTAATACAGGTTGTTTCCTGGTAAAGATACATCTTTCAACAATTTCTCCATGGTAATTTACTATTAATAAAACTTTCACAAGATAGACATATGAATTAGTTTTCTTTTGTGATGTAAAGCTTACTTAATAAAAGCACTGCTTTCAATTCTGATAACTGTACTATTCTCTTCAAAGAAGACTCAGGCCACTTTGTCCCTTTTAAGTCCTGTTCTTTTAACAGGACTTAAAAGATGAACTAGTTTCTAAAATCTTCCTCTCGAGAAATATTTTTGAATTAGAATACATCAATATTGAAGCGAGACTGTTTTGGCTTTAGGTTGGCTTAAAACTACATATGTATTTATTTATTTTTGGCTGTCCTGGGTCTTCATTGCTGCGCATCGCTTCTCTAGTTGCCCTTCTGGTAGAGAGGGGCTCCTCTCTGGTTGTGGTGTATGGACTTCTCTCATTGTAGTTGCCTCTCTTGTTGCGGAGCATGGCCTCTTGGGCACACAAGCTTCAGCTCTTGTGGCGTGGAACACGGGCTCAGTTGCCCCGCGGCATATGGAATCTTCCTGGACCAGGGGTCAGACCCATGTCCCCTGCACTGGCAGGCAGATTCTTAACCACTGGACCACTATGGAAGTCTGAGTTTGGCTTTTTATAAAAGTTATTTATTTTTAAATAGAAAGTCCAATTTGTATGGCTCAAAACTCAAAAACTTAATACTGAAAAGTCTCCTTTCCACCCTTTTCCCCGAGCTACATGGTTTCCCTTCTTGAAGCAGCTGCTGGTATCAGTTTGAGACTGAATAAGTTCTACGAATGAAATCTTCCCTAGAATTATAGTAAAAGAGTAAGTGTGAGATGAAGAAAAAAACACAGTGTGATTAGTTGGGCTGAATAAGAAAATGGCACATTTCTGTTAAAATTTCCATGCCTTGTGGAACTCAAGAACTTTCACCCTGTGATAGTAAAATCCTAATAGTTAAATACCCAAGAGAAATCAAATGAGTCTATATAGAATCGACAGGAAGCAACTCTTTTATTCAATAACTGATACTTCTCATCAATGGCACTTTTAATATATCTTCTCATTTTCTGTTTTAGAATAAAATTCTTGAAATGCTTCAGGTTCTACTTACTCTCAACAGTTCCCTTTTCTTTGACTTTTTCTACTTCAGTCTATTTTCGATGGAGGTCCTGGACTTTCCTATGCCTGATCTTAACTCCAACACATTTTAAATTGATATTTATGTTTCTGCCTCATACTCCAAGGCAAACAACAATTTTGCAATTAATAAACTTTTCCTGTTTCTTTCAAAGCCCAAATAGAAAATGGTGTTTTTTTTAAAGAAGCATGGCTGATTTATGAATCCACATTGTTAACATATATTTTAGATACAATGTGGGACAGAGAAAGACTTTAAGAGCCATGGTCCCTGTCTTCAGGGAACTTCCAGTTTGGTGGGGAGAATAAAACAACAGGAACTGCAACAGATAAGAAGTAAAGCAGAGGAAAAAATCATCTGGGAAATGAATGCTAATTATAATATATAGGTCAGAGATGCTATCAAGAGGAAAAACTGGACTATTCTGAGTCAGGGTCTAAGTGGAAACAAGGCTAAAAAGTATTGATGGTTTATTTAATGTTATCTCTGCCCTGTAGTTAGAAAAGGCAATGGCACCCCACTCCAGTACTCTTGCCTGGAAAATCCCATGGATGGAGGAGCCTGGTGGGCTGCAGTCCATGGGGTCGGTAAGAGTCGGACACGACTGAGCGACTTCACTTTCACTTTTCACTTTCATGCATTGGAGAAGGAAATGGCAACCTACTCCAGTGTCCTTGCCTGGAGAATCCCAGGGACAGGGGAGCCTGGTGGGAGGCCATCTATGGGGTTGCACAGAGTCAGACACGACTGAAGCAATTTAGCAGCAGCAGCTGCCCTATAGTAAGAATTGACAAATGCATGTGAAGAGCTTAGCTCACTGTCTAGGACATAGTAACTGTGTAATAAATGTTAACTGCACTATTTTTCTTAGTAGAGTTTTCACCATGACAGCTGTAAGTCTACCATATATCTAGTCAATACAAAAACTCAGTAAGTTTTTGATACACTGAATTCTTTTGTGTAACATTAACCTATGTAGCAATTTTCATGCTAGTAAAATTTCCTAATACAAAACACGAAAAAGTCCACACTCACTCAAAATGCTTACTTTTCAATAAATCCATCTCTAGTAAAATACTCATGATGCAAAAGATCGGTAGATGACATCCTCTCAGCAGGATCAATTTGTAAGCAAGCCTAGAAAATGAAAAAAGATTCCATGTTAAACAAATTCTTAACATGTCTCCTTAAGGTAAATGTTAAATTTCACAAATGCAGCTATAATTAATTACCCAGAGCTAAAAGAGTTCTTGAAAAGATAGAATTAGACCTCAGGACTTTTTGACAGTGAATTCTGACCACTTGTTTCCGTAAGAAATTTGTACTTGTAAAGCAGTACTACAGGTTAAATGTCCTATTTCTAGCCAAACAGAAGTCAATTTTTGCTGGAATTAGTAGGAATTATTTAGCTCATTTTGGTCCTCTTATTCAGCCCTGGAAGGAAGTTCATGACTTATCATTCCCATTTTATAGAGCTAGAAGCATGTTTAGTAATTTGCCAAACTAGAATTTTAACTCATATTGTCTGATTCCTAATTCAATGCTTTTCATATGGCATAAAACAATTACACAAGTATCCAAGCCCCCAAATCCTTCAATAACCCATTATCAGAACAGCTATTTTCTGCTTCCCTTCACTTGGGATTACTTCAACTGAGAACCAAAATAACCCCTACAAAACAAAGAGACAGTGAAGTAAGAGTATCAGAAAATAAGTTGTGTATAATGAATCAACATATAGTTAAATAATCATAATTAGAATACATTAATCCAAATATTAGACATAATTTGAATAAAAGCCATTTGCCTGATAATTTTCATTCTTCCTCCAAAAGAAGGCAAAACATACTAATAATAGGTAACTTTTATTTATGCTTATTATGTGTTTGTCATATAACACTCTTTCTAGTCTTTTCCTATTGCCCGATCCCAACAACAACCCTACAAGGTGGGTACTACTACTATCCTCATTGTACAGATGAGACTAAGGCCCAAAGAGGACAAGTAATTGGTCTAAGATCTCATAAATGGAGACAATAGTTAAAATCCAGAATGTACAAAGTAATTGCATATAACATTACACTTCTGATTATTTCACAAAGTCTAGTTTAAATTGATTCACAGACAAAGTTATAGAGATCTGCTATACAAGAATTTGCTTATAGTTAACAATATCATACTGTATATTTAAAAATTTGGTTAAGAGGATAGATTTGATGTTTTATGAGGTTTTCTTACCACAATTTTTAAAAATTGACTCATAAAGTCTATTATCATCTTTATGATGTGAGAATAGTCATATCCTTAAGATTGAAACTACCTAAAAGCATGTGCTCATTTTAGAACGTTAATAGCTCAGTTCAGTTCAGTCGCTCAGTCATGTCCGACTCTTTGCGACCCCATGAATTGCAGCACGCCAGGCCTCCCTGTCCATCACCAACTCCCGGAGTTCACTCAGATTCATGTCCATCAAGTCAGTTATGCCATCCAGCTATCTCATCCTCTGTTGTCCCCTTCTCCTCCTGCCCCCAATCCCTCCCAGCATCAGAGTCTTTTCCAATGAGTCAACTCTTCGCATGAGGTGGCCAAAGTACTGGAGCTTCAGCTTTAGCATCATTCCTTCCAAAGAAATCCCAGGGCTGATCTCCTTCAGAATGGACTGGTTGGATGTCCTTGCAGTCCGAGGGACTCTCAAGAGTCTTCTCCAACAGCACAGTTCAAAAGAATCAATTCTTCGGCTCTCAGCCTTCTTCACAGTCCAACTCTCACATCCATACATGACTACTGGAAAAACCATAGCCTTGACTAGATGGACCTTAGTCGGCAAAGTAACGTCTCTGCTTTTGAATATGCTTTCTAGGTTGGTCATAACTTTTCTTCCAAGGAGTGAGCATCTTTTAATTTCATGGCTGCAATCACCATCTGCCGTGATTTTGGAGCCCAAAAAAATAAAGTCTGACACTGTTTCCACTGTTTCCCCATCTATTTCCCATGAAGTGATGGGACCGGATGCCACGATCTTCGTTTTCTGAATGTTGAGCTTTAAGCCAACTTTTTCACTCTCCTCTTTTACTTTCATCAAGAGGCTTTTTAGTTCCTCTTCACTTTCTGCCATAAGGGTGGTGTCATCTGCATATCTGACGTTATTGATATTTCTCCCAGCAATCTTGATTCCAGCTTGTGTTTCTTCCAGTCCAGTGTTTCTCATGATGTACTCTGCATGTAAGTTAAATAAGCAGGGTGACAATATACAGCCTTGACGTACTCCTTTTCCTATTTGGAACCAGTCTGTTGTTCCATGTGCAGGTCTAACTATTGCTTCCTGACCTGCATACAGATTTCTCAAGAGACAGGTCAGGTGGTCTGGTATCTCTCTCAGAATTTTCCACAGTTTATTGTGATCCACACAGTCAAAGGCTTTGGCATAGTCAATAAAGCAGAAATAGATGTTTTTCTGGAACTCTCTTGCTTTTTCCTTGATCCAGCGAATGTTGGCAATTTGATCTCTGGTTCCTCTGCCTTTTCTAAAACCACCTTGGACATCAGGAAGTTCACGGTTCACGTATTGCTGAAGCCTGGCTTGGAGAATTTTGAGCATTACTTTACTAGCATGTGAGATGAGTGCAATTGTGCGGTAGTTTGAGCATTCCCTTAGTTACCCATCAATAAAACTTAGGAAGAAAAATGCTAAAAGGTCACAGCCAATTGGAAGCAGATAAATATTCCTTCTGTAAACAGTATAATTTATAGAATTTAAACATTTGCCCTGGTTTGGAAAATGTAAAATATGACACTTTGAGAAACAAACTGTCCCTTCTAAAATAAAAATGCACACCTACACGAAGACTTAGAAGTGAATGTCAACAGCAATTTTACTTGTAATAGCCAAAAAGAGGAAACAACCCAAAACAGGGAAACAGATTTTTTAAAAAAAAGTGTGATATGTTCATACATGGAATATTACTCAGCAATAAAAAGGAATAAACTACTGATACACACAAAAACATGAACTGAATCTCTAGACTATACGCTGAGTTAAAAAAGACTGACATGGAAGAATATATACACTGTTTGATTCCATTTACAGACTATTCTAGAAAATATAAACTATAGTGGAAAATAAATCAGTGGTTATTTAGGGACAGGAATGAAGGGAAAGTTGGATGACAAAAGGATGCAAAGACATTTTGGGAAGTGATGGAAATTTTAGGTATGTTGATTGTAGTGGTGGTATCACAGGTATATATACGTTTACCAAAACTCATCAAATTGTACATCTGAAATAATGTAGTTTACTGTATAGAAATTATACCATTATAATATTGTTTAAAATGTTTAAATCTAGGGAAAAATATACATGCTCCACACCAGGTATTAAGATGTATTTTAGGAAATTCTTTGGCGGTCCAGTGGTTAGGACTCAGCGTTTTCACTGCCAGGGCCCAGGTTCAATCACTGGTTGGGGAACTAAGATCCCACAAGCTGCATGGTGTGACCAAAAAAAAATGTATTTGAAAGTTATAATAATCAAAATTGTACTTGTAATAGAATAAGGAGAGAAATCAGTGAAATACAAATATACCTCAGCATGTATAAGCAATCTGTCTATGATAAATGTGGCATTCCAAATCACTGGATTATTCAAGTTGAGAAAAGTATTTAGAATATATAAAACAGGACACTAATATGATTATTTGGTAAGTCAATGTAAAAGTATACTTTAAATCACAAATAGTTTAAGGATTCTTAAAATAAGAACTACAAATGACCAATTAATGTCAGTAACATGTCCAACTTCCCTGTAATGAAGGAAGTGCAATTTTAAAAAATATACTGTATCTCTAGTTAATTAAGTTGCAAATATTTTTAATATTATAATATTCAATGTTAGATTGAGAATAGAGATTTATACCCAATGCTACTTGAGTATAAATCTATGAAATCTTTCTGGAGGAAAAAATAGCAAGCTATACCAAAAATCCTAACAAGTATAAACCCTTTGGTCTACCAGTCACACTTCTAGGAATTTATCCCAAGCAAATAATACCACAAGCTCATACAGACATATAAAAGATGTTTACTGTAGCATCTTTACCAATAAATTTCAAGATAAACTATAGTATAGTGACACAGTGAAACACTATGCAAGCACTAAAATTATGACACGGCTCCATATTTACTGACATGGCAGTATGCTTAAACTATAATGCTGCTGCTGCTGCTAAGTCGCTTCAGTCATGTCTGACTCTGGGGGACCCCATAGACTATAATGCTAAGTGAAAATAAACAGGTTACATAGCAGTGTGTAAAGTAAGACAGGGCTTCCCAGGTGGCTCAGTGGCAAAGAAACCACCTGCCAATGCAGCAGATGTGGGTTCCATCCCTGAGTGGGTAAGATCCCCTCAAGAAGGAAACGGCGATGCACTCCTGTATTCTTGCCTGGGAAATCCCATGGACAGAGGAGCCTGGAAGGGCTACAGTCCATGGGGTCACAAAAGAGTCAAACAGGACTTAGTGACTAAACAACAATAAATTATGACACCTTTTAAAAAGCATAAACTGTTACGCATGTATTTGGTTGGGAAAAGTATATAAACCGAAACATCAACAGTAATTTTTCCTGGATTGTGGGGGTCGGGAAAATGTTAACTTCTCTATCAAGTATTCTATTTTTTTATGATCATTATGTATTCTTTGTAAAATCAAAACTATGACATGAAAAAAAAGAAATTAAAGTGGAAAATGTAGCAAAAAACTGATCCTTTAATAAACTCTAGTTCTTTACAGTTACCAAAGAAATAACTTTCTTCCTTTGATAAGTCTTTAGGTGTTACATGTCATGTTTAGTTTTATCTAAAAGACAGCAACAACAGTTAACATTAACATTTGTTGACAGCTTATTCTAGGCTTTGTGCTAAGAACATTTCTACCATTAACTCATTTTATCCTCCAGCTCCAGAAAATAAATATTGTTAATGTTGTTTTATAACTCAGTAAACTGAGGCATGGAGATTGACTTGCTCAAGTTTATGGAGCTAATTAGTAACAGTGCTGGGTTTTAAAGAAAGTTCATGTGAATTCAGAGCCCTCTCTCATAAACACCGTGCTATACTTGCTTTGAAGTTAGATTACCACTTTTTTAAAGGGTTGTACATTAGAAGTAAGACAAGTTAATTGACCCTGGGAAAGAAAATTGGCTGGGAAGAGAAAATAAACAGAAGCAAGTAGCTCTCTCACTTCTTGAATTGTATTCTAAGTATGCTGGTATATTTATTATGCAGTTCAAAATAAAATTTAAACTTTAAACTAATTTAAAAGTGCTATATAATGTTTTTGTTTTCTCCAAATCAACCTGAATTTTGGCACTGGTATACCCTCAAACTACATTACAACTATAGCTGCCAATGCCTTGACATACCTTAGAATATCACTGTACAAGGAAGAAATCTCTTGGGTAGCTGCTGGGAAGACTGGCTGTTAAGAGGTGTTGATCAACATGGTAAGTCCTTACCATTTTCCAGTTTATCCTTAAAATTTTCCAGTTTATCAATAAAATTGGAATGAACAAAAAAGAATAGACTGGATTATCCCAGGGGCCTTTCAATTCTAACAGTCTGTGACTTTTAACTTCTCTGAACTAAAGACATAAACACAGAAGAATATAGTAACTTTGAACAGTTAATATTACTCCATGAATCCTTTTGGAATTTCATTAAAGTCATATCTTAAAACTGTATTATAATTTACGCAAATTTCCAAGAAAGAAGTCCTTAATCTCTTAACATACATGAACTATGTCAGCCAACAATCCATTTAGTTTTGGGTATTTTTTTCTTGCACTTTTGGGATGTTGAACTTGAGGAAGGACCACCCCAGCAAAAATGGGACTCTTGGAAAAGATATTCTGCAAGTGGGGTGTCAAATTGCCTGAAAAGAGAAAAAAATACATACATAAGAAAACAGGTATATTATTCTACAATCAAAATAATCAAATATGTGGTCTGCATCAAATTACTGAAAGAAAGAATAACAATTAAGTTCTCTCAATTTTTAAAAATTGAACAAGAAACTATCTTCTGAATATAGCATAAGGAACTATCTTCTGAATACAGCATAAAAAAGTGAGTTCCCCAGTAATCTGTTGATAGCACATAGGCAGTAGAGAATAAAAAACCACAGGTGCATTTTCTTTTTTCAAAATACAAGACATGATATATAATGCTATTAGAAAAGGCACATTCAAACTTTTATGTATTTCCATAAGGGTATCAAAATGGTTTATCTAGCAAGTGTTCATTGGCAAAGTCTTGTTCAAAACAGCTAAAATACTAAAATTATATAGAAATAGAAATATTGTAAAGAAAAAACAAGGCTATAGATTAGTAGCAGAATGTAGAGAACTATGAATAGGAGCAGAAAGAGCTAAGTTCTACCACTAGTTTTGCTCTTAACTAGTTCTGTGACCTTGGGCAAATCTTCCCTTTCTGTATCTTTGTTTTCTCATTTGTAAAATGACAAAACTGATCCGATAATCTCTCGAGTTCTCTCACCATTAATCTCATAACCAGAATTTTAAATATGACTGAAAAAAGTATGATGCTTTAAGGGTCTGAACTGTATCTTTAACCAATATTTATCCAGATTTACAGTTTTTAGAGTTGTTCAAAGTACCTTCCTCATGATCCTGTAATTATATGTTTATGTATAGCTTTCTCATCACAAAATAGGTTGCTCAAGCTCCTCAATCAAAAATATATCTTTGAAACTCTATGAGCAACACTAACCATGAAAATGTTTGGGTATTCAAAGCAGGTCATCAAATAATTCAGCTATCATCAAACATATTTTTGAATAAGATATTTAGCTATCTGCTTATCTACTGTGGTTAATAAAAGTTTTCTTAGTAAACAACTGGTTTTCTATTTCCAAGCACTTTAAAAGAGCATCGAAATCAATTCTATTATTTAAAAGTCCTCTTTGAAAGAGGCAAATATTTGTAGAAGCCAAAATTTTAAAAAAACTTTCAGACAAACTGAAGTAGGTTCCTATTTTACTATTTTTCTTAGTATCAACCATCAACATGGTACAGCTATTTGCATCCAGGACAGGGAGGCCTGGCGTGCTGCGATTCATGGGGTCGCAAAGAGTCGGACACAACTGAGCGACTGAACTGAACTGAACTGAAAAAAATATATTATTTTCAAAAACAGAAATTTTCTACCTTTTTTTTATTAGCCCATAGCATCCATCTACTTTCATCTATCAAAACAATATATTTCTTTATTCTTATAAAAATAGACTAAATTTGAAAATCAAGCAGAATTTATCTGAAAACACTTATTTAGGCATTTAACGGTACATTTCAGTAATACCTACCTACTTTTAAAACAATTTTATGAAGTAAATCCAAATCAGAGCTGCTAGGAAGATAGGGATTTCCAGTGGCCATCTCAATGATCATACAGCCCAAAGCCCAGATATCCACAGGTCTGAAACAGACAAGAATAAATCACTCTTTCATGGAGAAATATATAAAACATCTTCTTAAAAACCCTTTTTTTTTTTGGCTATGCTGTGCGACTTGCAGGATCTTAGTTACCCAACCAGTGATTGAACCTATGTCCATGACCTTATCTTACACCACTCATAAAAACTGACTCAAAATGGATGGAAGACTTAAATCTAAGAACTAGAACTTATACCTCTTAAAACAGAGGCGTTTCACAGTCTTGGATTTGGCAAAACCAAAAGCATAAAAACAGACAGAATGAACCTCATTGAAATTAAAAACTCTGTTTCTCAAATGATACACACCATCAAGAAAATCAAGAGACAACTAAGTAAGAGAAAATATCTGCAAACAAGTATCTGATAAGGAATTTATATCCAGATATACAAAGAATTCTTACAATTTAATAATAAAAAGCCAGTCTAATTTAAAAAAGGGCTAAGGATCTGAATAGAAATTTCTCCAAGGAAGATATATAAATGGTCAATAAGCACATAAAAAGATCAACAATGAAGTCCAAAAATCATTAGTTATCAAGGAAATGGAAATCAAACCCATAAGGAGATACCACTTTACACCCATAAAGATAACTAGAATCCAAAAGTCAGATAATAACAAGTGCTGATGAAGATATGGAGGAATTTGTAACCCTCACACTCTTGATGGTGTCTTTACATTCTTCAGGATTCATTATTTGTTTATTAGATTGTTGTTTCCTATACTATTTTTACTGATTCACAATAGACTGAGGCCTTTCTACTTTTTGAAATATCTAGTACAATTTAAAAATTAGTATTTGTCAGTGTTTGCAAAGACTTTGCCATACTCAGGAACTAGGAAACTTGTGATAACACTGGCAGAATAGATTTTAAAATCTTTGCAGAATCTAGAGTCTACAGAGAAGCAAGGAGGCCACTCTGTAAAGGGTGGGGCACAGCTTAAGGCAAGCATGGATGGCAGCCTGAGAGGTTTCTGCATAAGTTTCCTTGGGGCTGGGGCCACTCAGCTCCAGGGGGCAAGTGTGGCAACATCAATAGTAGCAGGATAGATGTCTAGGGTAACTCTGCTCTATCTGGGGGTGTCCCTTTTCTATCCCAAGCCTAGATGCAGAAGGCAGAGTTTGTCAGTAATTCAGGTGACAGATACACCGAGGGAAAAAAGAGATGGCTAGGAAAGGCCAGGCAGGATCCCCAACTATACATACTTTCCATAAGAGGTATCTTTTAATACTAATTCTGGAGCTCTATACCAGCGTGTGGCCACATAGTCCGTATAAACATCTCCAGGAGCTGCTAGCGTTCGTGCAAAGCCAAAATCACAGAGTTTAGTAATTCCTGATTGGGATACTAAAATATTCTCAGGTTTTATATCTCGATGAATGATCTAAAAAACAAACAGAAGATGTAACACATTAAAATGAGGTTTCATTATCTAGAAAATTTGTCAACAATTAAGAGAAAATCTAGCTAATTAAGATAGTAATTTTCTTACCACATGCAAAGGATTAACTACACAGTGCAAAAATATGTAACTATAAATAGTTGTGTGTGTGTGCTCAGTTGTGTCTGACTCTTTGTGCCCCACTGACTGTAGCCCACTAAGCTCCTCTGTGTATGGTATTTTCCAGGCAAGAATACTGTAGTGGGTTGCCATTTTCTACTCCAGGAGATCGTCCCAACCCCTTGAAAAGATAATAATGAAGGTAATACTGAAAAGATAAATTGCATTCCTAAAAGAAAAAGTAATAAAAAAGAACTTAATGGAAGAAGTTTAACTTTCCATTAACCCTGTGTCACACTTCAGGTACTGCCCTTTGTCTCATTTCCTTCATAGCTAAACTTCTTGAAAACATTATTTTTACTTATTCACTTTCTGATCACTCATTCACTGCTCAAGTGGAAGGTGAGCAATCTGTCTTCTGCTCCCCCATTCAAACTGCCCTAGCAACTCTATTCAATGCTCTCCGGAGCCCTAAAGGGGAAGGAAATTTAAAAATGTGGGAATATATATATATGATTCACTTTGCTGTGCAGCAGAAACTAACACAATTTAAAACAACTATTTGCTTAGTCCCTTAGTTGTGTCTTACTCTCTGTGACCCCATGGACTGTAGGACACCAGGCTCCTCTGTCCAGGGAACTTTCCAGGCAAGAATATGGGAGTGGGGAGCCATTTTCTACTCCAGGGGATCTTTCTGACCCAGGGATCAAACCCGCATCTCTTACATCTCCTGCATTGGCAGGTGGATTCTTTACCAACTGTGCCACCTGGGAAGCTCACAAAACAACTATATTCCAATAAAAATTAATTTTAAAAAGTGTCCAGGCCAAAGTCATCAACAACTTCATTGTTGCTACATCCAACAGACACCCCTCGATACATATCTTGCCAGATGTGAAGTGAAAATTGCTCAGTCGTGTCCCAACCCTCATGGACTATATATAGTCCATGGAACTCTCTAGGCCAGAATACTGGAGTTGGTAGCCGCTGTTCCCTTCTGCAGGGGATCTTCGTAACCCAGGGATCGAACACAGGTTTCCTGCATTGCAGGCAATTCTTTACCAGCTGAGCCACCAGGGAAGCCCTCGTTAGATACCTTAGTGTAAAAATACAGCCAACCACTCCTTCATTCCCGACTTCTGGGACCAGTTTCCTCCAATGGCAGTTTCTTTTTCTCTGTCTGTAAATGTAGGGTTCTGGTCTTAGGCCTCCTTCTCATGCATCTTGTTTCTTGCACAATCTCATCTACTTTTTTTTTTTTTTTTTTTAGCACTTTCTTGGTTATGGGAATACCATATTCTTTCGGGCTTCTTCCCACCTATTGGCTGCTTCATCTCAATCTCACCTACTCTTACAGGCCTTAGTAACTATCTATATACTAATGATTTCCATATTTCTATCTCTAACCAAGATATTTCTCTTGGGTTCCATAAGAAGTGGAAGCCTGCAAGAAGTCCCATAAGGCTGACCCACACACTACCATAAACTCAGATAATTAAAAACTAAATGGATTATCTTCTCCCCCAAACCCATTTGTTCTTAAGAGTCCTTTAGCTCAGTGAATGGAACCAACATTGACCTCAAGGCTCAAGCCAGAAATCAAGGCACATTTCTCCCTCAGGTCCCATATTCTCTCCATCCACTTCTCTCCCTAGTTCAAGTTCCCTTAGCTCTCTTATCAAAATTATTACCTTACTAAATGGTTTCCCTGAATTCCCTCTGATCCCCTCCCATTCATTGCCCACAACAAAACCTGAGCATTATTTTAAAATCATGTGTGTGATTATGGCACCCCTTCAAGGATGCCCCATGCCATAGGACAAATTTGAAGCTACCTAAAATGGCTGGTAAGGACTTACAGGATTTGGCCTCTGCTCACATTCTCAGCCGTTCTTCCCTAGCCTATAGAATATTAGTTTCCCAGTTTTCCAGGTGTGTGTCATCACTGTTTGCATTTGCTAATGCTGTTCCAACCGCCTAGAACACTGCCTTGCCAACCATTTCCTTATGTCTCAGCTGAGATGTCTGCAATAAAGAGGTTCCTTTTATATATTATTCTACATTCCCTCCTTCACAGTGTTTTGTCATGCTTTATTCTTATTTGCCTATTTACTTGTCATTCCCATTGGACAGTAAGTTCCATGAGGGTAAGATGTGTATCTGTTTTGTTCAGGCTATATCCCCCATGCCCAGTACAGTGCCTGAAACAAAGAAGGCATTTAAAAACTTTATCAAATGTATTAAGCGTACTCCCATCACCAGCAAAGTATCACAGCACAAGTGAAAATATCTTGGTGACAGAATTCTGGGATCTTCCCTTTTTTATATAACTTATTGCTATAAGCTTTGGGGATTAGCTTTTGTTCTGCCTCAAGTCTTCCTCCTAACTGGCCAAATAATTATCTTAGGGTAATGAATCACCTTAAAGGCACCATCTGTGAAACTTTGTTAGTCCCTTTTTACTTTCACAACTTTTACTGAGTGACTACTACACTCCAGGTACTATACCAAGATCTGAGACTATAACATGAGCAAAAATAGACATGGAAAAGCACTTTAAAATATCACTTTACATATTCTGCCTACTACACAGCCATGACCCTCCTCCTCAGTGCTCTAAACATGCATAAAGATACACTCAGTTGACACCCTAATATGTTCACTCTTTTTAAGTTAACACCCTGACTACACGCAAAATTTTGTTATCTTTGAGAATCAAGTGCTCTCTGAATTCCAACTTCTAAAATTCAGTTTTAGCAACATCCTCTTTGGTCTTCTACAACCATACCGAGACCTCTATAAACATAGTATTTCTATGTGTTTAGATTTTCTCTAATTTTTCTCATCAATGTTTAATAGTTTTCAGTGTATAGGTCTTATTTTCTCTAAGTATTTTATATTTTTGATGTCATTACAGTGGTATTTTTAATTCAGTTTCTGAGTTTGCTAATACACAGAAATACAAATAAGTTTGGTATATTGATCTTCTATCCTACAATCTTCATAAACTTACAGCTTAGTTCTTTTAACTTTACTGTAGATTCCATAAAATTTTCTACAGAAATGATCATGTCATTTGTGAATAAAGACAGTTTTATTGCTCAAAAAAAAAAAAAACCAAACAGAGAGATACCACTTCACATCCACTGGAACAGTGATAATCAAAAGACAATAACAATACTGGGAGGACACAGAAAAACTGATACATTGTGGTGGGGATATAAAATGGTATAGCCACTTTGGAAAAAACAGTTTTGCAGTTTCTTCAAAAAGTTAAAACATAACCTCACCATATGATCCCCTGGTGTTCTTGAGTTATCCTATTTCTATTGCCCACTCCCCAGTTCCCGGTAGCTTTGTAGACCAACAGCCCCCAAATCATGGTGAAAACTAGCAGCCTAGTAGCCACCAGAGGAAGCTGTATCTCCTAGCTATAGGGTTGGGTCTCCTCCAAAGGCCCATTCCCAGGTAACAGTCATTATCTAACATGTCTGTCAGATTACTGGAAAATGCCACTAGAAGTCTTGTCTTCACTGACCTAACTCAGAGCTTGCCCAGGGCAAAGGGCCTTTGTCAGAAACAATTAGCATCTACTGAATAACATTACTGGAGAAGGCAATGGCAACCCACTCCAGTGTTCTTGCCTGGAGAATCCCAGGGACAGAGGAAGCCTGGTAGGCTGCCGTCTATGGGGTCGCAGAGAGACAGACACGACTGAGACGACTTAGCAGCAGCAGCAGCAGCAGTAGCAAATAACATTATAGCCACCTGAGGGAGCTATAACAGGACAAACAACATGCTGACCAAAATACTTAATTAAAAAGAGAGGCTGGGAGTGAGATGTCCATAAAGGATTTGGAAAGTTCCAACATATTACTTAGAATCATGAAGGGTACATGCCCAGCTGTGTACACACTAGGAAAGACCTGAGATTGTCCCTAAGCTCTCAGTCAGTTCAGTTCAGTTCAGTCGCTCAATCGTGTCCAACTCTTTGCGACCCCATGAACTGCAGCACGCCAGGCCTCCCTGTCCATCACCAACTCCCGGAGTTCACTCAGACTCACGTCCATCGAGTCCGTGATGCCATCCAGCCATCTCATCCTCGGTCGTCCCCTTCTTCTCTTGCCCCCAATCCCTCCCAGCATCAGAGTCTTTTCCAATGAGTCAACTCTTCGCATGAGGTGGCCAAAGTACTGGAGTTTCAGCTTTAGCATCATTCCTTCCAAAGAAATCCCAGGGTTGATCTCCTTCAGAATGGACTGGTTGGATCTCCTTGCAGTCCAAGGGACTCTCAAGAGTCTTCTCCAACACCACAGTTCAAAGTCTGGTGGAATTTAGGTTCTACACAAGCAAGAAGGGCTAAGTTGTAAACTCTCTGCCTAAACACTGAAGATATGCCCCAACACAGAGAGAGAAGGAGCCCTCAGTAAATACCCAGTAAATATGGCTGAGAGATTTATTAGTTCAAGAGTTTAAGGAATTCTCTGTTCAAACATTAGCTGACCAGTAACCTAACTGAGCAGAAATTTCAGTGGTTACATATGACAAACAGACTTCACAAATTAGTTCAGCAAAATAAGTAACTAACAGTTACAACTGCAAACCTTGAGACATGGGAAATTCTATCTCCAGATTGCCACAATGTATTATTTTACATGTCCAGTTCTCAACAAAAAAATACAAAATTTCCAAGAAAATTCCCCCAAAAAGGTGTGCAAAGAAAGATATATGCCCATGCATAAGGGGAAAAAGCAGTCAATAAGAAGCTTTGCCTGAAGAAGCCCAGATATAACCTGCAAGAAAAAGACTATTCAGTTCATTTCAGTTCAGTCACTCAGTCGTGTCCGGCCCTTTGTGACTCCATGAACTGCAGCACGCCAGGCCTCCCTGTCCATCACCAACTCCCGGAATCGACCCAAACTCATGTCCATCGAGTCAGTGATGCCATCCAACCATCTCATCCTCTGTCGTCCCCTTCTCCATCCTCTGTCGTCCCCTTCTCCTCCTGCCCTCAATCTTTCCCAGCATCAGGGTCTTTTCAAATGAGTCAGCTCTTCGCATCAGGTGGCCAAAGTATTGGAGTTTCAGCTTCAACGTCAGTCCTTCCAATGAACACCAGGACTGATTTCCTTTAGGATGGACTGGTTGGATCTCCTTGCAGTCCAGAGACTCTCAAGAGTCTTCTCCAACACCACAGTTCAAAAGCATCAATTCTTCTGTGCTCAGCTTTCTTTATAGTCCAACTCTCACATCCATACATGACCAATGGAAAAACCATAGCCTTGACTAGATGGACCTTTGTTGGCAAAATAATGTCTCTTGCTTTATATATGCTGTCTAGGTTGGTCATAACTTTCCTTCCAAGGAGTAAGCATCTTTTAATTTCATGACTGCAATCACCATCTGCACTGATTTTGGAGCCCAAAAAAATAAAGTCAGCCACTGTGTCCACTGTTTCCCCATCTACTTGCCATGAAGTGATGGGACTGGATGCCATGATCTTAGTTTTCTGAATGTTGAGCTTTAAGCCAACTTTTTCACTCTCCTCTTTCACTTTCATCAAGAAGCTCTTTAGTTCTTCTTCACTTTCTGCCATAAGGGTGGTGTTATCTGCATATCTGAAGTTATTGACATTTCTCCCAGCAATCTTGATTCCAGCTTGTGCTTCTTCCAGCCCAGCATTTCTCGTAATGTACTCTGCATATAAGATAAATAAGCAGGGTGACAATATACAGCCTTGATGTACTCCTTTTCCTCTTTGGAACCAGTCTGTTGTTTCATGTCCAGTTCTAACTGTTGCTTCCTGACCTGCATACAGGTTTCTCAAGAGGCAGGTTAGGTGGTCTGGTATTCCCACTTCCTTCAGAATTTTCCACAGTTTATTGTGATCCACACAGTCAAAGGCTTTGGCATAGTCAATAAAGCAGAAATAGATGTTTTTCTGGAACTCTCTTGCTTTTTCAATGATCCAGTGGATGCTGGCAATTTGATCTCTGGTTCCTCTGCCTTTTCTAAAATCAGCTTGAACATCTCGGTTCATGTTGCTGAAGCCTGGCTTGGAGAATTTTGAGCATTACTTTACTAGCGTGTGAGATGAATATAACTGTGCAGTAGTTTGAGCATTCTTTGGCATTGCCTTTCTTTGGGATTGGAATGAAAACTGACCTTTTCCAGTCCTGTGGCCACTGCTGAGTTTTCCAAATTTGTTGACATATTGAGTGCAGTGCTTTCACAGCATCATCTTTCAGGATTTGAAATAGCTCAACTGGGATTCCATCACCTCCACTAGTTTTGTTTGTAGTGATGCTTCCTAAGGCCCACTTGCCTTCACATTCCAGGGTGTCTGGCTCTAGGTGAGTGATCACACCATCATGATTATCTGGGTCATGAAGATCTTTTTTGTACAGTTCTTCTGTGTATTCTTCCCACCTCTTCTTAATATCTTCTGCTTCTGTCAGGTCCATACCATTTCTGTCCTTTACTGAGCCCACCTTTGCATGAAATGTCCCCTTGGTATCTCTAATTTTCTTGAAGAGATCTCTAGTCTTTCCCATTTTATTGTTTTCCTCTATTTCTTTGCACTGATCACTGAGGAAGGCTTTCTTATCTCTCCTTGCTATTGTTTGGAACTCTGCATTCAAATGGGTATATCTTTCCTTTTCTCCTTTGCTTTTCACTTCTCTCCTTTTCACAGCTATTTGTAAGGCCTCCTCAGACAGCCATTTTGCTTTTTTGCATTTCTTTTTCTTGGACATGGTCTTGATCCCTGTCTCCTATACAATTTCACGAACCTCTGTTCATGTCCCTAGTTCATCAGACACTATATCAGATCTATCCCTTGAATCTATTTGTTACTTCCACTGTATAATCATAAGGGATTTAACTTAGGTCATACCTGAATGGTATAGTGGTTTTCCCTACTTTCTTCCATTTAAGTCTGAATTTGGCAATAAGGAGTTCATGATCTGAGCCACAGTCAGCTCCCGGTCTTGTTTTTGCTGACTGTATAGAGCTTCTCCACCTTGGGCTGCAAAGAATATAATCAATCTGATTTCGGTGTTGGCCATCTGGTGATGTCCATGTATAGAGTCTTCTCTTGTGCTGTTTAAATATGTTCAAGGTAAAAGGAAACCATATCTAAAGAACTGAAGAAAAGTATCAACAGAATGTCTCACCAAATAAAGGATATCAGTAAAGAGAAAGAAATGATTAAAAAAAAAAAACTAACCGGAGGGGGGAAAAAACAGTATTAAGAAAGCAAAAAGGCAACCCAAAAGAGAAAATAATAGCAAACCATGTGTCTGATAAGGATCTACTATCCAAAATATAGAAAATACAACTTGACAATAGAAAGAGAAATAACCCAATTTAAAAATGGGCAGAGAACTTGAATAGACATTTCTTCAAACATAAACAAATATAAACTTATTTTGCTTTAATTATGACATCAAAAGCAAAAGCAATCAAAGAAAGATGTTCAGTCATGTGCAACTCTGCGACTCCATGGACTATAGCCCACCGGGCTCCTCTGTCCATGGGATTTCCCAGGCAAGCATACTGGAGAGGGTTGCCATTTCCTTCTCTGACAACCGAGGGACTGAGCCCAGGTCTCTTGCGTCTCCTGCACTGGCAGATGAATTCTTTACCACTAGTGCCATCTGGGAAGCCCAGACAAATTGGACTCCATCATATCTGGAGACAAAAATGCCTCTTCTAAATTTTTCATTTAAGTGGAATTTATACTTACATGCTTTTTGCATTTGATTTTTTTCAACATGTTTTCAAGTTTCACTCATTCTGTAGGATGCATCAGCAGTCCATTCCTTTTTGAGGCTGAATAAATCCCATTATATGGGTATAATTAATTTTGTTTATCCATTCATCAGCTAATATACATGTTTCTACTTTTCAGCTATTTTAAATAATGCTTATACGACATTGCTGGGCAGGTTTTTACGTGAACATATGCTATCAATTCTCTTGGATAGATACCTAGGAGTATAATTGCTGGGTCATATGCTAATTCTATGTTTAACTTTTTGAGGAACTGCCAAGCTGTTTTCCATAGCAGCTGCACCATTTTACATTACCACCAGCAGTGTATAAAGGTTCCAGTTTCTCAAATTCCTTGCCAACATTCGTTCTCGTCAATTTTTAAAATTACAGCCAGGCTAGTGAGTGTGAAATGGTACCTCACTGCGATTTTTGATATGCACTACCATAATGACTCAAGATATTGAGCATCATTTCATGTGCTATTAGCCATTTGTATATCTTCTTTGGAGAAATGTCTGCTAAGTCCCTTGCCCATTTTTAAATTGGGTTGTCTTTTTATGTTGAATTGTGTTTTGTACAATCTAGAAACTAGTTGCTTATCATATTTGATTTTCAAGTATTTTCTCCCATCTGTGAACTGTCTTTTTACTTTCTTGATGGTGTCCTTCAATGCACAAAAGTTTTTAATTTTGATGGGGTCCAATTTGTCTATTTTGATTACTTTTGCTTTTGAGGTCATATCTAAAGAACTATTGCCTAACACATGGCCACACAGATTACCACCTATGTTTTCTTCTGAGTTTTATAGTTCTGGTGCTTACATTTAGGTCATTAATCCATTTTTATATATGATATAAATGATTAATTTTTATATATGATATATCATATATATATATGATATATCATATTTTGCATTCAGTGAGTTTGATTCTCCCTTATTCTGTAGTGAAATGCTCCCAAAATGCATAGAATTCCATATTACAATGATAATAATTCTGTTCTATTAGCTCTATGTGCTTTTGAAATTTTTTGACTCATTTTATTAGTTTCAAGATCATTTACATTTTTACTCCATTTTGATTCTATTAAGCCATTTTTGTTTGTTTTAGTGAACTATAGTTGAATCAAAATATTGCATCAATTTCAGATGTACAGCAAAGTGATTCAGTTATATATATATTACTTTTCAGATTATTTTCCACTATAGGTATTATAAGATATTAACTATAATTCCCTGTGCTATAAAGTAAATCCTTGCTGCTTATCTATTTAACATATAATAGTTTGTATCTGTTAATCCTATACTCCCAGTTTAGCCCTCCCATTTCCCCTTTGGTAACTCTAAGTCTGTTTCCTATGTCTGTGAATCTGCTTCTGTTTTGTATATAGAGTCATTACTATTATTTTTTAGATTCCACATTTAAGTGATATATTTGTCTTTGTCTGATTTAACTTAGTATGATATTCACTAGGTCCATCCATGCTGCTGCAAATGGTGATGTTTCACCCTTTTTCATGGCTTAGTAATATTCATATGTGTATCAATGACATCTCAACTGTCTGTTAAGCCCTTGGGTTATTTCCTTATGTGCCTGAATTTAAACACCTAAGTTCAAAATTCTTAATTTTACCCCCTCTTTGAAGTTTTCTGCTCTCAGACTGGTGTCTCCCATTATTCAAGAAATATTTTTAGTCTACTACAGGCAAGACACTATAGGGATAGAGATAACTATATCTGACTCCCTATCAGCACTGTTTATTGAGCACTTAAAATATACCTGACACAGTGCTAAACACTACATAGCTATTACCTAATTTGATCTTTACGAAAAAATCTGTGAGATACTATAGCATTATTTTACAGATGAGGAAACTGAGGCTCAGAAAGATTAGATAATTTTCCTGGGGCCACAGAGTAATGGGAATACCTTTCATTATGTAACTGGGAGCTACACATGTTGTGTGGTTATCTGTAGATAAGCCACTAGGTTAAAACCTAGCATAGTCTGATTCCAGAGACTGTGTGTTGTTAACTATTATACTGTCTCCCCTTGGATCCATTTGGGCAAGGAAATTACAATCTGAGTCCTAGATGCCATTACAACAAAGCTGCCACAGGAGATGCACTGAGACAGACTATTAGAAATTAAGGTGTCTGAAAAAGCTTAGGCTATACAGATGTTATGCCTAATATCACTTACTATGTCTAACTTTACAGAAAGTAGAGTTCATGTTGGGAACAAAGTATGTCCATTAAAACCTGCTGAAATAAACAGTAATTAACCAATGTTAAAAGGCAACACTAAAAATCAAAACAGTTGATCTTCTTTCCTTTCTTGATTTAAAAGACAAGGCTTTATACTCCTCAGCCACTTTCTCTCCTTTCTTTCCCTAAAGGCATACACATTCTCTTGCCATTCCCCTGGCTTAGTTTCCAATTCCTACTTCCAGACCTTCCATCATCTGGGCTGGCTTGACTTTCGATGTCTTAATATATTTTCATTAATATAAGACACCAGAGTTGACTGCTGATTTTTCTATACCTCCTTAGCATCTCAGAGTTGGTCTGCTTTATAGTTACAATTATTGTGTGTTCAATATGTTTTTTGGTTCTGTGACTGAATTATAAGGTAGTAACTCCCCCAACCTTCTTTCCATTTTCACAATATGGTACATAAAAATAATTTTAACAACTTTCATAAAAACAGAGCAATGTTTAAAAGGCACTTACAATTCACAGTTTTCCTATAGTTTGGGTTACTTTGAAGCACTTACATTATTATTGTGAAGATATTCAATTGCTCGAAGAATCTGGAAGAGGTATTTTCTAAGTCGTTTACTCTCTAATCCGTGACAATAATGTTGTAACTCATCTAAAACTGTGTGGTCAATAAATTCAAACACCAAATGAATTTTCTTTTTCTGTCTAAAAACTTCAATCAGATTGACCAGGTTTTCATGACGAAATTGCTATCAACAAAAGAAATGGATTTTTAATAAGTATCTCATGCACCATAATTTGCACATATAAGACTCACATAATTTTAAAAAGAGGAAAACTCTGTTTCTTTTCCTCCATGCATGTCAATAAAAATTTGATTTGCTTACATTCCTATTTTTTTAATGTTTATCTATTTCATAGTTAATATTTATCAAACAAAGGGAGATATATTGCTTTACTTCAAGTTGACATTTGGTTGCTTACTAAAATAATTCAGAGTTAACATGATGAAATGTAACTTTGTATTCTGCTAAGAGATATTGTCCTACCCTTTAAATTGGCTGTGATTAAAAGGTCCTTATGATTTCAAATGAGCACGAATTCCAGTGCCACTGAGCATGTAATCTGAATTTATAGAAATTAATTACTGAATTTGGTCCTGAACTCTCAAGAGTAAAATGTAAGTTCCAGATGGAGATTATAAATTCATCACACTGTAACAAAAAGGTATAAAAATATCTAGAAACTTTTCAGATATGTGAAATACCAATTTATATCCATAGGAAATTTATATAAATATACAATTATCTGTGGGTACATTTTTGCTCATTGTAAGATTCTATTAAGCAATGAAACACATTTTTACATTGGTAAGCACTCACTGAAAATAATTTCAAAATGTCAATAATGGAATATATCAGCTTAGAAAACTAAAAGAGGTTTAATATTTTATGCTGCTTATTCTATTTTTTAACATACTGACTTAATTACAATCAATTCTCAAATATTTAACTTTTTCAAATTACCAAAAATATTTATTCATTTGGTTAAAAATTAAAGGGTATATTTTTGATGTTGGATTCATCAAAAAGTTAACTTGTATTGAAAAAAAAGTTGCCTTTATTCCAATGGCACAATATCAATTTTTCTAGTTATCTGTACTAATATATAAACTAAAGTCCTCAAAACATGACTAACAGAAAAACATGCCAAAATATAATGCCAGATTCCTTTCCTATTTTTGCTCCAATTTCCCTGGTTGGTGGGGTACCAGAGTGCTATAGCAACATGCTGGCAGTAGCAAAAAAAAAAGACTGCCTTTGGATACTACAATATAATCCTTCAACTATGGAAAATTACTGTTTTCTTGTCCAGTTGTGATTTTAAAGGCCAAAGCAGAGAAGGGTGAGTGCAAGTTAATAGGCATTAAGGAACATCCATCCAGGGTTACTGGAGAAGGAAATGGTAACCCACTCCAGTATTCTTGCCACGTATATCTTGTCCACGGGATTCTCTAATCGAATGGACAGAGGAGCCTGGTGGGCTGCCGTCTATGGGGTCGCACAGAGTTGGACACGACTGAATCGACTTAGCAGCAGCAGCATCTAGGGATAAGGGATCAGTGACGTCCTCAGATAAACCGTGAAACCCCCAGAAATACTCCACTGACCTTTTTCAGGTTGTTTATTTTTGTTTTCTTTTATAAACAGAAAACTTTTCTACAGATATTCCCACTAATTAACTTATTTAATGAAATTCTAGCAGATAAAAATTTAGTTCTAATTAAGTCATTATGGCCATTGTTTTTAGTCTAAGAATGTTAACTAATCCAAGAAATGCCTCTTGTGGAATTAGATTTGATTAAACTAAAAATTCTACAAGAAATAAACCAATGGGGAAAAAAGTTAGGGTATCTCAAAATAGCTTGAATAGTTACAATAGTAAATTGTCAAATTCATCTCTGTGTTCTTGCCTCATATCAGTTATTTTTATAAAACAATCAAGAAGGGAAAAAAATCTGCTTAAATGCAACAAAGCTGAAAAACAACGAGCAAAAGATATTGCCAGGGAAAAGGTCTCCTAATCAGATTTCACTTATGGTGCACAAAGTTGCCTTCCAGTATTATTATGTTTTAGGTCATCAGGATAAGGACATGTATCTCTCACAAAATCATAACATCTCTACTGACTTTAAGTTTCCTTTTCATTGTCTAGAAATAGAGCAGTTCCAAATATCCACAGATGCCTAATATATTTCTTCTATTTAGAAAGCAAATTGATCCATCATATCTAATACAGACTTACAAAGGAAGAAGAGAATATTACTTTTGCATCAGATAAAAATGAACAAGAGAAGCTGTTTTTTTTTTTCATCACATACAAAACATCTAGACTATGAACCTTACAGCATCTAAATTCTGATAAACAAAATACATATGTATATATACATATTTTTTTAATCACTCATTTTGTACCCAATCCCCTAGGAATGTTAATGCTCCTTTCTTTACACTTCTTTAAGTCTTTCCCTTGGATGGACCTATCATACCTACATGAAATTCTACCTTGTCCCCTGATCTCTCCTCATATTGTTCCCCATGTCTAAAAGCCTACTGGTCATCTTTACTGATTTCCTGTCACCTTGAATTCAACATTTCTAAAACTGAGCTAGTTCCCAAACCATGTCTCTTTTGAGTCTCTGATATTTCCATCAATGGTAGCAATCACGGAACCTCAAAGATACCTTTGATTCCTCCTCTTGTTGCCTTCTACACTTTCATGTCTTCTTTAGTAATATATTACTACTTTCCATTCAAATTGCTGCATTCTAGCATGGTCCCTCACATTTAACAGGATTCTTGAATTAAGGCCACAACACATCTCCCTATTTTTACTTTCTCAGTTTCCCAATCTATTCTAAAAAATAATGCTAGATTAATATTAACCATTTCTTTACTCTGAATTAAAAATCTCTCAGAAAAATCAAGTTTTGATTTCTCAGCCTAAAAGACTTTAAAACCTACCTCCAATTTACTTCTCTAATCTCACTGCTTTCCAGTTCTGTGTAAGAAACTCTACAGGCAAATGTTCTTTGTCTACTCTGCTCTGCTCTTTGTCCTTTGTCTTGCTTTAGGCTCTATGAGTTTAAGCTGTTCCCCTAACCTGGGAAACAATACTCTCTCCCTCTTTCTTAAGTCCTACATACCCTTTAAAGCCCAATTCAAGTTCCATCTTCTCCAAGAAATCTTCGCTATCCAGTAGGACTTTGTGTTAATCACTGGCTTTTATTGTAAGTCACTTAAAATTCACTGTTATTTTTATATGCTCTCTTGTCTTTCTGATTAAATAATAAAAGTTCTGAAGAGCAGGTACTGTCTCTTACCTCATTATAGTCACAATATCTGGCACAAACACAGACATTTTTATTAAGTGTTATAAAACTAAATAATTGAATAATTATTTCACATTTGGCAGTTTTTGTTACATTATACACAAGCATATTTTATCTAGTATCACTGTAAAATTACAAAATATACACAATAAGGTAAGCTGTCACACTTTTCTATTCCAAATACCTATGTTAACTGAAATATTTGTTATATAAGTTTTTATTTCATAACAATCTCTTTTTTGACTTACAGAGAGCAATTAAGGTAAAAGAAGCAAACCTTTAGAAACTTTATTTCCCTCATTGCAATTTTGTTGACAGACTTTTCTGGTTTTTCATAAAATATCTTAATGGCCACTATCTGCCCAGTATCCTTATGTTTACACTTCATGACTGTTCCATAACTTCCCTCTCCCACTTTTCCAAGGGTTTCATACATCTCCATTTTGAAGCCCGGTTTTTTCTTTATGGAAAGAAAGGGTGGGAGGGGGGGGAGAAGATTAAACATTCATACCTTTATTTATTCAAGGTGGATAATGCAATATCACAATAAACTAATACTTTAAATTACGGAAAACGGAAAACTAGGAATCTTTTCCACGAGTCCTGTTTGTCTCTGAGAACTCTGCCAGTTCGCCAGCAAGGTGTCCTTATGTGGCTTCGGCCACCACCAGCACTTGGGGGAACTTCCTACTGTCTCCATCATTCCCATCAAAATTTAAGATGCTCTCACTACATGTCACCTATTCATCATGGGTCCCCACACGTCTCGTCAAGCCCCATCAAATATAAGTTTTCCGCAAAGCTGCGGTCACCAACAGATCAGGTGCCGGGACCCAAGAAAACCTCGGTCCCGCCCGCTCCTCAAACCAGGAGTCTTAGGGTCCCAGACCAGTGCCGCGCCCCTTTCCCCACCGTCGACCTTGTCCGGGCAGCCGCCGCTGCCTCAGCCCATTCTGTGATCCTGCCAGCCTGGCTCAATGCAGTCACAGCGACCGCCACCCTACCTAGCTTGCTAGCTCGCCACTGCCTACTACCATAGCAACGGTGCAGCAGGTCACTAGCTTGGGGTCTACTGCGCAAGACCGGAAAACCGGCAAGGCCCGACCCGGAAGGAAAAATGGGAACGAGCGGACGCCAGTTCCTTTGGGAGCTAACTGGAAGTTTCCCTGCGGATGAAGGTCGGTAATACGAGCAGCTGTCGATCAAACTGGGGCCACGACAGAAGGTTGGTTCTGAGCAGCGACAGGGGAAGATCATATTTTGGCAAAAGCTCGAGAGACTGCAGATCCTCTAGGGAAGGGGAGCAGGGGTGGAAGTTTATCCGACCTGCATTCTTAGACGCCCGCAGGCCCGAGAACACTTGCTGCTTGTGCTGGATCCTAAAAGGATGCTTGGTGTCACAGGTAGAGACTTCTTGTAAAACGAGACTTCCAAGGAAGCCTTGTAAAATTATAGTTTTCTAAGTTACCTAGTTATCTTAATATTACATAATCTGTGTTTGACCCCAGCTGTCGACATTCATCCTTAAAACAGGGATAAGACGATTCATAACATTTCTTGAACACCTCTTATATGCTTAAAATTTTTTTCTTGAACTCATAGTAATCCTCTTTTTAAAAAATTCCCTTTCTACACGTCAAAACTCGTTCAAGGCACTCTTTGCAAAGGCAAATAATTCAAAGGGCTCCACCACAAAATAGAGTGACATACAAGGCACCCCACCTCCCAGAATCTTAATTGCCTAAGAACTAGACATGGGGTTCGGATCGAGTGACAGCCTCCAATGAATAAAAAGAATATCACTGGAAGTGCCCAGGCAGTGCTGTTTTCGTTACGGCTTTCATTTTCCTGTTAAAAAAAAGTTAAGCGTAAGAGGCCAAATCTCACTTTGCTTCTGAATAAGAGAAGGCGTCATTATTATCCAATAAATTCTAGTCTAGTTGGTCTTACCCCAACATGCACATTAAAAATCACACCTAGAGAGCTTGTTAAAAGGCCCCACCCCGAGAGATCCTGATTTAAATGAGTTAGGGTAAAGAAATAGGTATTTTAAAACATTCCTAAGTGTTTCTATGTTGCGACAGCTTATATTGAGAGACGGAGGGGAAAGAAAGGTGGTCATGGTTTTTGCTTATCACCATAAAAATATTCAAAATTGTCTTTCCTTTTGAAAGGTTATTCAACTATGTTATATTTTCTATGAGTATCATAGTAAATCTTATACTGGACTCAGACTTGTAAAGCACATTTATTAAATATTTGTTGTTGACTTATAGTGTTGTCAAGGATCAAAGCATGAATTAGAGTCCCTGCTCTCAGTGAGCTCACAATCTAGAGCAACTGAGTCTACACTATAAAATTATAGCCTTAAAACTATCCTTTCTACAACTAGGTTATGACAGGGTTGGTAACCAGGACAACGTATGATTCTTGCTTATACAATAAAGCTCTCGGACTTTAACGAAACTTACTTGATTTGATCGAAAGCATTACTTCATTCTGGAAAACCATGAACTGTAGATTTCCAAAACAATTATAATTGCTAAACAAATGACATGACAGATTTAAAAATATTTAGCATTTCACTGTAGGTAACCCTAACAGTATGTCTCCATCCTTAGCTATAGGGAGGCTAAGAATTGCTATGGCAGGAAGGCAAAAAAATGAAAATAATAAAATAACTTTTTGACTTAGAGAATTACATTTGTCAGTGGGTATCTATCAAGTATTAGATCTGGCTAACTTGATCACCAAGGCAGTTAATAAAAAAGCAAGAGAAAGAATTCAGGGATTGAAGAAAGAGAGGTACCAGAAAAGTAGAGGAAATTAACCCTTTCGAGTTCAATGAAAGTATGCCCAACGCCATATTCCTCATTCTGTCTTACTGTAACACCTTGGGTTGAGGAATCACCCAAATGGACTTAAAGAGCTCAGGGTTCAGCCAAAAAAAGTCTTTAAGAACAGAATTGGAGGCGATAGAGGAAGGGAACTCAATGACTAGAAATAATGTCAGAATTCCAACGGCCAATATCTCTGAGCCCCGGTGGGGGACATTTCAGGCCATTAACTTACTAGTGTTGAAAATCTGAAATAAATTACTCAGGCTAGATATACAACCCCTATCCACGTCTGCATGATCTCTCCCCCACATGTGAGTCAAACTTTTAGGTTTGACAACTAGTCATCTACACTCTCTTTATACACACTCTCTATGATCAAACCTGCACATTTCTTGACAAATACAACGGTATCCCACTGTAGACGAACCCAAGGACTCTGACACAAAGCCTCAGATGAGAGCAGACTCATAAAGGAAAAACAAAATTCCGTAATCCTGTGGGGATTGTAAACAAACATTAAACATTCTGCACATCGTTCTTTAATCTCTGCCCAGCATCGCCAACCCTGGAAACACTGCAGTGCTCATACAGTAATATTTGGTGGCCCTAAGGAAGCATTTCAGGGGATTTCGCTTTGTATGGGCCTCAGCATTCAGCTGAGGAAAACGGAGGTCCCTTCACTTTTTCCTCAGATGCCAGATTTGATAAGCCATTGAGCCAACCAGAGGGGAGTTTTAAATCCAGATTATTTGGGGCTCTATTTTAAAGATTTAAGAAGCAAAACAAACTACTGCTTCCGACACAATCTCATCAATAGCTGTCCATAGGACAAAATGGAGAAAAAACATAAAAGTGCATACCAGTCCTCAGCCCATAAATTTAACTACCGGGATGAAAGACTTGGCTGAAATTTAGATCCAGGAGACGCTCTCACGTGATCCGTCCTAATGGCATCATAGGGACACGTGGTTCTAGATACTTCGTCCCCTCCCCCTCGGAGGTGGATTGTTGACAACGCCGCCGGCAGTCACGTGATCTTACGTCATCCTACCTCCTTTCCCTGAAATCTCTGGCCCCGGATGCGTCCCTCTCTCCCCACCCGGCTGAGCCTAAACTGGTGAAAGAGGGGGAGACGGGTTGGTGTTTCAGTTTCGGTACTTCTTAATCACAACCTCCAGTCTGAGCATAAGGAACAGTAATTGGTCGATTCGTTCAAGGAGACAAAAGGGATGAGGTCCCTGCGGAAGGGCCCCCATAACTAGCTCTCCTACGTCCCGTTCCCTTCGCCACCCCTCACTGCATGGTACCGGCGGAGGGCGGAGGGATCTGGAGGCGGCGGAGGGAGACGTCATTGCAGGGTTGTTTGTGCAACCTCGGCGGCGGCGGTGACCCACAGTGATTCGGCCGCCGCGCCGGGGGGTGGGGGGGCTGCGCGGGACTCTTTTCTTTCAGACTGACCGCGGGGCTGCTGGGGAGCATGTCGACCCCGGCCCGGAGGAGGCTTATGCGGGATTTCAAGCGGTAAGGGCCTTCATTTTCGCCTGAATGACGACTCCTCCCCAAAGCTACGGGGCTAGGGTGGGGATCCGGGACACCTTCCCCTCTTGACCCTAAGAGGGCTGCTGCGGCCCCAGGGGGACAGACGGAAGCCCAGTTCCAGCCCCGTTTTAGCACTCTCTTCTCCTTGGTTGTTCACTTGTCCTACCTAAGAAATTTTGATACTTCCTCACCACCACCCTACCCCCACAAAAAAGTAAAAAGATGGCTATGATCTGTCCTACGATTCCCTGCTGCCCACTGCGGCCAGTTGCCCGATACCTCGCCCTAGCTTTCAAATCTCATCCTTCGCCTCTGCACCCTGCGGTGCCTCTTCTCTGCCGTAAGAGCGAGCCCTTGCAGAATCCTTTCCACCCCTAGCTACACCAGTCAGCTTTGTTCGATGGCCTTCCCGTCTTCTCCGACTGCCAGGGTTGGGGCCAACCCCCGCCTCCCTCCCCATTCTTTCTGCAGTGAGGGTGGGGTCTGATGCGCGAGGGCCGGAGGTTGTTAACCCATCCTCCGAAACCCGACTCCCCCCCCCCCCCCCCCTCCCCGCCCGCCTGAAAGGACCTTGAGAACTGGCTTAGAGGGCTGGGATTCGGGCTGGCAAACCTGGCTGCCAGTGCTTTCTGGAACTCAGCTCTGTGGCCTGGTGTATAAAGACCTATCTATAGCCTCCAAGGTCTGGAAAAATGCCTTTTTGGAGGCTGGCGCTAACCTGATACTCCCTGAGCCTCCTTTGTAAAATAGGGTTTTGTTAGATGTTAGGGTTGATGAGGAGGAAGTGACTTTTTTTCCCCCAGTTGTTTTACTTTGAATGCTTACAGGTACGGAGAAGAAAATAACCAAGAAAACTTAGCGTTTACGCTCCCGTGCGCATTTGTAAGTGTTTTTCTAGGGAGACCTGCCCTGCTGGAGAGAAAAAATCCAGTGTAAAAACTTGGATTGGCTTATCAGGAAGTAACCTCTCAACTTCATTGTAAACCTTTAAATGAGGCACTTCGAAGCCATTGTTTGGGGCTTTGCCCAGTTTGGCCATGAGTGTATTGATAACTTAGCCTTTATCTTTGGTGGGCGATATCACGCAGCGTATCTTCCAAGGGTTCTTTTCTTCATGGCTTGTACTGCTTGAGGTTGACTAAAAGCCATTTTGGGGGGACTAATTCCAAGAATCATACCACATGACGGTGTGTTTATGTGTGTATATGTGTGTGTGTGTATATATATATATATTTAGTGTCGCGTTTACTTTTTTTTTTCATGAGATGACAGTTTTAAAAGGAGATACTCCTTTTTGTGCAAAACTCGGTTTCTACAGCTTGAAACCATAGACTTCAGATTAGCTCCCATGAGTGAAATTCCAATGATAAAATTTCGAGGTTCCTGGCCTTTGGTACCCTGGTTTCTCAGTGCAGTTCTCTGCTTAATTCTGAGTTGTGTGCTTGGCACCTTTGGTAGTTTTCCAAGGGTCTTCGTTTGCAAGAATTTGTGACAGGTGTTGGAAGGTAGCTCTGTATATGGGCGCATGATCTGAGAGGTAAAATGCAGTATTGGTGCAGAGCTTTGCTTACTCTAAAAGCCGCTGCTAACGCAAATGGAATACAATAGTTCTACTGCCCCAAAACTAGTTTGCTGATTAAACTGGATGCAAGTGTTTTTCAGTCATTTAATGTTTACACTGAGGTGGGGTCTTTATATTTTGTTTGGGGGAGAGTTTTTTTGGTGGTCATGTTGCCCAAGTAGCTTTGGTTAGGACTCACACAGCCTTTGCGTGTTTACAGTAGCAAAATTGATGGTTGAGTAAATAGTGTTTTTTTACACTTGAGGTTTTTCCTTTGTTGTTATTGTTAAAAGTAGTTCTTGAACAGATATCTTAACCTTGGTGATATTTGAAGAGGGATGACTCCTAAGCCATTTAAAGTGGTATGGTTTATTCCAGCTCAGCACAACAAGAAAATGGATTTAGTTTGTTTCTCAAAGTAGATGGTTGAAAGATGTTTGATTGGCCTTCTTAGTGGCCTTAATGTTCAACTTTTAAAATTTCTATTCTGGATTTCTAGATTGCAAGAGGACCCACCTGTGGGTGTCAGTGGCGCACCATCTGAAAACAACATCATGCAGTGGAATGCAGTTATATTTGGGTGAGTTGAAAGAAATAACAAATGGTAGGTATGGTGATTCTTTTAAGAAAATTGAATGTTTAACAGCTAGGAAAGGAAACTGAGGGATGAGGGATCTTACAGAAAACTGTAAGATTAAAAAAAAATTCTGATAGTTTTGGCAGTCACATAAAATTTGATTTTATAATCAGTGGGTTTTATTTGATGAAAATATCATTTGAGACTACAGGAGAATGATAAGTTAGTTTGTACAAAATGTGCCAAGCAAATGCTTAGTATGCATTCTACTAGAACTGTAAAAAGAGTAGGAACCAAAAATATTGATAACTTCCACCATAGTAAGAATTTAAATAAAAAATGTTTCACAGCTTAATGTGAAATATCTGTATGGAGCCTTTCAAGGTGCAGTCTTATATTTTACATATAGTATATATTTCATGTAGGCATATTTTTATAAGAGCGTTATTTCTTCATGCTCTTTCTTTGGTTTTCCTGAACTGGATTTTATTTTCTTTCGCTTTTTAAAAAAATTTTATTTTCTTTATTATTTTTTGCTGTGTGTGGACTCTCTCTAGTTACAGTGCCCTGACTTCTCTTTGCAGTCGCTTCTCTTGTTGCAGAGCGAGGCCTTCAAGCTTCAGTAGTTGCAGCACACGGGCTCAGTAGTTGTGGCATGAGGGCCCTAGAGTGCACGGATTTAGTACCTGTGGTCCATGGGCTTAGTTGCTCCTCTGCTTGTGGGATCTTCCCAGACCAGGGATTGAACCCGTGTCTCTTGCATTGGCAAGTGGATTCTTGACTTCTGGACCTCCAGGGAAATCTCTTTTGTTGCTCTTTTTATACTAGGGTTTTGCACTAAAACGTAAAAGGAACACTTCTGTAAACAGAACTCTGAATTGCCATTGACTCCATTTTAAGAGTCTACATTAAAAATTAGTGGGGAAAATGAGTATAGTTCACCATTCTAAAGTAAAGTGATATTAAATTCAGGCTGTTAGCATGCTTCTTTGAGATCCTGAATGTACCTTGCGAATAATAATTAAACCTTACCAACCCAGCTTTGTAAAGCAATTAAAAAAACAAACTTAAAAAAAAAAAAAAGTAAACTTCAGGTTGCTGCTTAGGAAAGATGAGGTAGGGATATGGTACGATGAAAAGACGTGGACAAAAGAAACTGGCGTTCTTGGTGACATCAGATAAATTTAGTTGAGTTGAACAAGAGCTATTTCTCTTTTGAAAAGCGGGATACTTTGGCATCATAATTATCTTAAAGGGTATTGACTTCCATTTTATTGATATATATTTAAGAAAATAGGAATTTTTCTGTTAAGAATACATATATTTACAAAAGGATTGATATTTATGAACTGAATTGTTTCATGCTAAAATTATGACAAGTTTCTTTTGTTTTTTGTAAAACCATTCTGAAAGGAACACTTGGAAAATGAAAGTTACTATTTATGTCTTGGGTTTGTTATTGTTAGCTGCTCAGTTGTGTCTGACTCTTTGTGACCCCATGGTCTATAGCCCACCAGGCTCCACTGTCCGTGCAATTCTCCAGGCAAGAATACTGGAGTGGTTAGCCATTCCCTTCTCCAGGGACTCTTCCCAACCCAGGGATCCAACCTGGGTCTCCCGCATTGCAGGCAGATTCTTTACTGTCTGAGCCACCAAGGAAGCCCGTTTTATGTGTATATAAATAAAAATCCAGGGCTAAGGTGATATTAAGTTAACAATAAATACTCCACAAATTATCATAATGAGCTCCTCATTCTCTTGTTTGAGTTTATCCTCTCCACTATGAAAATCAGGAAAAAGCAGAAAGAAAAAACTTTTTTTAATCAGAAATCTTCTTGTTTTCAGACCAGAAGGGACACCCTTTGAAGATGGTAAGTCATTCTCAATGTGTTTTCTATAGTATTGAGGCTGCTTTTAAGTAGAAAATTATAACACCAATCTATCTAGTTAAGGCTATTTTCTATTAATAATAGATCAGATTAAAACTAAATAATGCTACTAAGAATTTATAGCTTACAAAGAACTTTCTTCCCATGTCAGCTTGATCACCTTCATTGCTAGTTCTTTCTGTTACTTTTGTATTGGCTCTTGAACTCTAGGCCTCTGTGGTGGGGTATATGTTGAGAATAGTTTTAAATTTAAATGACCTCATAGCATGCTAAAGGTGTCCCTGAGGTAAACATCAGAAGAGTAATAATCATGCATTTTTAACTTTATATATGTTGATCAGTGCTCTTAATTGTGTGTAACTGCGAGTAGTTTCACTTAACAGCTATCTTTTGACACCTGTAAATAGCATTCTACAGAATCTTTTGCATCTTAAATTCAATATTTATCCAAGAGCCAGAAAAATGGAAAACTTGTTCTAATGTGTATTTATTGTTGAACTTATTAAATTGATTTTAACCAGATACTTAAAGTTTCCCTAATATAGCATGAATTTTTAAAATGTGTTAAATAGATTTGTCTTAGTTATCACAGTGGCTCCAGAATTAACCCATCAAGGTTATTTATACAAATAATGATTGCAGAAGTATTTTTAAGGAGAAAACCTGAATGTTCAGTAGAAGAAATGGTTAAGCAAATTATTAAATATCTAGACTAGAATATTATGTACCTATTAAAGAATAAGGTAGATCTGGTTGTATGTTTGAGGAAACAAAAAAGTTGCAGAATATATGTTACAACACCACAGTTTTACTGACTAGCATACATGCAAGTGTGTGTCTGTGTGTGTGTGTTGAAGAAAGGTACTCAGGGGGTTCTGCTTTTTACTCTGTACCAAGGATACTCATGGGTGGTCCACAAGCTCTTTAAGTTTCCTAAGACCTTTTCAGGGGTTTCCTGTGATCAAAACTGTCTTCATAGCAATAGTAAGGCTTTTTTTTCCTACCTTTTTTATTGTATTAACATAGCACTGATGGTACAAAGCATTAGTGACTAAAATTGGCCCTAAGCAGTTTAGTGCCTTGGCACATACCAAGTCAGTGGCACCAAACTCTGCTTGGAGTCGTATTTTTCGCTTTTTTTTTTTTTTAATAAAAGATGTCAGTTTCACTTTAAAATGTTTTGATGAAAAAGTGGGAATTACTAATATTGC
This sequence comes from Oryx dammah, assembly GCF_014754425.2. Classification (NCBI taxonomy): domain Eukaryota; kingdom Metazoa; phylum Chordata; class Mammalia; order Artiodactyla; family Bovidae; genus Oryx; species Oryx dammah. The sequence goes on along the minus strand of NW_024070189.1, from coordinate 64,001,676 downwards.
TAAACTCTGACCATTGAGTATGCTGCTTGATGAAGTTGGAAGTATGCATACAGCACTTCCTTACACACCAGTTTGATGGTTGGAGGGAAAGCCGTTTCTGCAGTTGTTTGAGTTGCAACTTGAATTACTGCTTTTTTCATGGAACATTTTTACTTGAAAGAATGACTGGCAAACTTTGGTTATTTAGATTTGAGTATGTATTTGGTTGCCATATTCTTAGTGAAAGTGTTAGTTGCTCAGTCATGTCTGACTCTTGGTGACTCCATGGACTATGGCTTGCCAGGCTCCTCTGTCCATGGAATTCTCTAGGCAGGAAAACTGGAGTGGATAGCCATTCCTTTTTCCAGGGGATCTTCCCGACCCAGGGGTCAAACCTGGGTATCCCACATTGTAGGCAGATTCTTTACTATCTGAGCCACCAGGGAAGATTTTAAATTAAGTCAAGGAAAGTGACTGACAGAATTTGTTGCTGCTGATAAAATTATGGTTTCCCAATACTTTTTTCTCTGATGAGATTAGTAGATGGTATTACCGGTTGTGACTTTGTTTTTGATGGTGTATTCTCTTTCTCTTTAGTCGCTAAGTCATGTCCGACTCGTGCGACCCCATGTACTGTAGCCTGCCAGGCTCCTCTGTCCTTGGTATTCTCCAAGCAAGAATACTGGAGTGGGTTGCCATTTCCTTTTCCAGGGGATCTTCCCAACCCAGGAATTAAACCTAGGTCTCCTGCATTGCAGGCAGATTCTTGACTGAGCTATGAGGGAAGCCCTGGTGTATATAAATACATATCAAATGAAATATGGCAACATTTAGATGATTTGTGAACTGGTATTTTCCAAATAGCCAGTGTGTTAGGAAATTATGGATGGATAAAAGATACATGCAATGTGCAATAGTCAGTAATGTAAGTGATGCAAAAAGTTTATATGGCTTCACATTTTATGTTGCAGCTAACCATTAAAACCTTGCCATTTATTTTATGTAACAGCAAAAAAGAATATCTACCTTTATCTGAAAAGGCTATGAAAATACTCCTTCCTTTTTCCTTTTCATATTTGGAAGAGGCCTGATTTTCTTCATGTATCTCAACCAGAACAGCATGTTGCAACAGATTGAATGCAGAGGCAGCTGAGAGAACACAGCTGTTTTCTATTAAGCTAATCATTTAAGAGATTTGCAGATAAACAGTGCTACACTTCTCACTAACTTGGTGGGGGAAATACAGTTATTTTCATTAAATGTTACTTAGGTTAATGTGTAATGAGTTTACAGTTGTTAAGTATTTTAAGATTTCCTTGAGTAATCATTTCTAATACAACAAATATCAATAGTGGTAGCACATGGTGTGCTGGAGACAGTTTATACCAATTACGATAATGGATTGTTTAAAAATTAGAGGAATTTTTTTTTTAGGGGAATTTTTACCAATCAAAAAGTTGAAATATTTGTAAATATTTTTAATTTTCGGTGGAAATGCCATAAAATGCTGTGCTTTGCATGCATCTCTTCCCATCTTCACGTTCAGTGACTTCACATTCGAAGCTTGGTGTGATTGGGAGTAAGAGTATAAAGAGGTCCAGAGACCCCATAAATGTGAAGAAAGCAAGCTTAAAGCTGTTTCATATTTGTGTCTACCTGAAATGTTTACATTGTACATTTTGTAATGAAGGAAAACTAAAAGTAAGTGTAAAATATATATATAACATTAGGTATTAAAAATATATTAGGTTTTAAGGCTCTCTTTGCTAATGAACTATACATTTCATAGAACCTCTTAATATATCAGAATGTGAATTAAATATCACCTTTGATTTTGTTTGTATCTTTGGCCTCCCTAATCCTAAATTTCCAAACAACAAAAAATTTAAAGAGGTAGAGGTTATATATTGAATATATGAGCAATGAAAACAGAGTGTTAAATATTTTACTAAATACATGTCTTTGATCTTGGTAGACTGAAGTCATGAGTTTAGAATTTAGGTTGAGAAAGTATGTTTTTTTTTTTTTTAATTGACTTGATAAAATAAGGAGAAAAGCTTGTGGAGACATCTTGAATGGTTTAAACTTGTATTGACTTCATTAGGAATAGGCTTCAACTTACTGAGTAACCCACAGTGGGTAATTGGAGCACCTATCGAGCCTTCAGGTATATTTCCTCAAAAGCAAAACGTCTCTGGATAGTGAATAAACACAAAAGGAGTCCAGAATGACAAACATAAAACTATATATTAATGGTGGTTGTGTCTGCTAATAGATTTGTAATTTGAGTTGAGAGCTCTTTGTACACTGAACAGATTGACTTTGTTACAAAAACATAATTTTTTTTTTAAATGCCTGTCTCTTGACCAGCAAATAATGATTTAGGCTGACCAAAATGTACCATATTGGTTTATAACCAACAGTAGACAGTTACACTAATGCTTAACTGATTCTTGATGTACTTAAATGATGGGAACAGAATAGAGTTTTTCACATTAGTGGCCGTACCCTCCAGTCTGAGTCCTTTGTCATATGATGGTTAGCCCCTCTCAAAATCATTTGGCACCTCCTTCTAAGTTATAGTAAATTATCTGTAGTTACTCAAATGTGCATTTAAAAGTTTGGTAGCTAGGGCAAAATTGCCTGCCAAAAATATGACAATTAATGTTCTTACCACTAGTATATGTTAAGTGCTTGTACCCCAAAATGCTTGCCAATGTTGTATATTATCAGTACATAGATAGAAGTATATTTAGTATGTTTTATATGCTAAACCAAAATTGACATTAATTTTTGTGTGGTTGTGCAAAAGCCAGCATAGGGTTGGGAATTCATTGGTGACGAGATAGAAAAGTGCTTGTCATTACTGTAATTATTTTGGTTTTTTTCTATCTAGGTACTTTTAAACTAGTAATAGAATTTTCTGAAGAATATCCAAATAAACCGCCAACTGTTAGGTTTTTATCCAAAATGTTTCATCCAAATGGTAAGTAGCATTTTTTAGCTTTTGCAAATAATAGGAGGAAGAAAGAGTTGTTCCATCCTTTTAGGTGCTGCCCATGCTTTTCATTGTTAGGGCCCACCTCTCGGTGTTGCTTCCATGTCAGTGTTATCCATGCTTCTTTTGTCTGGAATCTTACCAAGGTTCCTGATTTGAGGAAAGTTTTGTTTTAATAACTTCTGATTTTTAAAAGTAATATCTATTTATTTGTCAGAATGTGAAAGATCCTGAAAAGAATTTGTCTAGCTTAAAGTTTAGCTGTAAAACTACAAACAAATGTTCAAAATTGAGATCATGTTATATGTAAAATTAAGTAAATATCCTTTTTTTTTTTTTTTTTGGCTGATCCGTGTGTCCTGTCGGATCTTAGTTCCCTAACCAGGGATGAAACCTGTGCCCCCTGCATAGGGAGGGTGGAGTCTCAACCACTGGATCACCAGGGAGGTCCTTTGGTTATTTTTGTTATCCCTCCATATTAATAGCATGGTTTCCCTTTTTCCCCACTATGAGTGGAAAACTTCATTTAGTTAACTTCCTAGTTTACTTTTTTTTTTTAAATCTTTATTATTAAAAGGTTCATATACTATGCTATTCACCCATTTAAGTTGTACAATTTAGTGGTTTTTAGTACCTTGACTGAGTTGTACAGTCATTACATAATCAATTTTAGAACATTTTTATCACTCCCCCAAAAATCCCCTTCCTATTAGCATTCACTCCCCATCCCTGTCCTCCTGCCTCCCAGCCATAGGCAACCACTGGTTTATTTTCTCTATAGAGGTTTGCTTATTCTGGACATTGCATATAAATGGAGTCATATATGTGTCATATAGTGTATGTGGTCCTTTGTAATTGATTTCTTTCAGCTGGCATAGTTTTCAGGTTCATCTCGTAACACATAACTGTACTTCATTTTATTGTTGAATTATAATCCATTGTATGAATAGACTACATTTTGTTTATCAGTTGATGGATGTTTGGTTTCTAATTTACTTTTGTATTACTTCCGAAAAATAGTTACTACTTCAAAACTTTAAAGTCATTTTGCATTTTTATGGGTTTTACAGAGGTTATGATTTTTGCTTTGAACTTGATAAATTTGATGTTCCTGTGTGGTACACAGTAAGCAGTTGACTATGCTGCTTTAAGGCTGAGAGTTAAATCTGGTCTAACGCTAACAATTGGAATTACCTAGCACATAGATAGTAATTGACGCCATGAATAAAGTTGCCCCCAGAGGTTGTGTAAAGGGTATAAGATGGAAGAAGAAAACCAAGGATAGAGTCCTGAAGAATGACAGTATTAAGTGTAATTTACCTCCTCTCTCACAAAAGGCCTCACTTTCTCCTGTTTCGATGTAGAGTGATCAGACTTGTTCTGTGAAGCTTTCCACAATTTGATAGTATTGATAACATTCGAATGCATTTATTTGTCAACACAGTGATTCTATTTTTGTAAATTTATTGTACATATACATAATCTGGCAAGTGGATAAAAATTTGTGTTCATTGTTTGTATTCTCATAATTTAAGAGGGGGAAAAATCCACTCTCAAATGTTAAACTTTTAAAATAGTAATCACTTGATTCTTATTTTTATTATGAGAGGAATGCATACTTATTGGAAAAACAAATCAAAGTACAAGTGAAGGTAAATAAGATCCTTCATAATCCTACTATTTACAGATATCTACATTTTGGCATTGAGTCTTACACATGTTTTTGTGACTGCCTATACTTCAAATTAAAGTATTTGTAAATGATTCTTTATAAGAAATGGAATTATATAAGTAATTGGAAACTTATTAATGTAGTATATTAGGGTTGTCATTCTGCATTAATTAACACATGGTAGACGTGTGTCATTTCTGGCAGCAGTAGCGGTATGTGCCATTAATGATGTGCTGTTACTCAGCCAGTCCCCTCACTGGGGACCACACACCGTTTCCAGTTTTTCACTTCTGTGAAGAGTATGATAGAGAACATGCTGTAAATAAAACTTTGCATGTGCATCATTACTACTTTTAAAGTAGAATTGCTATTTCAAAAAATAAGCCCCCCCCCCCAAGAGCTTTATTTAGGAATATTTAGAAGTGTAGAGTTTAAACAGATTTGCTATGTGCTATGTGTTGAAAAAATTTAACTTAGCCTCCTCATCAAAAGGTATGTGGTAAACAGTCCTTAGTTTGAGACTGATTTTCCTGTGAGACAGAAAGTTTTAGTCATTAACCAGTGTTCAAGGCTTCTGACTGAGCCAGGCATTCTGTTTGTGGTAAAAAAAAATATTACTGTTTAATTATTAGATATGACCAAGTTAACATGTAACCAATTTTAGTGTTGTCTTTGCAGTGTATGCTGATGGTAGCATATGTTTAGATATCCTTCAGAATAGATGGAGTCCAACATACGATGTATCTTCTATCTTAACATCAATTCAGGTAAGCATGTGTTAGAATGCATCTTAATTTTTCAAGGTTCTATGGAATATAATTGACTCTTTTAGGATCAATTTAAAGGCCAAGTGAGCAAACTAACCTTCCCAACACTAAGGTTACCAGTGGCAGACCTCATACAGAATCCTCAGGATTTTCATACAACTGATCTGCTTTTTCATTAGTGATCATGTTGGATCAAATCCATGATCATTTTCCTGATAAAATTAAAGTATAAATTGTTCTCACAGATCAAGTGATTTTGTTTTGTTTCTTTGGGTTTTGGATGTTGTTTTTGTTTTTAATTTTTCACTGCATCTCCCAGCCTTGGGGTCTTAGTTCCCCAACCAAAGATAGAACTCGTGCCCCCTGTGGTGCAAGTGCAGAGTCATAACCACTGGACCACCAGGAAATTCCCTCACCGGTCAAATATTACTCATGCCTAGAAAGCATAGCCAGAGGTGGTGGAGAAAGATGAAAAAATCTTGGGGAGAAAGAATTGTTTAGTAAAAACATAGGGACCTCAAGAAACTGCAGTGCAGAAAAGCATCATTTTGCCCCATCCAAGAAATGCTGTTTCAAAGGAAAAGAATGTAACTATCCACCAAAGCACTCTGGCAGAATATTTCAGAGTTGACCTTGAATGACAGTTTAGGAGGAAGGTTTGGGGTGGAGTCAAGTTTTAGTTACATGGATTTGAGAGGAGCAGATGTGATATTTTGGTTTGTGGCCTTCAAGTTTTTTCTGTCACACTTCTGCTTTGAGTTATAAACAGTATTTTCAGTCTTCCTATTATTAGTATATTCCCTTGCTGCTAGGTGTATATGTTTTGTTGATTAAAGGAAATAAGGTATACTACCCAACTTACTGCCAGGAGTTTGCAAACCTATCACAATAATAGAGTTTAACTTCGGAAAATGTTAGTTGCTGAGCTATTTTGTAGACATTGTATATTAACCAAATTGTTCAGTTCCCGTTTAATATCACAGTATGCTGAATTAATATTTATTCTTTTCCAGTTTCTTTGAAATTAGAGGTCTTAAGGCAATTGAGAGCTATCTGTTTTGAAAACTGAAGTTTTGTAGCAATAGGAAACTTCTTACTGTCTTTATCAAACTAAAGTGTTTAGGTCTGAAAATACATGAGACATACTAATTTCTTTCTTCATTAAGTAATTTCTGTTTTCTATAACTTTTGTGCTCTATATCTGACCCATGTTAATATAAAAAAATAACTCTACATATGTGTTTTCTCTTCTGTCTTTCCTTCTAGTCTCTGCTGGATGAACCGAATCCAAATAGTCCAGCTAATAGTCAGGCAGCACAGCTTTATCAGGAAAACAAACGAGAATATGAGAAAAGAGTTTCGGCCATTGTTGAACAAAGCTGGAATGATTCATAATAGACAACTGGTCTGTTAATCTTTTTCATCATTGTTGTGTATAATTTACCTCTCAGTAGAAAGGCTAACAAATTTTAAGTGCCACAGGTTTTAAGGATTCTGCAGAAAAAAAGTCCTTCAGTTTAGAACCTACAAAAGCTTGTGTATCTTGATTAATGTACTTTTTATTGCATGGTGTGAACTAAGTTATTGCTTACATAAATTTGTAATATATCCTGTTTGTATTTTTTTCCAAGTGTATAATGTTGGTGTGGAGTTTTCATGACAGAATATACACATTTTGTAAATCTGTACTTTTTTCAAATATTGAATGCCTTATTTTTGAATTCTTTAGATTTTTAAATTGGAGAAAAGCACTTAAAGTTTTTTATATATGAATATTACATGTAAAGCTGTTAAAATACATACTTCAGTGCAAGAGACTTTGTCACTTATTTCCTTATCTAAGTAGGAGGGGTTAATAAGTCTCTAGCTCTCTATCAATTGATAGTTTCATTTCCAGTTTCAAAAGAATAGATTTATATTTTATCAAGAAATTCAGATTTGATTCTAAATACCAATTATAATCTCAAACTGTATTTTGAATGTACCTTTATTAGTTTTAGTTGAGCAATTATAACTGGTTTGATTCTGTCCAGCTCTGTATTTAGGCCACTTATTACTGTTTCTTCATGCACTACTTACTGTTAAACTGCACCCTTTGATTTCACAATTTGCACCTCCACCATGGGGTATTGGCACCTCTACCTTGAGCAGAGAGCTTATGCAACTTACTTTGCTGCTTGATAACACTTTAAAAGATTTTTGATAATGAAGAAAGTAAAACGATCAACGTTTAACAAAAATCCATGACCTACAATTAACAATATAAGAATTTGTTGCATTGGTTTGAACAAGGCAGATATTTGGAAGGAATCTTAGTGTAATTTAAATATTTGAAAACTGCCTTTTAATGCAATTGCCTATCTGTTTATTCTGGAAAAAATGTTTTAATACCAGGGCCTGTTGAGTTGCCTTCTCTTGTGGAGATTTTTTTTTTTTTTAATCTCCTAAGTTGTATAAAAGCTGTACTGCATCTTAGTTTACTGGATAAACTTAAAACACAGTATTTGTAGAAAGCTTAATCCAAGCTATCCTATGCCTTCAAATAGTATAGAAAATGGAAAATATACAAGTAAATTCTGTTGAACCACCTGTGTAGTCTTTCTAGTAGTTAAAACAGCTATTTCATTAACCCCAAAAGTTTCTTGTACATTCATACTAGCTTGGTTAGCTAACAGCATCTTTTCTATTGGAAGATGGATTTTCTTTTCTACTGGAAGACTTAGAAGGGCAGTTTCTATAGCTTCTATTAAGCAGAGCTTAGGAAGGAGAAGTGCTGTTTCCCTTTAAAAGTTAATGCTTGGGAAATCTGGGGATAACTGTATGATCTCAGGGAACTTTTGATACAATTGAGAGTTCACTCACTGGAATTATGCCCCCCCCCCCAAAAAAAAGATGCTGTATTTAAAGGTAGTTTTTCGTCATATCAAATGTGTGATACTTTTATATTCAGCTCTAAAACAAATTATAGTTTCTTTAGACATTTAATCCAGTGACTGACTCTTAGATTAAATATGCAGTAGCTATGGTAGTCTCCCCTCTGAATATATTAAATGCTATTTGGATAATGCTTCAAAATTTGTTTTCATCCTGAACCTGTTTTCTTTCCCTGTTTCATTCTGTGCTTCCAGTGCAGGAGGTGCAGGTTCAGTTTCTGGTTAGGTCACTGAGGTCCCACGTGCTGTGAAGCACAGCCAAAAAGTAAAACTAAGGAATTCCAAGTATTGCTGGATAGTTACAAGGAAATTATATCTAGGGTTAACAAGCTCTAATTCCTAAATTCAACACGTGTGTAAACCTCATACCTAGTTCCCATTCCTATTGGAGAAAATTCTTAGGGACGTTCCATCTTTCAATTACTCAGGTTTTTTCTTCAGCCTTGGAACAGATTCCTTATTTGGTTGAATACCAGTTTTACTTTTAACATTTACTACATAAAGTTTATAGATGTATGGTATGGCAAGAGGCTGGAACTAATTTATTCATTTTGTACAAAGTTGGATTTTATGTTAATGTTTAAGTGCATTTGTGATGTGTAATTCCTCTGTAATAATACTTCTAACACATACTGTCTGTGCAAGGCACCATTTAAGCATTTTAATATGATCACATTTCAAACTTAAGTAACCTTATGAGGTGGATACTGTTGTATTACAGATAAGAAAATTCAAGATACAGATCAAGTGACTTTTCTCAAGGCCAACCAACCAGTATGTGATAGAGCTGCTATCTGAACCCAGGCAGTCTGGTCTTTTCGCCAGTAACTGTACTATTCCTTAAGAAATATTAAGGGATTGAGTTTAGTTTTTTAAATTGTACTGAATTTAAATATTCATTCCAACTTGTGAAAATTCATAATTAGAACTTTGTATAGATTTGTATCCAGTGAAGGAGGTTTTCAGCATTTTCCACCTTTTTTAAAAAATGTACAAGTCTGAATATAGGAACACTAGTCTCTAATAGAAAGCACTTGACTAACAGATGCCATTTTTTTTCCCCTTTGTAGAAATATCCTCCAGTCTGTACAGACACAGTCACACACACTCCCTAAAATTTAAAGATTCCATGAATATGAATAACTTCTGGAACTGATCTAAAAATTCTTTCTCATGTCGGTGGAAGGTAGTGAAGAAAGTTACTGAAGGTGACATATTTAGTTAATAGTCTGTTGTATGCCCAGTAAACAAGGTACCTGTCTTAATTTATTCATTTAGTACTCTTTTAAAAGAGAAGCCTGGGCCTCAAAAGTTATGTATGAGGTATTTTGATCTCTCAATTCTTCCAGGTTTTAAGAGAGAAAATTTTTAGGTTTTGGTGGTGGTTATTATAATTCCTTTCTGCTGCATTCAGCATTGCCGAGTCCCAGAGGAACCTGGTATGTGGGGATTATGTATGTAAACAGAAAAGTCAATAGGTGGAAAGCTGTTAAAGGAAACTGTCCATAGAGCAGGGGCCTTGTGCAAAGATGGTAGCTCTGTCACTTCATTTACCATCTAGTTAGGGGAAAACTAAGCTATTGTCTGATAAGGGGAAATTTTAGTTACCTTGTTATTCTAGTATATGATACAGAGCACGAAGATATATTAGAAACAAAATTTTGTTTTAAAGAATTGACTTTTTCCTCTATCCTTTGAAAAAATACAGACATGTGTGCTGTTCTGAGTTTGCTGTTCATAGCCCGGACTGGGCTTTCTTTTAGTTGGGCCCAAAAGCTGAATGAGATGCACCCTTTGCAAATCTTTCTTAGCTTAGCAACATTAGCTGGTTGAAATCAAGAGCTCTGGAAGGAAAGGCTCCAACCTTCCTCTCTGGCACATGGGGGACTCAGGTTAGAAGCCTGCTTGGGCTGTCAGGAACTCTGCCATTGACATAGTGCTAAAGTTTGGCCACAAGATGCTTTTGTTTACCAGTGACTTCTGGAATCATGTGTTTGGGAAGACTAAATATAGTATGTGCTCTACTGAGTAAAAGGAAATAATAACCTTTTAGCTAGAGAGGTCTTTATATGGTGATGGTCTTGGTTTGGTTACAATTGTGATGCTTCTGTAGTCTTTTGGGAGGATGTTATAACTGATCTAAAGTCTCACCTGCCAGACTGGGATCTTTAATGTACTACTGGGTTAGGAATTTTGTCTAGAGGAAACCAGAGCCTCTCTGAAAGGATCCACTCATCAGCCTAATCTGCTTTAGTTGTCATTCTTCCTAGAATGTAGGAGAGCATCTGTGGTGTGCTGAACGCTGCCAAAGTGCAAACGTAGCACACTTAAGGTTGACTTCTTAATGCTGCTTCCTGTCTGAAGCCCCTCTTGCTCTTTCCCCTTTACAAAGAAGGCCTTATGCCAAGAATACTGCAGCCCACCAGCTGAATTGGACTAGCAGCACTCTAGAACAGAAGAATGCAGATGCAGAGAGGTTTGCAGCTCTTTGGCTAGCCTCTGTGTAAAGTCATTCTACAAAACCTGAGTTGGGAGATTTTCTGTTTTTGTGTTGGTGGTAATACAAAGACAACAGGAAGCTTCTTGTTCAGATAACCATCCTGGGCAGAGAAGAGGAAAGAATCCGGAGACTTCAGCCCGTATCTTCAGCTTTGGCTCAAGGCTTAGAATATGGCCTCCAAAGAAAACTCTATAGATTAGTGACCTTGCTGCATTGTAGTGACTGCACCTGCATGAGCATCTAAGGCTGTGATTTCAGGTAGAGACTCTGGAATATCAGCCGGAAAACTGCCTTTAGAATGAAGACATCCCAGGGCTCAGGTACCAGAAACCTTTTGCAAGTCAGAAATATGAGTGAGGGTGGTCCTGGGGCCTGGTGGTGAGTTGATGATACCGTCTGTTAGGAAGAAGTTTCTTTTCTAGCTTTTGTTAGCCCTTACTGATTGGTTCTTTGACAGGGGCTGGGCGCTGTGCACAAGGGAGCTTGAGGACAGACCACAACCACCCTGGCACCCTCAAGACTATGTTTGAGGTATCAGGCTGAGCCATACTATAAGTACCATAGAGTGGAGCTAACACTTGGAACTGCTTTCCAGATAACTGGCAGTACATGCACAGGCCTGGGCAGAAGGCCAGCAGGACAGTAGTGAACCTCCAGGGTCCATGAATCCTCTGGGAACACTTTTTAATTAGCAGCTTTCTGTTTTTTGTTACAAAAGTAGAACACTGTCATAAAAAATAATTCAGTAAGCACAAAGGTAGAAGGAAGCATGAGTCATTCTCACCACCTGAGAAGCTGAAAACAGCTGGCTTAAGAGGAAGTGAGGACTGTAGGTGTTGGTCTAAGACCAAATTTTTCCAGTTGTCTGAGACCCAGAATTCACCCAAGAGTGATAAAGAATCTAGGCAATTTACAGTGTGATACTCTAGGGCAAGACGTCTGCCTTTCAGCCACTACTAGGGCAAAGTCCACATTCATGGAGAAAGGAACATAGCCACAGCCTTTACAAGCCCCAGACCCCTAGATTAGGGGTTCCAAGGCTGGCCGTGTGCTGGCCCCTTTCCTCCCATCCTGCTTCTGCCTGGATCCAGAACAGCCTTGTGTTTAGTTTGTGCTGTACTGTACAGTGCCTGCTGCCATTTGTTCTGTCAGCATGTCTGCTGATAATGCTGGCACCCATTGGCACCTAATGGGTGCCAGGTAGCATGTTAGGTCCACCCTTTTGCAGCTTTGGGGATGAAGCCTGCCATGGAGGGGTGATTATGGGTGTTTATTTTTATCTCATGTAAATTTTAGTTGAAACATTTCGTATCTTCCCACCATGGTCTCAAAGGAAAAGCAGGGCAGAAATGAAGCAGTGGGAGCTCACTAAAAGCCAGGTACTAATACAGTTTTTCTATGGAATTCTCCAATAAACATTAAAGTAGGAATCATCCTAACACCAAGGAACTCAAGAGGAAGGAATTACTACCAGTCCACAACTACTAGGGATAATTAAACATTCTTAATGAAAATGTCAAAGGGAAAGAAAAATCAGCCCTAGCAGCATGAGATTTTGGTGCTAGCATTGTCAGCAAAGCAAGGGCTTTAATCACTAGGCCCATGCAGTTCAAGGATGACTTTACAGTTAACTGCCCCTTCACTAAATCACAGGTGGACCAAGACCTGTCTCAGGCTCCTAACAGCATCTTTCTCCCAGGGGCATAGATTGAAGGGCCTTATTCAAGGATATTTTTGGTTTGCTAACCTACTTTTACTTGGTTGGGAAAAGATAGGACTTGGGCTGTGACTGCCTGGCTTATGTTCTAAAGAGGCATCCTTGTCTGACAGCACTTCAGGGGGAAAAAACTGGTTCACATGCCAAGGTCTAGAACAGGTAAGAATTAGCTCCATCTAATGGGAGCTCTTAATAGTCTCAACTTTAGTCTCTGATTTCCAAGGGAATCTGTATACGTGATGTAGTCGTCTTACTCCACCTCCTCAGCTGGAATTCTTCTCTATGAGCAAGGCTTCAGGCCCACCTTCATCTCAGGTAGGAGCACATGTGAAGAACTCTGCCTCTACTGCTGCTGCTAAGTCACTTCAGTCGTGTCTGACTCTCTGCGACCCCGTAGACGGCAGCCCACCAGGCTCCCCCATCCCTGGGATTCTTAAGGCAAGAACACTGGAGTGGGTTGCTATTTCCTTCTCCAATGCATGAAAGTGAAAAATGAAAGTGAAGTCACTCAGTCGTATCCGACTCTTGGCGACCCTATGGACTGCAGCCTACCAGGCTCCTCCGTCCATAGGATTTTCCAGGCAAGAGTACTGGAGTAGGGTGCCATTGCTTTCTCTTGGCCTCTACTGCTGGCAGTGTGAAAAAGCCTTCCAAACCAAAATGAGAAAGGCAGTGAAATATCGCTGTGCCTTGCCCCAGGAGTCCTAACTTTGAAGGGACAGAGTAAACTTTGGGAAAGAAACAGAACTTGCTTGGCTTGCTTTTCATTTAAATAAATAAGGTTATCTGGCTATTTATTGATTTTAATGAAAAACAAGCCAGGTAAGGTTCTGTTTCTTAGGGAGTGTGTGTGTATACTATGCAGGAGGGCAGTTTGTTTGTTTTACCATGTACTTGTTTATTGAAGGAAGCTATTTCCATATCACCTTTAAGTTCTAAAATTCTTGCCTCTTAAGGGTTGTGTTTATTCTTACTACTACAGAACTGAAAGGTGTCCCTAACCCAGTCGAGAATAAGAGACAGGGCTAGACAACAAGATGACTTTCAGACCCCCGAGGGTTCAGTCTCCTTTCAGACATAAGGGGACCCAGGCAGAGCTGGACGGCTGGGAAACATGGCAATTTATCTCATGTCAGATACCACACTGTGTATTCACTCATTTACTAAAGACAGCAGAGGAACAGAGGATGGGCAGTGAGTTAATGTGATTCCACCCAGTGCCCACAGAATAGGTAAGCCACAGATCTAAGTGGATCCTGGAAAAGCTTAGAGGGAATCCTTGTCTGTGCACAGGTAGAAAGGGATTATCAGGTGGGGCACAGACTGAGCAATGTTTCAAAAAGCAATTTCTGGATAATATGAAAGGGGATCACTATTAACTGAGCACCCTAAACTGTACTGTTAGTATAGATGACCCAAACAGGTCTGAATTGCACAGGTCACTTACACAAAGATTGCTACCAATAAACAAGGACCTGCAGTACTACATGGTCTACAGTTGACTGAATCCATGGGTGGTTCCTCTTTTCAATTGTGGTTTCTTCTCTAAAGGTCTTGAGACTTAATGTCTAACAGATGAGAGCCTCTCCTAGTCATTACTTGAAGTAATACTTTACCGTGTCCCTTTGTATAATCTCACTTGATCCTCACTCCATTTTGTGGGCAAGACTATATATGAGACCACCAATGGCTTGTAGCTTGTATCTTGCCTGAGAGCTCCTGTTTCAAATCTAAAAGTTGGCCATTTTACTGATCTACAAGGGGTGCTGCAATGCAGAATATTAAATTTCTAATATTAATAGGGGAGATAGCCACAGAGATAAAGGTAAGATGAAAAACAGGCAACTTATCCTGGGGAGAGTAATGGGATTGTGAAACAGAAAAAGGATATCAAGTGAAAAAAGTCTCAGTGAAGCGTGGACATCCTGGACATTAGTTAACAGTGTATCAATACTGGCTTGTTAATGGTAACATGTACCATAATAATGTAAGATGCTAATAATCGGGGAAACTGCAGAGTATACAGGAACTCTATAAACGCAGACTTCCTGTAAATGTTTGTAAAATTTTTTTTTAAGGCAGTTTAAGCTGAGGAAATAATGAGAGAAAATCCACTAGAAAATGACATCAGAAAATTTGATTAACTGGCGAAGTCTTCAAAAATAAGCTGAATTGGCAATGGATGTGCTCCTGATAGGATATTGTTGAATATTTTATTGGGGAATTATATCTTGTAGAGGCCGGGGCTAACTGAGCACCATACTTGGCCCTTAATCTTAATCCTTGTCTTGATTATCATTTTCCAGGAAAGGCCACAGGAGAGAAGTGACTTGTCAGAGGTCCCAAGGTCTTCACTTGGCCCACTCTAGTGGTCACTACAGATCAGAGCTAGAAGCTGCAGAGATGTGGTGTGCTATTTGGCCTCAGCCTCGAATCATGGGTGAGAGTCGTCCCCCTTCTCTGCTTCCAGGCACCAGGCTCCCAGTCACTCTCCTCTTTAGCACTTCAGTGTCCTGAGCTCACCAGCAGATTAAGCTCAGGCAGGCCCAACATCGTATCTTGCCACTACCCCCAGTACTAAGCACAGTGATAAGGGAATCCTGCCGTGACTGACTGTTAAACTGCTGTCCCCATGTGAAGTCCTTAGTATTTATGCTTAGAGAGAAGCATGTAAGAGTGGGTACTAAGTAAGAAAGGAACGGTGCAGGGGGTAAGAAACACATCAACTGAAAGAGGGAAATTAATGAGAACTTCAGAGCAAAGCAGCACTGCACTAAATAAGTATTTCTTGAGGGACTGTACAAGGCAGTTCCTCAAGTCTAGAAAACCAAACCTCAGGCTCCCTCCAGGAAAAAAGAATATGGGCTTTTTACTCAGCAGCCTGGAAGGCCTTATAGAGATCAAGCTGTGGAATCTTGTTTCAGTGAGCTTTGAAATAAGGCTTTTTTTTTTTAAAAAAAAAAAGCTTTTAAAAAAATAAGACTGCCTTTTCCCATGAGCTGGTAGATAAACCTCAAGCCCTATGATTTTGATTTTCACTCATCTCTAAAAAAGGTGAAATGTGTGTGGAAACAGGGTATATGGATGGTGTACTTCCAGTAGAAATAAGGGATATGATTTGCCTCAGTCAGCAGAGAAAAAAGACTATAAAGCAGAATCACACTTGGAGGTACACTGTTGAAAAATCCAAAGTGTATAATTCATTACCTGCCATTATTACATCAACATAAAAAAAATAGGCATTTTAAACATTTTGACCAACAAAAGAGGGCATGATTTATAAACACATAAATATCCATGCATACTTTTACAATGATAGCTACTAGAAAAATGAGAACTTTAAAAATGCCAATCTAGACAAGATTCCTTTTCATTCTAATTGCCTCTTTCCTACATGTTAATACCCAGAATCTTAAGAGGCCGCTGAGGTCAATGTCACATTCATGCCAGCCTCCTTTTCACGTCTGTAACTAATGATCAAAGTGTGACGAATCTTCTGCCTTAGCTTTGATGCTAGGGAAAAAAAAGAAAAAGTTAGTAGCCATGTAGTCTAATGACTCAAATTCATAAGTAAAAATACAGCAGTGATACAAATTTTATATCCTACCCAGATGGTATGTAAGTAGACTCAGAAATTATTAAGATTTTACTATGTACAGAAGATAGAGCAAAACACTGACCATACCATCCACTTGGAAGCACATTTTTTGTTTTGTCACCTGTGATCTGTTAATGTTCACAATTCACAGTAATAACAGAAATACTTAAAAATAACTTTTTCCATGGCATCCTCTGCAACGAAGGGTTCTAAAAACAGAATCACACAAACCCTTTATTGTTCTAAATTAAAATCAGTTGAATCCAGGTAGTAATTCACAACATTTCACATTGACTCAGGATATTTAGAAGATGTGAAGGTTATGTGTTTCTGAATTTCACAGTTAGAAACTGTAAATGCATGTCTTCAAATAGTGATGAACTAAAGCAGATACATTCTTTCTGGGTACTCTCTAGCACCTTTGGTAAATTTAAACGGCTTTAGACAACTTTTAAGCAGGGTGTGAAGAAATCATTTTGGCTGTCACCTATTTGAATGGATTTCCTTAACATTTAGCAGTGCAAGTGAGTCAATCAGAGTCTTTTTAGCAATCAGTTTTTAAGGTATGACCTATTTCCTGGTTTAAGCCTGTCATATCAGTTTTTGAGAAGTGAAGAAGCAAAATTTCTCAGCAAGAGCAAAATATAAGAGGTCTTTCTCCTTTGAGGAAAATGCAGTTACCACCTAAAGAAACCATTTTTATTCCAAAGGGAAAGAGAATCCAGTAAGCCCTCTCTTCAATTTCCAACAGGACAGACCAAGACTGGAGTAGCCGCAGAGCTGCGTCTGGCTTTGGCTGTTTCAAGTCTGGTCTTTGACACTCGTGTTAGTAGGTGATTCACTGATGCTGGGCACCAGGCAACAGATTGGCCTGTAGGGTCAGACACAGCTCTTCTGGCTGGTTCTATTTCTGTGGATAAAGGGAAAAAGAAAGATAGCTCCACGAAGCATTTATCTTAGGATCCAAGACAAAACCTGATTTAACTACTCTGGCAGGCTGAAGAAATCTTTTAATATTCACAAATACTTGCCATCTTACTAGAATCACATCTCCTTCCATCAGTGGAGTGGCTGCTCTGTTACTTTAGAGCTTTCCAAGACTGGATATAATGTACAAGAAGAAAAATTCTCTGAAAGGCAAGCACACTTTTCTAACTTCTCTTCCACATTTCATATTTAGTCACTTTCCATACTGCCATTTTCCCTCTTGATAAAAATGTTCTCAGGAAAAATGGAGTTATTAAGTGGACAGATTCATTCTTTGGCCAATAACGATAAGTTCCTAGTGAATCACTGCTCTTTCTCCTTAAGATGATGCCTTGGAAATAATATAAACAGTCTCAGTAACAACACCATTCCTGAGGGAGCCGCTGCACTCGGTTAATTATTGCTCATTAATGGGTAACGTGGTTGATCACAAAGTTCTGCTGGTAGGTACCTTGGGAGGGCTGGTAGATAATTGAGAGTGTTCAATATATTTGTGTTTGAATCTCTTTTTTCCAAAGAAAAATCATACACTGCAACTGTCTGACAAATACAATCTGTCAGAGTCCCACGCTCATTTCTTTTATCAGATTTGCCCACACCACACCCTCTTAAAAGCTGGACAGACCTCATTTTTACTGGCCTTAAAAGTGCCAAATAGCCGTAAAGTATTTTTTTAATCTTTAAAAACTTATGTCCCTAAGTAATCTTCACTATCCAGTCTCTGTATACCAGTGATGCCAGGCGATTCATTTCCACTTTGTAGCTAGCTTCGAAATCCAACTAAAAACTCTTAGAGCTAAGGATCAATTCTGGGCAGAACCATAACTGACCTTTTCAAGTGCATGGCTCAACATCAAGGTTCTTTGTTTTGTTTTTTTGTCTCTGGGCTGACAATGGTGCTTAATGTTTGTCAACCTCTATTACATGCAAAAACCTCAGGCAAGACACACACACAAACTGCTGCAAAGCCCCCAGGGCTCTCTTTCCAGTGGGCACTCAGGGTGGCTTTCAGAAGAGAAGGGACAGCCTTCAACACACCACAATTCTGTCATGGAACAGGTAAGATGACTCATTCGCAGGACAGGCTTATCTAAAAGACTTTACCAACTGGCAACACACTACACATCCTCCAAGTATCTCACTTTTCAGAATCTACTTAGCTTCATTTTCAGTGACAAGACAGTCTAAAATTTAACTGGGTTACTAAAAAACCTAAGTATTATTTGAAGGAAGTTCAAACATACATAATCCAAAAGTGCTATAGAAATGCAGCCACCCTGAAGGCTTCTTCCAGGTAACTAGGTGCCAGTGATTAGTCTGATGGCAAAGCTGGCTTCAGGGATGCCAAAGTTCATCTCTGAGAACTCTACTCTGGAGGCTGACACTGTGAGTGTCAAAAATGAACAGGGGATTCAAAAATGAGCCCAGAACAGGGGTTCCCTACATTTTTGAGGTTCCAGACCCCTTTACAAAATGTTTAACAGTTTAGAAATTCTTCCCCTCACCACACACACATACTTCTTCACTCTGGTCTGTGGATAATGTTAGGGACATGCTTGTTAATTACAAAAAACTCGTTAGTCTCATCTGGAGTTTGAAACCCAAAATTCAAGTGTTATGACCTCCAATATCCCAGCATGACTGTAAAGAGACAAATATAATATTTATGAGAAAAACAGATCTTAGAGAGGGCAGACCACCTCTTAGGAGCAAAAAGTCAAGGAAAGAACTGGCCATGAGCAGTCAAGAAATGAAAGCTCACCCTATTCCCTGCCTGCCCCTAACCCATGTGGCCAGAAATTATCTAACTGTCCCATGCCTAAGCCCAAGGAACCTCACGACCTGGATACTAAGGGACTTACCCCAGGTTTCTTTTTTAATATTTCATAGGAGAATTCCAAAAGTCACAAATTCCCAATTCACAATGGCTCCCTGGCTACAAACAGTAGTCCTTTTAACAGCTGATATGAAAAACAAAATAGCCCCTTGAACTCAACCTGAAACTTTTGATTCCAGATTCAGTTACAAAACAATACTTTGTGTGCTTGTGTGTGTGTGTAATAAAGTTTTATTAAAGTATAAAGGAGATAGAGAAAGCTTCTGACATAAAAAAACAACAATACTTTTAAAGGGAAACTATCTGAAATCAAGTGGGGTTTGCTGTTTGGGGCTGAAATACTTTCGGGGCAGCTGAGGATTTGATTAGTTCCCGAAACCCACACTGAAGGGAACCTTTTTCTATGTCCTGCTTCCCAAAACAAGACCTAAGTGGGGTGAAGCAAGCATTTGCCTATGCTTCTGAGATGAGAACTAACAGAGGCTAGCAGCCTTTGGTCAATTCTGTAAGCATTTTCTGGGCACCTTCTCTAGTGCATGCCTATACCAGGTTTCAGAGTTAACAGGATCAATGTCTTAAGCACCGTCTCATCTCTCAAGAAGCCAACCATGTGCCCTTAAAAAGGTCTGGGTGAAGTGCTATGGGGGATGAGGAAATTAATTCCACTGCCTAAGGAGACCAAGGCTAATAAGAAAAAGCCTATCTTGGGAGACAGTAAAAAGCAGTTGGTATCCTCTGAGCTTTCTTCTGCCACACGCTATGGCCCCTGCCCCTACAGGCAAATACAAGGCTTGACAGGCAACAGCTCACTATGGAAAAATTCACAGCCTCAGATCAGACCAAGCCTGGCAGAATAGGAAACAGTTATGATGTGTGGATATCACACCATCCACATTTCCATCAACAAGTCAGAGAGGCCAAACAAGTCTGGTGGTGTCCTCAACCACTGCGGTAAGGATAAATTAATGTTATCAATAAGATTTTTTAATAAGTGGGAAACTGTAGCACTCTAACCAACATTTTCTCAAAATTCAAGCAAAAAGCTCAAAATAGAATGTTCCTAAAGGAACTAAAGAGGTTGAATTTATGTGTTACTCCACCCACTGTGTAATTTACCTACTGAGTTGTTATCTGGTTATGAAAAGCTTTATACCAGTTACAGAGAAATAAAATGAAAGGGCTTAGATTGGGGTAGTAAAGAAGAGCATTCAGAAAACAATATACTCTAATACATCACCATAAAGGCAGGGGCCATTAGCTCTATACCATTTCAAATGCACTTGGAAATCCTGTTTACCTTTTTCATTAATTCACCTCTGGTAGTAAACTGTGGCAGGTCTTCCACTTCAATCCCATCAGCCATTTCCATCACCTTGTCTAAAAGGTCTTTGTTGTAACTGCACAATAAAAAGTAGTAAGATAACCCCACTGGACCGAGTGGGAAGTCTTTGTTGTAACTGCACAATAAAAAGTAGTAAGATAAAAACCCTGGAAGAATTATTGTCACTGTGGGCCAAAAAGAAATTGCAGGTAGCTGGACTATAAACTCAGCTCTCAGAGGAACAATTTGATACTACTGGGGAAACTGATAGCAACATCAAGTTAGAAAATAGTTCTTCCACATGTGACTACAGAAGCGGCACTAGGAATGCCAACAGAGCAGGTGTTGTAAGATTTACAAAACAAGACTTACAAAAATAGAGGCACTGTACATCTGGCAGTACGTATTCTTGGATATGGTATGAGGGCCAAATTTTTTTTTAATATGTGGAATACTGGTCTAATGAAAATAACATTACTTGTTCATTTGTCCAATATTCTTACTTTTGCCTAATCTTGCATCTTGTTAACTAGAATTTACTAGGGGCACCTGGAAGTCAGAGAAACAGAAGGGATGCAGCAGGCACTGCTTCCCCAAATTCTGTTCCAATAACTCCCCAAATCTGAAAGCAAAACCAAGTGGCTTAGGACTGGAGGGGCCATGTGACCACACGGCCATAAGGAACACATAGACCAGAACTAGTCAACTAAGTCATTTCATTATCCTAACAGAATTTCAGGAAATGCTAAATCAAAGGATAGAGCCTAAAGATTTGCCAGCCACTTCATGGAGTGGTAGAGTGCCATATTTCAAGCATTTCAAACACAGTTCTTGAAGGCATTTGTTATTTTCATAAAAGGAAAGGCAGAGAGGCAAAGAGTGCTGCTTGCTACTGGGTCCAGCAGACTAGGATGTGAGAGAAAAAGCCAAGGGCCACAAACTACATCCTGCCATAAATGGTAAAATCCACCAATCCTGCCAGAAGCTGCATGGTCCTAGGTATGTCTCTTTCCCTCTCTTCAGTTGCTTATGTAAACTGGGGATCTCAGTTTCTGTCCCTGCACGTTTGCTATGTGGAAGAAAGGAGCTAATGAACTTAAAATTATGCACTCAGAGGATGGTTTGAAGTAATTACAGTAATAATACAAACAAAATATTAGTATTTTGCATTACAAAATAATACAAACTCGAACGCCTAGCATGTATAGGGCTCTTCTTGCTAGATGACCGCCTGTGCTAAGTGCTTTTCACCCTTTAATACTGTAGTCATCACAATTCATTTTCCAGATGAGAAAGTCGAAGCTCTGAGAGGTTAAGTATCTTTTCAAGAATTGGCTAAGGTGGGACTCTGCCTTAGGCCTGGCTAGTACGGCTGGAGACTGGGGACGGGGTCAGCCTTGGGCAGGGGTTAGCCCTGGGGTTAGGACTGCGGGTTGGGACAGGGTCAGTTAGCCGGCAGGGGTCCGCACCTGCAACCCAGGAAAAGGTGGTTGGCCCAGACCATGGAGAGGGACAGCAGCTGGTCCAGGCGGCCGCCACCGTCGGGTGGATCGCGGTAGTCGGGCAGATGGCGCAGGATGAATTCCATGCGGGCCTTCCATTGCTTCTCGCTCTCCGAGTAGGAGCGGAACTGCTCAGCGAAGTCAGTCGCTCGCCGCACACCCGAGATTAGCTCTTCCACGGCAGCGGCAGCCTCGCCACCCACCATGGCGCCCTCCACCGCTAAGGGCCGGACCCGCCCACCGCCTTCCCGACATGCACTGCGCCACCTCTCTGCGGCTAGAGGAGCACCGGCGGCGCGCGACTGCGCAGGAGGATTGGTCTGGAGCGCCCTCGGCGGGCGCGGCGGCCTCACCCAGCCAGAACCGGCACCTCAGACCTGCAGCCGGCGCCTCTGGAGTGGCTCTACCTCAGGGCCTCAGGGGCAGTTCTCACTGGACCGAGTGGGAAACCAGCAGGGAAACGGAGGCCTTCCCGAGCACAGAGTAAGGACGGCCCTCTCCCATTCGGCAGCTGGACCTCAGTCAGAGCTTTTACTGTGTCCTTGACCTGGGAATTCCCTGAGCACCTGGCCCGCGGGACAGTTGCCCACAGTTCCGAGGAATTACAGGTGTGGTTGCTCAGGGTCTACTTTTATCCATTCCCAGAGGCCTTAACACTCCACCCAGCTTGTGGCCCGCCTTCTTGGAACCAAGTAGCGATCCAGCTGAGTGCTTGCCAGACCCTTTGCTAGGTGCTGGGATGGTATGAGAGCAAACTCAGAGCGCTCCTCTAGTGAACTTCAGTCTGCTGGGGGAGATAGAAATTATTAGTGAATATTTAATAATTGCTCAAGGGAAACTTTTGAGCATTGACAAAGTTTAATAAAAGAGAGACCCAGAGTGCCAGGAGCATGGATAAGCAAGAGACCTGATGCAGACTTGGTGGTCAGGGAAATGATACTGGAGAGCTGAGGAATTGACAAGAGTTAAGTACACGGAAAAGAGTAGGGCACCGCGGGAGACCCGGAACTGGTGAGAGAACTGCAAGATCTGCATGGCAAATCCTAGAGTAGGGGGACAGTAGAGGAGATAAGGATGCAAAGATCACCAAGGACAGTAGATCACAGAAGGAGTTGTGGTCTAGGCCCTAAAAAGAATGGGGAGCCACTGAAGGATTTTAACCAGGTATTTCCAAAAGATGTTGGCAGGAGCCAAAATGGATGTATCTGGAGGAAATGAGCAGGTGAGTTGGCCTGACTCTGCTGTCGGTTCTAGGGTCAGGTAGACCCACTGACAAACGAGCTCATAAAAGCTGAATTGCACATCTCATTCAGGAACTGGGAAACCACTTGCACTTCCATCAGCCTTGGGAAGTTATTGAGCTAATAGGCTTCCCCATCTTCCCCCATCAAATGTGGGTTGAAGTACAGAACTGAGCCTAGAATCCAGGATCCAAGGCTTCAGTGTAGGTCCATGTGAGGCTTAGGAGCAAAGCAACCTATGAGTTGTCTCCTGCTTCTGCAGTTTGTGATGAGACATCAGGGCCTCTAGCAGGCAGAAAACAGGTATGGAATGGAAATATCAGGCAGTCTCACAAGTAGACTGTGCCTGCAAAAACCAGTACCAGGCTCAGTTCAGTTCAGTTTAGTCGCTCAGTCGTGTCCGACTCTTTGCGACCCCATGAATCGCAGCACGCCAGGCCTCCCTGTTCATCACCATCTCCCGGAGTTCACTCAGACTCATGTCCATCAAGTCCATGATGCCATCCAGCCATCTCATCCTCGGTCGTCCCTTTCTCCTCCTGCCCCCAATCCCTCCCAGCATCAGAGTCTTTTCCAATGAGTCAACTCTTCTCATGAGATGGCCAAAGTACTGGAGTTTCAGCTTCAGCATCAGCGATACCCATTGTGGTTAACAATAGGGAGGCATGCTACTTTTACCCTGGTTATTGGGAAGAATGTGAACAGACCTGTGAAATCAGACAGACTCAGCTTCTCCACATCAGTCAGCAATAGGTGCCCAGAGCTGGGGTTCCTGAAATTAAGTGTAGGTTACATCACTTAAGGAGCTTGTTAAAATAACAGATTCCTTAAGAGTTGCGGTAGTCCAATGGTTAGGATTTGGTCCTTTCACTGCCATGGCCCAGGTTCAGTCCCTGGTCAAGAAACTGAAATTATGAAAGCTGTGAGACATAGCCAAAAATAGCAGAGTCCCAGGCCCATAACTGGATTTTGCGTCAAGGCTCCAGGAAATTGATTCCATCTGCAGCTGAGCAAACTTTGAAAAACATTGATGAGGGTTCTTGGGACCAAATTCTTGGTCACCTGATTGTATGGTGGAGAGGTTGCCCCAGAAATAGGAACCTGGACTTTGCGACCAACAACTGCAGCTACATAGCTAACTTGTGTAAAGGCTAAGAGGTCATCTGGCAACTGTCTCATTTAGAATCATCTTTAATAATGATGAGACATATGCATATGTGTACCAACATATAGACATATTCATGCATGCAGGTCATAAGAACTCAAACGTACACAAATAGGTATTTTTTTTAATACTATGATCTTGTTAACATTATACTTTCAAAATGTAAAGTAGCCTAAAAATGTTAGTTAATGTTAACATTTTACAGGGCCCTGTGGTAAGTCCAGTCCCTGCCCAGGTTATTGTTTCTAACTCATTTCTGTGATTCAGATTTTCTTAAAGTGAAGTACTTATATAGACAAGTACAGCTTTCCTACCTTATCTTCTTTTTAAAACATCGTTGTGTGTGTGTGAAAGTTGTTCAGTCGTGTCCAACTCTTTGCAATCCATGGACCATAGCCTACCCATCTCCTCTGTTCATGGAATTCTCCAGGCAAGAATACTGGTGTGGGTACCATTGAGTATTTTAAATGGATGAATTTAGTGGTTTCAATATATTCACAGATTTCTGCAACCATCAACACAAATTATAAAACATTTTCATCACCCCTAAAAGAGACTCCATACCCATTAGCAATTGCTTTGCACTCACTCAAGCCCCTGGCAACAACTAATCTACTTTTTATCTCTATAGGTTTCCTATTCTGGGCATTTAACATTAGTGGAATCATACAATGTGTGGTCTCTTCTAAGCTCTTCACTTAAATTATGTTTTCAAGATTCATCCATGTTGTAGCATGTGTTAGTATTTCATTCCATTTTTATGACTGAGTCCGTCTAGTCAAGGCTATGGTTTTTCCAGTGGTCATGTATGGATGTGAGAGTTGGACTGTGAAGAACGCTGAGTGCCGAAGAATTGATGCTTTTGAACTGTGGTGTTGGAGAAGACTCTTGACAGTCCCTTGGACTGCAAGGAGATCCTACCAGTCCATTCTGAAGGAGATCAACTCTGGGATTTCTTTGGAGGGAATGATGCTAAAGCTGAAACTCCAGTACTTTGGCCACCTCATGCGAAGAGTTGACTCATTGGAAAAGACTCTGATGCTGGGAGGGATTGGGGGCAAGAGAAGAAGGGGACGACCGAGGATGAGATGGCTGGATGGCATCACCGACTCAGTGGACATGAGTTTGAGTGAACTCCAGGAGTTGGTGATGGACAGGGAGGCCTGGTGTGCTGCGACTCATGGGGTCGCAAAGAGTCGGACACGACTGAGCGACTGAACTGAACTGAACATTCCATCATATGGATACACTTCATTTTGTTTATCCTTTCATCAGTTGCTAGACATTTGGATTGTTTCTACACCTTGACTAGTATAAATAATGCTACTGTGAACATTCATGTACCACACTTAAAAGCTAAAAGTTTCTCCTGTTGTAGTTTCAGTGGATGCTGGCAAAATATTTAAGACTCCTAAAACAGAGACAAAGAATTCTGTACTGTGATCACAGTACAGCAAACAGTATAAGCTTTATGTTTGCATTGGTTCCTCTTGTCCCTTAAGTCCCACGGGAGTTATGACAAAAGGTCAGCAGTGGATGAGGTACAAACAGGTACAGGCGATGGATTTGTATGACTGCTGGGGAACCCCAAGTTTAGGGAACATCAGTCTTTTATAAGGGCTTCCCAGGTGGTGCTAGTGGTAAAGAATCCACCAGCCATGCAGGAGATAAAAGAAGCAAAGGTTCTATTCCTGGGTTGGGAAATCTCTTGGAGGAAGAAATGGCAACCTGCTCGAGTATTCTTGCCTGGAGAATCCCATGGACAGAGGAGCCCGGCGGGCTACAGTCCATGGGGTCGCAAAGAGTCAGACATGACTGAGAGCACACAGACACACAATCTTTCATAAAAGGCTGCAAGCAAACCTGCTCAACCTTTGCCCCAGAGGAGTACATTATCTTTTTTATCTGGACAGTAAACAAACTGACCCTTTATTTTGAAGATAGACACTATCCCTAGACTGCTTCATGGACAAATATCCTTGAAAAGACAATCTGGAACAAAAGGGCAGTTAGTGTCTAACTCTTAAGATGTGCAGATACATAAGACACCCATGGAAAATTGTTTCCCAGCATAGGTTGTTTTTTCTTTTTATTTTTTTGCATGTGGTTGTCTAATTGGTCCAGTTCGGTTTGTTGAACAAGACCATCTTTTTTCCATTCAATTATTGTACTTTAATATCTTTGTCAAGAATTAATTGACCATCTATGTGTGAATCTATTTCTGGAGTCTGTTCTGCTCCATTGATCTATGTGTATATCTTTTTACCAATATGATAGTGTCTTGATTAGCTCAAAGAGCAAGATTTTTCTGTAAAGGGTGGCTATTATATAATTCCTGTTAGATACTTTTCTTTGTTTCTTTTTTTAATTGTTTAAAAACATGAAAATCATTTTTCATCAACTCCTGCTGTAGCTTTCTGGTAAGTCTTTAGATCATGTCATTTGAGTTATTCAGCTGTGTTCTTTCACAAAATGGTTTTGGCTATTTTAGTCTATTGCTTTTCAATACAAATTTTAGCATCAGTTTCTCTATTTTTAGAAAAACAAAGCTGCTAGGATTTTAATTGGGATTGCATTGAATCTATGGATCAATGTGGGAGAATTAACGTCTTAACAATATTGAGTCTTCCAATTCATAAACATGGTATATCTCCATTTATTTAGGTCTTATTGTTATGGTATATTTTAAAATCTGTTGAAACATTAGATTTAAACACATATTTGCCACTTTGTTATTCTTCATTCATTCTCTGCTTCTTACTTTCCATCTTTTTTACTTTTCTTTTACCTGAAAAATTTGTTAACATTTCCTTTAGTCTGTTAGTGGCAGGTCACTTTTTGTCAAATGTAAAATTTTTATTTTCCTTCTGTGTTCGTTGTTTGGCTGGATATAAATTACCCCAAAACTTAGTGACTTAAAACAATAACTATTTATTATCTCACGGTTTCTGTGAATCAGGAATTCACAGAATAGTTTGACTGGCATAGTTTAACTGGGTGGTTCTGGCTCAGGGTCTCTGATGCGGTTTCAATACATTTGCAGCTTAGTGCTTTAGTTATATGAAGGCTTAGGTAGGAGCCCCGGAGCCGCCTCTAGGATGGCTCAGGCACATGGCTGTTTGTCTCAGGGCTCCGTTTCTCCTGACATGGACTCTCTGCAGGGCTGCCTGTGTGTCCTCACATGGTGGAGGCCTTCCTTCAGCATCAGCAAACCAAGGAGGAGTAAGGGAGAGCTGCAATATCTTATATGACACGGACTCAGGGGGTCCATATCACCACTCTAACTTAGAATTAAATTATTGAGTCCACTACATATTTGAGGGCAAGATATTTTAGGCTCCACCTTTTAAATAGAGTGTCAGAGAATTTGTGAATGAATTTTAAACCACTACATCTTCATTAAAAAATTTTTTTCTCTTCTCTTGTTTTTTCCTTTTCTTTCTTCTCTTTCTTCCTCCTCTGAGTCTTTCCACCTCTCCTCTCTCCTCCTCCTCCTAAGATTGTTTTCTAGAATACTCTTCACCAATTCTTTTAATTGTGGGCCTAGAAACTTTTAAGAGAATTCTAGAAGATACTTTAGAAAATACTCTAGAATGCTTCTATTCAGTTCTTTTACTACTGATAGAATTTAAGCTGTTTTAAGTAGCTCAAAACGGAGTCACAGTGGTCAATGTGAACTTCCATATTAGTTTCTTTGAAACGTCTGATGTAGAATTGTGAGTGTCTTAGTGTTAGAAATTAAGAGTGTTACTTTAGATAAGAATTTTGTTTGGTAATCTGCAGAAAGACTTCACTGGAACAAAAAGAACACTGGATAGAGACAAGACTCCCTGTGGTGTAATCATTATACCCCACTGGTGGACTCCTTAAAATAAGACCATAGATGGTCTAAGCAGGGAACGCAGGTTCGATCCTGGTCAGAGAACTGAGATCATATATGTTGTGGAGCAACTAAGCTCGCATGTCATAACTAGAGAGTCTGTGCACCGTAATGAAAGATTCCATGTGCTGCAACTTAAGACCTAACATAGCCAAATAAATAATTTTTTTTTTAAAGGTCCTTGAGTCAGGTGACTTGAAAGCTCTTTGCTGGAGGACCGGATTCCAGTCTGCTGAGAGCTGTTCTATATCAAAACTGCCAGAGACTGTTGGAGTAGAGGGTGACTACTAACTCAGGCTTGTTGTGAGACCTGTTGAGTGATTGGGGACCACTGCTGAGATGCCTCCTTCTGGGGACTTCCCCTTGGAGTGGTTCATTATCCTTTTCTATTTTCACTACTTTGACTAAACTGTGTTGTGTGTTAATTGTGTGCAATAGACCAAATGACTATGCATTGAGTATTGGCTGTGTTTCATACGTCTCCAACCCTGTGTTCTTACCTGGCCTTACCGCTGGGCCCTGCCACAAGGTGTCTTTGTCTAGATGTCCTTGCATCTCTATACTGTATTATGTGAAAGTTCCTGCTGTGTTATTTGGTACATATTCATGGTTTAAATGTTCATAATGAATTTTATAGCCTTTGGCATTTAAATGTACTTCTGTTTATCTTCTTTGAAGCTTTTTGTCCTGAATTTTGTGTTGTCAGATAGTAAGATTTTTAATGTTTATATTTTTCTGGTATGCTTTTCTTTGCCCATCCTTTCATTTTAACCTTTCTGAGTCATTTTGTCGTAGATGTATATAACCTAGAGTTGGATTAGGCTTTGCAATCTATTTTGAAAACCATTCTAAAAATAGATGAGTTAAACCCACTTATATTTATTGAATTGACAGATATATTTGGTTTCAATTCTGTCATATTACTTTATGTTGTATTTTCATTATTTACTTTTGTATTTGCCCTTTTTCTTAATGTAGTTTTGATACTTAGGAAGGTTTGTATTTTTGCTCTAAAAGTTACCTTTGTAAAATACCCTGGATCCACTCTTTCTGGGGACTGTATCTTGATTCTCTACTATGAGCAACAATAAAATGACCTTTTAATTTCACCCTCTCTGCCTCACGCCTCCTCTGCCATTCAGTCAATAGAATTAGTGTTTATGTTGAATATGATTAAGCTTCTACTTGATTTGGAAGCTTTAAATACTATCCTTTGAATCAAATAATTTGAGGTGATCAGTAAACTTATTCTTACTCCTATTTTCTCTTTCTTCAGTTTTTTATTAATAATGAGAAATGTCTACAATATTAAGTAAGGCATGTAACATCTGCATTCTGATCTGTCACCCTAATCTCTGTATTTGTTTTATTTCTACAGTTTAATACAGCCATTGCTCAAGGAAGGTCCTTGTATCCTGATTTCCTCAGGCTTGCTCAGGGGTGCTGCAGCTGCTGTCCTATGGTTCTAGCGGGTTCCTCTGAAAAGGCTCATGACAATAGTATTCTCTGATTTCTTACAGATTTTTAAATGTTTGTCTGCAGGCTGTGTACTTGAAGATCAGTTTGGCTGGACAGAACTCTTGGCCCATACTTTCCTTCCTTTGAGGGTCTTGCAGGTTTGGGTCCAGTTTGCAGTAATGCTTATTGCCCTGGAGAGGTGGTTGGAATGTGGGGCTGGGGGAGCTCTCTGTTGCCACAGTGATGAACTTCTGATATGGACCCCTTGAGAAGTCACCTGTCCCCTGGATTTCAGAGCCTGGTCCAGGAGAGTTTCTGTTTCTCAGATTTCTTTACAGCCTTTGTCACTAGGAAAATTAGACCCACATTTTAAAGTTCAGTGTTTTGTTTGTTTGTTTGTTTTTTACAGTGCTTTCCAAGATTTTTCAGTGTCCCCAGCAATTCTGCTTTGTTCTACTTAGACCTTGTTTTCATAGTTCCCTTTCATAGTAGGGTCTTCTCCTTCCAGAAGGGAATCATTGCTGAGATTTCTGAGCTCTCTGAGGCTATACATCCCCTCTTTACTCAAGGTTTTCACCAGGCTTCCTGCTTGTTTTCAACCCTGCAGTTCTTTAAAAACACTTCGGAGGTTGCACTTTTCTCCTGGTTGCACTTTTCTCCTGGTTGCACTTTTCTCCTGGTTGCACTTTTCTCCTGGTTGCACTTTTCTCCTGGTTGCACTTTTCTCCTGGTTGCACAACTACGTAGTTGACAGGTTTGCTGTTGTCCTTGTTAAGTATGAGACTATTCAGAACTAAACTGTTCCTTCAGAGATGGAACATTCTCCTATTTTGAAATTATAATAAAAAATATTATTTCCACTAAGACATTCTTTCAGCTAAACCTCTGTGGACATCAGGGTTTTTTTTTCCTTCTGACAAACTCCTAAAAGTGAAATTCCTGGTTCAGAAGGGCATTCACACTTTCACTATGCCGAAGTATACCCTAGAAAGTTTGCACCTGAGTTTCCATATCTACCAGCCACAGGCCTCCTCTTTAAAAGCTGGCGAACAGTTTCTACAATCACTGCTCGGCACATTCTAATGTTTCCAGCTCTGTTGAGCAAAACCTCCCTTCTCTTTGTTCAGGCTCCCACTTTGTGGCTGGTGCTCTGTAGAAGACCTCCCCGCCTAAAGGCCATGGCATGGAAGCCTGAGACTGGAAAAACAGCTAGTCCTTATTTACCTTCCAGCACTCTTCTGTTCTGATTTTGGTCTTGAAAAGGGAGGCCAGTCCAACAGGTGAAAATGCTCCTGGAAATGGCTCTAGGCCTCCTAGTGGGCAGTCAGATGAGAGCACTGAACCAGGGACTCCAGGGCTTCCTTTTTCTCAGCAAATAACCTAAATTCATAATGGTCCTGGAGGTATCAAATGAAAAAAAAATACGTAGTTTCCCTCCATACGTGACAAAACTATTCCAGAATAGCCAAATGGTCTTACCCATCCTGCTTTGGAAAAGTTGACAGTGGGGGTGCATTAAAAATACCGAGTGGAGAGAGCTCTTGGATCTGGCTTCTCAAGCCTTTGTAGAGAATGGCTTTCCCAGCCAAAGCTGGGAAACATTAAAAGTTTTGAAACTCTGGGATCCACGGCTATTAAAGAAATATCTAAATTCTAAATATTCCTCTCCCAGGGCTTCCTTGGTATCCTGCCTAGCCAACAGCAGAAGGCTCTCAGAGAGACAAATAATATGCACAACTTTTTTTAGTTCGCTTATGATAATTATCTCAAATTAACATCACAAGGCAGTGAAAATTACACTCCCCAAAGGCTTCCTACTGCAGGAAGTTACTCTGCTCCTTACTGCAAAGGTAGTAAAGATTAAAATCAGGTTAGCTTCTGTTGTGCAAAAGTTCGTTAATCCATTATTTATATTCATATAAGATGGTGGGTTTTTTAAAGATCAAAATCATGAATGCTTTAACGTGTTTTAAATGTAAGCTTAACTTTTTTTTCTGTTGAATTAGTCTTCTCTCGGCTAGAAATGTTAAAATTGGTATTTTTAAAACAGCAGTTGAGTGGCTGCTTTAGCTTAATGGACGTTCAGCTCTCAGATCACAGAAAGTTATAGTTCCTCGCTATTTTGTACACCTCAGGGCATACCAGGAGTTGAGTTTGCCTCATTTTAAGCACAGCACTGATGAACTGAAGTGTTCACGTGGAAGGAGGTGGAGGAGGGAAGTCGGAGACCAGGTTACATGGGAGCAAAGGACACCATTGGAGAGGCCGTAGGACTGTCTTCCCGTCTTTGAAGGGCTGTTTTGTAAAAGATGGCTCATTCTTCATTGCTTTTTGAGGCAGGCATAGGGCCAAAGAGTGAGAACTCTATAAAGTTAGATTTCATCTTTAAATAGAAGACCTTTATTAGAGATGTCTGAAAAATAAAAAAAGCTTCCTTGACTTGAACCGAGCTCCCAGCCATCGCACATCTACAATAAATTCATGATTGAACCAGATACATAATTAAATATTTCACAATTTTAAAAAATATGATAAGAAGAGCTCAAAATGTCTTTTAAAAAGCAAACTCTCTTGTTACCTGTTAATTTTACAAAACAGGACACTGTGGCTGATCATCTTAATCCCAGTTGGAGTTCTGAAACCTGTTGCCTGCCTGGTTGCCTTTGACATCTACTCACATAAGGTATAATTAATAGCAAAAACTCAATAATGCTTTATATTTGCATTCTCCCTCATTTTTAAATATCCACATGTTAACTCTTTCTCTATATACATTTATGTATGTGTATTTCCAAATTATGAATTTATATATTCCAGAGATAATTTTAGCTTTCAGGAGAACTCACATATCCTTTGTATTAATTCTGTACACCCCAAAGGACTGTTTCCCAACATTTCTACTGTTGCTCAGTGGTGGTAGAGGATTTCCCCACAGTTCAAGAACAAAATTCTCCGTGAGAGTGAAACTCTTAAGTAAATACAGTAAGTAGTACAGTTTTTGTGTAAGAAATTTGCTGAAAGAGGTAGTTTCTCCAAACAACCCATCAAAAAATGGGCTGAAGACTTAAATAGACATTTCTCCAAAGAAGATGTTCAGATGGCCAACAGGCTTTATTGAAAAGATGCCTCACATTGCTAATTATTAGAGAAATGTAAATCAGAACTACAGTGATGTATCACCTCACATCAGTCAGAATGGACATCACCAAAAAGTAGAGGAGGTGTGGAGAAAAGGGAACCCTCCTACACGGTTGATGGGAATGTAAATTGGTGGAGCCACTACAGAGAACAGCATGGAGATTCCTTAAAAAACTAAAAGTTGCAATATATCCAGCAGTCCCACTCTTAGGCATATATTCAGAAAAGACAAAAACTCTAATTCAAAAAGATATGCATCCCAGTGTTTATAGTAGCATTATTTACAATAGCTAAGACATGGAAGTAACCTAAGTGTCCGTCAACAGATGAATGCATGAGTATATGGTATATGGCATAATGCAGTATTATTCAGCCATAAAAGAGAATGAAATAATGCCATTTGCAGCAACATGGATGGACCTAGAGATTATCATACTGAGTGAAGTAAGTCAGACAGAGACAAATATCATATGATATCATTCATATGTGGAATCTAAAAAAATGATACAAATGAACTTATTTATAAAACAGCAACAGACTCACAGATATAGAAAACAAATTTATGGTTACCAAAGGGGGAAGGGGAGAGGAAAGGATAAATTAGGAGTTTGGGATTAACAGATACACACTACTATATATTAAATTGATAAATAATAAAGACTATATCTTATAATAATATATAATAGAAAACAAGGACCTATAACTTATAATGGAGAAGGAAATGGCAACCCACTCCAGTATTCTTGCCTGGAGAATCCCATGGACTGTATCCTGCCAGGCTCCTCTGTCCATGGGGTCGCAAGAGTCAGACATGACTTAGTGACTAAACCACCACCACCACCAGACCTTATAATAACCTATAACTGAGTCACTTTGCTGTACACCTGAAACTAACACAACACTGTAAATCAAGTATACTTCAGGGACCTCCCTAGTAGTCCAGTGGTGAGGAATCTGCCTACCAATGCAGGGGACACAGGTTTGATCCCTGGTCCAGGAAGATCCCACATGCTGCAGGGCAGCTAAGCCATGCGCCACAACTGCTAAGCCCAAACACCACAACTACTGAAGCCTGCATACTCTGGAGCCTGTGCTCCACAACAAAGGAAGCCACCACAGTGAGAATTCTATGCACCACAATAAAGAGTAGCCCTCACTCGCCACAGTTAGGGAAAAGTTCATATGCAGCAACAAAGACCCAGTGCAACCAAAAGTAAATAAATAAAGCTGGGAGAGTAAAGTCATTCACTATGTAAAAAATTGTACTTCAATAAAAAAGGAGATAGTTTTTCAATAAAAAGCAAGAAGGGGAAATTCCCTGATGGTCCATTGATTAGGACTCAGCACTTTCACCGTTGGGGCCTGAGTTCAGTCTCTGGTTGGGGAACTAAGATCCTGTAAGCCACATGGCCTGACAGAAAAAAAAAAACAAAAAACTGGCAATTTTGTTTTTTTATTAAAAAAAAAAAAAGGCAAGAAGGGATGATATGGATGTGGTTTCACCCCTGAATTTAGCTAAAATAAGTTTGTTTTTTATCTTGCCCTGTCTTCTCAAGAAAGAAAATGCAACAAAGGAATGTTGATGAATGCAAGAACCCTGGGCTCATCTCTTATGTCCTGAGGGACAGATAGAGGCAGGTTGCCAAGTGCTGGGCCCTGAGGTGGACACAGCTGCCAGTCACGGGCAAGAACTGCACTTTATACTTTTGGACTCACCAAGACTGGCCAAGGACTGGTTGGCACCATGCCATAACTAGATACCAGGTTGCTTTTCAGCATCTAACCAGGAAGTTTTGTCACATGCTGTGTCCTCTCCCACACTGTGACTATTAAGTGCGGACAAACTTTCTGGTTCCGCCCTATCTTTAGCCACAGTATTAACTTGTGGGGCTAATGGAAGAATCACATTTTAATGTGCCAGATTTAGCACACACAGAGAAATTCCGAAGCTTGGTTAAATTTGGATTTCAGATAAATAATTTTTTAGTTTTGCTGCTGCTGCTGTCAAGACGCTTCAGTCATGTCCCACTCTGTGCGACCCCATAGATGGCAGCCCACGGGGCTTCCCAGTCCCTGGGATTCTCCAGGCAAGAACACTGGAGCGGGTTGCCATTTCCTTCTCCAATGCATGAAAGTGAAAAGTGAAAGGGAAATCGCTCAGTCATGTCTGACTCTTAGCGACCCCATGGACTGCAGCCTACCAGGCTCCTCCGTCCATGGGATTTTCCAGGCAAGAGTACTGGAGTAGGGTGCCATTGCCTTCTCCGTTTTTTTTTTTTGTTTTTGTTTTGTTTTTAGTATTAGTAGATCCTAAATGTGTTCTGTCTAGCAACCTACTGCATTGTTCCAATCAGTATTTAAGACTTTGAAAGGAAAAATAAATGAATGGTCAGGAAGATCAATAGGACAGAAACAAATCACAGAGGTATAATTAATGAAAATTTAACACTTAAAAAAATAGTATCTCAATTTTAAAATTTTGTTGTTCTTCAGTTGCTAAGTTGTATCCAACTCTATGCAACCCCATGCACTGCAGCACACCTGGCTTCACTGTCTCCCAAAATTTGCTCAAATTCATGTCCATTAAGTCAGTGATGCTATCTAACCATCTCATCCTCTGTTGCTGCCTTCTCTTTTTGCTTTCGGTCTTCCTCAGCATCAGGATCTTTTGCAGTGAGTCGGCTCTTTGCATCAGGTGGCCAAATTATTGGAGCTTCAGCCTCAGCATCAGTCCTTTCAATGAATATTCAGGGTTGATTTCCTTTAAGATTGATTAGTTTGATCTCCTTGCTGTACAAGGAACTCTCAAGGGTCTTCTCTAACACCACAGTTCAAAAGTATCAATTCTTCAGCGCTCAGCCTTCTTTATGGTCCAACTCTCACATCCATACATGATTATTGGAAAAACTATAGCTTGGACTATATGGATCTATGCGGCAAAGTGATATCTCTGCTTTTAAATATGC
Organism: Oryx dammah; assembly: GCF_014754425.2. Lineage (NCBI taxonomy): Eukaryota > Metazoa > Chordata > Mammalia > Artiodactyla > Bovidae > Oryx > Oryx dammah. The sequence continues at coordinate 63,966,017 of NW_024070189.1, read as the reverse complement.
TGCCTAAGTTTGTCATAGCTTTTCTTCCAAGGAGTGTCTTTTAATTTCATGGCTACAGTCACCATCTGCAGTGATTTTGAAGCCCAAGAAAATAAAATCTGTCACTGCTTTCATATTTTTCCCTTCTATTTGCCATGAAGTGATGGGACTGCATGCCATGATCTTAGTTTTTTGAATGTTGAGTTTCAAGCCAGTTTTTTCACCATTCTTTTTCACCTTTATCAAGAAGCTTTTAGTTCCTTTTCACTTTCTGTCATTAGCGTGATATCGTCTGCATATCTGAGATTGTTGATATTTCTCCCGGCAATCTTGATTCCAGCTTGTGATTCATCCATCCTGGCATTTCTCATGATGTACTATGCATATAAATTAAATAAGCAGGGTGACACTATACAGCCTGTCATACTCCTTTCCCAGTTTTGAACCAGTCCATTTTTCCATGTCCAATTCTAACAGTTACTTCATTACCTGCATACAGGTTTCTCAGCAGACAGGTGAGGTAGTCTGGTATTCCCATCTCTTTAAGAATTTTCCACAGTTTGTCGTGATCCACACAGTCAAAGGCTTTAGCGTAGTCAATGAAGCAGAAGTAGATACTTTTCTGAAATTCCCTTGCTTTCTCTGTGATCTAGTGAATGTTGGCAATCTGACCTCCGATTCCACTGCTTCTTCTAAACCTAGCTTGTACATTTGAAGTTCTCAGTTCATGTACTGCTGAAGCCTAGCTTGAAGGATTTTGAGCATTACCTTGCTAGCATGTGAAATGAGCACAGTTATACTACAGGAACAATAGTTTGAACATTCTTTGGCATTTCCCTTCTTTGGGATTGGAATGTAAACTGACCTTTTCAAGTCAGGTGGCCCTTGGGTGAGTTTTAAATTTAAAATATTTTCTAATGATTTTTCTTAATTTTAAAAATTTATTTATTTTTAATTGGAGGATAATTGCTTTATAGTATTGTGTTGGTTTCTGCCAAGCATCAACTTGAATCAGCCATGGTTATACATATGTCCCTATTTCCTCCCTTCTGAGCCTCCCTCCCACCACTCTCCCCATCCCACCCCTCTAGGTAATTTTTTTATTTTCATAAAAATAACACATACACTCCCCCAGATTAAAATATCAAATAGGACTAAAAGGCATATGGTGAAAAATGGTAGCCTCCTATCCCACCCAACCATAACTCCCTGCTTGATGCCCAGAGGTACCCAGTTAAACTCTTTCAGCTGTTTCTCCCAGGTTTGACTTTTCTAAATCTTAAATTATAGTGTACATTTGTTGATTTGTCAATTTTAAACATTACCTATTTATTTGTAATCATGGGATATGAAGAGTGATTCCTTTTACTCTCTTCTACCTACATCCCCCTTCCCTTTTCTCCAGCTCCCCAGTACTGTACATCACAAATATTGATTAATTAATAATCTGTGTTAACATTATTATAGCTCTGTAAATTTTGTGTTGCCTTCATCTTCTTTTACAGTTTATGTGTTATGGGGTTATCGGTAGGTAGCAGTTGCCTCAGACTTTTTTATTGACTCAGTTTTTGGTAAACTTATTGCTAATTCTTGCAACCATCTAATAGCCCCTGAACATAATTTCCCACCTATTCATACCTATTAGGTAATCCATCTGGCCCATCTGGCACCAGATATCCTTCACCATCATCCTGAGAATGCATCTGCCCTCTCCTGGGTATGTCTTGCTTATTCTTGGATTGTTCTCTTATTTGGGTGAGAGACTATAAAGTATTTCATTCTTCTCTTATTTGGGTGGAGAGCTTCCTGAGAAAGGGAGCATGAGAGGCAAATGATTTGTGATCTTCCATGTTTTCAAGTATTTTTTGTTCTACCATTTCTCTTAATGGTTTGAGTTTAGATTTCTAAGCTAAAATAATTCTCATTCAGAATTCTGAATCTGTGACTCCATTATCCTCCAGCTTCCAGTGTTGCTACTGAGAGGTCTGGTGTTATTCTCATCCCTGATCCTTTCAACTGACTTGTATTTCCTTTCTGAGTTCTTTTGGAGCCTTTTCTTTATCCCTGGTGTTTTGACATTTCATGAAAGTGAGTCTTGAAATAGAAATCTCATTTTCTCTCCCTGAATATTTCATAGCATTTGTAAAGCTTTCTTCTCCTCTCTAAACATATGCATTCTTCCTCCCTCCCCTACACCTACCTTTCATGTCTGAGGCTTTCATTAAATGTCTGGGGATCTTGGCTCTCTGATCATATTTAGGAATTATGTGCTGTACAGATGATTGGATGGTCAGCATGCATGGGTGGGTCTTGTCCGTCAGTGGACGTTCCAGTAGAGCGTGGCTGGTCATGAGCTGGCTTCTTCTGGGGGTCTGTATCCATATCATGTATGTATCTATAGGTCTTTCCCTTGAGTGTGCTCAGTTTCTTCAGAAAAGAGTTCGTGAGTCTTCAGTCTAGAGTATGCCTGCTTATCAAGCTTCCTAGAAACAGAATGAGAAAAGGGGGCTGGCAGTTTACCTCTTAGTTTCAGAGTTTCCATTTATTCCCCATATTTTTGGTTTTGTACTCCATACTCACCTTCTACAGTGCCTGAGGAGCTGACCCAAGTTCCCCAGTGGGCACTTCATGTTTCCTGCAGGAACAAGCGAGGTGTGACCCCACTGGGATTTGTGCTCTCATGCAGTCTCCACCAGTCCCTCCTGTGTGCAGCTCTCCCCTCCCTGTCCCAGCAACCTGCCCACTCCTTATCCAGAAGCTCTCTGTAGGCATCAGGCCTTCTGCCTCCCTGTGCTGCCCTGTGGCTCACCACTGCTTCCTGCCTTTCAGAAATGTGCTGAGGCACTCAGTCTGCTGCCATGTCTCCCCCTGTTTGCATAGACTTGTCAATCTGTAACTCTTTTCATTCTTTTATGGTTGTTTGTAGCAGGGCTTTGGGAGGGAGCAGACAGAGATTCTTGGGAAGTTCTTCTGTCGCATTTGGTCCGAAGTTCTTTAGAGTCCCTTTTCACTTTGAAGTACTTGGGGGGAACAATTTCCAGGCCATGTTCTGAAATAATTTCTGCTGTCAGTCAACCCAGTCACCTTTTTTCAAATTGGAGTATAGTTGCTTTACATTGCTGAGTCTGTTTCTGCTATACAGCAAAGTGAGTTAGCCATACATATATATATATCCCTTTTTTGGATTTCCTTCCCATTTAGGTCACCACAGAGCACCAAGTTCCTGCGCTATACAAAAAATACTGTATATAGTAATAAATATATGTCAGTCCCAATCTCGCAATTCATCCCACCCCATTCCCCAGCATAGTCATTCTTTATTTTGTTTTGAGCTAGGTGTTTTTTTGTGGGAAATGGAGCAAAGTCCAAATACACACATTGTTTAATCATGTTAGTAAGACACTTTTGACCTTTTGAACAAGATCCAAATGTTCTTCTCTGCTTTTGCCTGGGAATGGGGACAGAAAAGCATGAGAGGCAGTTTGAAACATGGCCTTGGCACCAGTGCTTACCAGACCTGCTCTGTCTTTTGGGCTTGAATAAAACCAGGGAGAATGCTGAAATACCATCTTCTTTGAATTAATCATGAGCCCCACCTCTCCTGCTTTCTTGTGTTTATGCATTACTGCTATTGTGTTATATCTGCTGGCAGATCTCCTTTCATCTTCTGGCCACACAAAACCCTCTTCATTTAAAGCTGCACGTGTGGCTCTTGAATTAATAGGGCATTTTAGCAATAATTTTTCATTCCTCTTATTGAAGGGCTCAAAGTGTTAGGAAAGGATCACTGCTGTTTCAGTGTGCTCTGCTGTGCCAGCTGACATCTTAAAGTCCAGACAAGGAGAGAGAGCAGGGTCAGGAGGGTGTTACAGGGAAGGATGACTCTGTGGACGGGGCAAAGTTTAGCAGGACATGAGTAGATCAGGATGGAGAGGATTTTGAAGGCCACACTAAGGACTTTGCACTGTCCTGCAGGCAGTGGGGAGCCACCCAAGGAATCTTGAGCAGGAGAGTGACATGAGATAAACTGAGCTTTAAGATAATTAAGCTTATGGGACTTCCCTAGTGGTCCAGTGGTTGAGAATCCACCTTCTAATTCAGGGGATGCCAGTTCAATCCCTGGTCAGGGAACTAAGATGATACATACCAAGGGCAACTAAGCCTGCATGTCATGACCAGAGAGAAGCATGCACACCACAACTATAGAAGCCCATGTGCTTCAGGGAAAGATCCCACATGCTGCAACGAAGATCCCAGGGCCTCAGCTGAGACCGGGCCCAGCCAAACAAATAAACAAACACCTTTTAAAAAGAAAAGAAATTTAAGCTTATAGCTGTGAGTGGGAGGGTTTGGAGCAGGGAGAGGTTGGAGTCTAGGTGGCTAGTTATACAAAGGATCTCTTAATCCTGGCTGCATAGATGACTGGAAGCGCTTTTTAAAAATGTGAACCCTAGCCTCTACCCTGCCAGATTTTGTTTCCAGTGGTATAGAGAGGGAACTAAGAATCTGTGTTCTCAGTACATTCATCAGGTACAGCACTGAGCTGGAAGGCTATTGAAACAAGCCAATAAAGGGCCCTGGACCTCAAATATGGGGCTGTGACTCTGGGAGGCGAAGGAGGACACAGATTGGAGGAAGGCTGCCCTCAGAGTGGGAAGTAGGGGGAGAGCAAAGGGGAGGGATGGAGTCCCACCTGACCTCTGACTGTTTAAGGCCTGGGGGGAGGGAGGCATGAGGAATACCATCAAGTTGGGCTTCAAGAGCCAAATGGAGGCTGGGCTCCTCCTGCAGGAGAACCTAGAAGAAGATCACAATTAGGAAAAGATGATGATGGGGGACGTTCATGATGCCAAAGAGGCCCAGGACTTGGGGGAAGATGACTATGAGCATCTGGCTCCTACTCTAGTCATGGAATATATGAAGCTGGGAAAAGGAGACTATGGTTCAGATCCTTCTGTTCGCACATGTGCATGGACACATGCATGGCTACACATGAACACGGAAGTAGACACACAGTCTTCCTCTGCAGGAGGCAGAAAGTATGGTGGTTCAGAGACTGGGCTCTGAAATCCAGCAGCCCTGTCCCTGAGACTCGGAGCCTCAGCCTCCTCACCTATAGAAAGCCAATGCCACTAGCAGTTAACTCAATATGGTTGTTGTGATGACTTGATGAGACGCTGCATGCCAAGGCTGGGCACAGAGCCTGGCACGCAGGGAGCACTCCATAATGTTAGCTCTGAGTAATACTAAAAAAATGTGATCTGACTTCTGAAGCCAGGGAGCCATAAAATATTTCATTCAGTGTATCTCACTTCTGAAGCCAGAAAGCCATAAAGTATTTCATTCAGTGTTAGGAGACAAGTCCACAGGAAGGCATGAAACCTTTCATTTCTTGCTACCCACTCTGGGTGGCTTTCTCTGGGTGTGTGTTTGGTGAGTCCTTTGCCTTTTATTTCTAGGACTTCTGGAGAAATGACAGTCCCTTGCTACTGTGTTTAATTGGAGAGGATCTCAGAGACCCGAGATTATAATTATGACGCCCTAAATGCCGAGCTCTTCAAAAGTCTGCCATTGCCCTTGCTGTCACCCTGAACAGCTCTGAAAATTCAAACCCTGCAGCCCCCAGAGCCTGCCCTGGGTCTCTCAGCCACGCCTCACCTGGGAAATCTGAGTGATGGTGACGTGCAGGCAGCAGGAAGACACGCAGTAAACCCAGGAGCCTGTGATGAGCTCAGAAGAGGTGAGTTGATGATCTGCTATTTATAGCCCCACTAAGAGGCTCTGGCCGCCAGCTCCATGTGAGGCTGGGTGGAAATGATGCCTTCACAGAGCTGAGAGCACAGAATGAAATTGGTGATTCATGGGCAGCAGTCACTTGAAATACAAATGCTCCCATGTCCCAGCCTCGCCAGCCTTTCAGTTGCCCACTTTGGAAGCATGTAGAACAGAGTTGTTAGTCTACTGCCTCCACTCTGCATGCCTTTGGGCAAGGTGCGTGGACAAGCAGGTTCTGCCTCAACAAGGGGCCTGAAAAAGGGCAGCAGTGCTCCTCAGAGTACTGTAAGAGCCTGAGCCCACCCCTCCCAGGGCCTCAGCCAGAGCCTAGGTCAGGGCTGAGTAAGAGGCAAGCCCTGGGCTAACAGGAGGCCTGTGGGTCAGAGAGAAAGGACCTTTCCTGCTCCTGCCCTGCCTCCAGGGGCAACGCTGGCCACAGAGCAGCTTCCTGGTGATGCTTGTTCTGCTGAACATGCGAATATGGACTTTGAGGAAATCCTGATAGCTTTTTTTCTCCTCCCAATTCCATAGCCCAGTACCTGTCACCTGAAATAGCTGTTGTTTATTTTCCTTGGTAATATTTTGGCTTCCAGGTCAAAGTCTACTTGGAGGCTGCGACTCAACTCATAATCTGTGAGGAATGTGCTGGGAGGGGTGGTGTCTCTTAACTTCTTGCAACCAAGACTGGATTGAAAAGGTCTAACCAAGATAATGAGAACACAAACCAATCAAGCTCTGGAGCCAGACTGCCTGGGCTCCAATTCTGTCTGCACATGTGCCAGCTTCGTGGCCACCATCACATTCCTCTCTTAGACTCAGTTTCCTTCCTGGCAAAGTGGAGATAATAATAGAACCTACCTCACTGGGTTATGGGGAAGATGCAAAGAAGGAACATATGTAAAGTGGTCAGCACATTGCCAGGCACTCGGAAGGGCTCAGTAAGTGGGAGCTGCCACTGCTGCATGCTTGTTCTCGCTGCACCATCTGGGCCCCTACACTGACACCATCCTCTGCCCACAGCCTTTGGCACCAAGATTCCTCATGGAGTTGGTGTCCTGAGCCTCAAGAGGCTCTCTGTCCATCACAAGCGTCCCCCTCATCAGGCTGCCCTGCATGATGGAGCTCACCCCTAGACAGCTTGGCTTTGTATGGCCAGCCCCTGCCCTTCCCGAGGAATCGATTGTCTATCTTTGGTTTGGGCCATGCCTGGGCATGACCACTCTACTATTTCTCTCCTCTGGGCCTACGATGTCCCTTGGGGGATTAACTATCACACCCCAGTGAAAGACTTTGCCTGAGGGCCCCAGGTATTAACTCCAGGGAGGTCGTAGCTAGCAGTTTGCCTAACAAGGGAGGGCCTGGGCAGTGGGCAGGTTGGGCCCACCTCACCTATCAGTTGGACACACAGCACAATTTGCTGAGTCATTAAGGCCCATGAGGCCTTGGCCGTACATTCTCTCATCTCTAGCTGTCAGCCAAAACATAATTGTAGTTGTCACTTTGGCAGCAAGATGCTGTGATATGTCCTAATACAACTGCCTCTGCTCCACAGCAGTGAGCTCTGGGGAGGTGGGAGGAATCTGCAGCTGCTCACGTGGAGAGAGCCATTCTAGAGAGTGGTCTGTGTGATGTTCAGCCAGGTGCAGCCTCAAGGGTGGTGTGAGCACCAGGGTAAGGCCCCGCATTAGAACAGGCATTGGAACGCCCGCATCTGCATCTGTATAGTGTAGTTCCGATGACATCAGTTAATAAGAGAGAGGCTGTCATTGAAATGAGGCATTTGGGGCAGCTACGAAGTTTGGAAAACAGCCTTTAGACTTATGCATAAGTTGGACTCCAGTGTGCCTGGGCTGAATGAGTGGTTAGACAAGGGGGTATGTGGTGTCGGGAGATAGTGCCAGAGGTATACCTGGGTCCAGATTGCAAATCTAGGGACTTGAAGGCCAGGCCATGGAGCTTGGACTCGGTCCTGTAGGCAATGGAGAGCCACTGAGGGCTGAAGGGAGAGAGCGATGTAGTCACACGACATTGGGTATCTGGGCTCAAACATCCCAAGTACTGGCACTAGGAGTGAAACTCTCTCTCCCCATGGTAGTGGAGGGTGTTCTGGAGTGCCTGGAGCAGCAGCCCCAGGATTCAGGGGTGACCATGACGCTGTGCTTAGTAGGTAGTATGGAAAGGGTCAGCTCTGGTCAGGCCAGCTGTGAGTGTACAGCAAGTGAGAGGAGGAGGACTGGGCTCCTGCCTGCCTTCTTCCTCAGTTTTCCTAGACCAGAGTTCAGTAGCAAAGCACCTGTGTGCAGATGTGCCAGATGCAAGGGATGGCACACACTCATGCCACAGGTCAGGGGCTTAGAGATGGTCCCACTGCCTGTGGGTATTGCCTCCTTCACCACACATACACGAAGAGAACAGCAGAGACAAACATCCAAGCCTGGAGAAATTCCTGGAAGGAAGGTGCTATCCTCATGAACGTAAATGCCAGTTTATAGGTTGGTTAATGAAGACAAAAGAATGTGAAGCCATTACTAGTGGATGAGCCTCCCTTGAGCATGGAAGCCAGAGTATATCTGGACCATCATGTAAGTCAGGAGGAACACAGGATTCAACTAACAAAAATTGTATGTACCCTACTCAGAAGCACATTGTTGTGCAAGCAGTGGTCTGGCAGTGATCCTTCCCTTCCAGTGGCCAGCCAGGGAGGGCGGGATGCCTCTCAGTTGTCAGGGGAGGAAGGGGAGGGAGAAGGAATGTTCCCATTCTGGCATGATCTTCCATCAGTGTTCCTTGCCTTGGGCTGCCAAGAGAGCAGGAGGGAGGGTTCGCGACAAGTATTGAACAACAAGGAAGGTCCCTCTCCTGGATAGCCCTGACACAGAATGTGTATGAAGGGAGGGTGCCTGGAGCCCTTTGACCTGTGGGTGTAGCCTGAACCTTATCCTCTTCCCTGAAGACAGGCAGTACATCATAACCACTGGCTGCCCAGGGCTGGCTTGGAGCAATATGCCAAGATGTAGTTTTTCTTATTTGATTTGCTTTTCGCTTTAAATTTTAAAGTATCAGATTTTTTTTCTTGGCTGTGCTGAGTTGTGGCATGCAGACTCTTGTTTTTTTCATACCTGTGGCTTATGGGATCTAGGTCCCCCACCAGGGATCGAACCTGGGGCCCCTGCATTAAAAGCACAGAGGCTTAGCCACTGGACCACCGGGGAAGTCCCAACAAGTATCCAATTTTTTAATTTAAAAATATAACATACAATCAGCCCATATATAAGCTTAACAAATAACTATAAACTTAATGTTATTATTATTTTAATAGGGAAAAGTTTAAAAAAAGAAAACAGATGACCCTTAAACCTTTGCCTGGCCAAGGTGGCATCCACTGAAATTCTTATAACACAGTTTAAAAATTAAAATAGTTCAAAAAAATATAAAATGAAAAGTTAAGTGCCTCCACCCTGCATTTTCCCCACAGGTGAACTCTAACTGTTTCTTGTGTATCCTAAATTTTTTTCTCTAATCATTAATATTTCTAAAGTGAGTATGTGATCATACAAAGTTTGTCTGTATTTAATGATAAATTTTAAAAGAGGATATAATCATGTCTGTCCCATGATATAAAATTAATATGTCAAAGATTTAGTTTAACTCATTAATTAATGAGAAAACCACTAAAACATTACAATCAATTCAAAGGAGAACTCACAGTATCACACATAATAGTCAGATAAGGAATGCTGAAATCACTTCAGAAATGGATGCAAAATTGGCCAATATGCACAACTGTCTTCCACTAGACACAATTTGTGTTACTGTGAACAGGAATTATTTGCATTACTATCAAGGTTTTACAACTTCACTTCCGTCTTTAGAGCTGAGAAATGTCTAGTCAAAGATGACAAAAAGCAGAAAGAACCTAGGTGGGTAAGTTATTCAGGACACCCACTAAATTCAACATCTTTCACAGTTTTCTCTACACTTGTAATTGGCTCCCTCCCTATATCCCTCCTTGGAATTCCCCAACAACCCCTATTGCCCTGTTTGTACCAGCTGGCGTGTTGTGGTGTTGTGCGTGTTCCAGATAATGGGTCAGGGCAGGAAGCCTAGCCTGAGAGGACCAACAAGCACCCAGGCTGGGCCAGCCAGTGCTCCCACTGCCCGACACTGCTTCTTTGGGGTGGGCCCTGGAGTTGTGAGTCAGGCTGACTCAGAACCGGTGATCATGTTGGGTCTTGTAAAAGATGGTTAAGGGTTTTGTGAAAAAGGGAAGAGATTAGAAATGCAGGGAGAAAGGGCCTGTAGTCCAGCACTAAAGACGGAATGGTTGTCTAATGAGCTTCCAGTTCCTGAGATGACTCTGTGCATTTGGATTCTGTGAGAGTCCTCTTTATGCTGGAGTCAGCTTGGGTGGGTGTCTGTTCCAATAACTCCTTACCCAAGGGAATAGCTGACATGCAAGATATATGATGACTGAAGGGGCTGGGGTGGTGTCTGAGGCAGTTTTTCACAGAGTCTAGGGTCTGTGTTGGCATCACAGGGCATTACATCAGCAGACTGGGTCTATGACATGGTAGAAAAGAACAAATACCTGCCTCACAGTAGAAAAGAACAAATACCCTTGGGCAATCACCTCATCTCCTATGAACAGGTTTTCTTATCTTAAAAGTGGGAGGCCATGCTTCTTTCTAGCCTTCTCCCAGGGCCCCGTGGAGGTCCAGTGTGGCAGACATGAGTGTGAGTGTACTGCCAAGGCCAGTCATGTGGTAGGAAGTGAGCCACAGTGCTCCCAGGACAGGAGGAGTCAGCCTCTCTTGCAGAGTGCTTTGGGAGGAGTGCTGTGGGCAGCTCTGTGCTGTAGAACTGTTGCTCTGGCTGCCATGGAGAGTGGCTGGAGGGAAACAGACTAGAGGATAAATACCTGTTTGGCAGTGGCTCCAGGCACTGAGCAGAAGCAATGACCTGAACTGAGGAGACAAGTGGAAGGAACTGATTCAAGAAATGTTTTGGCCAGGATTTAACCTGAGAAATGAGACAATGATGACTGTCATGTTTTCAGCAAGGACAACTACGTGGTTAGGGTGTTGCCATCTCTAAAAACCACAGGAGGAGAAGCAGTTTTGGGGGAGGGGGAGAAGCTGGACATTGGTGAGTTCAGTTTGAGATGTGGTGAGTATGAAGGACCTATGTGCATGTGGGTAGGGGCATCCAAAGGCAGACGGACACACAGAGGTCTGGAACCTAAGGAGCAGGTCGGACCGTGAAGCTGGAGGGAATGTGGACACGAACAAATTTATATGAGTGTGGCTGGGGAGGAGAGAGCAGGGGAAGGAGTGGAGAGGCATCATGCCTTCAGCCCTAAAATTTGCACTTGTTGAGAATACAGGTTGGGGAGTGGCTGAGGGCAAGGAGAGAATGTTTGGAACACCTGTTAGGAGAAATAGCAGAGAATCTGACCCAGGCCTAGCAGTACAGGGGCCCTGGTGGCTTTGGAGGTTATAAATCTGCATTGATGTTGACCTATCCTCCTTGGTGTTTTCTCCAGGAAATGGAAACCAGGAAGGTAGGTCGGCCTGTAGTGCCTGGGCTGCAGCCTTGCAAGACATTTGTGGAAGAAGGTTTACTTCCTTCTGAGTGTGTAGCCAAGAGAGCTAACTGTTCACCAAAAAAAAAAAAAAAAAAACCCCAGTATATCCCTTGTCCTTCTATAGAACAGAGCTGAAGCTAGAAAGGGGCTTCCCAGCAAGGGTTACATTTCCCAGCATACACTGCTCCCCTCACATCTGCTACATCTGAGAGGAGTCAAGTGACATATTCTTGCCAGTGGGATGTTGATCAGGGATGACATCTGTGATGGGTTGTTGATCAGTGTATTTTCCAGCCCCAAATAGTTAAGAAGCAGATGTGCCTTCTCTACCCTTTTTTCCTCCTTTTAGTTTGAGGTCCCCTTGGAAATCACATGTTGGAGACAGCAGAGCCACAAGGTGGAAGGATCTTGGTCCCTGAATCATCACTTGGAGGAGAGACACCACCAATTAGAAACACCTATGTGAGCTGAACAAGAAATCAGTGATATTGTCTTCAGCCAATATACATTTTGGAATTTGTTTGTTATAGCATCTAAGCATTACCTTAACTAATATAGGGTTTAAGAAATTTGTTGGTTGTTCAGTTGATTCTCCAGCCTGGTCTGAAGCCCCTTGAGACAGCAAGCCTTTGTTAAAGTGCCAGAGCAGGAGTGGAGAGCAGACTGGAAAAGTCTAGAAAGCCAGAGATGAAGGCCTCTGGTAGAGGAAGCTAAGATTTCAGAGAGAAGGTATCCCACAATGTGGCAAGAGCCAATGGGAGAAGGTGAGGAGTCTTAAGCAGGTCTGGGAACTGTGATGCTGGGGGTCAGGAATCATGTTGGGTGCTTAGTCCACTTGGGAACTGTGATCTCTAACAAAGCAGGACATGGGGTGGTGAGGGAGTGTCAGAGGGCTGACCATTGTCTTGCAACCAGGGCAATGGGAAGAAGTGTTTTAGTTAAAACTAGGCTAACAGGGCTGCCATCACTCTGCCCTGTCAACTGCCATGGCTGAGTGGATCTGAGCAGGGTGTCTCATCATTGGCAAGGATTTGTTCAGTAGGTCACAGAAACGCATACCTGGAAGCTGGTCCATGAAAGGAGCAGCTGTAAGTTCTGAGGCCGGCTGGCTCCATCCAGAAACAGCCAGACCCACAGCAAGAGTGCTTTCTTCAGCCAGTAGAGCAGCTCGGCACTCCCCAAATTGCTTACTGACACATATTTTTGAGCCTCATGGATATCCCGTATAAAGACAGTGTCTTTCTGTGCCAGGTAAGGTCACCAAAGTGTTAAATAAGTGAGAGCTCTCAGGAGGAGGTGGAGCCAGGGTCTCCTCATCCTTGGCCAATGCTTCTCATTATAAAATTTCTTTCACAGGCATTTTTAGACGTTAACTACCCATCATCTTGGGAAGATTTAGGCCTCAACATGCCACCAGCAGCAGGAATGACAAGGATGGCCTCCCAAGACACTTTCAGTTAGCAATTCTTAAAAAGAGTCTCTGAATGAGTGATTCCAAAATAAAACTAGGAATAGGAATGACAGAAAACTCAAGATAATAGCTGTGAAAATAAGAGAAGTTTATATCTCTTCAAAAAACGTCAGAGATAAATGTAAGGGTTGCTAAGGCCCTCCACAGTTTCAGAGGATCAAGACTCCTTCTGTTTTCTTGCTCTCCTCTATTGCTGTGTAAACAAATTACCTCAAAACTCAGTGGCTTAAAACGACAATAAGCATTTATTATCTCACAGTTTCTGTGTCAGTAATTCAGGAGTGACTTTTCTGGGTGGTTCCAGCTTAAGCTTTCTCATAAGGTTGTAGTCTAAGGGAGCTGTGATCACTTGAAGGCTTGACCGGCACTGCAGCATTGCCAGCAAATTGGTTCTGGCTGTTGGCAGGAAGCCTCAGTTCCTCACCACCTATAATCCTCCACAGGGCTGCCTCACCACCTATAATCCTCCACAGGGCTGCTTGAGTGTGCTTACAACAGAGCAGCTGGCTTCCACTAGCCTAGAGCAAGTGATCCAAAAGAGAATAAGGCAGAAGCTGCAATGTCTTTTATGAAGGAATCTCAGAAGTCACACTGTCATTTTTGCAATACCCTATTGGGTACATGTCAGTCCCACTGAATATGGGAGAGAATGAAACAAGGACATATGAGAAGTTGAGAATCACTGGAGGCCATCTCAGAAGATGGGCTACCATATCTGCCATCTTCACAGAGCGCTTTCATCCTCATGTTCTAATGTGGCTGCTCTAACTCCAGCTATCATATCACAAGAGGTGATTTGTGGCTAGCATGAAGAAAGTAAGGTATGCCTTTCCCTTTAAAGATACTTTAGAAGTTTATACCATCCTACTTATATCTCATTGACCAAAACTTAGTCATATAGCTGGAAAAGAGGCTGGGAAATGTAGTATTTATTTTGGATGCCATGTGCTCAGCTAGACCAGATATCAGGGGACACATGGCAGTCTCTCAGCAATGTTCCTGTGTATAGTTCAAAGGATGGAGTGGGAAGGGGAGCATATAGAACATCACTAGCTTTAGGTTACTGACCTGGCTAAGGACTTCTGACCCATCTTGTCTGGGAATTGTGTGTGGGGGTGTGGGGGGGAGGTGCAGGGATAGGGGAGGAGTGCATATAAGTGCTTTACCCTGCAATTAGAGAATCTCAGTGTCCAGAGGAAATAGTCCTTAGAAGAACTCAGGAGACAAATGAGCATGAAAAACAGACCAAGTCCTAGAAACCCAGCCAAGAGTGGTCCCAAGAATTAGGGTGATCCAGAAAATGAGGAGATCATCACAGGAGACACTGTGAGAGCCACCTACTCTGCACCCAGACCTGCAGGTTTAAATAAACTCTAGGCAGCCCAATTTATGATCCAAATGCAGAAGCACAGATGGGCAACTCTACCAGCTGTGTTTTTAAAAGATCATATGATTCCTGATCAATGAACCGAAGAGACCAAATGCAAATGTGTATAGTGCTGAGCTGCAGATTTGCCCAGAGACCTCTTAGAGACCAGAGCCAGGGCTGGAGCAGCCAGCTGGGTGCTGACTCAAGTTGGGGGTGAGCCCAGCATTGGAGCCTGGCTAAGCAGAAGATGAGCCGTCAGCCAGCCAGAGAATTCTAAGGCTTGAGAAGCCCACAAAAAGCTGCCCTGGCAGAAGGAGAGCAAGGCTCTGACTTGGCCAAGTGACCAGTAACAGAGGGCACTGGCATTCTAGAGGAATGCAAAGTCTGGACCAAGAAGCCTAGAGCTGGGACATCCAAGGGGGCAGCTAGTACTGCCAAGGCCCCTGTGGCCAAGGCTGACTCTCTCCTCACTGCCAAGGCCTGCCTGCACCTTGGATCTTTATCTTGAGGGTGGAAGAGATGGATCGGGGATTTTGTTTCATGGATGGTGGCTGTGGTCTTCGACCTGCCTGGCGAGTTTCGAGTGCCCTGCCTATTTCCCACGCTGGATACTGTCCTGGGTCCAGAGTCCACTTCCAGATGGAGTGTCAGGACACCCTGAGTAGACTCACTTCCCCTGGGTCACAGCCCGTGCTCCTTATTGTACATGGACTGTCAATCATCACCACACTGCTACTGCATAAGGGTCAACCTCCACAGCTCCAGTCTTCCCCACGCTGCCTTGGTCTGAGTGCAAAGTTCACTGAGAACTTGGGGGACCTCTACAGGATGCTGGTCTGAGGACTTTTTCAAGAAAGACATCTCTAGGTGTGACTGACTGATATCCGGTTCCAAACTTAGGTTGGGGTAGAGAGCTGTTGGAGGCTAAGGGTAACTGGTAGGGGGTGGTAAAGAAGGGTAAAGCATCCCCAAATGGCCTGGAATTGGCTTGGGAAATCTAGGACTGTGCTTCATGGCTCTATTGCACCAATGCTTGCTAAGTTCCTGCTCAATGAGGCAGACACTAGGCTACCCACTAGGGCTCACATGACATCACACCAGACCATAAATAAAGCAAAACAGCAGAGAGTGCAATATGCAGTGATAGGCTAAATACAAGACATGGAAACAGTGGAGGAGGGGAGCGTGCTGTGGAGTGGTAATGGAACGCTTCACTTCACGGAAGAGGTGATACCTTCCTGAAAGAGCAGGAGTTCCTCAGCCTCCGTGGGGCCAGCTGAGAACAGGCCTCCAGGCAAAGGGAAGAGCGGGCCCTAGAGCTCTTAGCTCAGAGACCACCAGAGGTAGAGGAAGAGATTTTCCTAGCCTAATGTGTTCATTAGACTCTGAAGGGTCTGGGCCCTTTTGGGTTGCAGTGGCCTTGATCTCTTTTCAATAAGCACCTCGGAGGTGTCAGAGAAGGGAGAAAGCGCTCTCTCTCTGCTCATTGGGCTGTCTTTGAACTTTGAATCTTTGGTACCTGGTCATAAAAGCGGGAGAACTATAATTATGAAGAGGAGAAGTAAGGGTTCTTTGATCTTGAAGAAACCACCCAAGGCCCAGTTCATTCTGTGTAGGTCCTTAAGTGCCCCTGGATGGCCCCTTAGGCATGACTGTCCCCAGCAGCCTCTGATGGGGTGGGAGGCAGGGCTGGGAGGTTCGCAGAATGGGGGACGCTAGCCTACCCATCCTGCTGTCGAGGCCCAGTCCCTCGAGGTGTCTGCACCTCTCTGGAACCCTTGGGAACCCCCAGCATTGCCAAAGCACCTGACCTGCCTCTTGCAGGTGGTCCTCCAGTGTAGGAATCATCATCTGGCTCAAGTTGACACATACTAATAACTTTTTTGGTGGTGTACAAGCTTGCTTTTCCTCTGGGAACCAGGGAAATATGCTATGCAAATGAATCACGAGGTGACCCAAAATCAAACAGCTGCTCTGGATTTGTTCTACGAAGGGAAAAGGAACTGGAGGCCCCTAGAGGTGTAGTTGGCACCACCTTCTTTCTGGGTCAGGGTGGGCAAGGGAGAGTGAACCAAAGGTACACTGAGATGTCACCTTGTCTCTAGCCACAGGTGAACCAGGAACTTCAGGCAGAGCTGCAAGTGCCCAGCAAGGCTTTGGGAAGATTTGCAGTGCAGGTAGAGTGTGGGTCCTCAGTGCTGAGGTTCTGGCCAGCCCAGCTTATTCATCCAGGAATGTCTTTCCCCTGATTGTTGCTCTTCTCACTGGGAAGTGCAAATAGCCTCCTGACAGCCCTGGTCTTTCTCTCATTTTTGCCATTTCCAGGCCCAAGGTCTAGCTCAGGTCACATCTTTCTGTTTCAGAAGCCCCTTAATATAAATTCTTGGTCTGGCATCTAAGCCTTACATCCTACAGTGCTAATTCACCTCTCAGAAGTCTTCTATAAATCCTCCTCCAGCCCAGTGTATGCCCATCATTTTTTGTCCTCTGATCCTAAAGCTCTCTCATTTTTGAGCATTGCATCCTGCCTTTCCCTAGTCCAAAGGCCCCATTGCTGCTGCTTCCCTCCTGACCAGGCCCAGCTCCAATGGTGTCTCACGTATCAAGTCTTCCTTTTCACCCTCTGAACCTATAGCCTATTGGATGAAACTTTTTACTAGGTTTGTATCTTTAACTATAGGAGTCATCCATGCTTGTAAAAACATTCCCACATTGTACCAGCATACACAGTACAGTGTATATGTCCTACCAACTCTCCTCTCCCGAGAACTCACCCCAGTCAACAGTCGGGCATGCGCAACAGGAGATGGAGCCTTCGAGAACCGTCCATCACCACTTGACATGACACCACTTCAGTTGGTAGGGAGGAGCAGAGGTGGTGGAAGTTTTCAGAGAGTAGTGACTTGTGTTGGCTTTGGAAAAAAATCCTCAAGGTCTGACTATGGGACTCCTTGATTTCTTTAAAAGAACAGAGCTCCAGGGAAACATTTCTCTGACTATGGGACTCCTTGATTTCTTTAAAACAACAGAGCCCCAGGAATGCCTTTGGGTGGATATTCATTCTGTTCACCTAAGAGCCAGAAACTCAAGTTCAGAGGCAAACAGGCTGCTGGAGAATCCTCTTGACCTAGCACAACCCCCACTACGAGGCCAGACTGAACTGAGCAGGAAGTCAGGCAGTTTTAATGGCATGGTTACTTGGTCAGATAGAGAGGCTGAGTTTGAACGCTGGCCTTCTTTTTTCCAGCCTGGGCCCTTGCCTGAGCCCTGTACATCTAATGTTCTGGATGGTCAGCCTGGAACCCTCCACCTACCCTGGGGCCTGCTCACAAAGCAGTGCTTCTCCTGACAGTGTGGCTCAGGAGAAGAACCCACCAAAGGGACTATTCGGTCCTCCTTAAAGTAGGAACTAGAAGAAGCAGGGCTGTGCTGGCATCTCCTTCTCCAGGGGTTCCCGCCCGTGTTTCCAGGCAGTTTGAGGAACAAGGGGTAGATGTCTTCCCTGAATGACCCTAGGTATCACATTTCCCCCCAACACACTCCAATTCAAATAAATATTTTTTTAAAAGAGAAGGGACTGGGGCTCACCAAAGTAGGACTATGTATGTGTGCGTGCTAAGTCGCTTCAGTTGTGTCCAACTCTTTGTGATCCTATGGACTGTAGCCTGCCAGGCTCCTCTGTCCATGGGGTTCTCTAGGCAAGAATGCTGGAATGGGTTGTCATTTCTTCCTCCAGAGGATCTTCCCAACCCAGGGATTGAACCTGAGTCTTTTGAATCTCCTGCATTGGCAGGCAGTTTCTTTAGCACTGAGCCACCTGGGAAACCCTAAGGTGTGACTACCTAACTTCAATTTAAGGATGTCAGGGAAAGCTCCAAGGTATTGGCATATAAACTGACACTTGGAAAATAGGCGGGAGGTGGTCAGGTGAAGGTGAGAAGAGCATTCCACACAGAAGGAATACTACTAGCCAAGGCCTACCAGTGAGAGGGAGCATGACTTTCGAGAAACTAGAAATTCACTGTGGCTGAGCCTAGTGTGTGAGAGGGATGTGGTTGGAGAAGTCAACTGCTTGGGTGTGCAAACCTCAGGGCTTTGTTCCAGTGGCCACAGGAAGTCAAGGAAGGGTTTTAAGAAGATAAGTGACATTTTAGGGAGATGACTCATGGACCATGAGTTGGAGGTAATAAGTTTGGAGGAAATGAATGCCTTTGGGTGAGCAATAATGGTAGCCTAGACTAGGGCAGGCACAGGGGAAGATGAGAGGAAGTAGAATTCAACACAGCATGTGGGGCTGAGGGAGAGGAAGGAATCTGGAGCTCCCCACACACATGTAAGGATTGACGGCCAGTGGCCACTGATAAGCTCCAATCGGGCCATCTAGCCTGCTGACATCAGTGCAGACCTGATTGGGCCCCCAAATCTTGATTCGGGCATATCGTGTACACACAGAGGCTTGTAGATACCATAATCCTGAGGAAGATACCCCAGGTCCACAGATGATCACTCCCAGCCAACCCAGTCCTCACCTGACCTATAAGCTAGATATCCCCATCAATCAGCAACACTCAGAAATCTTTCTTTGAATAAAGAACAGAGATAGTTCATAAACAACTCCATTTCTCCCCCTTCTCCAACCTAAACTGCTGGCACAGTGTCTCTGGCAGTAAAATCTTCTATTTGGCACTCAATCTTTGGCCTCTAGTCTTAACTAGACTTAACCAGAGGCTTTCACCAACCATAGGGACCTGAAGAGGCTTCAACAAAGTTGGATACACCTTATATGTTCTTTGGACAGTTCTGATATTCTGCACTCTGTGGTCTGTCTTTAAGTTCTCCTGGGCACTTGGAGAGCAGCCCAACCTCTGCTGTAGAGAATAGTGGAAGAATATAAGTAGGAATTCCAAACCATTGGTTATGGTCTCCAGCTCCCCAAGGTGACCCTTCCTCTTTGGGTCTGTCCCTGCAGTCCCCAGGCCTTTGCACATGCTATTCCCTCTGCCTGAAATACGCTTCCTTTCCCCTTTGTCTGTTTGACTCATCCTTCAGGTCTCTGCTTTCTCAGGGAAGATCTCACTGATTTCTCGATCCAGGTCATATTCTTTAGTTAACTATTTCCCTGGAGTCATGTTTTATTACTTCTTTCATGAGGGATTTTTGTTTATTTGGTTGTTTGCTACTATCTGCCTCCCCCAGCAGACTGTGCCTTCCAAGAGAGAGAGGCTCTGTCTTACTCATTGTTGTATCCCCAGCCCCTGGCAAGGGACCTGTCCAGTGGTAGGCATGAATGCGTGAATGAAGAGATGGATAGATTTCACTTGGCAAAAGAAAAGCTGAATTGGGTGAGACCTTTCCTAGCACTGACACAATCTTCTAGGCCTCTATCATTTCATCTCTGAAACAGGAAGACCGTTTCCTGCTTGCTGCTTTACTTCTGTATCTAAAATGACTCCAGATAGCCTGATAAAGTTTGGGATGCTTTAAAAACAACTAGGATAAAGGTTCCCATTTGGCTCAAGGACCTTATTTTCTGACCCCTAGTCATACATATATGAACCCTGAGACAGAAATTCAGGCTGTGCCAGAAACCCCAGAGCCCTCTGTCAGAGCTGGAGTTACACAGCCCCTTCCAGAAGGGATGAGTTGCCAGAGCCCCAAACATGCCTCCTAGAGGTAGGGCAGTAATGGCTTTCCTATGTGCTGATGGCCAGGCAGGCAGGGTGAGTGAGTGTCACAACTCAGAACTGGGAATTGAACCCCATTATGGGTTCAGAATGCTCCCTACTCATTTATCCATCTGTTTGTCTTCAGCAATGGACTGAGTGTAAGAGTTTTTCTGAGGGAGAGCCAGATTTAAGGCTTAGGGCCCAGTGAGTCATCTCTCAAGAGTCTAGGCTGCACAGGAAGGCTGCCTGCATCCACCATTGCTTTCACTGCTGCAGGTGGACCTCACCTGCTGAGGTCTAGATCTGCTTATAAGATGCACCAGGATGGGGAGACCATCTCTATAATCTTCACAAAGGTATTCTGCCCAACCATCCTCTCCCCAGAGGCTCAGAATTACCCATTCTTATTCCCCCCAGTCTTGAGGACACATGCTCCTCTTGGAATGGGTAGCTAGCTGGACTATAAGAATGAACTGGTCAGGGGTCAGAGTGACCCAGCTACATCAAAATTAGCGCTAATATCCCCAAGAGCCAGGATAGGGAGTTCCAGGTCCTAACAGATTAACAAGGTTTTTCAGGAGCTGAAAAACCTAAAGGAGGAAAAGGAGGAGCCATTTGACCCTAGAGGAGCCATTTCAGTGGCTGAGGAATGCAAAGCCCATTATGCAGATGGGTAAACTGCTGCCATGGAGACTTGCCTGAGAGAGGCCCAGGAGGAGCCAGAAATTTTGGTATTTTAGAGAGGGGTAGCCTCTTGCCCCCACTCTTCAATATGCTAAGTCTGTGCCTTTTCCTTCTGCTCAGAGCACCATTCATTCTTACTGCACTGCAGGTTCCTGGTCACACCGGGATGCCTCTAGCTAGCCTAGGCCCTACTTAAAGTTACAGGGTCAATATAATCACTGTCAAAACCCTGACACTGTTTTTTTCAGATATAGAAAAATCCACACTACAATTCATATGGAATCTCAAGGGACCCTTTGATTTCAAGATTGCCAAAACAATCTTGAAAAAGAACAAACTTGGATGCCTCATATCACTTAATCTCAAAACTTACTTCAAAGCTATAGTAATCAAAAGAGTGTGGCATTGGCATAGAGACAGACACATAGACTGCTGCTGCTGCTGCTAAGGCGCATCAGTCGTGTCTGACTCTGTGCGACCCCATAGATGGCAGCCCACCAGGCTCCTGTCCCTGGGATTCTCCTGGCAAGAACACTGGAGTGGGTTGCCATTTCCTTCTCCAATGCATGAAAGTGAAAAGTGAAAGTGAAGTTGCTCAGTGGTGTCCGACTCTTAGCGACCCCATGGACTGCAGCCCACCAGGCACCTGTGGGATTTTCCAGGCAAGAGCACTGGAGTGGGGTGCCATCGCCTTCTCCGGACACATAGACTAATGAAATATAATAGAGAGCCTAGAAATAAATCTTTGCATGTATAGTCAGATGGTTTTTGACAAGGGTGCCAAGACACCCTTGAAAGGAAAGGACAGTCTTTTCAACAAATAGCTTTGGGAAAACTGGATATCTACACTATAAAAGAATGAAGTTGGATCCTTACTTTACACCATATACAAATATTAACTCATAGTGGATCAAAGACCTAAACATAGAGCTAAACAATAAAACTCTTTTTCTTAAGAGTAAAATTAAACTTTACAGTAATTTGTTTCTATATACAAAGAATTATAGTTTATGCTTACAGGGACTCCTAGCAAAGGGTGCCCCTCTTTTTCACTAAGAGTTTCACTTACTGCTGAATCTATAGGGGCAAAGCAGGGAGAAAAAAGTTGGTCAAACTCATCTGACATGCCTTCTGCCCCTTTCTTAAACATATAAAAATAGGTCTCTATGGTCAGCTTATTTTTTTTTGCCAAGACTTAGGAAGTTGCTCTTCTATGAGCTCCTATGTGCTACACTTGCCTGTCTTCAACACTCTCACCTACATCCACACATAGGCAGCACCCACCTCAGACCTGGAGACCACATTAAACTATAAAACTCTTAAAAGAAAACATAAGGGAAAAGCTCCATATCATTTGGATTTGGCAATGATTTCTTGCAAATGACACCGAGAGCATAGACAGCAAAAGGAAAAATAGATAAATTGGGTTTCATCAAAGTTAAAAAACTTTTGTGCATCAAAGGACAATACCAATGCCAATATAGTGAAAAGGCAACCCACAGAATGGGAGAAATATCTGCAAATCATATAAAGGGTTAATATTCAGAATATATAAAGAACTCTCACAACTCAACAACAAAAAACAAACATACAACCAAATTTAAAAACTGGCAAAGGACTTGAACAGACATTTCTCCAAAGAAGAGAAACACATGAAAAAGGTAGTCTGTATCACTAATTATTAGGAAATTAAAAAAAATAAAATCATTGTGAGATACTATTTCACACCCATTTGAATGACTACTACTAAAAAACAAAACTAAACAGAACAGAAAATAGCACGTGTTGGTAAGGATGTGGCGAAATTGGAACTGCTGTGCATTGCCAGTGAGAATGTAAAATGGTGCAGCTGCTATGGGAAATGATATGGCAGTTCCTCAAAGAATTACCATATGATCCAGTGATTCCATTATGGGTATACTCCTAAAATAACTGAAAGCAGAGACTTGAACAGATGTTTGTACACTTGTGTTCACAGCACCATAATTCACAATAGGCAAAAAAGTGGTAACAACTCAATGCACATCAATAGACGAATCAATAAACAAAATGAGGTATATACATAAAATGGAATATTATTCATTCTTAAAAAGGAAGGTAATTCTGACATATATGACCATACAGATGAACTGTGAAGATATGCTAGGTGAAATAAACCAGACACAAGAAGACAAATATTGTATGATTCCACTTGTATAAGGTACCTGGAGTAGTCAAATTCATAGAGACAAAAGTAGAATGGTGGTTGTGGGCTAGTGGATGAGGCTAAGGTATGCAGAATTATTATTTAATGGGTACACAGTTTCATTTTGGGATGATGAAAAAGTCCTGGAGATGGATGGTGGGGATTGTTGTACAGTAACGTGTATTTACTTAATGTCACTAAACCATTGTTGTTCAGTCCCTAAATCATGTCCAAATCTTTGCGACCCCATGGACTGCAGCATGGCAGCCTGTCCTTCACTATTGCCCAGGGTTGGCTCAAATTCATGCTCGTTGAGCCAGTGATGCTATCTAACCATCTCATCCTCTGCCACCCAATTCTCCTTTTGCCTCCAATCTTTCCCAGCATCAGGGTCTTTTCCAATAGTTCTGTGCCATGAAACTATACTTTAAAATAGTTAAAATGGTAAATTTTATGTTACATATATTTTGCCACAATAAAAAAAGAAAAAGTTGAATGGGAGTCAGGCACCTAAATCTGTAAGTGTCTTTTTTTGAGAGCTTACGTCTGACCCTAGGAGATAGTGGGAGGGGTGAGGGCAAAGGAAGGGGGCTGTCTATTCCCCACCTCCACCCCAACCACCCTTTATTTCTACCTCTCTAATTTGTGGTCATTTTGTATGTCTGTTATGTATGTGTTGTCTCAATTGTGATTGTCATTCTGAAGTAGGTAGACTCAAGAATAAAGAAGTGTGTTAGTAAGAGGTGACAGGTGTTGGGAAGGTAGATTCAGGTTCAGCAGAGATTCTCAAAGCCTTGGAGGTGGTTGGCAGATCAAAAAGTCTTCCTAGTCTTAGAAGATGAGTAAGTGACAGTCAAGAGGCCAGAGAGATGGGAGAGTCACAGTCAAGCTAGGGGCACACAGAATAAGGCCCCTGGCAACAGAATTCTGTGGTCAAGATAGCAGGAGGTGAGGCTGGAGTCATACTGGACAAGACATTTACCCAAGAGGACCACAGCCCCCTGGAAGGTCTATAGTAGGAGAGAGATCCATTTGACTTACATTCTGAGAAGCTCACTCTGGCTACTGGGTGAAGAATGAACAGCAGGGGGCATGGATGGGAGCAGGCAGAGTGAGAAGCTGCTGTAGGAATTCAGAAGAGAGATGGTGGTGGCTTGGCCTGGGTGGTGCCAGTGGAGGTGGAGGGCTATGGACAGATTCTGGACAGTGTCAGGAGGAAGAGATACAAAGACCTGCAGCTAGATTGGCTCAGGGGCTTGCTGCCCCTGGGACTTGGGTGGCTAGGTGGATGGTAATACCACTTACTGAGATCTAACCAAATTTAAGGACAGGTTGAAGGGACAAGGCTGGCACCTGGTTGCTGAGAGTTGGGGGATCAGTTCACCTTTGCTGATTAAACATCACAACTCTTATACTCAGAAAGTTCTTTGAGTCTAACCCTGACCTTCCAGTTGCAATTGCAGCTCCAGCCATTCCAGGCTGCCCTTGGTGAGTCTGCTTGGAGCTGAGTGGGGCTGAGGCATGGGCTGGCAGCCAAGGGCTTGGGTGGCAGGCATGCCTCTTGCATGACCACTAACAAGCATGCCAACCCGCGGTGCCCATCAGACTCAGACCCAGGGAGCCCGGCCAGGGTGCGTAGGCCGGAGGACCCAGTACAAGAGCCTCTTGCCCCAAGCACTTCAGGTCCACACATGCCCTTCATCCTGCCTCTGGAGTCCTCTCTCAGATCAGAAGCATCCCCCAGGGCCCTTGAGAAAGGTTCTTCTTCATGATTCCTTCAGAGGTAGGAGGTGGAGAGCAAAACCTCTGATCTTGATGCCAGACATAAACTCCAAGAAATTACTCACCAGAGGGCAAAGCTTCAGAAACTCAGGCAAGGGGCCCTGCCCTGTGGTCTGATCTGAATAGCTGGTATACATGGGCTGTGGCACTGGGGGCTCTCAGGGCTGTGCCAGGCATAACTTCTTCCAGAGCTGGGCTGCCCTACACCTCATCAAACTTCAACTGGGGACTGGGGAGCCATGGGCAGAAGCCCCCTTGGATGGCCAACTGGGACCCTCAAAACCCACAGACCTAACCAAGACTGACTTGCCATGTATTTGGGGTCTCATTAGCAGCTTCCTCATCCCTAATCCCTATCATGCCCTTCTGGGAAGTGTTCATCAGTGCTGCAATGGCCCCCATCCTGGAAGCCTGCTCCCTGACACCTACAGGGAAGGGTCCCAGTCCTGGCCTTGCATGAGTTTCCCATTCCCAGAAGCTGGGATCAGATGACCAGCCCACTCAGGTTTCCTTCTCCTGTCCACCCACCCACCACTTAGCTCTCTTGGGCCCCAGGCCATGTCTGGTGTAGTCACAGGCCTGCCAAAGGGTAAAGGGATGAGCACTGGGAAGGGATGAGCACTGGGGAGGGACGAGGTGACCTGGGTTCCAGCTGGCTGGGGCCGAGCCAGGGAGTTGTCCCAGGAGAGATGACATGGTGGGTCATGACCTGTGGAGGAGCAGGGTGGATTCCGTGGCTTCTCCTGCAGAAGCGTGTGTGATGCAGCCTTGAGAAGCAGGTCTCTAGGGGACTAGCCCTGTAACAGGGGGCTTCTTCCCCCTGACGCCTCCTGTTCCATGCTTTCATGGTTTGAGTGGTGAGGACACCTTCCTTGTAGGAGCAGGGTCTCCAGGATCTCCAGCCCCAGGCCTGGTTCCGCCCTTAAGTCCTACAGAAACGCCTGTCTCTGACCACCTCTCCACAATCCTGTGAGCGCCTTCAAATCACTCTGCTCCTGGCTGGGCTCCTTGATTTGCTCCAGAGGGCTGCATGGGGGTAAAAGGGGCCCACAAAGTGTCCAGGGTCCACTTCAGGCAGGGGCTGGCCCTGGCCATGTACAGAAATGTAGGGATTGCAGCTTGCCAGGGACCAGCGAGAGTGCTAAGAGAAGGACTGATGGCTACAAGGTTAGGTCACCTGGGGGAGACTCAGCCACACTGTATTCTCCCAGCAGCCACCTCTGATGGCTCCAAGGGCTCCCCCAAATCCTAATCGCTTTCATCTCCTGCCTCAGCCACTGCCAAGAGCACTAGACCCTCGAGGGTGAGCAAGCGGGTGAGCTAGCAAAGTCAGGACTGTACCCTCCTTTCCTGCCATCCTTCTGCCCCAGGTTCTAGGCATAGGATAGAAGTACCCATCCCTGCGTGCCATCCTACTCTGTGTAGTAAACAAGGCAACCCACATGCCAGGCCCCGCTGCTCATAATATTGTGTCCTGTGACTTTCCTGGGGGAGGTTAGTGTTCCCTCTATTTCCATGTCCATACAGGGACCCTGGCCAGTGTGCCCTCCACGCTTAGGGAACCTGTCAGGAATTTTCAGCAGTCAGGCCATTTGTTTCTCTGTTCCTGGTAATGCCCTGAGACAGGAAAGCCCAGTTGCCTGAGATGGAGAAGGGCATAATCTGTGAAAAGGAGTGATGGGAAGGTGAAGACCCTCTCCCCTTTGCCCCTTGTTTACCACTCCTCTCTGGCCAGGTGATTCTCCCACTTGCTACCACAGCAATCTCTTGGAAGAAAAAGGCTGAAATCTCTAGGGACTCTGGATATTTGGAAGTTGGGGTCAGGGATAGGAGGATTGCTAGAAGAAACCCCCGGGGAACAGCTGTGACCTAGGAAGGATTCCTCATGGGCCTATCAGCTTGCTCTAAAACTGCATGGTGGGCAGCCTCCTTTGGGTCTGAGGGACCCTCACCCTCACAAAGGAGGCTGATTTTTGCTAGGTCCTGCAGAGTCAGGTTAGTAAGCCAGGTACAGCCTCCCACGCTTTTAGATGAACCCTCAGGGAGTTGAACATCTGGGTCTCAGTGTCACTTTGGCTATTTGCCAAAGCTTCCTGTGTTTCTGCCCCTCTCTGAGCCTCAGTTTATGCATCTGTAAAATGGGTATCACCATTCCAAGGGCTCAAAAGAAGTTGATTTTTAAAAAATATATTTTTAAATATTTCCCTTTTCTGCCTGCCATTCATTCCAAAACCCTACTCTCCTTAGCAAGTTTTGGTTAAACACTGCCTTAGTCAGATACTCTTGAAAGGTGACTGGGGACATAATGAGCTTCTCATCTTTTGGGGAGGATGCATTTTTCTGGTGCCACTGGGCCCTCCAGCCCCCTTCCCCAGACTGGCCATGCCCCCATAAGTTAAGACCTGTAGGCAGCACCCTTGCCTGCTGCCCCTATGCTATGCCCAGATGATTCCAATCCAAGAGACTGCAGCCTAGGCAAAGATGTCAACACAACATTCCTCTGCTAATGGGAGCTTAAGCTTTCACTGCCCCAAGCAGGACTCTGACTCTCAGCCATGCCATGCTTGATGTCACTGACACCTGTTGGCTGAGCTCGTATTTTGCACCAGGCAACTTGATAGGCTAGAAGGCAGGGAGTGGACAGAAAGGAAGGTTAGCCATGCTTCAATGGGTCCCCAGAGACCAGCGGTATCCTCATACACATGGCATTGAGGTTCCACACTAGCAAAATCCTCAAGTAAGGAACTTTCCCTGGAGAGCCAGTCAAGGAGGGCAGGGAGGGTTCAGCCAGGTCTCCAGGGCCCCTCACACCCTTAATGAGGTGGCAGTGCCATCAGGCATCTGGTACAGCAGGCTGAACAGAGAGAGCAGTCCTCTCACATTTAAGGGAAAATAGGATGTTGTGTATGCTATCAGGCCCAAAAGCAGAGAGCTGGCAATAAATCAAGAACTGAAAAGCAATGTCAGTGCTTCAAACTAAATTTCCAAGCCCAGGAAACAATTGTGCATTAAAATCCATTGAAAGGAAAAAAAAAATCTATTAAAACTTCAGGAGAAATGCTTTGCTATAAATTAGATTTTTCTGCCAACCAGGATAATTCAATAATTTCCCCTTGACATTCTCGAGATTGCTCTTTGGGGGGAATTATGATACTTTGAAGTTGGGAGTGATTTGTTTCCAAGAAAAGATTAAGAGTCAGCTGGGAGTGGAGGTGAGAGGGCAAAGAGGAGGGTCTTTTACTAAAAAGGAAGGGAGGCCCTTTGGGGGTTCCATGCCACTGGACAGAGATTATTCACAATGGCCAGGAGGACTGCAGTGTAGGGCTTGACCAGGGCATGGCCAGGCCAGACATGACTCTGACAGGAGAGTCTGTGTTTATGGGTGGGGGGTGTTTTGGGAAGCTCCTGGTCCTCCAATATCATCTCATAGTTGGGGAAGCCTCAGTCTTACAGCTTTCCTAAATAACTGTCTAAAACTGTCCTCAACCCTTATGGAACCAAAGCAGGTTTCAGGTGCCTGAGGTCACTTTTTTTTTTTAACTTTTTAATTTTATATTGGAGTATAGCCAATTAACAATGCGACTTCACTTTCACTTTTCACTTTCATGCATTGGAGAAGGAAATGGCAACCCACTCCAGTGTTCTTGCCTGGAGAATCTCAGGGACGGGGGAGCCTCATGGGCTGCCGTCTATGGGGTCGCACAGAGTCGGACACGACTTAAGCGACTTAGCAGCAGCAGTGATAGGTTCAGGTGAACAGCAAAGGGACTCAGTCACACATATACACGTATCCATTCTCCCCTAGACTGCCCTCCCATTCAGGCTGCCACATAACACTGAGCAGAGTTCCATGTGCTGTACAGTAGGATCCAAGGTCAATTTTTAGTTCTGGGTGGAGGCCGAGCAGAGGTGGCTACCTGCCTCCCTGTCTTCCTTTTCTCCTTTGCTGTGCAAGAGTAAGCACAAACCAGGACCCCACCCCCATATCTTATTTATGTCCTGTAATTGGGGGCTTTGATCCTAGCCTCTGTCAAACCCTGATCTCTCTGCACAAGATCCAATACAGTCAAGATGCCAGACTGTCTCTGGTTGGCCAGAGCCACTCTGGCTGGACAAGGCAGCTGGCAGAGGAGGGTGCCAGGAAAGGGCAGGGATCTTGTAGGACTAGGCACAATCAGACAGGCCATGGGGTTCCAGCCTCCAAGCACCTATGGGTGAGAGGCAAGGGATCGGAGAGTCAGGACTTGGGCAGGACAGGGCTTCAAAGTCAGTCTGCCCGGCTGTGAATTCTGGCTCCTCCACTGGAAAGTCTTTTAACCTCTCTATGCCTTGATTTTGGTACCTGTAAAATGGGGGTAATACTAGTACCTACCTTATGCTGCTGCTGCTGCTAAGTCACTTCAGTGGTGTCTGACTCTGTGCGACCCCATAGACGGCAGCCCACCAGGCTCCCCCGTCCCTGGGATTCTCTAGGCAAGAACACTGGAGTGGGTTGCCATTTCCTTCTCCAGTGCATGAAAGTGAAAAGTGAAAGTGAAGTCGCTCAGTCATGTCCGACTCTTAGCGACCCCATGGACTGCAGCCTACCAGGCTCCTCTATCCATGGGATTTTCCAGGCAAGAGTACTGGAGTGGGATGCCATTGCCTTCTCCAACCTACTTTATAGATAGAACTAAATGTGACAATGTGTGTGAAGCTCCTAGCACCATGCTTGGCACACAGCAGGGATACTTAGGATTAATAGTATCTTTAGGACAGTCTTTCCCACTGCAGGAAATCCATCTTCTGCAGCCCTTTACTTAGGCCCCCTTCTCCCTTCTCTCCCACCAAACCTTGCCTGTCCCTAAAGACGTGCTAGTCGCTCAGTCATACCCAACTCTTTTCGACCCCATGGACTGTAGCCTGCCAAGTTCCTCTGTTCATGGGATTCTTCGAGCAAGAATACTGGAGTAGGTTGCCATTTCCTTCTCCAGGGTCCCTGAGGACTTACCTCCTCAAACAGAAGCACGAAGAATGATGTTTGCCTGTAAAGCTGGGCCACCTGCTAGGCACTATCATACGTCGTGCTTGGGAACACTTTACCTACAAGTGGTCATTCATTGTTGCTACTAACTACCCTCACAGGAAGGTTGGTTGGTATTAAAATTCTCTCATTTGGCAAAGGCTCTGGGAGTTAAAGTGACATTGTTCAAGGTCACAAATCTGGGAGAAGAGGTTGGAGCTGGGACTGGGGCCCACGTCAAACCAGTTCGACCACAGAGGACTAGGCATATTCATCTTAAAATTCATCTTTCCTTCCTTCTCTTCCTTCCTTTTCCCCATGAATCATTGCCTCCCAGAGCCCACACAATGGCCACTGAAGCAGAGTGGAAAACTGAGGCAGGGATACGTGGGAGCCATTTTCTTTCCAATATTCTCTGAGTCTCCAGGAGGAAGATCACAGGCCCCAGCAGAAAGAGGTCAAAGGGGAAGGAAGTGGGAGAGTCTGGGAAAGTTTCCATTTGAGCAGCTGTCAGAACAAGCCATTCACTTGGACACTGCCTGAATCACAGAATAGAGGAGTTCTGAGTTTTAAAGGTCATCTCATCCCACCCTCTTTTTGAATCATGTCTTCCACAGGTGCTCCTCCACCCTAGATAACAGGGAGCTCACTTCCTCCCAGGGCCAGCCCTGGGGTGCTCTGTGCTCCTCCACCCCTTGTGGGCTCTCACTTGGCTTTCTGTGGCACAGCCCTGGCCCTGACCCCACACAGGCAGGGGCCAGCCAGCAGTAGTGTGGTGCTGTGAGTCGCCTGCTTCTCACTTGGGAAGGCCTGATGTTTGGGGAGCTAATCTGTGAGCAAGGCAGGGCCTTTCCGGAGACCACATCTCTCCAGAGGAAAGGGCTGAGTGCTGGCAGCCCAGTGTTCCCTGGGGACCTAGCTCTGTGCCTAGGAGTTTCCCCTCAGAATGGAGGTCAAAGGGAAACTTAGGGCTGGGGAACTTTGCTGCCACCTGAAACCAAGCTGGGAGTTCAGCAGATGCATAATCAAGACCGCTGCATTTGCCTCAAAAATGATAAATATTTGTATTGAGTTAGCCCCCAGGCTAGGGGATGTCTAGGTTTCTGGTTTTGCCTAGGAAAGCACCCTTAGGGAACCTGCTAGCACCTGGAAGGGCAGGACGTGATAGACATAGGAGCTGGGAAGGGGCAAAAAGTGTCTGGGGGGTTGGAAACTGGCGCTTACCATTCAGTAGCTGTGTGACCTTGAGCAAATCTCTTGGCATCTCTGAGCGTCAGATTCCTTGTCTTTGAATGGAGGTAATAATACTGCCTGCTTCAGAGCTTTGATGGAGATAACAAGACAGGATGCCGGCGAAGTGCCGAACATATAGTGAGCGCTCTGAGAGTGCCAGCTTTTGTTACTATTTGCAGTAACGGGGAAACCCGTGGGAAATCCGGGCGCATCTGGGAAGTTGGGGGCGGTGGGCCGGTCTTCCCGGAGCCCCGGGGCGGGGCGGGGCGTCGCAGGTTGGGCCCCGCCTCCCCTGTCCCGTTCCTCGGGGCCGGCGGAGCCTCCTTGCTGCCGCCGCAGCTGAGTCACTGCGGCCTGGCTGGCCGTTGGCCTTATCTCAAGACTTGTCTACCCCTTGAAAGCCCCCGGCCGGCCCGCCCGGCTACAGCTAATTTGCGCCAAGTCCCTCCGGCACTTCTGGAAAAGTTCCCCGGGGCCCATCGGTTTGGGATTCTTAGGAAAGAGGGACCCTCCTTTCGGACTGTCTGGAGGTATCCAGGAAGCCCCCGGCTTAGAAAAATCTCCCAGTGGCTCCTGGCACAGCGCCTATTTTTCCACCGTTGGCTAAACTTTCCTTGGGATTGTAAGCATTGACTACTTCAGGCTTCTCTTTTTAAAATGCGCATTCCCACTCAGTGCTTTAAAGGGAAAACCAGAAGACTGGAACAGCGGGACGGCTGGACCCTAGGAGCCAAGGAGGGAGGGGTACTGAGGGGCCCGCCTGGGATTTGGCTGCCTCCTAGGCTCCCTCAGGCCCCGCCTGCCGAGCTCCCAGCCCCCAGGACTCAAGGGGAAGTGGTGGGAGGGGGAGGGGGAAATAGAGCTGACAGATTCTGTAAACAGAGCCGGTTTGGGCCTCCGCCAAGGACTGGGTGTCCTGGCCCTTGCTGGGTGTGAGGCCCATCCGCGGCTCTGCAGGCCACCCCGCCCTGCCGGCTGCCCCGGAGGTGCCCGACCCACAGGCAGCTCCAGCCAGGATGTGTCGAGTTTGGGGAAGTTGGCAAATTCCCACTTGGGAAATGTGTCCTGAACTGTGGGTAGGGGCTTCTCTCTGAGAACTCTCACTGACTGTTCATTCACCAAGTGCCATACTGAGGCATGGAGACAGCCTCCGGTCCCTGCCCAGGGAAGAAGCTGGCACTGGGTTTTCCTCCACCCACCCTCTCCACCTCTGATCCTACCCGGCAAAGTTCTACTGCCTGAAGCAGAATCTCTGTTAGGAGGCTGAGAGAGGAGGCTCAGGTTCTGAGAATGCTTCAAGACCCAGTCCTGCCCCCTTGGCTTGTTGTCAAATGTAGTCTCCCATGCCTTTGATCTCACAAGAGCACCCAGAGAGCAGCAAGAAATGACCTGGAAAGGAGGAGAGGGAAAGGATAGGCGTCCAGGGGTAGGCATACTCAAGGATGGAAGTAATAGCCAGCAGTGGATTTGTGGCAAAGTGGGGGGGCGTCTTCGAGTGTTTAAGGAAACACTGGCTGAGGTATACTGGCACCCCAACAGGTGGAGACAGCTGTGGGCTGTGCCTTGGAGGAGAAGAATACACAAGATATGAAGAGGAGTCCTGATGGCAGGAGAGGAGAGAGGTTGACCAGTGAAATCTGTAGGGCAGGCTCCAAACGCCAGTCATAAGTTCTGGACTTTATCGTTAGGGCGATGTGTCCCTGGATGATAATGAGTGGAGTGGTCAAAAAATGAGTCCCATGGGCACGCATGTTTAGGAAGCAGCGTTTTCAGAAAACCTAAACACCGATTCATGGGGTCGCAAAGAGTCGGACATGATTGAGCGACTGAACTGAACTGAACTGAACTGAACTGAAACACCATTCACTGCAGACTTTACCAGAGCCTTTTTTTTCATATACTAGTTAATGAGCATCTTTGTTCTCCAAGAAAGGGACAAAGTATACAGAAGACCCTCTGCCACCTTAAACCCAGCCCCATGGGACTTGGTGCTCTTCTGATACACACTGGGTTAACAAGTGTATCTTCCTTGCTGGCTCTAGCCCAGGTGAAATGGATGGCACATGTAATCACCAAGGAAATTCTGGTTTTCCTAGAAACCCAGATTCAATGACCATTTCCTCAAAGGGAGGTGAGCCTGTAGGGAGGCCCCAGGCAAGGGCCTGTGGTCATAAGATAAATTTTTGAGTCTGGCAGACTTACAAATCTGGGTTACAGGCTCCAGGCAATATCCTATGACCAAAATCAGGTCCCCAGGTTAACTTCGGTGAATCAGAGATACCTGGTCATGGTTAGGGAACCCCATGGCCTATGCAGAAAACGTACTGACTAGAGGTTATAGGTTGTGGCCTTAAGGCTGACTGAGACTGCATTCATTGTAGTTCCTCCATTAAGACATATCCTGAGCTGAGCATTATATGGCCAACTGTCTGACTCTACATAAAGCAAAGGAGCAAAGGTAGTCCTAAAAAATTAGGCATTCTCACTGCTTTAGTAAAGCAGTGGCATCTAAGCTATGCTGCTTAGGGACCCCTTTGACAAAGTATAACCAAAATCACTGCAGACGGTGACTGCAGCCATGAAATTAAAAGATGCTTATTCCTTGGAAGAAAAGTTATGACCAACCTAGACAGCATATTCAAGAGCAGAGACATTACTTTGCCGACTAAGGTCCATCTAGTTAAGGCTATGGTTTTTCCTGTGGTCATGTATGGATGTGAGAGTTGGACTGTGAAGAAGGCTGAGTGCCGAAGAATTGATGCTTTTGAACTGTGGTAATGAAGAAGACTCTTGAGAGTCCCTTGGACTGCAAGGAGATCCAACCAGTCCATTCTGAAGATCAACCCTGGGATTTCTTTGGAAGGAACGATGCTAAAGCTGAAACTCCAGTACTTTGGCCACCTCATGCAAAGAGTTGACTCATTGGAAAAGACTCTGATGCTGGGAGGGATTGAGGGCAGGAGGAGAAGGGGACGACCGAGGATGAGATGGCTGGATGGCATCACTGACTCAATGGACGTGAGTCTGAGTGAACTCCAGGAGATGGTGATGGACAGGGAGGCCTGGCGTGCTGTGATTCATGGGGTCGCAAAGAGTCGGACACGACTGAGCAACTGAACTGAACTGAACTGAACCAACACCAAGACCTACATCCTCACTGGAAGGTAGAGGGTGACTAGAAGAGATAGTGGACCCTGCATGAGACCTTCCTGGACATTTCAGAGCATTTCTTGGGGCTCCCAGAAATCCTTGGGGCACCAAGTGAGGGCCGCAGAAACCTTGATTGAGCAGGTGAGAGTCAGGGATATGTAAGCTGGAACCACGCCTGGGTCCCCTTTGTCCTCACAGGCTGGGGAACCAGTGTGTGTGTACCTGTATCCTTGCCATACCTGCAAGTTGCTCTGATAACTGTTAAGATATAGTATGGTGGTGACATCTTATGTGTAGTGGGAGAGCATGCTGAGAAGCAAGAGGTCCGTGGGAGCTAGCACCTCCAGGGAAGGGAGCTCCAAGATGAAGCAAGTCTGATGAAGCAAGGGTGTGGCAAGTCTTTTCAGATGGCTAAGTTATAGTGGCATGGAAAAGAGAGGACTGGCTTGGCCACTCCAGCCAGCATCAGGATAGAAGGCTGGAGAGGCCCAGAGAGTCATTATAACCAACTTCTTTGAGGAGCTGGATCTTAGGCTTAGAAATATAGTGTGTCTCAGGGCTTGGAAATCCTCAAGCCCTCCCCTGCACCAGACCTCACTCCTGCTCCTCATGAGCCGATGCGCCTCCCAAGTCTTCTCCATGTATTTTCCTTTCTTCCTTGCTCATGTTACTCCCTGCTGCTGCTGCTGCGCCACTTCAGTTGTGTCCGACTCTGTGTGACCCTATAGACGGCAGCCCACCAGGCTCGCTCGTCCCTGGGATTCTCCAGGCAAGAACACTGGAGTGGGTTGCCATTTCCTTCTCCAATGCATGAAAGTGAAAAGTGAAAGTGAAGTCACTCAGTCGTGTCCAACCCTCATCGGCCCCATGGACTGCAGCCTTCCAGGCTCCTCCATCCATGGGATTTTCCAGGCAAGAGTACTGGAGTGGGGTGCCATTGCCTTCTCCGACGTTACCCTAGCCTGTTGCTTTCCAATACCCCAACATGGCACTGCAATGGCTTTGGCTGGGTATTACCAGAGTCCTCCTAACTGTCAGGCCCATTGATGTTTTAAAAAATAAACAACTTGATTGGGATCTAATTCACACACCATACAATTCACCTATTTAAAATGTACAATTCAATGGTTTTTAGGATATTCAGAGTAGTGCAATGATCACCACAATCAATTTCAGAACACTTCATCACCCTCCTCAAAAAACTATGCCCATTAGGAATCATTTTACTTGTCCCCCTCATGCTCCACTTCTAGACTTAGATTACCACTAGTCTACTTTCTGTCTTTATGGATTTGCCTGTTCTGGATATTTCATGTAAATTGACTCATATATAATATGTGGCTTCTTTCACTTACATAAAGTTTTCAAGGTTCACCCATGTTGTATCATGTATTAGAATTTCATTAGTTTTTATGGCTGGATAATATTCCATTGTATGGATATACTTCATTTGATTTATCCATTCATCTGACCATGGACATTTAGGTGGTTTCTATGTTTTTGATATGTGAATAATGCTACTATGGACATTCACATGAGTTTTTGTGTGGAAATATATTTTCATTTCCTTGGGTATATTGCTGGGAGTAATTGCTAGGTTATATGGTGACTCTATGTTTAATGTTTTGAGGAACTGTCAGATTGTTTTTCCAAAGCAGCTGTATTGTTTAATGTTCCCATCAGCAGTGTGTGGGGGTTCCAATTTTTCCACATTCTTCCCAGCATTTATTATTATCTGTCCTTCTTTTAAAGATAGAAGTATAGTCGATTTATAGTATTGTGTTAACTTCTACAGTATAGCAAACTGATTCAGTTATACATATATATATATATATATATATATACACACAGTCTTTTTTATATTCTTTTCCATCATGGTTTATCACAGGATATTGAATATAGTTCCCTGTGTTATATAATAGGACCTTATTTATCTATTCTATATATAATAGTTTTCATCTGCTAACCCCAAACTCTCATTCTGTGTATGTCCTTTTGATTACAAGTTATCATAGTAATATGACATAGTATCTCATTATAATTTGCTTTGCTTTTCCCTGATGGCTAATGATGTTAAATGTTTTTTCATGTGCTTATTGGCCATTTGCACTATGTGTTCTTTGAAGAAATGTATATTCAGATCCTTTACCCATTTATTTGAACTATTTGTCTTTCTATTATTGAATTGTAAGAGTCATTTATATATTCTATATACAAGTCTCTTGTCAGATACATGATTTGTAAAAAGTTTCTTCCATCATCTCGGTTGTTCTTTTTACTTTCTTGATGATGCTGTCTGCAGCACACATTTTTTTAAATTTTGACATAGTCCAATTTATCTCTTTTTTCTTTGATTGCTTGTGCTTTTGATTTCATAGCTATGAAGCCATTGCCTAATCCAAGTAACAAATATTTATTCCTGTGGTTTCTCTTAAGAATTTTAGAGTTTTACATGTGACATGTAGGTCTTTGATCTGTTTTGAATTAATTTTTCCAGATGGAGTGAGATAGGGGTCTGACTTTCGTGTGTGAATATTTAGTTGTTCCAGCACCATTTGTTGAAGACTATTCTTCCCCTGTTGAATTGTCCTGCTACTCTTGTAAAAAAATCTGTTGACATTAGGAAATTTCCTGGCAGTCCTGAGGTTGGGACTCTATGCTTTTGCTCTTGAGGATACAGGTTCAATCCCAGTATGGAGAACTAAGATCCTGCAAGCCATGTGACACAGTGGGCAAAGGAAAAAAAAAACAAAACAGTTGACCTCAAATGTAAGGAAGGGTTTACTTCTGAATTTTCAGTTCTATTCTGTTGATCTGTATGTCTGATCCTTATGCCAGAATCACAGTTTTGATTCCTATAGCTTTGTGTAATAAGTTTTGAAAGCAGAATGTGTGAGTGAGTTCTTTTCTCCCCCCAGGCTGTTTTGGTTGTTCTTGCTCCCTTGCATTGCCACATGAATTTTAGGATCAGCTTGTCACTTTCTGCAAAGAAGCCCATTGGAATTTCATGGAGATTGCATTCAATCTATAAATTACCATCTCAACAACATTAAGTCTTCTGATCCATGGTCATGGGATGTCTTTCCATTTATTTATATTTTCTTTAATTTCTTTAAATAAAAAATACTTTGTAGTTTTCAAAAAATAAAAATAAAAAATACTTTGTAGTTTTCAGTATGTATCTTACAGTACCTTGTCAAATTTATTCCTAAGTATTTTATTCTTTGTGAATTTTTCTTAATTCATTTTTGGATTATATTGCTAGTATATAGAAATATAGTGGATGTTTGTGTATTGATTTTGTATTCTGCAAACTTGCTGATCTTATTTATTAATTCTAATAGTTGTTTAGTGGATTTCTTGGGATTTTCTATATACCAGACCATGTCATCTGTGAATAAAGATGATTTTTCTTCTTTCTTTCTTTCTGGTCCAGATGCCATTTATTTCTTTTACTTGCCTAATTACCCTGACTAGAAATTTCATTACAGTATTAAATAGAAGTGACAAGAGTGGACATTCTTGTCTTATTTCTGATCTTCATGAGAAAGCATTCAGTCTCTCCTCATTTCTTAGAGTTTTTTGGTAGATGTTCTTTATCAGGC
The DNA here is from genome assembly GCF_014754425.2 of Oryx dammah. Taxonomy (NCBI): domain Eukaryota; kingdom Metazoa; phylum Chordata; class Mammalia; order Artiodactyla; family Bovidae; genus Oryx; species Oryx dammah. The sequence goes on along the minus strand of NW_024070189.1, from coordinate 63,928,532 downwards.
TGAGGAAGTTCCTATCTATTCCTAGTTTGTGAGTGTTTTTAGCATGAAGAGCTGTTGAATTTTGTCAAAAGCTGTTGATATTATCATGTGTTTTTTCTTTTTTATTCTGTTGCTATTATATATATATATATATATATATATATATATATATATATAAGTTTCAGATGTTAAAAAAACAACTTGTATTCCTGAAATAAATCACACTTGGTCATGATTTATAAACTTTTTTGTGTGTTGTTGGATTTGGTTTTCTAATATTTTGTTTAGGATTTATATATATACAGATAGATAGATAGATAGATATAGATATATTCATAAAATATATTGGTCTGTAGTTTTTTGATTTTGATACCAGAGTAATATTGACCTCCTACTGTTTATATTTTTAAATGACTTGATTTTCATATTGCAAAAACAAGAAAATACAGAAAAGTTAACTAAAATTAAAATTACTCTTAATCTCACTAAGTAGAGTACCATTGTTAATATTTAAAAGTATTTCCTTCCCATTTTTCCTATGCTTATACATATTAAAATAAGAAATTGGCATCATGCTCTGTAGGCAGTTTGGAATGCTGTTTTGCTTTTTTTTAATGTTAAAATTACATTTGTGAGCTACAGTGAAATGTTGTTATTATTTAGTTGCTAAGTCATATCTGACTTTTTGTGACCCCATGGAACTGCAGCCCACTAGGCTCCTTCCTCTGAGTTTTTTTTCCTTCTCCCAACCCAGGGATCAAATCCGTGACTCCTGCATTGACAGGTGGATTCTTTACCACTGAGCCAGCAGGGAAGCCCAGTGTTATTCACCCATAAAAAGTGATGAAGTACCAACACATTCTACAGCATGGATGAACTTTAAACATATAATGCTATGTGAAAAAGTCAAACACAAAAGTCATATATTGTATGGTTCCATTTCTGTAAGATAGCCATAAATTAAGGTAAATCAGAATGCAGATTGGTGGTTGCCAGGGGCTAGAGACTGTGTGTGTTTGGGAGGTGGGAGGACTGTGGAATGGAGAGTACAGAATGCTTAGTGAGTACAGGGTTTCTTTTTGAGGTGAGGATAATGTTTGGAACTATTCAGAGGTGGTGGTTGCACAATGTTGTGAATGTACTAAATGCCACTGAATCGTTCATTTTAAAATGATTATCTTTATGTTAAGTGAATTTTACCTCAATACAAAAATATATTTTTGAGCTTTAGTGTATGTGATAAAACTCTTTAAAAGTATGATTTTAAAATATTTTATTAGATTTAAAAAATTACAATATGTGCATATTTTGTTATGAAGTAAAGTAATAGTTAAGGTTTATGTGCAAATCTCAGAATCTCATAATAATTTCTTAGCAACTATAGAATATTTCATTAGAGATATGCTTTATTTTGTTATATATATAGCTCTTTTAAAATTATTGTCATGTATCATGCTATAGCCATAACACTGTTTCTTAGAAGTGAATTATTTCCCAAGTTATTATTTCCTAAACCAATTATCAATTCACTTAGGATTGAATCCTGTATAAGTGAGTGGGTCAAAAGGGAGGAATCAACATTTGTAAGATTCTTTAAATTCACTGCCAATCTTTTTACACAGCTTCAGCAATTATTATATTTTAAATAAATCCTTGCTGAAAAGAGCAAAAAATAAAGTTTTATAAGATACTGTAGGAGAATATCTTTATAATTACAGAAGAGAGAAAAATTTCTTAAGCTAGACTCACTCAAACATAAAATTAATATGTAAATTGAATTATTCTCAAATTAAAGTTTCTTGTTCATTGAAATATTATTACAAGTTAACTAGAAAGATACAGATTCAGAGAAAATACTGACAAATCATATAACTAGTAAATGGCTTGTATCCAGATTTTATCAAGACATTCTATAAATTCATAAGAAAAATAGCTAAGTAATTGCAAAAATATTCTGTATAAAAATTTTTGAGTGTACCTAAAGTAATATTTAGAGGAAAATCTATAGCATTAAATATATATATTTGAAAAGAATTGTTGAAAATATCAACCAAAGATGTATTTCAGGAAGTTATATTCAAAGAAAGTAGAAGAATGAAATAATAAACAGAAGATGAGAAATCAATGAAATAGAAACCAAACATACAATAGAATATTTTAATACTAAACTTTGTTTTTCAAACAAATAAGAAAATTTAACTAACTCTTTATTATGAGACTAATAAAGACAAAAGAGAGAATAAACAAATAATAGTAAGAATGAAGAAGAAGATTTTACTAGAGAACCATACACATTTAGAAGATACTGGGAAGATATTAAAGAACAATTTAATGCCAATAAATGTAAAAAGTTAAAATGGAAAAAATCTCTAGAAAGAATAATTTAGAAAAAGTGACTCATGAAGAAATGGAAAATCTGAGTAGTCCCCTAAATATTAAAGAGATTGAATCAGTATCTATTTATATATTTATTTATTTAAAATTGAAGTATAGTTGACGCACAATTTTACATCTTACATGAGTCACAATTTTAAAGGTTATATTCCATTTATAGTTACTACAAAATACTGACTATATTCCCTGTATTGTATAATGTAACCTTATAGCTTATTTATTTTATCCGTAATACTTTGTCTTAATCCACTACCCCTATTTGCCCCGACCCCGTTCCCTTTTCCCCTGGCTGTTGTTCAGTCGCTAAATTGTGTCCGGCTCTTTCCTGTCCCATGGATTGCATCGCAACCAGGCTTCCCTGTGGTAACCACTAGCTTATTCTCTATGTCTGTGAATGTGTTTCTTTTTTGTTATATTCACTAGCTTGTTTTATTTTTTAGATTCCACATATAAGACATATTGGGTTGGCCAAAAATCCATTTGGGTTTTTCAGTTTTTACCATAGATATGATGGAAAACTCCAAATGAACTTTTTGGCCAATTCAGTATCATACAATGTTTGTCTTTCTCTGACATTTCATTTATCATAATATTCTCCAAGTCCATCATGTTATTGCAAATGGAAAAATTTCATTCTTTTTATGACTGATATTTCACTGTATATGTACATTTAGACATTTGTCTATATGTATATATATGTGTTACATGACAGTGAAAGTGAAGTGAAAATGAAGTCGCTCAGTTGTGTCCGACTCTTTGCAACCCCATGGACTGTAGCCTCCCAGGCTCCTCCGTACATGGAATTTTCCAGGCAAGAGTCCTGGAGTAGGTTGCCATTTCCTTCTCCAATGTGTTACATGCATGTGTGTATATATATATACACACACACATATATATATCACATCTTTATCCATTCTGTTGATGGACACTTAGGTTGCTCTTATGTCTTGACAATTGTAAATAATGCACTATGAACATTGGGGGAGGTGCATGTATCTTTTTCATGTAGTGTTCTTGTGGTTTTTTGTGGATTCCACTCAGGAGTGGAATTGCTGGGTCATATGATAGTTCTATTTTCAGTCTTTTGAGAAGCCTCTGTACTGTTTTCCACAGTGGCTGCACTAATTTGCATCCCCAACAGTTAAAAGAGTCCTTTTTCTCCACATCTTCACCAGTATTGTTATTTGTGTTCTTTTTGATGATAGCCCTTCTGACATATGTAAGGTGTTGTCTCATGGTAGTTTTAATTAGTGTGTCTGTGATGATTAATAACGTTGAGCATCTTTTCATGTGCCGGTTGACTATCTGCATGTCCTCTATGGAAAACATGTCTATTCATGTCTTCTGTCCATTTTTTTGATCAAGCTGTTTGTTTTTTGATGTTGAGTTGTATAAGCTATTTATATATTTTAAATATTAACCCCTTATTGGTCATATCAGTAACTTATCTTTTTGTTTTGTCAATGGTTTCCTTTACTGTGCAAAACCTTTTAAGTTTAATTAGGTCCCATCAGTTTAATTTTGTTTTCATTTCCTTTGCTTTAGGAGACTGATCAAAAAAATTATTGCTATAATTTATATCAAAAAGTGTTCTGCCTATTTTTTTTTCTAGGAGTTTTATGGTTTCTGGTCTTATATTTAGGTCTCTAATCCATTTTGAGTTTATTTTTCTATATGGTATTAGAGAATGTTTTATTTCATTGTTTCGTATGTAGGTGTTCACTTTCCCCAGCACCACTTATTAGAGACTCTCTTTTCTCCATTGTATATTCTTCCACCCTGTGTCACAGATTAGTTGAGCATAAAAGCATGGCTTTGTTTCTGGACTCTACTCTCTCCCATTGATCTATGTGTCTGTTTTTATGCCAGTTACATACTGTTTGATTACTATCGCTTTGTAGTATAGTCTGAAGTCAGGGAGTGTGATTCTTCCTTCTTTGTTCTTCCTCAAAATTATTTTGGCTCTTTAGAGTCTTCTGTGTTTCCATACAAATTTTAACATTATTTTTTCTAGTTCTATGAAAAATGCCCTTGGTATTTTTTTTTTTGTCCTCAGTATTCTGATAGAAATTGCATTGAATCTATAGATTGCCTTTGATAATATGATCATTTTAACCATATTAAATATTAATTTTTCCAATCCATGAACACAGTCTATCTCTTCATCTGTTGTATATTGTCTTCAGTTTCTTTCATCAGTAGTTTATAGGTTTCCAAGTACGAGTCTTTTACCTCCTTAGGCATGTATTCTGATATATTTTATTGAATCAGTAATTAAAATCTTCCCCAAAGAAAACTTCAAATCCAGATAGCTTTACCTGTGAATTATAGTGAACATTCAAGGAAAATAAAATTTCATTCATACAAAAACTTCTAGAAGTTTAGAAGTTCCTATTCCCCTAAAACCAAATTTACACTCCTTAACTCATTTCATGGAACTAATACGACCCTAACCCCCAAATCTGACAGAATCAATATAGGGAAACTAAAGGGCAATAGCTTAGTGGTAAAGAATCTGCCTGCAATGCAGGAAACAGGAGATGCAGGTTCAGTTCCTGCGTCGTGAAAATCCCCTGGAGGAGGAAATGACAACCTACTCCAGTATTCTTGCCTGGAAAATTCCATGGGCAGAGGAGGCTGGTAGGCTACAGTCCATGAGGTCACAAAGAGCTGGACACAATTGGGCATGCATGCATACACGTATGCATGAATGCATGCATTTATGAACTTATGTTCACTTATGACATAGATATAAAAATGCTAACCAAAGTATTATTGAACAAAATTTAGGATCATATAAAAAGTATTATTGGACTTCCTTGGCAGTCTGGAGGTTAAGACTCTGAGCTTTGGGGCATGGGTTCAATCCCTGGTCAGGGAACTAAGATTCTACATGCTGTGTGGCATGGCCATAAAGAAAAAAAGAAAAAAATCGTAAAAAAAAGTATTATTAAAAAAATTAGGATCATATGACCAAGTTATAATTAATTCTATGAATATAAGTTTTGTTTAATATTAACAATATAACTTATTATATTAACAGATTAAAGGGAAAAGTTTTATGGTTATCTCAATAGATAAAGAAAAAGTATTTGATAAAACTCAATATCCATTAAATCAAACGGATGAGAATAGTTAAAAAATTTTTGCCAAATTGGAACTGGAAAGAAAATCCCTTAATTTTCTAAAAGCTGTCTTTTGAAAAATAACTAAAGCAAGCATCGTACTTAGTGGCAAAACAGTGAAAGTTTTTCCTTTTGAAAACTGGAACAAAACAAAGATATCCATTACTACCACTTTTTTTCAACGTTATATTGGAGGTTATGGCCAGCACAGTGAAGAAAGAAAAGGAATAAAGACTGGAAAAAGAAACAAAACTGCCATTATTTATAGATGATAGGATAGTGTACAGAGTAATTAAAAAATAGTCTATCAGTAATTAGAATTATTAAGAGAGCTCAACCAGTGTCCTGGACTTTAAAAATCAAACCCAAGTCTGCTGTGTCTCCTGCATTGGCAGGCAAATTCTTTACCACTGAGCCACCTGGGAAGCCCCAGGTACAGACAGGTTTAATGGAATGCTTCCCAGGTGGTACAGTGGTAAAGAATCCTCTTCCAGTGTAGGAGATGCAAAAGAAGTGGGTACGATTCCTGGGTCGGGAAGATCCCCTGGAAAAGGAAATGGCAACCTGCTCCAGTATTCTTGCCTGAGAAATTACATGGATAGAGGAACCTGGCGGGCTACGGACTACAGTCCATGGGGTGGCAAAGAGTCGGATACAACTGAGCAGACACACACACACACAATTCCGTGGAATAGAGAGGACATTATGGAAACAGACCTGCACCAATCCAGATGCTTGATTTGTAACAGAGATGGCATGTGTAGCAGTGGCAAAAGGATGGACTCTCAAATAGACTTGGCTGGAACAACTAGATATCCATATCAAAAAAGAATGAAATTGGGACTTCCATAGTGGTCCAGTGGTTGAGACACCAGGCTTACACTGCAGGAGGCAGGGCTTCTATCCCTGGTGAGTGAACTAGGATCCTGCATGCTTCACAGCATGGCCAAAAAATAGGAGGAAAAAAAAAGAATTAAATTGGATCTCTGTCTCACACCATATACCAAAATCGACTCCAGGGGTATATAAGTATAAAAGACAAAACTGTAATTTTAAAATAATAATGTAGAAGGATATCTTCATAATCTTGGGTAAGGAAAATTTTCTTAAACAAAGTACAAAAAGCAATACTATAAGAGAAATACTAATAAAATGAAGAATCACTCTTCATCAAAGACACTAATAGTTAAAAGGCAAGCTATAGAATAGCAGAGATTATTGCAAGAGATAAGATTAACAAAGGGCTTTTATCTAAAATATATACAGACTCATTAGAATTAATGACAAAAGACAACCAAATAAAAAAATGTGCAATTCGAATTCATCCTGTTGTATAGGTGAAACATGTAAAGCTTTTTAAAATGTCAATCATACCTCAAAAAAAGTGGTCTTAAAAGAAATAAATAAGTAATAATTTAAAAAATAACTTGGCAGAAAGAAAAGGAAAAATGGGCAAAAGATAGGCACTTTGAAAAATGAGAAACACAAAGACCAGCAACATTTTAAAAAGTGCTCAACTTCTTTGGTAATCAGGGAAATGCAAATTAAAATCATGATGAGATATTACACACTAATCAAGTTCAATAAAATTTAAAAGTCACAATACCAAGGATTAGCAAAAATATTCATCCACATCAATCTACATAAACCTGTACACTCACTTTGGAAAACGGTTCAGCTTTATTCAATTAGGCTGAAAATTGCGTACTCAAGAGTCAGACACAACTGAGCGACTTCACCTTCACTTTTCACTTTCATGCATTGGAGAAGGAAATGGCAACCCACTCCAGTGTTCTTGCCTGGAGAATCCCAGGGACGGGGGAGCCTGGTGGGCTGCCGTCTCTGGGGTCCCACAGGGTGGGACACGACTGAAGCGACTTAGCAGCAGCAGTGACCCAGCAATTCCACGCTTATGCTAATATCCTACAGAAAATGTTTATAGGACAGGAAACATGGATAAGAATGAGCACAGAAGCTTTGTTGTAATCGCCCTGTCAGGTTCCCAGGAAACAGATGCTGAGATGGAGTTTAGGGTACAAGAAATTTATTAAGAATATTAGGGATCAGCATCTGTGAAAGGAAGGGAGAAAAGCGGAACTGAGTAGAAGAAGTCAAACTCTAATACAGGTTCAGCAAAGTCTAGGCCATCTTGGTAGGGAACTCTGAAGCAAATATTCTTCATCTGAACACTCCTATAGCAGATAAAAATGGCCCAGCCTTCATATCCTTCCTTTGTTCACTCACACAATACAAGCTGCTCTGGAAAGAGACAGGCACCATCTGCAGCTCCAGTGAACCCCGAAGAAGCTTGCAGGTGTCTGCTGATCACACTCCCTGCAACTAGAGAGCAAATTCTTCCTTGAGGAAGAATCTGAGTGGCAATCATTGCAACTGCCAAAGGCCAAATTGGCAACAACCTAAATGTCTGTCAACTGCAGAGATGTTAAACTCTGTTGTGTTCTTACAACATACCCATAATTCCCCAGTGTTTCTTCATGTACCTCTGAGACCCATCTATTCCAGGACAATGAATGATCCTATCCTTGCCAATACTTAATATGGGCAGTCTTAAAAATTCTAGTCTTTTTAGCATGTAGTTTTAATTAGTATTTCCCTAATGACAAATGATGTTGAGCATCTTCTCACGTGTTTGTTATCTAAATATCAGTTTGGCTAAAGTCTTCTTCAGTTGGTCTTTTGCTCATTTTTGTATTATATTTGTATGTGTAATTTTGTATATGGCTCATACTTATAGACCTTTAATTCACATCAAGTTAATTTTTGTGTGTGGTCTATGATGTGAGTAAGGGTCAAAATTCATTATCTTGCACGCGTGCTAGGTCACTTCAGTCGTGTCCGACTCTTTGCGACCCTATGGACTGCGGCCCACCAGGTTCCTCTGTCCATGGGATTCTCCAAGCAAGGATACTGGAGTGGGTTGCCAGTAATTCCAGGGGAAAGATTATTCCCTACTGAGTTGCCTTGGTACTGTTGAAAACCACTTGATCGGGTATCATGTGCGTCTGTTTCTATCTTTACACTAATATCACGCTTTTTTATTCCCCATGTTGTACTATACATCCTTGAGCCTACCTTATGTTCAATAGTTTGTACCTCCCCACCCCTATGTTGCCCTTCCCCGCCGTTGGTAACCACTAGTTTGTCTTCTGTATTTGTGAGTCTCCTTCTTTTTTTTGTTACACAGCCTCACTTTAAATCGATGACCACAACCCTTCCTAAGTGAGCCCTAAAGGCTTGCCCAGGATTCATACTTCATCCCCAGGTCTACTCACACACTCTCTTCCAGCCGATTGCTTCACACCTCCTCCACCTCACTCACAGCTAACAACCTCTTCCTAGTTTAAGAAAATAGAAAAGAAGTTCCATGGGCGCCACCACTACTTCCTCCACCCACCTGCATCTGTGCTCGTCAACTCTGCCTTTCCTTTCGCTAATATGGGTGAACCTTCCAGTGCTCCTTTTTAAGGACAGCCCCCTTTTTTTGTGCAGCAGATGCCATCTCCACCTGTTTATTCAAGGACTTCAGTCCAACATTTATCCGCTTCTCACCTGCATCATCAAAATTCCCCTCTCTCCAGAATTATTCCCAACAACACACAAAAATACTGTAATTTTTCCATCTTAAAGAAAAACCTTCTCTTGGCTTTATATCCCCTTCAAACTGTCACCCTATTTCTCTGCTCCTATTTATGGCACAACTCCTGAAAGGAATTGACTCTTCTTGCCACCTTCAAGTCCTTTCTTCCCTTGCTTTCTCCCATCCGCTCCCATCAGCCCTCACCACTACGGCAAGACTGCCTCTGTCAAGGACTCTCCATGTTGCTAAATCTCAAGCCTCACTTTCCTTGCCTCTTCATAGAACATGAGAGTTCATCTTTCCCTCCTTGGTGCCTGGATCATCACCCCCTCTCCTGGTTTCACTCCTGTCTCTCTGGCTGCTCCTTCACTAAGTGCCCCTTTGCTGACATTTCCTCATCTCTAAGACTCAGTCCCCGGACCTCTTATCTCCACTCACTCCGTTGCTAATCTTCCCCAGTGTCCTGGCTTTAAATATAATTCGGTTGTTGACGACTTCCAAATTTATATCCCTGGCCTAAATCTTTTTCTGTATTCCCACTCATATTGTCTCCAGGCAGTCTCCTGAAGCTGAATCATGGCTCCCCCCGAGTCAGGCCCAATCTTACCGAGTCTGCCCAGTCCAGAGCTCGCCCACTTCCATGGAGACATTTGAGTTTTAAACCCCAATTAGAAGATAAAAATTAAGACTTTCCGTCTACATGGGTCTTTGGAGCCAGGGCATCTGGAATAACTGAGAAGCTCAGGGGGAAGCACTCCTGGGTGGGTTAAGCATTCCTGTGGCTGCATCTTACATGCATATAGGAGCCTACCCCTCCACACCTGTGCACTCTGCCTGCTCTGCGTCTCCTTCCTGCTTCCTCCCCAAGTGCAGGGACATAATGACTTTCCAGAAAGACCCAATCCTGAGGACACTGCCTTTCCATCTTGTAGACTTGATGCATTGTCTCTCCTTTGGACTCCTTAGCTCTCTGGGACCCTACAGTGCCCAGGGCAAGTGGGGAGCTTTGTAACGCCCCTCTGGCTCCTTTCCTACCTTCTCTGGGCTTACTCCTCTGGATCCATACCTAACCTGGGAAACCCACCTGGACTTCCAAGGTGGGTTATGTTCCCCTAGCCCAGTACCCACAGATGGAAGACCAAGAGCGCTGTTCACTGCAGCAGGAAGCATCCATCCTCCAAGAAGCCTCATAAGTGGGCTTCTTAACAGCAGATGAGACGTAGGGCCATTTTCCCCTCCCCACACCACTCAAGGCTGCAATTTTGCAAACCAAGAATTAAAGGCTGGAATACTCAACGCCCTGCGGTCTCCCAAAGTGGGAGGATCCTAAAGGAGGATCAGCTTCCCTTAGAAGGCACATTGGCAGGAGGTACACGGGTAAACAAGCAATCTTGGGGCAATGCTAATCTGCTTTTTCCTTTTCTTCAGAGTGTCTGGCTGAATCTAAATTGAATTATTAATCTAGTTCAGTGTGCCCATGTCACTTTTCCAGACAACCAGTTTATTCATGACTCGCCCACTATCAATTTCAACATGCAATTTGCAATGAAATTTGACTGATCAGCAATACCATAATTAGTTGCAAATGTCTGTGCTTGTATTTGTTTGGTGTAGGGGCTTTTTCATTAAAGTGACGGAGGCCAATAAACACCATGACTTTGCTCTGGGATATGGGACTAGCAGCTGTTGTATTTGGGGCCAGAAACAGGCAAGCTGGTAAAGAGATTGTGGGGATTTGAAACTGTAGCACCAGGAGTTGTGTTTTTACTTTAATACATTTGTGTTCACAAAGAGGAATCTGAGTTGGGCAGATAATAACATGTGAGGAATCAGTGAACTGGAGTTACTTTGTTTGGCCTCTCCCTCCCTCTCAGATCTGCTTGTGTGCCTCCAGTAACAGGGGGCTTCCTACCAGGTGAGGCAGCTCTACTTGTGAGAAATTTCTTCCTTGCCTGGGCTCCCACCTGCCAGTTGTATGTCTGTCTCACCTAGTCCAGGGTTCTGGTCTCACCATAGAAATGTTACATGAGCTTGGGCCAGTCTCAGCCTCAATTTATCCATCTGGGGAAAGGAAATTAAGCGGTTATCTTGTCTCAAGGATTTATAACAGTTTTTAGCTGCAAGCAACAGAAATTGATTCTTAAGCAGATTGACTTAGTTGACTTAAGTTAAATTGATTTAAGCTGAAAAAGAATAAGAATATTGAGCAGCTCAGAGAATCTCTGGGCAGAGAAGCAGCCCCAAAGACTCCACAGCTTCGCACAAGGCCCCCAGTCACATGCAGAACTCAGGCAGAGCCTTGCTGCTGTCGCTGCAGCACCCACCAGTGTGCACCAGACTGTGCTGGCTGGCCTGTAGCCTCCTGCCCTCGCCTTGGGTATCACAGTCTCCACCGCCCCAGAACGTGGGTCTGCTGCACCCGCGATAACCACCAAGTGCTTCTTCAGGCCAGTAGCTCCTGGGTCGCAATCTGGAGCCTGTATATCTGATTGTCAGAGCATAAGTCAGGGGCCCTTGCCCAGTCGCGTGCAGGCTGGGAAACACATACACGTGGTACTTTCAGCCTCTCTGGTGGGAAGTAGGCTCAGCCTCAGAATGAGGGGAATTCCCCATCACAGGAAGAGGGTTCTGATCCTGGGTAGCCAAAAAGAAGAACAAAGAATCAAATATGATAGTAGATGTCAAAGGGGTTTGAAAAGTTACCAAGCTCCACACACCTGTGAAGATGATTATTCATTCTAAAAATACTTCTGCAGATACAGAAGGAAGAAATTTGTGGCCCCTGCCCTCAAAGAGAGCACGATACTTCTGCAGATACAGAAGGAAGAAATTTGTGGCCCCTGACCTCAAAGAGAGCACAATCAGGAAATTAAGCAGGCATGGGCCTGATGACCCCTGCTCCAGGCAGGGGCTGGTAACTCTTGTGGATTTCAGGGTGCCCCAGTTATACTCTGATTCACTATGAGGCATAAAGTCCAGTGGAGTGGGCAATATTTTAGGGGTTTCTGAGGCAGTTCAACATTTTCTTGGAGGTGGGAGGTGTCTCATATTCTCATTTTGTATCCTAGAGCTATGCATCCATCCACTGATGTCTTGTACAGACCTACGCACAAGGATTCCTGCCTATACATGTCTGTTCCCTGCTGAGAACTGTTGTTGTTTCCCTGCGTAGTGTCCATCCCTACTCTTCTGGTAACAGCCACCTAACTTTCACCTAGGAACTACTCCTCTGGTCATTTTCAGCATGGGTACCTCAGGGGGTTGATTCCTTGTCTTGAGAGTCACATGTGAATCAGGTCTGGCCAATCAGAGTAGCATAATGCATTGTATGCTATTCACAGTTGCATAATGGTTGGTTTAGGGATGGACATGTGACATAAGCCAAGCCATGATGTCTATTGGAACAAATACCAGGTGTTTGAGTGGCCTAGAAAAATATGTTGTCCTCTCATCTGCATTTGGAGATGTGAGGGTGTTGTCTTGGAGCTGTTTCCAGCTGTCTTGCCATCACAGCCTAAGAACAGAGTCAATGATAAAGAAAGCAGAAATGAAGACTAGCCTGGTCCTCAGCAAGAACCTACTGTACAGCACAGGGAACTATACCCAATATTTTGTAATAACCTATAAGACAGAATTCGAAAAAGAATATATATATATAAGGCTTCCCTGGTGGCTCAGATGGTAAAGAATCCACCTGCAATGCAGGAGACCTAAGTTCAATCCCTGGGTTGGGAAGATCCCCTGAAGGAAGGCATGGTAACCCATTCCAGTATTCTTGCCTGGAGAATCCCCATGGACAGAGGAGTCTGGTGAGCTGCAGATCTTGAGATTGCAAAGAGTTGGACATGACTGAGCAACTAAGCACAGCACAGCACATATATATAAAACTGAATAACTTTGCTGTACACCTACCTAATACAACATTGTAAATCAACTATGATTTAAAAAAAAAAAGAATAACCTGATCCTGTTGACATTTTTGAGGCCCTGGACCAAGCTGTACCTGAAGCCCCTGAACTTTTCCATTATGTAAACCCACCAAACAAATAAATAGATCCCTTTTGCTTAAGCAGGTTTGGGTGAATTTCATATTACTTAAAGCTAAGAGTTCTAATTGATCCCCACCCCCACACCCCGCCACAACACACACACACACACACACACACTCTGCTAAAGCACCAGCCTTGAGGCAACTCCTTAGGAATATCCACAATGAAATCAACAGAGGGCCTTCTCTCTGGTACAACAGTTCTTCAGAGTCCCATGAGAAGGCAAGTCTCCCAAATCATTCATTTTACAGATGGTGACCCAGTGGGACAACTAACCAACAGCTCAGAATACACAGCATAGACCTAGAGACCTATTATGAGGGGACTCTCTAATCTCCCCAAATCTCAGTCTTAAGTCCACAGAAGCCAGTCTGAGGATGTATAGCTAGAAACAAACTGATCGAGAAACTAACCTCGGTCTATTATAAAATTCTTCCTGGCATCCCTAATGATGGTCCTTGCTCTTAATGACTAGCCTTCAAAGTGTAGAAAGCATGACTCAAACTTAAATGGAGCTGCCTCCTTTCTCAAGATATGGAGGGGGGCTTCTTTCAGAGATGCAGTCAGTTCTGTCATTCCAAGGACTGAAGACCTGGACCAGAGAGAGTGACTTAAGGGCAGGATCCAATTCTGAGAAATCCTACTTGAAGGTGTTAACAGTAACAATGACTCAGGGTCACGTGAGTTAGAAACTGCTCAGAGACAGACCAGATGGGAACTTTCCCCAATAGACTCTGAGAACAGCTCACCAGCCCTCTATCAGTCCTGAGCTGCTAAGTCAGCCTCACAGGTGGATAACCACGGCACAAGTGGAGAGACTTGTTCAGGCACATGGAGCCCCTGTTGTATTTATGGCACCATATGACAACTGTGGGAGGCCTCACGCTACATGGAGTCTCACTGTTTTTACCCACAGTCAGAACAATGGGTTTCCTAGTATGGTCCCAGCTTCAAATATGCTGTCCAGTTGTCAGACTCCGTGTTCACATTTGGGTTTCTGAGATAGTAGGGCCCACTGATGCCTGGGCAAGACTCTGTTGCCTGTAGTGCCAAGGATCTGATATTGCATGTACCTTGCAGACCCTGGTGCCTCCTACAAACCCAAGCTCAGCAGAATTGTTAGCAATGGATGGGGATGTCATTCCTGAATCACTTTTGGAATTGGGTTGGCAAGTATTTGCAGTCTAAGAAATAAGTTGAGACATTGCCTTGAATCTCTCTCTCCTCCAGTTCTGAGTTTCTGCACACAAGCATCACTGCCCACTGACACACTGCTCACATGCAGCCCAGATCAGGCACCATATCTTTTGCCTGCCTCTAGAACAGGGGTCTGTAAACTATTTGTGTACAGGGTCAGACTGAATATTTTAGACATTGTGGCCCATAGGTCCATATGGTCTCTTGCAGCTGCTCAACTCTGCCTTGTAATGTGAAAATAGCCAGAAACAATATGTAAATTAATGGGCTTGGCTGTGTTCCTATATGAACACTGAAATTTGAATTTCATATAATTTCTACTTGTCATGAAATATTATTCTCCTTTAATTTTGTTTTGAACCATTAAAAAATGTAAAAACTATTCTTAGCTGATGGGCTATTCAAAATAGCCAGAAAGCCAGATCCCTCCAGTTGTAGTTTGCTAATTCCCTGTTCTAGAATGCCCTGTACTGGGGCCCAGACTCCCAGAGTCACTGAGGCAGTCACATCCTGTAGAAATGTGGGTGGTAATAAAGTGACCAACCCTTCTGGTTTGCCCAGAACTGAGGGGTTTCCCAGGATGTGGGATTTTGGGTGCTAAAACCAGGACAGTTGGTCACCCTAGGTAGTAATCAATCACCCGAAGAGACGGTAGCAGGAAGCAGCTGGCCAGGGGTCCAGAATGGCCCCTTAGAGCCTGCCCATGCACTGCCTTGTCTTGTGGTTTGTGGTGGGGCCTTGTCCCACCCTGCTTGGCCCTCAGCAGTGAGACGCCCCCTCCTCCAAGCAAGAAGACGTCTGTGGTCTGGGTGCTCTCAAAAGGCAGGAAGTTGAATCATCAGCTCTGGTAACGTCTCCGTCATCCTGTGGGTCCAGGCCCAGGGGGACTGACTCCACACTTTGCTGCTTTTTCTGAAAGTGAAGCTCCAAAAGGAGGCTTCTGTTGAGGTTTCTGAAGGAAAGAAAGCTTACATCAGGTAGGGAGGAGAGCTGTGTGGCAGGTCCATTGGGGCTCTCACTCAACTTTGGCCTGAGCTTGCTGTGTGACCTTCAGTTATTTTCTCACCCTCTCTGTTTCTTGGCTTTGGCTTCTACCACAAAAATGCTGATTCTTGAAATCCCCTTGAATTAGGAGTGTGGTGACCAAAGAGACAGCATCCTAGTTTTCTGGAAGAGTTATTCTAGCTTCAGGACCAGGGATGCAGGATACTCAGACACACATCCTTGTCTCCCGTTCACCTGGAAGCAGGACCTGACCAGCTCACCCTGGTTCAGACTTTAGGAATGTGACAAGACTGGACTTAAGGAGCTGAAAGAGAGGGGCAAAGTAGCCCACCAGGCTCCTCTGTCCATGGAATTTTCCAGAAAGAATAATGGCACATGTTGCCATTTCCTACTCCAGGGGATCTTCCTGACCCAGGGATTGAACCCACCATCTCTTGCATTAGCAGGTAGATTCTTCAACCCTGTGCCACCTGGGGAGACCTACAGGTAATAACAATGATACTCTCTACTCCCTGCTCTTTATTAATGCCAGCCCCTGGATGATCTCATTTGATCCTCACAATGACCCTTCAAGATAAGGACTATCATTATTTCCATTTTATTTATTTATTATTCTTTTTGGCCATACCGCATGGCTTGTGGGATCTTAGCTCCTCCACCAAGGATTTAACCCGGGCCTCTGGCAGTGGAGGTGTTCAGAGTCCTAACCACTTGGCCACCAGGAAAGTCCTCATTATTTCCATTTTATAAGTGAAGTAAATAAGGTACAGAGTGGTTAAGTACCTTGTCCATGTTCAAACAGCTACCAAATGGTGGAGTAGGCATTAACCGCTTTGTTAGACTGAAGCTTTGAGGTTCAGGGGCTGTGGGCTGAACTCAGGAAGCCCACAGATGGCAGTGGGGAGGGATGAGCTTCCCAGAGGAGTCTAGGGTAGGGAGCGGGGAGTAAGTGTTCTTCCTCCCTAATATTGCTCAGAGACCTCCAGAGAACACTTAGAAGTCTGGGGTGTGCTGGGCTAGAGGATCATGCTCCTGGAGGAGGGAGATGATACCCCACAGATTCTCCAGATGGTCTCCACAGGCCTGGTAAGGAAACGATGCATGGCAGGGTTTGCTGCAGAACAAGAGCAAAGAACAAAGATAGCTGGCCGTGCTCCAAATGTACCCCTAGATGGTCTGCACACTCCTCTTGGCCATGTGCGTGAGGTGCCATACTTAGGGCTCAGACCGTGGGCCTCAGGGCCCAGGCCATGCCTTGCTTGGTCTCCCTCTTTCTCTGCAAGAAAAGAGACAGTGGGAAATGGGCAGGTCGAACCAGGCTTAGAGAGGACCAAGCCCAAGACGGGCCAGTAGGGCCACTGACAGGATGTGCTTCCTGGAGTCGAGGCAGCCCCACCAAAGGTGTCCTCAGTTACCCATCAGGTAGACAGTCCTGGGGAAAGACACAACCCAACTGTCCTGGCCACTAACTGGACCCCCTACATGGGCTTAAGCTAGGCCTAGAGATGCCTTCTCTGATCAGCAACCAGGTTCCAGGCCAGCCTCAGCTAAACCCCTGAGCATACCTTACCCTCTTTGGGGCACCATGAAATTCTCTACAAAGCCCTTAATCTAAAAAGGGTTTATTGATGTCCACTGTCCTCAGATGGTAAAGAATACACCTGCAATGCACAAAACCTGGGTTCGATCCCTGGGTTAGGAAGATCCCCTGGAAGAGGGCATGGCAACCCACTCCAGTATTCTTACCTGGAGAAGTCCATGAACAGAGGAGCCTGGTGGGCTACAGTCCATGGAGTCACAAAGAGTAGGACACAACTGTGCAACTAACACACACACATACACACACACACACACACACACACACTGTGTAAGCAGTGCCTGGATTAGTAAGAGTAGGGATTTTAGAAGCTTCATTAGCTTAAGGACCTACTAGGGGCCAGGCCTGGACCAATGTCTTGGGGTGGAGGGAAGGGGTGCAGAACCTGGGTGCAGGGACTGAGGCTACCCTCCTGACACTTGGACCGCTGCTCCCCGCCGCCTCTCCCGCCACCTAGGCCTCAGGAGCCAAACTCTCTTTGCAGACATTTGACTTCTATTACCTGGCTATTTTAGGCAGCCCTGCTGAGCTAGACTTGATTATGGCAAAACTGAAATAGTTCCTTACTAGGTGTGGCTGGCTTATCCTTCCAAGAGAGCCTTTTTAAGACCCTTGGGATCTTGTGGTGAGAATGGCCCTCATCCTACCCTCCAGTCCTTCTGGCATGAATGGAATAGCAGTCCAGTCTCGTCCATGGCCTCTGCACAGAATCTGAGTTCCATGGGCACATGTGGGCTGAGGGCCAGGGGCAGCAACAGTACTTCTAGCCAGATCTTAGCTCTGCCCTCTTCCCTGCCCCCAGCTCCTCCCCCACAGAAGAAAGGGCAGAACAGGATTGGCCGGTTGAGGACACTGTGGGACTGTGCCTGAGGAGAGACAGCTCTGGGCCTCTCCGTGCTTCCTGCAAGTGTCAGCCTGGGTGTGGAGCCTGGGAGGCCCTAGTCCTTCCCCGTCCAAAGGTCACTAACAGCCCAGGGGCTGCGTGTGGAGGGGGCTGTTCTTCAGCCCGGGAGGTGCAGGACAAAGGAGGGCAGGCTGCAGAGAAGGAAGAGGCTGAGCTTAGTGCATATCTCAGGTCTTGAGTGCATCTCTGCCTGGGCCAGCTGGGCCACAGGGCCTCCCTCTGGTTTCCCCCACCCCCCAGCCTGGACACAGCTCTGAAGAATAGCCCATCTTCAGCTCTTCCTGCTCCTTGGTAGCAATCTCCTGTAGGACTTGAGTGGGATAACACCAGGCTGCCAGGCTCCAGAGGCCAAGTCATGCCCAGCTACTCCTATCAGACAGTCGCTACCCTGCAAAGCATGTGTCCCCATCAGGGATAAGTGCTGTCAGACTTGTCAGTTCTGGAATTTCTTACCCAGGGCAGTCCGTGGAGGAAATGGGGATTGGGTCAGCGAGCCCTTTTGAAGCCCCTCAACTTGCCTCAGGTAGCCAGTGCCCCACTGTCACCTTGGTCACTGGTGGGGCCAAGTGGGCTCCATGGGATCCAAGTGGTAGGAGTGGGGGCCAACCTCAGAACTCCAAGGGAGCTCATGGAAGATGCAGTGTGTCCAGAGTAAGGGAGACCATGGCAATTGGGGCTGTCGGCGTGGGGTGGTTCTGCTCAGAGGTGCGGAGCCCTGTCTTGGGACAGTGAGGGATGGTGAGGAGAGAGTTTGGAAACGGCCAAGGGACTGGCCTCCAGGCCTTCACCTGGGCACTGTGTTGTAGACTAAACAGCATGCAGTTAGACCATATGACTCCCAGAGATCAGAGGAAGGAGCCAGCACCTGCAGGTCAGTGCCTAAGAGCACCTCCTGAAGACATGGGTGTGCCAATAAAGAAAGAAAAACTACTCGGACTTGGGGGCTGTGGGAGCAAGAGTCTGGAGGTGGGAACATTAGGACCCATGAGAAGCCCAGGGGAAATGTGTACAAAGGTTGTGGGTGAGGAGATGGCAAACAGTGGAACACTCTGGCCCTGAGCTCCATGCCCTTCCAAGCCTTTGACCACTGTTAGGGGGTGAATTGTGTCCCCACAAAAAGATATACTGAAGCCGTAACCCACCCCCCTACCTGTGAACGTGACCTTATTTGGAAATAAGGTCTCTGCAGATATAGTTAGGATGACATCATTAGGGTGGGCCCTAATCCAATACGATGTGGATCCTTGTAAGAAGAGGGAAATTCGGACAGAGACACAGGAGACGTGAAGACCACCATGTGGACACACACAGACACAGAAGGAAGACAGACTTGTGGAATCGAAGGCAGAGATTGCAGTTGTGCAGCCACAAACCAAGGAACAGAGAGCAGGAAGGAGGGAGCCCAGCCCCAGCAACACCTTGATTTCAAACTTCTAGCCTCCAGAACTGAGAGAGAACAAATTTCTGTTGTTTTAAGCCACCAAGTTTGCGGCACTTGGTCATGGCAGCCCCGGAAGACTAAAGCACCAGGCTGACGCTGCGGCCTGGACCGCCTTGCCTTCCTATCTAGACCCTTCCGGCTAGCCTGCTCACTGCCTTTGAGTGCAACCACCTGCTCCACGCTGCAGAGGCTAATGGGAGTCTCTGAGTCACCTAACGCCGAGCCCTCGTCCAGGAGACCTGTACAGTTTGATAGCCAGCCTAGCTCCCAAACTAGACTGTTAGCTCCTTCAGGACAGGGCTGGCAGCATGGGGCTGGGTACACAGTAGGTGCTCAGTCAGTGTGAGGTAAATGGAGGGGTCATCGAGACTGGCACATGCCATCTGTTCCTCCACAGCCTAGCCCAGCTCAGGTGGGCACAGAGCTGCCCAGAGAGGTTACAGCATCATCCATGCAGACCGCTTTCAGCTCCTCCACTTTCCAGTTCCCTCCTGGTCCCACATAAGTCTGAAGAACTTGGGGAAATTCCTAACCTTCTCTTTCAGTCGGGCCACTGGCCCTAGGAGTTTGCCACAACGTAAAACTGCTCAGGTCCCTCCAACAAGGGGACTGTGTCTGTGGCTCGATGACTCATGCACACTGATCCATCCCGCAGCACTGGGCGGGACCCAGGGCTGGGGATCATGCCAGGAGCACAGCCTAGGAGCTTGGGCGTCCTGTTGCCCCAGCCCAGTCCCAGGAACGGAGTGTTCTCAAGGCTTCAGGACAAAAATTTGGAAGCAGGGAATCAACTCTCATTTGAACTGAGACCTGAGTGACAAAAAGGAGCCCAAAGAGAAAACAGCGAGTTCAAAGGCCCTGAGGTAGGAATGAGCTTGGCATGATGAGAGACTGAACAGAAGGCAGTGGAGGCTGAAGCGTGGTAAAAGAGAGGTCAGTGAGAGGACATGTGATTAGACTGGGCCCACGTGGATAATCCAGGATAATCCCTCCATCTCAGGTTCTTAATTTAATCATATCTTCAAAGTCTCTATTGCTATATAAGTAACATGTTGCAGGTTCTGGGGAACACAACATAGCCATCTTTAGGGGGCATCATCCTGTCTGACAGTTATCTCTCTCAGCCTCCTGTCTGTCTCTTTCACTCTTTCACTTCATTTCTGTTTACCTTTCTCCCTCCCTATGTGGATCTGGCCATGGATTTCTTGACCTGCCACCTAGCCATAATTTATCTCTCTTCCTACCCTCTAACCAGTATCAGCAAGTTATTTATCAGTCTATCATTCCTCCATAGCTTTAATCTTTCAATCTAATAATTTCATCACCCCTCAGCCATCAATCTAATAAACTGACTTTTAAACTCAATCTATCATTCAGTGCCCTCTGTCCATGATGAATTATCAATCATCTAGCTCCATATTTGCACATGTCACATATGTGGACATTCTTTCTCAATGCCTGCAAATAAATTCAATTAGTATTCTCTGAGCGCTTGTCATTTGCCCAATTTTACGTTGTGCATCAGTGAGATAAAGGGCTGATGACAACCCCAGTAGTTACATTTGGATCTCTTTATCATCATCATCATCGCTATCAATGCCATCATTGCCCAATCCATGTATACACTGTTCAAATCTTTTATCCACATAGAGACCATTTTGATTTATTTATATTTATTTTTGGCTGTGCTGGGTCTTTGTTGCTGCACATGGGCTTTCTCTAGTTGTGGCGAGGGAGGCTACTCTTGCCTGTGGTGCACGGGTTTCTCCTTGCAGTGGCTCCTCTTGCTGCAGAGCACAGGCTCTAGAGTGTGGGCTCAGTAGTTGTGGCAAGCGGGTTTAGTTGCCCTGTGGCATCTGGGAGCTTTCCCGGCCAGGGATCGAATCCATGTCCCCAGCATCGGCAGGTGTATTCTTAACCACTGGATCACCACGGAAGTCCAGGAACCATTTTTATATGAATTTTCCAGATAAATCCAAGGTGCTCTAGTCCGACTTTTGCTCACTAGCCATCCTATGTTTGCATAAATAATGCAGACTCATTTTAACTTGATCTTAGATAAAGTGTGGGTAGAAAAGTATATCTGCTGGGCAAGCATCTTATGCATCAAATAACAAATCCTAAAGTTATATGGAACTTGTTTTTAGGTTGTCTGGGCAATAGCACAAGAGATGGGAACTCCAGAGATGTGGCATCAGGCATATGTGGGCACATGCAGACACAGTGACACAACACACACATACACACATACAGATGTGGGCACACACAAATGCACACATGCACACACAAGCACATGTGTACCCTCTCTCTCCCCTCCCTCCATGCATGGTGGCTCCTTCCTTCCCCTCAGACACACACAGGGCCAAAGCAGGCACTTCTGCACTGACTCATGTCCTGCCTCATCTTGTTTCCAGTCTAGGAATCTTACCTCCCTACCTGGGTTTTGAGGTCTTCTGGGCCAAGAATGGTGCCTGCTCTTCCTTGGGACTACCCTAAGTGTCCAGCCAAAGGACTGGACACTTAAGAGCTGCTTGCCTCTCCTTGAACTCTGAAAGCGGTTGGAGATCAAGGAGATAAGGAACTAGATGCCCAGTGGCAGAAGCTCTCCAGGGGAGTCCCCATTGCCAAGTACAGTTCCCCCTGCACCCTAAGAAACTGACTTTCTTGCCCTAGCTGGATGTCAGGGTAATGCAAGATTTCCTTCTTCCATAGAACTTTCCTAGAGGAGCTGTGTTAGGTGGATAAGCTGCCTGGATGTGGCCTAGCTGGAGAGCAGTTTGATAAGAATACCCTTGTTTCTAAGCATCTCTGTTGCACAGGCATCCAGCACCAATTCCTGTCCAATCCTCTCCCCAGGGCCCTGGCAGGGGATCCAGCACATTTGGAAGCAACTTGCCACCTGTTAGAGCTGCAGGTCCTAGAAGTCCAGCAGTGATAGTGCCCAAGGTCACCTCAGGCTCACAAGTCTCTTTGTCTACAGTCCTAAAGGCGGGATAGTTTGCCTGCAGGAGGCTCCCAAGGCAGCCACCTTGCACCCTGGAACACTTCCTGGCAATGGGAGGCTGGTCAAGGTCTGAACACCATTAACGAATCCTTGACTGTGGTGTGGCATCTCAGAGTCAGTTGACCCTACTGCTTCTGACTCCACACTGAGCCTTGATCCTATTTACATATTTGACACACACTCCCATGCAAATCCAGTGTATGTCCCTTTACATCTGTGGTAATCTCAGGGCTGGGACCTCGTGTAACACATCCCCATAGCCTGAAGCCAGGCCAGACCAACTATAGGAGCTGTATACAGAACAGGTCTGCACCTGCACGCACCCGCGTCCCACAGGCCCAGAGCCCAAGCCCTGGCCTCAAGCACCGTCTGCTTCTCTTACCCAAGCTACAGCCCTCACTCAGGGGGGTTTCATTAACTGTGTAGGGCCCAGCAGGTATTGAATTTACCCCTATACTTGTTCCCTAAGGAGCCAGGCTGGACCAGGTACCCTCAAGCCAGATGTGTTGGAAAGAAAAAGTACTCTACCTGTTAGAGGAGGGGGTTCCTCCCAGAAGCCATGCTGCTCAGAAACGTCTCTCTTCCCACCCTGGTTCCCAGGCGCAGCCTGACTCATGCCCTAACCTCAGCCAGGCAAAGGCCAAGTGGCGCTTTTCTGTGCCCTTCCTGGAGTTCAGCCTCCATGGGGGGTGCGTCTGGAATAGACTTAGAACCCCAGGCTGGCCAGCTGGAGAAGTCGAAACAGGCTCCAGGCCACCTAGGGGTCAGCACGGGGGCTAGACTGGAGAGCAGATATCTTGTTCCTGCATGCCAGGACCATGGTCTAACCTTGGTTGGGCTGGAGGAGTCCATCCTTCCACCCCATTGATGCTTCTGCTCTTGGAGAATTCTGAGCTCCTGTGGGGTAACCAGCACTGCCCAAATGCAAAGGGCTTCTTGAGACTCCCCTGACAACCACAGAGTCACCTCTTCCTCTCCAGCTCCACAGCCCTACCCCAGGCCCTGACCCCCTCCCCAACCTTACTCCTTTTGCTCCAATATAGGCAACTGGTAATCACCAGACACTACA
This sequence comes from Oryx dammah, assembly GCF_014754425.2. NCBI lineage: Eukaryota > Metazoa > Chordata > Mammalia > Artiodactyla > Bovidae > Oryx > Oryx dammah. Next base: position 63,905,170 of record NW_024070189.1, on the reverse strand, counting down.
TTTTTTTAATATGAAGCTACGTATATCTGTGTGTCTGTGTTCAGTTTAAAATGTAGACTTCTGTAGGTATTTTTTTTTAAGTAAATGAGATCATAATGTACATATTACCCTGAAACTTTCTTTTCATTTAACACTTTTCTAGGGGCTCTTTCTACATCAGACGCACAAAACCACACAGTGTTTTTTAGTATGCTGTCTTCTTTTTGCTCCTGGTTTATTTAGTGAGTTCTCTAGTGACAAGCATTCAAGCTATTTCAAGTTTTTCAGTGTTACAAACAATGCTGTAATGACGCTCTTAAACAGATTCTCTTGTGCCCACATCAGAAGGTCTCTCTGAGGGAGATTCCTGGAAATTAACTTCACATTCTCGTCTTCTTCTTCCAATCTGGGGCAACTATAGGGCCTCACCTTTCATCCTCAAGAAGCATACTAGTATATTTTCCTGTACAAAGGGAGGTCTATAGTCCAGGTAGACACCACCCATCTCTCTAGAATATCCTCCATCCTCCCATCTCATGTGAATTTCCATCTATATGTAGGTCCATCTCCAGGCCCTTTTAAAGAAACTCTTGACCAACTCACAGGCTCCAAGAGAGCTTGTTTTTACCTTGACCTTCCCATCAATGCTTAAGGAGTTATTTTCCTAAATGGGACTAAATCCCTAGAAGACTGAATCTTGACCTGGAACTCACTGCCCTAAGATAGAGCCTTATTTATATGGGTGCTTGTAAAGTGCATGTTATTTCTAATAAAACCAAGTTACCTTCAGTGTGGCTATGAACTCATCTGTAAATGCATGGGAAGGGTCTTTGTAAGACTGTCACACTGACTAGGGGTGGAAGGTCGGATGGGACTTTGATTTATGCTGCTGCTGCTAAGTCGCTCCAGTCATGTCCGACTCTGTGCGACCCCATAGACGGCAGCCCACCAGGCTCCCTCGTCCCTGGGATTCTCCACGCAAGAACAATGGAGTAGGTTGCCATTTCCTTCTCCAATGCAGGAAAGTGAAAAGTGAAAGCGAAGTCGCTCAGTCGTGTCCGATTCTTTGCGACCCCATGAGAAACCCTGAAAAAAACGGAGTTTTTCTCACACTATTCAACTTGATTGGGACCAGTGCCTTTGGTTCTTGGATTGGGCCAGGCCTCTCAGCTCTGAGTGGGGTGTCTCACACTTTGACTCTGGTCAAGCTGGCCCCTGACTTGTCTGGAGTTACTGCCTGCTGCCAGTTTCTGGGGCGGTGTTTCGAGGCCCCAGGGGTCTTATTTGCCCTCTGCCATCTGTAGCCACTGGACTGGAGCTGGAGTCTGTGAAGGGACAGGTGGCCTGGCTGGCACATCATTTAGACATCTCCTGGGGCTGGTCAGTACCATCTTGAAACCAGCTGGCGAGGGCTCTAGAGGGGTCCCTCTCCCCAGTATGTATTTGTGGCACCACAGAAAAAGCCAAGGCTGGATCCTGCCAGGTCAGTGTCTTCAGCCATGGACACAGCCTTAGGCAGCTTTTCTCTCTGTTCCAAATCCCAACTGCGTAGAGTCTAGGAGGCAGAAGCTGCTGAATTTGTCCTCACTTGAATGCCAAACTGTGTGCTGTGCACAGGGCTTGACGCAGAGGAGGCAGCCAGGAAATATTTATTGAATGGCCAACAGAATGAATGTTCACCCTCCCACACACAGTGGCATTAAGTGGCCACCCCTAAGGGAGGGTGAAAGATGGATTCCCGAAACAGAGGGGACAGAAGTGTGAACAAACCTCACTTCCATCTACGTGATCTTCCCAGGTTTCATTTTTCCCTTCAGGATTCCCAGGAATTCCTCAGTAACTCTATTGTTAGGTTAAGTGTTGTGACCCACTTTTCCTAAGCCTCCATACCTGTGCTACTTCAGGCATGATCTGTGAACCAGCAGCAGCAGCATCATCTGGGAACTTGTTAGAAATGCAGAATATCAGGCCCCACCCCAGACCTAATGAGTCAGAATCTGCTCTTGAACAAGATCCCAGGTTTTTATGTGTGCGTACTTTAAGTACTGCCTTAAGCAGCTAGTGACTTCTCACCTGGCACAGAGGTTGGCTGCTAGAGAGCTACATCTGTGCTTCTGCCTACCTTGATGACTCAGACAAATTATCAAGTCAGATATTTTTTTCTCTGCAGTCTGTGAATACTGTCTAGAACATAGTAGGCACTCAATAAAAATTCAATAAGTAAATATTGAATGATTATCATGCTATTTTATCAATTTAGGGTGTCTACAGTATGCTGGACCTCTGCTTCCGGACATAAATTGCAAGTTATTAGAAAGATTTTTTTGTCCCCAATAAGAGCTCCAGGAAGAATGGCTGTTATTGAATGAGCAATTAGTGAATGCCAGACCAAAGCTTGGTACCATGTGGAAAATTCTCAGTGTTTTTAAAAGTGTGGTTCAAGGCCAAGGGCCTGAAGCATGACTTGCTGCTTGTTAAAAATGCAGAGCCCCAGGCCCTGCCCCAGACCTGCCATTGAGAACCTTTGAGAATGAGGCCCTTAAATCTACATTTTTAACAAGCATCCCAGGCACTCTAAAGTTTGGGAATTATCACATCCTTAATTTTAGAGAAGGAAATTAAGGAAACAGATTTGTGCAGATTCACAGAACTGGTGGATAGGACTCAAACCCATGACTGCCTAAGTCTGGAATCCACAGTTTTAACCATATATCTGTTATACTGGAAAAGTGAAGGCCCAGGCTGGCTGTGTGTAGTTAGCCACCTATATAATTTTGTGTGTATTTCATGTATTCACAAAAATTTGCCAGACTGTGAACTCTTAGGAAATCTTGGAGATGGTGAATGTGTTTCATTTCTCTCAGTATCTGTAGTGTCCATTATCATGCATAGCATCTGGAATATTCTCAACAGAAGTAGTTTCAATTGAATTTCTACACATACACAATTACCCATTTCTACAGTCATGTGTATACAGATTACCTCTCATTTTTAGGTACTATCTTGAAATCAGCTGTAACAACCATAAATGTTCCCACTCTTCACTTGTTTAAACTTGTGCCTGTACCACTCCATTGACATGGCTTTTGTCAAGATCTCCAGGGGCCTGCATGTAGCTGAACCTGATGATCACTTGTCAGTCCTTATCTTACCTGACCCCTTGGCAGCTTTGGACATTGGGCTTTCCCCTGTCCTAAAATTCTCTTCACTTGGCTTCCAGGACATTCTTTCTATCTCTGAATGCTATTGCTCCTATTTTTTTCCAATTCTTTTTTATTTTCAGTGTGAGAAAATATACATAACATAAATTTTACTGTCTTAACCTTTTTTAAGTATATAGTTCAGTGATACTAAGTACATTCACATTGTTGTGCAACCATCACCACAATCCATCTTCAGAACACTTTCATTTTGTAAAATTGAAACTCTATATCCATTAAACAATAACTCCCCATTTTCCCCTTTCCTCAGCTCCTGGCAGCCACCATTCTATTTTTTGTCTCTATGAATTTCACCACTCTAGGTATCTCATACAAGTGGAATCATGCAACATTTATCTTTTTGTAACTGTCTTATTTCAGTAGCATAGGAACCTCAAGTTTCATCCATGTGGTAGCATATTGCAGAATTTCCTTCCTTTTTAAATTTGAAAAATATTCCATTATATATATATATATACATATATATATATATGTATGTATGTATGTATATGTATACCCACACACTTCATGGGAAATAGATGGGGAAACAGTGGAAACACTGTCAGACTTCATTTTTTGGAGCTCCAAAATCACTGCAGATGCTGATTGCAGCCATGAAATTAAAAGACGTTTACTCCTTGGAAGAAAAGTTATGACCAACCTACATAGCATATTCAAAAGTAGAGACATTACTTTGCCAACAAACGTCTGTCTAGTCAACGCTATGGTTTTTCCAGTAGTCATGTATGGATGTGAGAGTTGGACTGTGAAGAAAGCTGACTGCCAAAGAATTGATGCTTTTGAACTGTGGTGTTGGAGAAGACTCTTGAGAGTCCCTTGGACTGCAAGGAGATCCAACCAGTCCATTCTAAAGGAGATCAGCCCTGGGTGTTCATTGGAAGGACTGATGCTGAAGCTGAAACTCCAGTACTTTGGCCACCTCATGCGAAGAGTTGACTCATTGGAAAAGACTCTGATGCTGGGAGGGATTAGGGGCAGGAGAAGAAGGGGATGACCGAGGCTGAGATGGCTGGATGGCATCACAGACTTGATGGACATGAGTTTGAGTGAACTGCCGGAGTTGGTGATAGACAGGGAGGCCTGGTGTGCTGTGATTCATGGGGTCGCAAGGAGGTGGACACGACTGAGCGACTGAACTGAACTGAACTGATACACACACACACACACACACACACATACATACCACATTTTGCTTATCCATTCATCCGTCAATGGATATTGGGTTTCTTCCACATTTTAGCTATTGTGAATAATGCTGTTGTGAACTTAAGTGTACAAATACCTGTTCAAGATCTTGCTTTCAATTCTTTGAGTACACACCAAAAATGGAATTGCTGGATCATACGGTAATTCTGTCTTTAATTTTTTGAGAAATGGCCATACTGTTTTCCACACTGGTTGTACTATTTTACATTCCTATCAACAATACACAAGTGTTCTAATTTCTCCACATTCTTGTCAACACTTTTTTTTTTTTAATGGTAGCTATCCTCGGAGAAGGCAATGGCACCCCACTCCAGTACTCTTGCCTGGAAAATCCCATGGGCTGAGGAGCCTGGTAGGCTGCAGTCCATGGGGTCTCTAAGAGTTGGGCATGACTCAGTGACTTCACTTTCACTTTCCACTTTCCTGCATTGGAGAAGGAAATGGCAACCCACTCCATTGTTCTTGCATGGAGAATCCCAGGGACGAGGGAGCCTGGTGGGCTGCTGTCTATGGGGTCGCACAGAGTCAGACACGACTGAAGCGCCTTAGCAGTAGCTATTCTAATGGATGTGAGGCAGTACCTCAGTGTAGCATTTCCCTGATGATGAGTAATGTTGAGCATCTTTTCATGTGCTTATTGGTCATTTGTATTTCTTCTTTGGAGAAACACCGGAATACTTTTTTTTAACAACAGCTTGCTTCTTCATCTTCCAGACCGCTTAACCTTGCAGTGCCCAAGGATGCCATCCTTGGACCTCTTCTCTTTCTACACCTACCTTCTTGGTGATTCAGACATCACTTGTTGTTGTTATTCAGTTACTAAGTTGTGTCTGACTCTTTGTGACCCCATGGACTGCAGCACAGCAGGCCGCCCTGTCCCTCACCATCTCACGAAGTTTGCCCAAGTTCATATCCATTGCATTGGTGATGCCATTCAGCCATCTCATCCTCAGATGCCCTCTTCTCCTTCTGCCCTCAATCTTTCCCAACATCAGGGACTTTACCATTGAGTTGGCTGTTCGTATCAAATGACCAAATTACTGGAGCTTCAGCTCCAGTCCTTCCAATGAATATTCAGGGTTGATTTCCCTTAAGACTGACTGGTTTCATCTCCTTGCTGTCCAAAGGGTTTTCAGGAGTCCTCTCCAGCACCACAGTTCAAAGGCATCAATTCTTTGGTGTTCTGCCTTCTTTACAGTCCAGCTCTCACAACTCTACGTGACCCCCAGGAAGACCATAGCCTTGACTATACAGACCATTGTGGGCAGAGTAATGTCTCTGCTTTTCAACACACTGTCTAGATTTGTCATAGCTTTCCTGCCAAGAAGCAATCAGCTTCTGATTTCATGGCTACATCACCATCCACAGTGATTTTAGAGCCCAAGAAGAGGAAATCTGTCACTACTTCCACCTTTTCCTTTTTTATTTGCCATGAAGTAATGGCAAACATCACTGTAGCTTTAAATACTATCTACCTGGTGATGACTCTCAAGTGATATCTTCCCCAGACCTCGCCCCTGGGCTGAGGTTGCATTTCAAGCTGCTTATAGGAAGGCTGCACTTAGATATCTAATATGCACCTCAAGCTCAGCATGTCTTATGGTGAGCTCCTTATATGTCCTTCAAACCTACTCCTTTCACAGTTTCCCCTATCTAGGTTAATCGTAACTCCCTCTTTGCATTGGTTCAAGGCAAAACTCTTGTCATCTTTGACTTCTTGTTTTCTCACACCCCATCAAAAAATCCCTGTCAGAGCTCTCTTCAAACTATATACAGAATCTGACCACTTCCACTGATATAACATTCTAGTCCAAGTTAAAGCATCATCCCCCACCTGTTTTATTATGGTGAACTTCTAACTGATATTCCTGCTTCAACCTTTCCCCTTCAGTTTGTCCTTCATCTGGCAGAAGGGTGACCTGTGCAATCGAGAGTCAGAATACACCCTTTTTCTTCTCATAATCCTTCATATTGTTTCTAGCAAAAGCCAAATTCCTAACAATGCCATATATAATCTCTTCCTTGTATGTGTACATATTAGACACATTCCTGCCTGAAGGTTTTTGCACTTGTTTGTCTCTGTGTAGAGAAAGTGGTCCTTAATCTTTATTTCATGCCATGGACCCCTTTGGCAGCCTATGATGTCTGTAGACTCTGAATATCTTTAAATCCATAAGATAAGCTTCATAAATTATAAAGACCAACTATAATGAAATGTTGTTGTTGTTGTTTAGTTGCTAGGTCGTGTCTGACTTTCTCAAACCCATGGACTGTAGCCCCCCAGACTTCTCTGTTCATGGGAATCTTCAGGCAAGAATACTGAAATGAGTAGCCATTCCCTTCTCTGGGGGATCTTCCCGACCCAGGGATCGAACCTGCGTCTCCTGCACTGGCAGGCTCCCCTGGGCTCGGTGGTAAAGAGCCTGCCTGCCAGGAGATGCATGTTCGATCCCTGGGTTGGGAAGATCACCCAGAGGAGGGAATGGCTACCCACTCTAGTATTCTTCCCTGGGAAATCTCATGGAGAGACAAGCCTTGTAGGCTACAGTCTATGGAATCTCCTCCTCCCCACTCCCAAAGAAAAGACCCTCAAAATATTTTTAAAATGTGTAATATAGTAATATATATGTTTCATATGAATCCATTAAATGACAAGAGCTAAGAGCATAATTTTGAAATAGTGATGAGTGTTATGATATTTTAAGGTATTTGCAACAACTATAATGTGATATAACAATATCTGTGATTTCTATTGGCAGCAATATCATAGGTGCTGTGATTTTCTGTCTGCTTTCATAATCAAAGAACATGCCAAATTTTAACTAGTGAAAATTAAAATATAATATTTGTTTCCCATCTAAAGTGAAGACTCCCTGAATTCTATACTCAGACCTCTGGAGGGGAGGTGTCTGTGACTTCACATTAAGAATTCCTAGCTTAAAGTAAAACATCTCTCTTGGTAAATGTCACATTGTACTTGAAAATATGTAGGTTATTTTCAAATGTCTTTTGATATTGATTTCTAACATAATTCCACAGTGACAAGAGAATAGACTGTATGATTTCAATACCTGTAGACCATGAAATTTTTGCACCTTATTTTATGTCCCTGGATATGTTCCAGTGTGTCCTGGTTTACAGTCTATGGGAACTTGAATTTGTATCCTGCTGTCATATGAAAATTGTATAAATCTTAACTGTGTTGAATTGGTTCATAGTGCTTTTCAGATCTACTATATCCTTCTACTTTTCTGTCTATTCATTCTATTAATTTTTGAGAGTTTGATATTGAAACTCCAACTAAATATCTTAATTTATCTACTTAAAAAAGAATTGTAATATATAGTGGAACTATATGTAACTTTGTTGTATATTTTCCAGTTTAGTTCAGTTCAGTTGCTCAGTTGTGTCCGACTCTTCGCGACCTCATGAATCACAGCATGCCAGGCCTCCCTGTCCATCACCAACTCCCAGAGTTCACCCAAACTCATGTCCATCGAGTCAATGATGCCATCCAGTCATCTCAACCTCTGTCGTCCCCTTCTCCTCCTGCCCCCAATCCCTCCCAGCATCAGGGTCTTTTCCAATGGGCCAACTCTTCGCATGAGGTGGCCAAAGTATTGGAGTTTCAGCTTCAGCATCATTCCTTCCAAAGAACATCCAGGGCTGATCTCCTTTAGAATGGACTGGTTGGATCTCCTTGCAGTCCAAGGGACTCTCAGGAGTCTTCTCCAACACCACAGTTCAAAAGCATCAATTCTTTGGCACTCAGCCTTCTTCACAGTCCAACTCTCACATCCATACATGACCACTGGAAAAACCATAGCCGTGACTAGACAGACGTTTGTTGGCAAAGTAATGTCTCTACTTTTGAATATGCTATGTAGGTTGGTCATAACTTTTCTTCCAAGGAGTAAACGTCTTTTAATTTCATGGCTGCAGTCAACATCTGCAGCGATTTTGGAGCCCCCCCAAAATAAAGTCTGACACTGTTTCCACCGTTTCCCCATCTATTTCCCATGAAGTGATGGGACCAGATGCCATGATCTTAGTTTTCTGAATGTTAAGCTTTAAGTCAACTTTCTCACTCTCCTCTTTCACTTTCATCAAGAGGCTTTTTAGTTCCTCTTCACTTTCTACCAAAAGGGTGGTGTCATCTGCATATCTGAGGTTATTGATATTTCTCCCGGCAATCTTGATTCCAGCTTGTGCTTCTTCCAGCCCAGCGTTTCTCATGATGTACTCTGCATAGAAGTTAAATAAGCAGGGTGACAATATACAGCCTTGACGTACTCCTTTTCCTATTTGGAACCAGTCTGTTGTTCCATGTGCAGGTCTAACTATTGCTTCCTGACCTGTATACAGATTTCTCAAGAGGCAGGTCAGGTGCTCTGGCATTCCCATCTCTTTCAGAATTTTCTACAGTTTATTGTGATCCACACAGTCAAAGGCTTTGGCATAGTCAATAAAGCAGAAATAGATGTTTTTCTGGAACTCTCTTGCTTTTTCCAAGACCCAGCGGATGTTGGCAATTTGATCTCTGATTCCTCTGCCTTTTCTAAAACCAGCTTGAACATCTGGAAGTTCACGCTTCACATATTGCTGAAGCCTGACTTGGGGAATTTTGAGCATTACTTTACTAGTGTGTGAGATGAGTGCAATTGTGCGGTAGTTTGAGCATTCTTTGGCATTTCCTTTCTTTGGGATTGCAATGAAAACTGACCTTTTCCAGTCCTGTGGCCACTGCTGAGTTTTCCAAATCTGCTGGCATATTGAGTGCAGCACTTTCACAGCATCATCTTTCAGGATTTGAAACTGCTCAACTGGAATTCCATCACCTCCACTTTGTTCATAGTGATGCTTTCTAAGGCCCGCTTGACTTCACATTCCAGGATGTCTGACCCTAGATAACTGATCACACCATCGTGATTATCTGGGTTGTGAAGATTTTTGTACAGTTCTTCTGTGTATTCTTGCCACCTCTTCTTAATATCTTCTGCTTCTGTTAAGTCCATACCATTTCTGTCCTTTATCGAGCCCATCTTTTCATGAAATGTTCCTTTGGTATCTCTGATTTTCTTGAAGAGATCTCTAGTCTTTCCCATTCTGTTGTTTTCCTCTGTTTCTTTGCATTGATCGCTGAGGAAGGCTTTGTACAATGTCTCCTGCACAATGTCACGAACCTCCATCCATAGTTCATCAGGCACTCTGTCTATCAAATCTAGTCCCTTAAATCTATTTCTCACTTCCACTGTATAATCATAAGGGATTTGATTTAGGTCATATCTCAATGGTCTAGTGGTTTTCCCTACTTTCTTCAATTTAAGTCTGAATTTGGCAGTGAGGCATTCATAATCTGAGCCACAGTCAGCTCCCAGTCTTATTTTTGCTGACTGTATAGAGCTTCTCCATCTTTGGTTGCAAAGAATATAATCAAGCTGATTTTGGTGTTGACCATCTGCTGATGTCCATGTGTAGAGTCTTCTCTTGTGTTGTTGGAAGAGGGTGTTTGCTATGACCAGTGTGTTCTCTTGGCAAAACTCTATTAGCCTTTGCCCTGCTTCATTCTGTACTCCAAGGCCAAAGTTGCCTGTTACTCCAGGTGTTCCTGACTTCCTATTTTGCATTCCAGTCCCCTATAATGAAAAGGACATCTTTTTTAGGGTGTTGTTAGTTCTAAAAGGTCTTGTAGGTCTTCATAGACCCATTCAGTTTCAGCTTCTTCTGCGTTACTGGTTGGGACATAGGCTTGGATAACCGTGATATTGAATGGTTTGCCTTGGAAACGAACAGAGATCATTCTGTCGTTTTTGAGACTGCATCCAAGTACTGCATTTTGGACTCTTTTGTTGACCATGATGGCTACTCCATTTCTTCTAAGGGATTCTTGCGCACAGTATTACAATGGTCATCTGAGTTAAATTCACCCATTCCAGTCCATTTTAGTTTGCTGATTCCTAGAATGTCGACATTCACTCTTGCCATCTCCTGTTTGACCACTTCCAGTTTGCCTTGATTGATGGACCTAACATTCCAGGTTCCTATATTGCTCTTTACAGCATCAGACCTTGCTTCTATCACTAGTCACATCCACAACTGGGTATTGTTTTTGCTTTGGCTCCATCCCTTCATTCTTTCTGGAGTTATTCTCCACTGATCTCCAGTAGCATATTGCGTACTCACCGCCCTGGGGAATTCCTCTTTCAGTAGCCTATCATTTTGCCTTTTCATACTGTTCATGGGGTTCTCAAGGCAAGAATACTGAAGTGGTTTGCCATTCCCTTCTCCAGTGGACCACATTCTGTCAGACTTCTCCACTATGATCCGTCCGTCTTGGAGATTTTCCAAGTCTCCTGTAAATGTGTTATCATACTTTCATAATTTAAAAAATAAAAAAGAAAGAAGAAAAAAAAAGAATCCCTATCTCAGAATGCTCTTCCTCCATAAACCCTCACAACTCATTCCTTCATCTCATTTTACTCAAAATCTATCTTCTCAGCAAGCTTTTCCCTGAGGACTCTATTTAAACTGCATCCTCACATTCCCTATCCCCCTTTCTACTTAATTCTTCTCCACGGCACCTACTAACCTTCAAATATAAGCTTTTTTTCAACTTTAAAAAATTATGTATTTCCTTTAACTAGGAAGTCAGAATAGGCTTTTTTTTTTTAATTGGAGGATAATTTCTTTGCAATATTGTGTTGGTTTTTGGTTGCTTCTGGATTCCTCCTGTCTGCCTGGTTGTCGGAGGTCCCTCACCAGCAGTGTGGTGAGTATCCTATGTGTGAGGACACACTGACTCTGTGTCTTCCCTCTCCACCATCTTGGCTCCGCCTTTAGAGAATACGCATTTTTTCTATCCTGTTTGTGCTGTATTCCCAGCACCTAGAATGATGCTTAACATACAGAAGGCACTCAATAAATATTTGTTGAAAATAATTAATGATTACATTTCCAAGGACACCAAGATTCTCTCTCTTTTTTTTTCTGTAAAAAGTTAATGAATGATTTGTGAAAGTTTTAACAAGGATTGAGGAGTTATAATTAGCTTCCATGAAATCATTCTATTTACATTTCCAAGGTTAGCCTTAAACAGTAGCACAGAACAGTACAAACTCAAGGATTCTAATGGAGTACCCCATCCTAAACAAGAAGTACCTTCCAAGGACTATTTAGGTGACTTGGATCTCACCCAAAGTCAGGGAAACCACCTCAGAGAAAAAGTGCAGCTCATACAATTATTTCTTGCCAATATAGCAATCAGGCTCCCATCCCCAGTCAAACCAGTCATGCTAGTAATTTTTGGCAGTGTGGTAAAATGGAAAGCACATGGGTCCTGGGGTCTGCTGGACTAGGTGCCCATTCTGCTGCCACTTGCTAGCTGTTCTACTGTTGGCAAGTTGCTAAATCTTTTGAATAGGTAACATGCGGTTTTCCTGAGGATGAAGGAGGATGACTAACAGTCCACAGCCCAGATCAGGTGCCCTATAAATGGTCATTCACTCCCTCTTCTTCCTCTAGGTCATTTAATAACTGCTTGCCATGGGATCAGGATGGCTAAGAGGAGGAGCCTGTCCAGTTCTCTCCTACATGTAAACCCTCTACGACTAGCTCTAACAAGAGCAGTTCCCTTCAACTGTGCCACTGTATCTTGGTACCTCCACTCTCACCTCAGATATGCAGCTACCATCTGGACCTTGACCATGATGTCCACAATCATTCAGTTTTTTCTCCTGGCCTTCCCTTTGGCCCACAGTGGGAGATCTTGTATATGTCCCTCAGTTTCTTAGTGCTAACAGCTTTCAGGGAGTATATTCGCACCCTTCCAAAATGTAGGCACCAGGAAAAGTGCTAATGTGCACCATATACACTGAGTCAGGCCCTGCTATACACTTATAGTCCATATATATATATATATATATATATATATGGCCTCAGGAAGCCTCCAACCACCCCATTCTACAGAAGAGGAGAAAGAGACCCAGAGATGAATTCACCTGCCCACATGAAGCAGTCTTGGAACTGCAGAGCCAGAATTAGAGCCTCCCTATTTAACCATTTTGTTACATGCTCTTAGTCTGGGACACCTGTTTCTGGGCACTGAGCTTGAGGTTCGGAAAACCTACCAACTGACTACTGAACGCTGGAGCAGATCTAATTGGGAGGTGATACCCAGCCCCTCAATCTTGCTGGCAAACTTCCCTAGACTTTGTGAATGAAGGCCAAGGAAGAGAAATGTTGCAGTGACTCCCTTGGAGCTTGTATTTCTTTCCTGTGGCAAAAAGTGCTTATTTCAGCATCCATCATCTCCCTCTTTGTTGTGTAGACAATCCGCCCTGTCTGAGGATTTGTGCTGTTATTATGAGTTTGTTTATTATTGGATTTATTTCTCCTATAAGCAAATGTGTTCACAACATTCCATCAGGGAATCTTCTTAATTGTCACATAAATGTCATCTTATGTAAATTTAATATTTATCTTTCCACAGAAGGGGTGGAGGGAAAAGAAAGGATAAACAACCTTCAGTCTTGGAGAGGGGAGGCGGTTCCTGTTTCAGTTCACAACTCACCCACGTGCCTTCAAAGTCAGAGGTGAGGTTGAAGAAATTATTGGATCATGTTTGAGGGATAGCCAAAAAGGAGGGGTTAGAAAAAGTTGGCAATGATGCTTTGAGGATATTGGGCCTGGCTCCCAGGTCTCCCCCACCCCCCAACCCCGCCGGAGTCCAGACCACCCCCTCCCTAGCTGGGAGCATCTGAGAAGGCTGCAGTTTGCCCCCCACTTCTCCCCATCCAGAAGGCCAGCCAGGCTCCTTCCTCGAGAGAAGGTGAGTGCGGCGGGCGCAGCGGGCTGGGTGGGTGTGGCCCGCGGCTCCGGGAACGGACCCAAGGCCCCGCCAGCGCCCGAGAGCCGCCCGACAGCCCGCCTGCCTGGCGAGCGCAAGCTCTTCTTCCAGAAACTGCGAGGATCCCAGCGAACTGTGCACCACAAGGTCAAGTCGGGAAGTGGAGCCGGAGGAGGAGGGGCGAGGAGGCGAAGGGTGGGGAGAGGGGCGCCCCGCTTCCTCGCCAAGTGCCAATCCTTGGAAGTTGCCCCTTGGTTTTTAACCCTTTAAGGGGAGTGGGAAGGAGCAAGGGGGAAGTGGATACCCTCCGGCAAACTCCTACAGGAACCAGGACGTGCAGCCACCCACCCACTCACCCATCACTGCGTTCTCTATCCCCCGGAAATGCGGGGCTGAGCCGGGCGCCAGGAGGCACTCGGGCGGGGGGAGGGGGGCGATGAACCCGAGAGGGACCCTCTCTACGGACCGCCCCTCCTTCCTGAGGTGGCCCACAATTTCAAGTTTCCCCAGCCCGGGATGTTAGTTTCCATCTGCTCTGGGTGGGGGAGGAGAGCCGCGCCCCCTCCCCCAGACTCGCGCGCGCCCCTCCCCTCCGCTCCAGCCAGCACTTTCTGCTCACTTCTGGCGCTGCAAAACGCCACGCGATTTATTCGTTTCGCATTTTTAAACCAGCGATTTAACCAGCAGGGCCTAGAGCGAGGGTCTTCCAGCGCTGGAACCCCGGGAGGCGGGGTGCTCTGTGCAAACCTCGTTCCCTCCGCGAGTGTCGCCTTCAGGCTGTTATTTGCAAAGAAACGTCTTTTTGACGCAGGGAGAAATGGCAAATTTTAAGTACGTCATTAATATGGCGCCAAAAGATTTTTTTAAGTATAAGCTTGCTTTTTTTTTTTTAAAGGTTGCGGGGGGGCGCCGCCCCGGTCTGGGGCGCGAAGGGGGCGGGGTGTGAGCAGAAAGTGTGAGAGAGAGTGGAGGGGCGGGGTATGTGTGTGAGTGTGTGAAGTGTGAGCAGACCTGATGGGACTTGCACGGGCGCAGCCGCCGCTTGGGCCCGGCCCTGGGGACAGGGCGGGCTGGGGGCGCCCCAGAGCCCGTGGGGAGTACAGGCCCGAGGTGCAGGCAAGAGGGCGGCCCAGCAGGGTGCCCTCCACCCGGAGGCCTGCAACGCTACCTGAACCCGCTGCTGGAGCCAAACAACTGGGCGGGGGGGTGGACGGGGGGGTCAGGAGTGGAGATCCGAGTGAATAAGAAAAAAGTGGCTACTCCCCCTCCCTCGCTCCTCCCGCCTGCCCCCACCCCACCCCCACCCCGCCCCCACCCCAACACATTTTTTTTTTTTTTCTAAAGAGATCACAAGGAAGTCTTGGTTTAAAAAGAAACAGAAACATACACAGGGGGGTTGGTGAATGGTGCCGACCGCGGCCATCGCAGTTGGAGGCTATTTGGGGGGGTGGGTGAGAGGCGTCCATGGAGTTACTTTGCGCCCACTCCTAGCGTCAAGGGCTTAGGTCCAGCGGGCTGACCGTCCCCGGCCAGGGTGCGGTGCCGGGGACCCCACGGCCCCGGCCACCTCCTTCGCCACGACCCCGGATGGATGCGCGCCCCCCGCCCGCCCGCGCCGGCCCCAGGAGCTCCGGGTTTCAGGAGCATCCTTCCCACGCCGGCCCCAGCCGCGGCGCGTAACCGTGGGTAGCGCCCCTCGGAAGGGCACCGCGGAGCAAGGTAAGATCCAGCCCCCGGCGACTGGCCCTGCGCATCTCCACGGCGTTATTTTGTGTTTTTGCAACAGATCTGCCAGCGCTTCTCGCTCCCTCTCTCTCTCTCTCTCTCTTGCTCGCTCGCTCCCTCTCTCTCCTGCTGGCTGCCTGTTCTAGGAAGCCAGCGCGCGCGCGGGGGGGGGGGGGGGTGCCGATGCACAGCACAGGGGAGATTGCGCATGTTGGTCAGTCGTGTTTTAAAGAGTACATTGCGGGGAGGCTGAGAGGGGCGCATGCAACAACAACTTTTGGAAGGGTGAGCTTGGCGACCTTCTTTATTAATGACTGCGGCAAAGCGCCCCTGGGCCGGGGAGGGGGCGCGGGCGGGCGGGGGCGCGCCTGGGCTGCAACTTGCCCCGCGGGCTCTGGCTGGGCGGAGGGGCTGCGGCTGGAGACCTGTGCGGAGAGGAGGTCGCGCGGCCGGGGACGTGGGTTCGGAGGACCCGGGGGTATCTGCCCTCCTGTCTCCCCGAGTTTCATTTTGTTGATACGCAGCACGTCCGGGCGCCGAACCGGGTCGAGCCGGTGCACATGACCCCGCGCTGGGCTCACGTGCAGCCGGTCCGGTCCCAGACACCTTCCGGGGGCTACCGCCTCCGCCCTGTTGCCCCCTCTCCCGGCTGGGTGCACGCGGGCTATGCACGCGGGGGCAGCATGCTCGGCTCCCGGGCGCGGAGGCTCTGCACAAATTAAGCAGTTTTTTGGAGGGGCGGGGGATACCCTTTCCAGGTGAGTATGGAGGGTTCACAGCTCCAGCGCGGGGGCGCGGGCTGGGGTCGGGGGCAACCCCCCCGTCCAGGGCTGCGCGCGAGTCCAGCGGGGGAGAAACGCTGCTGGGAGTGGAAATGTACCGGCGGCCGCCGGAGCGGCGGGTGCGCGCCCGCGGGGCGACGGCAGGGGGCGTGGCCCTTGTTTACCTTCTCCCAACTCTGCTGGTTCGCGTCCCGCTCAGGGGACGGTTCTGCAGTCCCCTGCCCTCCGGCTCCGCCCCGATCCCTGAGTGGTACTGGGAAGATGTAGGCAAGTGGCGCCCTGAGCTTGGGACTTACACACCTGACCCCCAAATGAGTGACATTGCAGCCCCCGCCCCCACCAAGCACCGCTGCAGTCCCTCTCCCGGATCCCCGGCCCCGCCCCGCCCCCGGCAGTGGCATCTTCCCGGCCTCACCTCCTTCCTCCCTCTCTCCCTCCCTCCTTCCCACCCACTCGCCTGCGCCTGCGGAGCGGCTTCTGCCCGCCTCCTCTCCGCCTGGGTGTAGACTTGTGGCTCCCTCCGGTCCCTTCCCGCTTATCCCTGGCCCCTGAGATACCCTGTACTTCAGGCCAAGGAGAGAAGGGGTCAGCTTGGTGGTTCGTAGCTTTAATGTCAGAAAAGGAGGATGTCTGCGAGACAAGCAGGAAGGCTTGACTGTAGCTTCTAGAGGCCCAGGACACCCACCCTCCCCACACACACTCTCTGTCCCCCACCACACACAGTTGCCACCCCCAAGGGGCTCGACTGCTCTCACCCGTTACACCTAAGCTCCTCCTTCCGCTCCCGGGTCAAGGCCACCTCCCGGCGCCACCCCCTGCCCGAACCGCTTCCAGCCAGGGCTGGAGCCCCCCGCAGCCACCTCCGGCTCCTCCTCCCGGCTCCCGCGGTCAGAATCACGCCGGCGCGCCTCCAGCTTGCTGTCCCGCGGACTACCTTTAGGGGCAGGCTGGAGGCGCGCGCCACCCCCCTCCCACTCCCCTTAGCCTTTGCTGCCGGCCGGGACGTTTTTCCTTAGCACCTTGTCTTCTGGTTTCATGCCCTGGGCTGGTGGGGCGGGAAGGGCTGTGTTTCCCTTTGCTCGGTGCCAAGGGTAGGAAGCATCCGGCGTCTCTGGTCTCTGCAAATTCCCAAACCTTGCCCTCGCGCTTAGCATTCTCTCTCGTCGTCCCCCACTTTGGAATTCCAAGACACGAAGTTTTTATACAGGGTCTTAAGTTTGCAGGGGTCATCAGGAGGCATCGCGTTTACACTCCTAGCCGAGGAGCTGAGAGGACACAACTGACTGCTACCTTGCCTTTGTTGCAAGGGGGAGGAACCCTGAGCTTTGAGGCCAGACAAGCTGTCAGGATGTCCCTTTAACGTTTATGTTTGCTGACTTAGTCTTGGGCCTGGGTGGTGGTAGGGCCTCCTGGCCTCTCCTCCCAGGGTGACATTAACTCCCTCCCTTCACTGGTAAAATTCCCAGTAGGACATTTGGCAGAAGAGCTGGGCAGGGAGCTGCCAACCGGGCCTGGCCCTGTTTCCTGGGTTCCCAGGGTGCTGGCTTCTCCCCTACCCTGACTTCCTTTTCCACCTTAGGGCCCCAAGTGAAGGCACCATCTCTCCTGTCCCATCTTCCTCAGGCGGGTTGGGACTCGCAGAACGATCTAACAAGCAGAGAAGGAAAATAACAACAGAATAACTGTAAGAGGAAGGAATGAGTAATAAAGCCGACCCAGGCAGGGAGGAGGGCTTTCATGTTTAAGAGATGCTATTTGCTTTTTAGGTCACAGGCTGCAAAAACAGGCTTTGATCCGAAGTGGGCGAATAATTTATTGAGAAAGTTTGCATGGTAGGGGAAAAAAGGGATGTTTGTTTGATCTGGAGGCCTCTCAGTTGTCCCAAGTGCTGTTGGCTGTTGTCTAGAGTGGAAAAGCATTTGGTTCCACAGCAAATGCCTCACTGAGGGAAGTCCTTGCCCCAGGCAGCAAGACTTGCAGTGAGTGTTGGTTTTGAAACTGTTTAGCCAAGGGTCTCCCCAGCACTTTTGGAGTTGAAGTGTTTAAGGGTAGAGTTGTTTGGGCTCAGGATGCAGCAAATGTTTCCAGAACATTTCCCATCCAATGTGCTTTTCCTTTCCCTAAATGGCCCGGCTGAATGGCCAATAACACTGATCCAAGAGGCAGTCGGAAATCTCCACTTAGCTTTTGTTGACAGGTGAGGTGGGACTCTGATCCCCAGCCCCCAAGTCCTTCCAGAATCTTGAGGTGAGGCTTTTGGCACTGATTTCCACATCCTTGAGGTTGGGGGCAGGGTATTCTGATTAAGCGTTGTTCCAGTTATCAGGGAGGTACTTATCTTACATCCAAGATTCAATCAGAGGCTTCCAGTCCAAATTCTTCACAGCTCATCCAGCAGGCTCTTTTTGGCACTCACAGTTTTCCCTTTGGGGTCTCTATGGGGAGGCCAAGTTGGACTTGTGAAGAGGGGAATATCCGTGTAAGATCCTCACTGTGTCTCAAAGGTGAGGAACCCAGGAAGATTCTCAGGAAACCCACAGGAATCTGGAGCACCCCAACCATACTCCAAGTTGTAGATATGTGCACTGTGTGCTGGGGGCAAGGTGCTCTCTTTAAGGTAAGACAGCCGAGATTTGACTGCTGGCTTTGCAGTCACCAGCTGTGGCAATTGCTCCATACCTCAGTTTCTTCATCTGCAGCTGTGTTACTGACAGTACCTGCCTCATGGTGGGTGTGTGGATTAAGTGATATGTTGCATAAAGAAGACTAAGCACAAAGCCGGCCATGGGATAAGCACCTGATTGGTATTAGCTATTCTTACTATTAATAACCTGGATAGGACCCAAATGCAGCTGACCTTTGACCTCTCCCCTTTAAGGTAGGCCAGAGAGCCAGCTTCCTTCTCTGAAGAAGGAACCAGAAGGACCCTGCAGTTGCCAATGGGCAGTCATTCGTGGAGTGAGTGGGCTGAACTTTGCCCTCTCTGAGGTGGAGGGTAGAGTGTGAAAGTGCTGAAGGACAGAGTAGACAAAGCCCCTTTCTGTCTCCCAGGATCCCCTTGGCATGTCCTCAGAACTGGGTCTGGAGGGTGGGTGTGGAGAGTGTGTTCTAGGGGAGCTGGGTGCCCCCGGGACAGGCGAGCAGTGATGGGTGTTGGAGGAGGATTAGGATTCCCTGTGATTGGAGAAGCAAGTCTGAGGATCTGTGTGTACAAAATCACTGTTGTCACAGCAGTTACTGTCCCTGAGAAGGCATTAAAGTTAATGAGAGATAGGAAAGAGTGGGGCTCTGACCCCCATTTAAAACGGTTTAAGAGTGTGCAGCTCTTGTTTTCTGAATGTCTGGCCTTCCCGACACAAGCAGGCTCTGAGGACAGGTTTTCCAGCCGAAATATCATTAAATTGTATTAGCATCTTATTACACACACGCCTTAGCGGTCTGCCTCAGACAGGGAGAGTTTTTGTTTCTCTTTGAAAGATTGTGTCTGGAATGGTAAATTGCCTGCTTGAAAGCCTTTTCCTCCCCTTTTTAAAGGAGGAAGACGAAATCCTGCTGTGTGTGGTGGCAGGCTGGGCAGGCCTGGTGGTCCCCAGAGAGGAGAGGCCGGAGGCCAGGTTGGGGTGTTTTAACTGCCCAGGGAGCTGCTGCAGTAGCAGGCCTGAAAGACCCACTGTTTCCAGGGTCAGCTGGAGGGGCGTTAATAGAGGCCCAGGGTGTTTATTTGAGTTTATTTGCGGAGAGGTCTTTAAAGGGGGCTGGCATTGGGCATTGGTGTTTCAAGTCCAGACCTGAGGTCCCCACTAAGACCAGTGGCTAGTGCTGCCAAGAAAACATCTGCCACCAAACTGCTGCCCTATTACTGAGTTGACATTGATCATTAGCCAGGAGCCCAACCAAATAAAGCCTCTTGGAAAACGTGTGAGGTTAAGACGGGGAAGGCGGGCTGTGCAAACAGGTCGAAATCTTGGGCTGGGGTGTTTGCTCCCACAGGCTGCGAGCAGGCTGGCTGGGCTGTGTGGCCCCACACTTCTGGAGGGAGGAGACAAGAACACACTCAGCACTTCATGTGTACCAAACCCCTGTTATGTGCTAGGTACAACTCGAAGGGGTACTGGGGACAAGCAAGGATCCAAACAGTGACACTTTTTCTTGTTGTAGAACATATACTCTGAAGGAGAAGGACATTCAACAAGTAGCTCAAGAAACACTTCTAAAGAAGCTGAGTAACTGGGTGGTGGGCTTTCTGTAGATAAAGCAGCTGGCGTAGACCTCTGTGATGTTTAAGCCGAAACCTGAAGGATGAAAAGTCCAAGGTGCCTAGATTGTGTAGATCATTACAGGCACAGAGCACACCTGTGCACAGGTCTGGAGGTGCAGACTCTCTGTTTCAGGAAACGAAAGGAGGCTGGTTCGACTGGGAAGTGGTGGGAAACGGGCTGGTGGTCAATATGCAGTAGGCAGGTACCAGATCATATAAAGTCTTATGGTTAGAAGCTTGAGTTTTGCCCTTGATCAACAGGGAGCCTGTGAAAGATTTGAAATAGGCCATATGACATGATCTGATGTATGTTTTTTGAAGATCGTTCTGGCTACTGTGTGGATCCTGGATTATGAGGGAGCAGTAGGGAAAGTTGGGAGATGAATGAGGAGTCCTTCGAGAGATGAGACTGGCCTGGACCAGCGTAGAAGCAGTAAAGATGGGGAAGGCGGCTGGATTCTCTGTGTGTTCTGGAGGGAGCGCCCACTGCACTTGCCAAGGGTCAGCAGTGGGGTGGAGGAGCCACAGCAAGGCGGCTCCCTGAGGGGACTCTAGGACTCCCAGAGGAGAGCTGTGTGTGTCTTCATAGCTGGGGAAGGTGTGGGAGTGCAAGTGGACTGGTAGCAATGGCAGGAAAAGGGGACACTTCTTTCCCAGAGTCTCCTTTGTGGTACTTTCTGTCCCTAAAAGTAAGTGCCTCGTGACCCTGAATATTTTCCTAGGGCAGACCTTGCTTTGGGAGAGGTTAGGGGAGCCATCAGAGAGGAAAAACGAGAGGCCAAGATCAGGTCTTGGCATCCCCATCTCCCACCTGCACGTGTAGCCCTGGATTTCAACTTTGGTAAGAATCCTCCGTGTCCTCTGTGCTGGGTTGGAGGGGGACGTCATGGGGCAAAGCCTTGTCCCGCAGGGGAGGCCAGGCCTCATTTGAGGCTTCATTGCCCACTGAGAAGAAGCTTACCTAAGGCAGGGAGACCTTTCGAACAGACTTGGTTCAAAGAAAAGAAGCAAAGCAGTGGTTTCCCTCTGAAGCCTAGTTATTATTCCAATTAAGCCGCCACAAAATCTGCTTCCATAATAACACACTGTCCAGGAGGACTCTGGGGTGTTTCATGGAGGAGCTGGCTGAGGGTGGGGTGCAGGTCTGTGTGCTGACAGGTCACACTGGTCCTGGGGAGCAGGAAACAGCAGTAGGAGGAGGTCCTGGCAGTCAAGGGGTCCTATTGGCAGGACCTTCCTTACTGCACAGCTCACTGCCTTGCTGAGGAGGCCTTCGGGTGGCGGCTGGTAGAACTGTTCACCTGGCCCAAGTCTGCTGTGGTATTAATAACCAGCACCCATATGGAATGCCAGCCACTGTGCTAAGGGCTTTATGCTGCTCTCCTTCACTCACCAGCTGATTCTGGCCCACAGATGTGTTTAGTTTGGCCCTCTCAAAGTGTTTTAAATATCTAAATCAGTTGCCAGCATTTTAAGTTCAGGAGATTTATGTAAAATTCCAGATCCAATTTGTGTCTTTGGGGAGGTGTGTCTTTCCCAAGGTCCCTGGTCTAGTGAGGGGTGGAGATAGGATTTGAACTTGGCCTCCCTGAGTCCAGTGCTGCTGCTTTTATATTATGGGACAGCCTGGCTTGCAAGTGCGTATTTGCTGGAAATGAAGAAAAATGCCGTTCATGTAGAGGATTTCAGAAGAAAACAGATGGGTGCACTAAGAGCACTCCTCCCCCTTCTCCTACCCTACCTGCGACAGCTGGGCTGGCAAGATTCAGGCTGGAGTCAGAGTTGTGTTACAGTCACCTCTGTCACATGCAGACCCCAGAGAACAGCAAGGATGGGCAAGGATCTGGGGGGTGGAGTATTAGTGCCCCATTCAGTCATTCAGTCTATGACCTGAGCCACTGGGCTGCACAGAGGCAGAGTAGTCTCAAGGTCAAGAGCATGGTCTCCTGAGTCAGAGAAACCTCTTATAAGAACTGTGATCTTGGGCAAGTCACTTAACCTCTGAGCTTCATTTTCCTTGCCTGCAAAAGGGAAGCAGCCATCATGCCTGCCAGCACCAAGGGCCAGTTCTGAGGCCTCACTGGGGTCCCTGTATGCCAGGATGTGCCCCTCCCCAAGCAGTGGGTACTTAGCCGTTTCAACTCTGGTTCCTGCCTCCTTGGCATCCGTGCTCCTCCCCACCAGGCATGCCTCCAGACCTCCACACCCTCTGGAGAGCACTTGGCTTCCACCTTTGCAGATGGGCAGCAAGCAGCCCCAGTGAACCTTCCATCTTAACCCTACTCTCGGGAGACATGGGGGTGGAGAAAAGCTCCTGTCTAAGGTCAAGTTTGAGGCCAGAGGGTCCTTCTGAGTAGCTCAGAGTTCTGGGTAATTGCAACCCACCTTAGAGAGCCAATGCTCCTAAGGCCTCTGCAAGGCCACAGTAAAACAAGGTGACCTCTCCCAGGGCTCCGCATGAGCAGACTTGGGGTGACAGCAGGTGGCAAATGGGATTCACAGTGGGGCTGGGCAGCCCTGTTGGTCGGCAGCTGGGCTCTCTCCCTACTGACACTGGGTCCTTGTCCTTTGCTGTGTACAGTGAGGCAGCCCAGGGTCCAGGCTGACAGAAACATGGTGAAAAGCACCATGGGCTCCGAGCCCCGGGTCTGTTCTCTGAACTGGGACTCAGCCACTGACTAGCTGTGAGACGTAAGGCAGGTTAACAAGTCTCTCAGTGTGCTCCCCTCCAAGAGGGGACCAGGGCAGGCTCTGCCACCCAGGACTCTGCAGGATTAGAGGAAATAGTGGGGAGGAAAGCACTTCCAACAGGCAGGAGCTGACAAGGGCACAAAGGCAGCTCAGTGTGGGCTCAGGGATCAGACCACGTGGATTCAAATCCCAGTTCAGCCAAGTCACTAGCAGGACAAGGCACTGAGCCTCCTCAGTAAATGAAGCTAATAGCTCACAACTCCCCAGGTTGTTAGGAACACGAGATAGCTGAGTTGGCATGGGTAGGGGAAAGAACTCAGTGTGGGAGAGCCGCCCTTCTACCTTGAAGCTAAACATTGTAGTGGAGGGAAAGTGAGTTTGTATTTTTACCTGGAGATGGACACTGAGGGGAGGGTGGGCGGTGCAGCCCATTCGCTCTGGCCCTGGTGTGGCTCGGGAAGCCAGCTTGGAGCCTCCCTGCCCCACCCCAGTTCCACGCCGCTCTGGCTGCCACTCTCAGGATGTGCAGAATGTGTGCCCAGTGCTTGCAGGCTGGCTTGCCCCTCAACTCCCGTAGCCTGGTCCTCCTGGGAGAGCCTGTCTTGTTTCTGTTTTCCCTCCTCTGCCTCCAGCAGGGCGCCACTTGCAGCTTGCAGGTGAGAGTGGACTCTGTGGCAGGTGAGGGATCGGGGCAGAGGCAGGTCCAAGTCACTGCTCATTCTGGGGCTGCTGACCCCCCTTGTCCTCCCTCGTTGTCGTCTTTGACTAGATTCTCTGTTGTGTGAGGCTCTGGGCTCAGGAGCTGAGAGATGCTGCCCCCTGCCCCAGCCCCAGGGCCCATGTAGGTAGGTGAGAGAAGGGGGAGACTGCCTGAGGAGAAGGCTAGGGCATGGCCTTGTTCTCACTGTTCTGCTGCCGCGGGTTGAGTTTGGGGAGGTAGACTGACGGGCAGTTTTCTGAGAGGTTGAGGGTTTCCCAAGCTGCCTGTGAGTATAATGGGGCCTGTTTTTGTTGCAGATGGAAGAGAAGAGGCGAAAGTACTCCATCAGCAGCGACAACTCTGATACCACTGACAGTAAGGCCTTCCATGTGGGGCTCCTGTAGGGAAAGTGTTTAAATAATTATCAGGACCACAGGCCCAGATTAGGGGGGTGGGACATTGCTCCAGGGTCTCCATGTTGATGGAAGCATACAGCAGGCTGGGCCCCTCTGCTCCCTTTGAGATCCCCACAGCACCATGGCCTTCAGGGCCTTGGTGTCCTCCTCAGCTCTGCTCCCCTTTACCCTCTAGCTCTCAACCCCATGGGTTTTGCTCTTGTTGGAACAGATCAACTCCCCTCTGGGCCTTTTTTTGCCTGTGCTGTTCTGAACTGCTAGGAACACACCTCACTCCTTCTGGCCCTGCTGTTGAGTCAGGGCCCTGTGGAAGTGTCCACACAACAGGCAAAAAAACCCTGTCACTCTTCATTATAATTGCCTGATCAGTGTTATTTCCTAACTAAGTGCCATTTCCTTATCAAAGTAAGCCCCTTGGTAAGAGAGGTCATGACTTGCTGACTGCCATATCCGGCTAGATGGAGTACATAATAGGTGATCAGTAAATGTTTGCTGAAGAAATTAATGAAGGATCCTGACCTTCATGGGATCTTGGCAGTAGAATCTCAGAGATAGACTTGTGTGGGAGCTGGGTGTGTCAGCTGGACAGAGGGGGACACTCTTACACAGAAAATGGGGCTTAGGGAACCTCTCCTGAAATGGGGAGGCAAGAAAGTTTGCATTAGGTGAGAGTTTGTCCCTGGTACCAGAAGGCAGCTCTTCCTAGATGCCCCAGGAACCCGGGCCTGCATGAGCCAGTCAGAGTAAAGAATGCCATTCTGCCCTGTGTAGGAGAGATGTGCTGCCAGGAAGATTCCACCTAGTGGTGCCCTCAGGTGAAAGCCCAGGCTGAGAAAGAGGCTGCACTGCCACAGAGGCTGGGCCTGTAGACCTTAGCTTGTTCACATATATGGTGAGCAGCTGGGACTGGGGAGAGCCTCAAGGCCCCCTGAGAGTCCCTGGAGTTCTCTTACCCCCAGGAACCTGAGGGTTTCAGGAACACATGCACTAGGATGAGAAGCTAGTTCTCTCCTGCTCTCTCCCTCCGGGTTTCCTTCACTGTCCTTTGGGGTCTGTTTGCTCAGACTCCAGCTTGGCCCTGGAGGCTGACCTGGCTGGCTCTTCCTCCCCATGGCAGTAGATCACAGCATTTGGCCCTCTGTGACTGCAGTCACGCTGCCTGTGGCCTGTGTCAGCGTCCTCTGCTTCTAACTACTTCAGGTAAAGGAACCCTTGAAGCCCCTGGCACCTGCAAGGGAGAGCACCTGGCAGCTGAGCCCTGTATCTGCATTGGAGTTGGGCTGGGCTGTGGCACACTCCCTTCTCACCAGTCCCCGCACTGCCCATCTAGGGTGTGCTTCTTTGACCCATTGGAGTGGAGTGACCCATAGAGTGACGTACACTCTTAGTGGTCCCACAAGGGCCTTTAGAACCCAGTGATAATGGGTAGTGTTTATCAAAGCATTGCCTTGTGCAAGGGACTGTACTAAGACTTTACAGGCATGGTCTCATTTAATTCTCACAAAAACTCTGAGGATAGTTACTCTCTGCTCCCATTTTATACAAAAGCAAGCTGAGGCTCAGACTAAGTCATTTGCCCATCATGAGGAGCTAATAAGTGGCTGAGCCAGGGCTCAAGCTTAAGTCTATGTGTCTACTTTAGAGCAACCCTCTTGGGTCACACAGAAAGCTAATACTGAGTCCTTGTCCAGCTGCCTTTCACCTCCCAAGTCTCTCCTGGTGGGTGAGTGGGGGAGGCGTCATGTCCCCATTCATCGCTGGAGAGGCCCAGAGCAGGGACAGTCTACCAGATGCTCACAGAGGTCTCCACCTCCTGAGCATTCAAGCCAGAGCTTGCCTTACAGGTTTCCTTTCCTTGGACATGGGTGGGTGGGGTTCCTGGCCTTCCAGGGGCCCCTCATGGGCTGTGCTCTCTCTGCAGGTCACGCTACATCTGCATCAAGATGCTCCAAACTGCCCAGCAGCACCAAATCGGGCTGGCCCCGGCAGAACGAAAAGAAGCCCTCCGAGGTGGGTAATGACAAGTATCCTGGAGAAAGATGAAACAAGTGGAGAGGTGTGGAGGAGTGGAGCGGAGTGGAGGAGCAGAGACCTGTGG
This sequence comes from Oryx dammah, assembly GCF_014754425.2. Classification (NCBI taxonomy): domain Eukaryota; kingdom Metazoa; phylum Chordata; class Mammalia; order Artiodactyla; family Bovidae; genus Oryx; species Oryx dammah. The sequence continues at coordinate 63,879,249 of NW_024070189.1, read as the reverse complement.
AGAGGAAGGACTGTGTCGGGGAGTGCAGGTGTACGGGGAGAGGGGGCTCCGGGAAGAGGACGCAGCCATCGCCAAACAAGACCAGTGTGGCTGAGTGAAGTGACTGAGAGGAAAGGCTGGGAGTGCCAGTTTGCATAACGTTGTAGGTTGTTGTAAAGATGTTCCTGTTGATCTGAGTGAGGGGAGGAGCCTTTCAAAGATTCTAAGCAGGGTAATGACATAGTCTGCTGTGTTAATGAAAGGTCCCGCTGACTGCTGTGAGGAGGAGGGAATGTGATGGGTGAGAGCAGGAGCAGGGAGGCTTCTTTAGCAGCTGTCCAGCAGAGAAATTATGGTGGTCTCAGAGCTGGGTGGTTGCAGTGGAGTAAGAAGCAGTAGGATATATGGGACATTTTGGAGGCTGAGCCAAGAGTGATAGGATTCGCTGATGTAGGGATGAGGGATGGAGTCTTCAGAGTCATCCAGTTAGGTCATCCACTCCTTATTATGCCCATTCCACATGCACCTGCACTTTACTCCTTCCCTGCTTTGACCCTGTATTTTGGGACAGGTAGGGATGTTTATGACATCTGGAGCTGTAGAGAGTTTTGGAAGTGGGTAGACAAATGGACATGGGGCCCTGCCTCCTGTAGCCCCTGAAAAATCACATCCTAGAGCCTCATTGCTCCCTCTTAGGTCTTCAGTGCATTACAGTGAGCACAGAAGAGACCTTTGGAACAGATGAGGCTGCAAGAGCCCTGAGTCCCCATTGGGGTGGTTTTAAGTCTGACCTTTAAAGGAGACATTGTTCGGCAGGCCACAGGGCTTCCCCGATAGCTCAGTGGTAAAGAATCTGCCTGTAATGCAAGAGACACGGGTTCAATCCCCTGGTCAGGAAGATCCCCTGGAGGAGGGCATGGCAACCCACTCCAGTATTCTTGCCTGGGGAATTCCATGGACAGAGGAGCCTGGGGGGCTTCAGTGTATGGGGTCGCAAGGAGTCGACCCATCTGAGCGACTAACAGTAGCCCTGCTCAGTGGGTGGACAGGCTGTGTTCTTGTGCATTGGGAAGTAGGAGGAGAGTGTGCTAGGGCCCTGGGACCACCTCTCTACCCCCACCCTCATCTTGAGAGCTACAGCGGCTCGCAGTTACTACTTGGGCTGGATTAGTAAAACCCTAGCCACCTTCTGTGTCTCCCTGGTCCTGAAAGACAGTAGTCATCCTGCTGTTTTGAAGCTGAGGAACCTGCCTCTGAGAATCTCACCTCCTCACTGCCTTCATGGGCTATTCAGATTGGAGAATGGAGGGGAAGTTCTGGGGAGCCCCTGGGGCTGGCTTAGTTCTTTCCCCTAGCTCTCACTTTAAGCAGCAGGAGGAGGAGGGGCCTCTGCTCTGAGCGGAGATCCTGGGGACCAGGCTGCTATCAATACCAGGATTGGCCAGCTGGCTAGGGGGAAACAGGTGTCAAGCAGAGGCTGAGGGGAAAGTGTGATTTGCATGGCTCTGAGAATTCCCCTCCCTCTTGGATTTTCCTGCGCAGGGCCTTTGATACTTTCTCCACCTAAAAATAGAATCGAGCCATTGCACGGGTGCTGAATGGGGACTGGCTGTGCACAGCCCTGGGTTCAAGCCCAGAAGTCTCTGCAAGGGCAGGGAGGGCCTTTGACGCCCTCAAGTCCTAGGCTCCTGGAGGGCTGAGGAAGTCTTCCCTATCTTGAACTGTCGCCAAGGACAAGCTTTTCCTCCCACAGCAGGCGGGAGAGCAGCCTGCGAGGTTTCCCTCGTCCCCTAAGCGAGGAGGCTGAGCCATAAACCGGCATAAATTCCAAGTTTTCTTGGGGCAGAGAGGAAACCATCGATGAAAGCTTCCAAATGATTTGGCTCTAGAGAAGGCGGAGATGAAAGCGAGGATTTGGCGGCAGATAATGCTCACACTAAATCCCTTCATTGGGCTGTCCCTTCTCTTTCTGTGCATGGGCTGGAGAGAAAGGCCTTCCTAATCTGCTGGTGCTGGGGGCTAAGGGCTTCCGACACCCTGGTGAAAGGGCTTCTGGAGTCCCTCCCACTCAGTCCCAGAATAAGAAGCCTGGGAGCTGGTTTTCAGGCTGTACACACGGTCTGCTCCCAGTCTGGTTCAAGTTCCCAGCTTCAATACATGCAAGTTGATGTGTGTGGTGCAGGAGTCCCTTCCTGGTGGCTACACACAGAGCCATGGGACTCGGAATTCTCTTCGTCTCCTCATCTTTGAAGATGGACAGTGATGAGTGGGGATTTGAGCATCAGGAGTATTTAGCATGACAGCAGCACTGGCCCATGGAGAAGCCACCAGTTATGAAAAGGGCAGGGAATGGGTTTAGACGGGACTGGCAGAGCAGCCCCTGAGATGATATGTGCACTTTGAGGGTGCAAATCAAGGGGCGCTCTGCACACCAGAGGGAGAGGCCCCAGGCGGGAACAGAATGCTCTGACCAGGAGTCAGGACCCTGGACAGGGCCGAGGCCTTGAGGCCCAGCTTCTCATTCTGGCCCTTAACCAGTGGGCGGCTTCCCTCAGCCTGATTGAGAGGGGACTGCAGGCCTTAGTACTCGGGGCTGAAAGAACAGGCCCTGGGATTCCTGAGAGGCTGGTTTGGGATTTTTGGTGGCAGTACACTTAGTCTGAAGTTGGCCGCAGGATCCGTTTGGCAGTGGAGGGAAAAGGTGGGGCTGACCCCAGGAACACAGGCTGCTGCCTTCCTCTACTCTGCCTGCCAGGGGGATCCCAACAAAGCTGAGCTCTGTACCTTGGTGCTTAAGTTGGCCAGGCCCGTCCTGAAGGAGAGGATGGGATTATCCTAGCCTGGGAGAGCTGGTATTATAAACTGCGCTGAGGCCTTGCGTTTCTGACCTGGCCTGTCTCACTAAATACCGTCAATGTAACTTTGTGGGTCATACCTCTGAGAGCCTGACAGAGATCACAGACCAGGGATTATTTTATAAAATACCAATATCAGACCCCTATCCCATACCATTTTCAAGAATTCTGACTTGAATGCTTTGGAGTAGGGCCCCAGGCACCTGTACTTTTTCAAAGCCCTCCTGCTGGAAGCCAGGGTTAAGAACTACCTTTTTCCCTGATCTGCTAAGATGGGAGTTTCCGGCTTGGTCCTCGCTGAAAGTTGAGGGAAGAAGGGAAGGCCTTCCAGCCTGGTTCAGTGACCTAAACAAATGCTGGCCATGTGGGTGTGGCATCACCCACAGCTCCTCCCTTCTCCCACAGTGGCCATGGGACTGACAGGTTTCTGCTAAGCCCTCGGCCTGGCATGAGTGGGAAGGGCAGTTTGAGAAGAGACCTGGAAGCCAGGTGGTTGGGAGACTGCTGTTTTGAAGCCATGTCTTCCTCAGGCCTGAGGCAGAGAGGCAGAGAGAGGAGCAGGCTGAAAAGTGAGGATTTCCCCAGACAGGCTCTCTTGAGGTAGAAAGCTGTGTTTTCGGGAAGTCAGAGTCCCCAGAAGTCAGCAACGGGCAGGAAGATAGGTCTTTAGGACCTTAGTGATTAAACTCGGCAAACACTTGAGAGCACCTCTGAGGCCCAGCCTAGTGCCAGGGACACAGAAAGCGCAGGCCCTGTCCCTGGGGAGCTTGTCTTCTGACCGTTAGCAGGATGCAGGTGCTGCACTGGAAAGTGTCCGTTACGAGAGATGTAGCCAGCTTGCCACTGAGGACCTGTGAGACTTTGGGCAAGTATAGTCTCTTTGTGCACCTCAGGGTGGTTGTCTGGAGAGTGCTGTCCTGCAGTGTCTGTTCTGTAGGTGTGACTGTCCTGTCCTGAGGCCCGTGGAGTCTAGGGTTGGGGAGAGCCCAGACGTGAGTGACGGTGGAGCTGCCATGCCTGGGATGGAAGCCTGGATGGTCTCAGAACGGGTGGGCAAGAGTTGGGCTCCTTTTTAGGCCCTGGTGACAAACTGTACATATCTCGAGATGAGAGAATGGGGGGCTTCTCTGTGGGTTCCGCAGGGTCCCTTCACCAGTCCTTAGCCTCTCATCCCTGGAACAGGGCCTGGGAGAAAGAGGTGACCCTGTGAACAGCCTCTGCCCCCAGTGGAGGTCTTCCAGATCCAGTGTCTGTGAAAGTTCTTATATAAGGATGGCCCTCCCTAGGAAAGGGGAGGTTGAGAATGCTGCGTTTCTTCTTGACCCATTGCTTTTGAAAATGGGCCCCTTCCCCCCTGGGTGAATGCAAGGGTGGCCAGATGGGTGTTGGGGTGCAAAGCCATGGGATAAATAAGGTGCTTTCCTGGAGGAGCAGAGGTATTATCCAAATGTTTGAAATGACACAATATTGTATATTAAAACAGTGATGGCATATGTGGTAGTGAAAGGCAGAGTGCTCCCAAACTTGAGAGTAAATAGGAGATTCCCCAGAAAAGGGTTTTTTTTTGCTTGACCCTGTGGTTGTGAGCCATGCTTCTAGCCAACAGCTCTTCTGCTACCCTGGCAGGCAGGCGGGCGGTGAGGGGAGCCCTTCCCCTGGGCCTCCCACTGCTCTGGGGTGGGGGGCAGAATCCACTTCTCATACAGTCAGAAACACTGCTGCTCCCGCCAGCTGGAAAGGCCTCCCGGCCTCTGGGACTTGTCTTGCAAAAGAAATGTGTGTAATAAATTCTCTTTAAGAGCAGGAAGTGCTGTTATCCTTGTGAAAGAGAAAGAGATGTTGAGTGTGTGTGTGTGTGTGTGTGTGTAAGTGTCTGACCAAATTAGCCTAGTGGTAGCTTGAATAGGACTGGGAAGCTATTTCCAGAGCCCTTCTCTGGTGTTTTATGGTTAATTTTAAGTATCTAAGTATGCTCTTGGCTGAGATACTTTATCAATTTCCAGCCCAAGAAAGAGATTTTTTTTTTTTAGAGAAGAAATAGCAGACTGGTTTGCAGGCAGAATTGCATTGGTTAAAGCACAGGGCAGACCTCAGGCAAGTGGTTTAACCTCTCTGAGTCTTGGTCCCCACATCTGTAAAGTGGGAGGAATATGAAATGGGTGAGATTGTATATATAAAGTGTTTAGTGTAGCACCTAGCATGCTACAGCAGGGCAATTACTTTTCACTGTTAGCTGTCCTTTCTAATGAGATGAGGTGCTCAGAATAACACAGAAATTTCAAATGAGGCTTTGGTAGTGATTTTACATGGCTCTTCCAAGACAGACTGTCATACATCCTTTGGGAGATTAGAGAGAGGGGCCATTCCTAGCTTTGCACTGGGCCTTTTGATGTGGATAGAAGGCAAGGAGAGGTTGTCCTGGCCAAAGCCATTTTCACTGGCTTTGGGACAACCACCAAGACCAGTTCCTGAGTTCTGCCTGGAAGAATCCTTTGGGCCAGCTCTCTGCCTTCACTCTCTCTGCTAGGCAAGAGAGGAAGTCTCAGAGTTTGGTCATATAGGATTTACGCAAATCCTGTGGTTCATGCATTCATTCACTCACTCACTAATTTCACAAACATTTCTTGAATACCTGCTGTGTGCCAGGCACTGTGCCACAAATAGGCACAATGATAAGCAGGACACATAGTCTCTGCCTCTCTCAGCTTGATTATTAGAGGAGATGGACGTTAAACAAATAATTACACAGATAATTGTATTCTGTAATTATGATAAGTGCTGGAGCTTTTCCTTAAGTAACGGAACTTCCCCTTGGTGCCTCTTGGTCTGAAATACACTGTGATATATAATACTTTACTCTTGAGAAAAGGAAGCAGAAACCAAGGCCCCAGGATGAAATGTTCAAATACTATTCATAAATCTCACGATCATGTACAGGAATGCTGAGGATAGCAGAGTTGAAAGTTGTCTGTTGTCATCGTCTTCATCTGCTTTTGGAGATCACGTAAGACTTTAGACATGACGTGCTTTCTGGCATAGCTCATTTTTGGTTCTCCGTGGGAAAATAGGCTCAGAAAGATAGACTTTTCAGTGCTTGTGGTCTCAGTTTTGGGAAGAGGAACTAGAAGGCAAGCCCCATGCAGCTTCCCCATGTGTGGGCAGAACAGGGTCTCCAGCTCTCTTCAGAGCTGTGTTGGTACCTCTCGCACTCACTTTGGTTACTAGGTTAGAGTTTTAGGCCTTTAAACATTCTTCATACTGTTTGAAGAAGCTACAATTAACGTCTCCCAAGCAGCTCAGCAGAACTTGGTTGCTAGGCAGCAGACCTTTAAAGACAATTTGTCAACTTCTGCCAAAAGAGAAAAATAGTAAACATTCACATTCTTAGAAAATTGCTTGTTTTCCAGCTTCCAACTTCCTTGCCATGGCAAGGCCTCCAGTTCATCAGTGTCCGTTTTATTATTTATTTAGTTTTCATAAATAATTCAGAGGCATTTTAGGAGAATAATTGAGCCTTTTTTTGGAAGCCTAACCTTTGGCGATTCAAGACAGAAAGATGTTCGGGTTGCCCTGTTTGTGGACAGGTTTTATATGAGTATTCAGGGGTTCCTTTGGAAGGGACAGAGTCCCCAGCTGTATCCTTGGGCAGCTACCCAGAAAGATGGTGGCAGATCCACGGGAGGCTCTTCAGTCATTCAGCCTTAGTTAGCACCTAGCATGTGTCAGGCCCTGTGTGCACTGTTGCAGCCTGTAGCCTGGCCAGACCTCACTGAGCTTACCTTCTAGTGGGGAAGGCCTGGCAGGAAACCAAGAGATACCAGTAGAGGGGCTGTGGGAGTCCAGAGGAAGCCCAGAACCCAGCCTGGCATCAGGGAAGCCTTCCTAGAGCAGTTGTGGGCTGGAGTAACACCCTAAGGGTGAAACAGACCGCCCCCATTTTGGCAGGGAGAAGTGTCCCAGTGGGGTCCTCCCCTCTGCCAAGTGTGAGACGTGCTTGGGAGGGAGACTAACTACTAATGCAGTCGTGGCTCGTCCTGAGGGCAGGGAGAAGACAGTGGAAAGACACTGGAGAACTTGGAACTTGCAGAGGTCACCATCTGATTTGCATATTCCAGCCTTTAGGGAAGCCCCTTGATTTGGCTTTGGGTTAATTCAAGGGCACTGGCAGTGAGCCAGTGGCCAAGAGGGGCGAGGTTGCAGAGGAGTGCTGGATGGCTCCAGAGTTGTCTGTCTGGGTTCCTTTGCCACTTGTAACGTGTAGGACCTTGTGTAGGTTATTAAACTAACCTGAGTCCCAAGTTTCTCTAATGTAGAATAGGGACGGTAACACCATCCACCTCACAGAGTTGGAATAGGGACTAACAATTAATTCAAGGACAGCCATTGGATTGGTGCTGGGCACACTGTGTTCTTTTAAGTGTTGACTAGTACCTGTAAGATATGCTGCCCTTCCTGTGCTTCCATCAGTCCTCTGCCCAAAAGGGGCCAGTGGCATCCAGTCACACCAGATGAAGCTTGCAGCTCTCTTGGGACCAGACTCTTTTTCTCTCCTGAATCTCCTTACCTGAGTTGAGCATGGGATCCTTTCCTGCTCTTGAGTTCTCAGCACCAAGCCTGTTCCTAGGACAGAGCCACCTCTCCCCTGCTGGTGTGGCTTGGCAATCTGTCTGCACGTACAGACCAGGGCTGCCTCTTGCTCCATTCGGTCCAGGTACTTGGGTTGTTTCAGCTCTGGATGTATCCATGAGGTGTTTCTCCAGTTCATGGGGGTTCAAAAAGCACTGCCAAGGAGCCAGCTGGGGTCATCAGACTTCTCAGATAACTTCCCAGAGGGGCCCTTTTATTCACTCATCCATTTAATCATTCTCTCAGTTACTATTTATCGAGCACCTACTATGTGCCAGTCACCCTGCCAAGCCCTGAGAATGTTGCAGAGAACAGGACAGGTATGGCAGGAGAGATGACAGGAAGCAAGGAATATGCATCCACCAGTTAATTTTCGGGAGTATACGAACTCAGAAGTGAGACAGGACCATGGGCTGGAAAGTGGCTCTGTTGGCTGGTTGGCCACCCTGAGTTGTAGTGATCAGGATGATCCCACGAGGCAGCATGTGAACTATAGCTCAGGAAAAGGGAACAGCAAGAGATTTCAGACTCCCCAGTGCCTTTTTGGAGGGGCACACAGTGACACTGGGCTCTGGAAGGGGCAAGATGACAGGCTTTCCCTGGAGGCTGGTTCCTCATGGCATTCAGAGTAACAGGGCATTAGATGTTGCACCATGTAGGGCTTGCCACGGTTGGGAGAACTTTGAGACAGTCACCAGTCTGCTGTGGGTCCAGTTTACCCCTGCCGGGTCCTGAACAGGGGGCCCTGGAGGGAGATAACCTGGCCCCAGCTAGCAGAGGTGGGGAGAGTGCTGAAGGACAGCACAGAAGCACCCACTACCTGAGTTTATGTTCTTATATCAGTTGTCTTGCTACTTGCTAATAAGATATGCAAATTATCCGGGTTGTGAAATCTTTGCCACATTTCATCTTCTGTGTAATTAGCATTTAATCGTAATCTCATTTTAATTTTTTCACACTGACACCCTAATTAAATGTTAGGGTGTTAGTCTTAACAATTAAATTATATTGGCAAATAGAGTCTTCAAGAAACTTGACCTTTTGCAAGCAAGGGCCCTCTCTGGCTAGAAGCAGACGTTGATTAGATTTCTGCAAGACGCTGCCTTGAGCCCCCTTGGCGCCCCCTTTCAGCTGTCTCCTAGATTGAAGTGAGGCAGACGGCCAGCAGGTGGGGCCTCCTGCAGGCAGAAGTCACCACTGACTGGCCACCACCCCTGGAAGGCTGGTGGATGCCGAGTCTTCCAGGGAGGGGCGTGGGCTTGGAGTTGGGTCTGAGACCTGGAGGACTCCCTGAAGTGGTTTCTCTTCTCTCTGTGATATGAACGTTCCTTTAACTTGTGATGTTCACTGGGAAAGTTGGTACCAAAGCAAGTCTCATAGTGTCTAGGCTGCCACCAAGGCCTCCAGCAGCCCTTTGTGGTGAGGCCAAGCAGCTGGAACAGATGAGGCACTGCCAGGGCGCCTGGTGCTGGGCTTGGAGGTTGCTTTGGGGTGGGGAGCCACAGATAGAACGTTGGGAAAAGAAGTTTCTCCCTGAGTGAGCAAGTGTTCACAAGGAAACCAAAGCATGAGGGTGTGTCCACTCATGGCCTGGCCCCAAGGGGTTTGGAAGGGCTTGATTGAGAAGGAATTCCACACGCTTCTCCTTCCTCATCATAGAGCATGGCACAGCGGAGCGCCCACTGAACAGGGCATATGGTGCCGTTGTTCCTGGGGACCGTGAGGCCCTGCCCCACGGGCGGCTGCCCTCTAGGCCCTCCCAGAGCTGGCTTCTCTCTCAGCCATTTGCCTGAGGCCCTGGCGTGTAGTTGCCTGGCTTCTTTTACACTTGTGACTGCAGTTACAACAACAAACATATTTTTGAATCTTCAACAAAAATTCCCTGAACAGAACTTCATGGCAGTGTCGCATTCACACAAGCCTTTCTGCCAGCTGATTTTTTCCCTCAGTATTTTTGCCTTTCCCACATGTCTTTCCTCTTCCCTCTAAGGTCCATTCCTATCCATCACTCAGACTCTGTCCTTGAGCAGATCAGAGCATGTAAGTTCAATTCAACGTTTATTGGAGATGGGTTCAGAGAAGATGGGTGACTGTACTTATTGCTTCTGTGTCGTATTCTCATTTTTGAGTGAGTGGGCTTTCAGCATTTGCCTTTTCCTGCCCTGGCCTGTGGAGCAGATCACCTGGAGACGATCTGAAACCATTCTCTCTCCACCTTGTCTCCCTACAGGTTTTCCGGACAGACTTGATCACAGCCATGAAGATCCCAGACTCATACCAGCTCAGCCCGGATGACTACTATATCTTGGCAGACCCATGGCGACAAGAATGGGAGAAAGGCGTGCAGGTGCCCGCCGGGGCAGAGGCCATTCCAGAGCCCGTGGTGAGGTGAGCTGGGCAGTCCAGGCCAGGGGGCCGTAGGAAGGGGAGGCTAGGACGAGTCAAGCGATTCCTTTCTAGTCTGTCTCTATTCTTAGTTTCTTTTGTTCTTAAAAAACATTGCATGTTCCAGAAATACTGCAGTTTTACCTCTGAGGCCAAGGTTTTGAGCTTGGGCTCAGCTCTGGAGCCAGACAGCCTGGGTTCAAATTGCCTCTCAAGTTCAGTGGGACCTTGGGCAGAGAATGTAATCTCCCTGGGCATCAGTTTTCTCGTCTATAAAATGGGAATGATAACAACAGCACCTGCCCTATGCAGTGGTCGAGATGATGTAGAGAAATGATGCATGGAAGGCCCTGGACACAGGACCTGGCCTACATGAACACTCAGTGAAAACTGGCCGACATTAGCTTGATGTCATTCCAAACTGAGTTCCGCCAGAAGATCGTCTTGGGGATATCTTCAGACCTCTGACTAGTCCTTAAAATAGGGACAAACCATGCTCTTGGCTTCTTAAAACCTTTTTGAGGAGTTCTTGGGAGCAAGAAATCCAGTGCCTGGCACACACCAGATGTCCACAAAACGGTTGCTATGATCAGATTCTGAGGATGGCCCGCTGCCTCCTAGGATCAGGATTGGATCAGGGCTGAGTCCTCTCTGGGCTCAGGAGCCTTGTGGTCTTGTAGGTCAGAGAGACTCCTGTGTTCATGTAAGGAGGTGGCCTCGTGGCCATGGGCCTTGCTTCCAGTGACAGAATTCAGCCAAGTGCTTCTTCCTGCACCTTGGGAAACCCTCCAAGTTGTGTCTTGGGCTATAGGGGCCTGCTGTCCTGGCCTCCCCTCCCCCACACACACCAGCCTGCCTGGGCTGGGCAGATTTGTGTTAATTGACAGTCCATTCCCAGCCTTGGCAGCCCCAGGGCTCTCGCTTAGGTCCATTTTGCCAGGGCCAAAGGGAAAGATTTCAGCTGTCACCTCCCTTGACATTGGCACTGATGCTTCCCTGGCAGCCACACCTATGATGGGCTCACAGACACCCAGTGCCTGCCTGGTGCCAGGCCTGTGCTGGGCATGGGATTACAGAGGCGAAGCACACACTAAGCCTCACTTGGTGCCCAGTGAGGATTGGGTATTGGGCAGTGCTTATTGTCCTGGGCTCGCAAGGGCTCTTATCTTTGGCCCTCTGAGAATCAGGGACGCTCCAGGCCTCTCCAGACGAGAGTATATGTGGAGTTTGGAGAAAGACTTTATTCTACATGTCCTCTACCCAGGGCCAAAAACGTGGGTCAGTCTCCCAGCCAGCTTCACCCTGTCCGCTCTATGGACCAAAGAACTGTAACTGACCTCTTTGAACCTGTTTCCTTCTCCATAAAATTGATCTAATAACAGTATATGCCTGATAGTGTAGTGGTGAGGATTAGTTGAGAATTCACATGTAACAAGGCAGAGGGGTAGGCCACCAGCTGGGTGGAGAAGGGCGAGTCCTGATTAGGCTTGGTCCAGCGGTTTGTCCTCTGTTCTCATGTCAATATCAGGTGGTTCTGGAAACATCTGCTGGCCTGGGTAATTAATTGTAGATGCCGCCACACAAGTAACTTGGCTTCAGTCGGTGTCTTATCTGTTGACATCACGACGGAAGCATGTGTTCACACAGCTCTGGCCCTACTAGGTACATTCCCCACATACACACAGGTCTAGGCTGACAAGAGCCAGGCACTCCTGGCCTATCCCTGCTCTTTGGAGAGAATAAGACTGGAAGGGGAGGGATGCTCCCACGGAGATATCTCTGGGCCCCATCTCTCCCTTTCTCCTTGCAGCCTGGCACCTCCACCTGCCGGGCCACCTTTCCCTGCACAGCTCTCACGTGGAAGCCAACACAGCAGGCGCTGTGGTCAGAACTGTTACAGGAGCTCTGTTCCTGAGAACTTGCTGTGCTAAGCCTTAAGTTCATCTTCTCATCTAATTATCATATCAGCTCTCTAAAAGGCACACTGCCGTCCCCATTTTATAGAGGAGGAAGTTGGGAAATTCTGGGGAATTCCCTGCATGACCGCCAGGGCCTTGTGGGCTGGGCCAGGAAGTCACAGGCCACAGGAACAGGCCCTGGGTTGCCTCTGTGTGGCCCAGAGAGAGTCTTGTGCCCTAGTCACCCTGGCTTGCTGACTCTGCCCTCCCCCACTGCCTCCCTGGTCCCCTCCGTCCTTCTCTTCTTGCCCAGTCCTCCCTGGCCCTGAGCAGGTCTACCCGCCTCATGGTCCTAAACTTCTCTGGATAATGAGAACCCCTCACTGTCAGATCATGAACTGAAGGAGAGCCTGCACTGTTCTTCGGGGTGGCCAAAAGAGACAGCCCAGGGCAAAACCAGCCTCTGTTTTCTATCTGGTCTTCTGGAGTGAGAGCCTCCCACGATCCCCCCCACCACCTCCTCCCCCAGATCCCAGCCCAGCCACCCGTCTCCTCCCTGCTGACTTTGGTTCTACTGGTTGCAGCCAAGACTGAGGCCTTGACTGAGGGTGACGTCAAACCACCCTTGATAGGAGAGCTTCCTCCATAGTCAGAGCCAGAAGAGGCCAGACAGGTGAAGATGAGCACCCCAGGAAGCACAGGAAATGCTTTTTCTGTTGATAGCCTTTTAACCCAGCTTCCCGGAGAAAGGAATGTGATCTTGGCCCCAAGAGGTCTGGCCAGGTATATCCTGAGCACACAGTGTGGGTAGTTATGCCATTAGGTGGTGGGCTCTTGGGCTATCCCAAACCCCAGCTGAGCATAGGCCGGGGACACAAACAAAGCAGGGTCGTGGCAAAATTACAGTGTTTTTGAAAGAATGTGTTAATTTAAGTAAGAGCCTCCCAAGGAAAGGCAGAACTTTGTAGGACTCAAAGCAAATACTATTGCTTCTAGTTGAAATGGTCTAGGGGTTGGGGGTGGGCATCACGTCATTATTGTTTCCTAGGGCCTTCCTTGGGGAAGGCAATGGCACCCCACTCCAGTACTCTTGCCTGAAAAATCCCGTGGATGGAGGAGCCTGGTAGGCTGCAGTCCATGGGGTCGCTAAGAGTCGGACACGACTGAGCGAATTCACTCTCACTTTTCACTTTCATGCATTGGAGAAGGAAATGGTAACCCACTCCAGTGTTCTTGCCTGGAGAATCCCAGGGACGGGGGAGCCTGGTGGGCTGCCGTCTATGGGGTCATGCAGAGTTGGACACGACTGAAGCGACTTAGCAGCAGCAGCAGGGCCTTCCTTAATCCGGCATCTTGTGTGGCAGAAGGTGACTCTAAGCCCCCTCCCTTGTATCCTTGCCTCCCTCAGTCTCCTCTGGGCCTCCCTCCTGCCTGGAGGCCATTCTGTACCCCCTCGCCCTTCATCCTACCTGCCCCCTTGCCGACACCCAGGGCTCTTCCTGAAGCCCCAGTGCCCTCCCCATAGCTGTGCCATGTCTCTGCCTTCCCCTCCCCAGTCTGCGCTGAGTCACAGCCCCTGGCAGCCCTGCCTTCGACCCCAGGAGGCCTCTCGGGCAAGTAAGGGGCCTCGCAGCCCTGGCAAGTCCGGCCAGATGGAAGCCAGGCTCCACAGCAATAACCATGGCAACTGGTAGGGGGTGGAAAGAGCTGGCATTCTGAACTGGCACTAGGAACTGAGGGGCAGCACACAGCTGAGCCAAGAGAGGAAGCCGTGCCCTCCCAAGGCAGAAAACCCTCATATTCCATTTCAGAAGGAGCAAAGTGATATCCAGAGGTCTTAAAATACACGCTCACTCGAGTGTAGTGCTTACTACATGCCATGCACAGTTCTAAGAGCTCCACACGTGTTCATCCATTTAATCCTCATGCCAACTGTGGAAGCTAGGTGCTGTTATCATTGGTCCATTCTCTGGGGCGCAGAGGAGCTAAGTGGCTTACCCAGAGTCACACATTAAGTGGTGGAGCTGGGCTTGGAGACCTTGCCCTGAAGCCAGGACCCTTGCAAGCTTCCTCCAAGGCAGAGCCATGGCCTGAAAGAGGGCTGACTTGAAGTGTGACCCTGGGACTGTAGCAGGTGCGTCCTCTTCACCCCAGAGGAACCCTTGCCTCGGGTCCCTGAGCCTACTAGTGGAAGAAGGACTGGGGCTTCTGGGGGCCTTTCCCCAGCTTTGAAAGGGTATGCGGAAGGACCTGGGGGCCAGCCAGCCCTATCCAACTTGTGCCAAAGTGACTGGCACTAGGCATTGCCCAGGATGGCAAAGGGAATGGCCTCCTACAGCCTCTGCAGGGTGGGCAGATGGGAGGAGGGACTGGAAGGAGGCAGGCTCTGCTTGGCATCAAAGTCTCACACCTCACTTTCCTGCTAGCCCCTCATCCAAGTTGGCCAACTCCCTGGGGGTGGCCCTCAGATCCAGCAAGAGTAGCAGGCTGAGGGCACCCTCCCCTCATATCTTCTCTTGAATTCTTAGGATTCTTCCGCCGTTGGAAGGCCCCCCTACCCAGGTTTCCCCTAGTGGCTCTGAACTTGGTGAGGGCTCCCAGCCTGATTGGCCAGGGGGCAGCCGCTATGACTTGGACGAGATTGACGCCTACTGGCTGGAACTCATCAACTCGGAGCTCAAGGAGATGGGTAGGTGACCTGCCAGGTGAGAATGGGACGGGGGCAGGCCACACAGGGTTTTCTTCTAAACCATCCTTGCTCTCAGAATGGCAGTGGCCACTGCTGGGCTTTGGCACTGCACAGATCTGGGGGAAAGTCCCTGCTATGTTACTGATTACTGTGGTTCAATTTCTATAGTTGTCAGATGGAGGCAGTAATAGCATGTCATTTACAGGGTTTGGGGGAGTATTATATGACTGAGCGTGCACCCACACACTTGGTAAGTCTGACTGTTACATGAAGAGTGAGTGAGCACCTAGAAGTCTAGTGTGACACATGGGGTGGGGTCAGCTGGTATGGGCCTTCTGGCTGAAGGCCCACCATGTCCCAGGAAAAGCCAGCTCTGCTGGATTCAGCCACCTTCTCAGGTGCCCCCCATACACACAGCTCAGGCAGTGGGTTCCCCATGTGGCGGCTGCATCCCAGAGAGAGACACCCCCATAGCATCTGTGTGTATACAAGCATGTGTGTGTGGTCACAAGCAGGGTCTGAAGTCACAGCACCATACCAGGTCCCCGGGCCTTTGCATGGTCCAACCCAGTCGGTTTTCAGACAATGGAACTGGGGCTGGAGGCAGTAAACAGGATGTGTGGGTAGAAACGCTTCTGTACACCTGCCCCGAGAGGCTGGGCTCTGACGCCCCATCCTGCTCTCCTCACAGAGAGGCCGGGGCTGGACGAACTGACACTCGAGCGCGTGCTGGAGGAGCTGGAGACGCTGTGCCACCAGAACATGGTGCGGGCCATCGAGACGCAGGAGGGGCTGGGCATCGAGTACGACGAGGATGTCGTCTGTGACGTGTGCCGCTCTCCCGAGGGCGAAGACGGCAACGAGATGGTCTTCTGCGACAAGTGCAATGTCTGCGTGCACCAGGTGGGCGGCCCCCACAGCCACTGCTGTGTGGTGCTGGCAGGCCCCCGCCTGACTGCTCACCCTGGCTGTGGGGGTGTTGCAGCGCTGTGGGCACAGGCCCCTAAGGAGGGCAAGTGGGGAGAAGGGAAGGGTGCGAGTGCCCACGGTGCCAGGGTTTAGCCCCCTCAGCCAGATTTGAGTAATGCCTGTTGGATGGTCTTCCTGTCCTTTGCCGCCAGCCTCCCTCAGACTCTGCCCACGGACCGTCCTACCCCGTCCTCCTCTGCTCCTCAACTTACAACGAGGCAGCACAGTGTAGTGATGGAGAGCACAGCCTGGAGCCAGGCCACCTGGTTTCAAATCATGGCTCTGCCCTTTGCAAGCTGTGTGATTTGGGGTCGGTTTCTTGACCTCTCTGTGCTGCTGTTTCCTCAAGTATAAATAAAAGTAAGTCGTTTGGAGGATTAAGTTCCTTACTCTGAGTCATTTGGTTAGAATTGTACAGTAAGGGCTGTTCATATTTGTTAACATTATTAGTATTATGAGCCAGGTACGGCCTGACTAGGCTGCCCTGTTGATCTTGAGCCCCAAGGCTGTAGGTCTGGGGCATCTCTGGGCTTAGTTCATGGAAGATGTAGAAGAACTGACTAGAACTCAGTGGACCCACTCTAGCCCTGACTTTGAGGCCTTCCCTCAGCCACTTTTGCTGGAATAGTGCCCGGGGAGCTCAGAGGGGCTTCTCCTGGGTGGCAGGTGGGTAGGTGGTACACCACTTTCCCCATTCACCCTGTTCACACACCCAGCAGCTCTTAGGTCCATAATCCCTAGGCGTGACCAGAAGGATCCCTGACCACAGATCCCTGTGAGAAAAGACGAAAGCTCTGGGCCTTGTCTGAGGGCAGCATACATACCCAAATATGTATTCAGTTTAAGGGAGTTCATGAATGCCCCTGAAATCCATCCCAGATTAGAAACCTCTGCTGAAGTGACTGTCCTCCCAGCAGAGGGCAGAGCTGAGCCCTTTCACAGAGAACTGTGAAATGGTGAAATTTCAGTGCACAGTGCCTGCACAGAGCTTCCTTGGAGCCTCTGCGTTACAGTCCCTCAGGAGGTCTTCGGTGGAGCTGAGTAGCAGCGTCACTCTGTAGCTCCCATTATGGGTTGGGGCTAGGACTGTTTGTGGCTGAATGCACATTGCAGACGCACCTTGGCCACTGCCTCTGACCTGTGTCCTCCCTGCTCTCTCCCCAGGCATGCTATGGGATCCTCAAGGTGCCCACGGGCAGCTGGCTGTGCCGGACATGTGCTCTGGGTGTCCAGCCAAAGTGCCTGCTCTGCCCGAAGCGAGGAGGAGCCTTGAAGCCCACTAGAAGTGGGACCAAGTGGGTGCACGTTAGCTGCGCCCTGTGGATTCCTGAGGTGGGCAGAGGTGGGGTGGGGTGGCCCTGGGGCCCAGCCATGGGGAAGTGGGTCTGAACAGAACTCAGAGTCCAGATGGCAGAGCACTGGGAAAAGAAGGTGATGGGCCACATGAAATGGCAGATCTCAGATGTCCAGCCTGGGAAGAATTCAGGCAGCAGGCCACAGGGAACTTTACCCTTGGACTTAGGCAGAACTTGGTCGTGGTTTACATGGGAAAATGGGATTTTGAGCCACTGGGGAATCCAGGTGGTAGGTGTGCGAGCTGGACAGAAGTCAGGCAGCTGATTCTAGGGGAGAGCAGGTTGAAGGTTTACCCAGATCTAGACAGTGGTCCCAAGCAAAGTCAAGCACTTGTTTAAAAGTGAGCCAAATGACCTAAAAGGAAATCAGATGGGGAGCCTGGTTAAAACTGAGTAGTAAGACTGGCTGGGATGGAGAGGAGGGGCCGCAGGTGATGGGCTGGGCCCACAGTGAGTTAGCAGGGGCCTTGGGCTCCCATCTTATTTGACGTGTGAAATGCTGACATTCGCTGACGTTTCAGCCCTTCCCCTGCTGTGTGCCCTGAGCCAGAATGAGGCCCCACTCCAATGCTGCCTGTGCCCGGAAGCAAGCCAGGTGGCCCGGTCAGCAGGTGGCCCCTCTCTTTCCTGGGCTTGCAGTCTGAAAGTCCTTGCTGGGTCCCACCTTGCAGGCTTCTGTGATCTTAGTGGTTATGTCAGCAGCAGTCACTTGCTTCCACATCAGCAGCTGGAAGGCTGGGACAACCTCTGAGTATACCCTGGCTGAGGCACAGCAGAGACACAGAGAAGCAACCAGGACCTACCTATGGGGTTCTTTGGTTCAGGATCTCTGGGCAGGGACCCTTTTCCTATCCTCCGGCATGGGCTCTGCCTCTGGGGCTGAGGGGTGGGCTGTGCCCAGGAGATGGGAGTGGTTATAGGCCTGTCCCCCTGGGAGGGGCTGAACAAAGGCACATCCCCTGTAGCCAGGAAAGCCCTGAAGTCCCCAAGAAGAGATTATGCTGTGGGGACCTATAGTTGCCACCCAGAAACCTAAGTAAAATGAGTACCAGTTCTAATAACTCTGAAGATGCTGTCAACAAAGGCCTGAGGTACAAAAGAGAAGGGGACCTGGCACACATACTCACCTGCACATGAAGCCTCTCTGTGTTGAGACCCACACAGTCACGGGCACTCATATACTCAGTCAGCTACACACACACTGACGTATGCTCTCCCAGTCACTGTTTAAGCCTAGCCACTGGAGAGCACACACTAACGCTTGCTCAGTGGTCCCCTTGGGACAGGAGATAGGACTTGGGACTCTCCCACTGCCCTGTCTGCCCACCGCCTGGTTTCAGCAGACAGTCCTCTCTTTGGGTAAGCCCTGGAGGCCGGCTAAGGCTGAGAGGCCTGACGCAGCTCCCTGTGTCCTGTCCAGGTCAGCATCGGGTGCCCCGAGAAGATGGAGCCCATCACCAAGATCTCGCATATCCCAGCTAGCCGCTGGGCTCTGTCCTGCAGCCTCTGCAAGGAGTGCACGGGCACGTGCATCCAGGTACACAGCCCCTCCACCACGCTGCTGCCTGGGAACCCACTCAGGAGCCTGCTACAGCTACGCCACAGGGCGTGTCCAGGACAGCCTGTACAGCAGGCCACTGCCGCCACCCTCCGCCTGCAGCCACGAGGCTGCAGCCACAACCACTGTTGGGCCTGCGATGGGGACCACAGTCAGCTCCCCATCTGCTGGACCTTCCTCCATCCATAGTATCACTGGGGATGGGGTAAAGGCCTGGGGAGCCAGGCTCACCACCCCATTATAGTACCAGGGACTCTGGCTTTCCCAACAGCAAATGTTTTGGGACTTCATAAAGACGCTGACCTTACTTCCTGTGTCAGCTGGACATGTGAGAGGAATAGGAATTAAACTTTACTTTCAGCTAAGCTGACTGGTTCTCCCTACACAGGGCAGGGCTGCGCTAGTTTGTTAATAGTAACCGCTCCCAAGTTCTAGGGTGCCTCAGTATGACCCAGAGGACTTGTTAAAACACAGACTGCTGTTCCTACCCTCAGAGGTTCTGAATCTGTAGATCGGAGGTGGGGCTGAGCATTTGCCTATTTCTAGCAAGTTCTTGTGTGATACTGATGCTCCTGGTCTATAGGCTGGGAGGTGGAAGGGCCAGCCTTTCTTTCTCTCATGTCTCCAGAAACAGTGCTCACTGCAAATACTGAACGTGCCTCTACCATTTGTAAGATTCTGAGAATGGCTTGTGAGTGCGGCATAAAGGGCCCCACTAATATTTCGGTGGGCTGTCGCTGAAACACTTGTCAGCTGCCCACAGCCATCATCCCAGGCAACTAAGGCCGTGAGTTGGCCATAATTACCTGGACGAGAGAGGAAGGAAGGGGCCCAACTCCAGCCCCGCTTCCCAGAGGACAAAGGAGGGGCACAACTCCCCATCTTAGATAACGCTGCAGGAGTAGAGGCGGTAGGGACCCATCAACAGCCTCTCTCTCTTGACGTCGCAGATTCCAAAGTCATTTGTCCACGTAGAAATGCAGCTCATCCCCAGAGAGGCTGTCAGTCACTTAACTGTTGATCTCCCTAGGGCTTATGATGCTGTACCCCATTTCCTTTTCAGCTCCCCCAGAGCTCCCTTGCCCTCTTGCATGGCTCCCCTCGACACCCTGCAGGATGTTGGCAGCTGCTTTGTTTAGGGTCTCACCAGCTCTGCCTTCGCAGTGTCACCCTGAGGGAAGCCCCTCCATCCTTCCCTCCCACCGTGGCTCCCTTCATACCTCACGGTGCCCTTCGTCTCCCTCCAGTGTTCCATGCCTTCCTGCGTCACGGCATTCCACGTCACATGCGCCTTTGACCACAGCCTGGAAATGAGGACTATCTTAGCAGACAACGATGAAGTCAAGTTCAAGTCGTTTTGCCAGGAGCACAGTGATGGGGGCCCACGGGGTGAACCTCCATCCGAGCCTGTGGAGCCCAGCCCAGCTAGCGAGGACCTGGAAAAGGTGACCCTTCGCAAGCAGCGGCTGCAACAGCTAGAGGAAGACTTCTATGAGCTGGTAGAGCCAGCCGAGGTGGCCGAGCGCCTGGATCTGGCCGAGGCACTGGTCGACTTCATCTACCAGTACTGGAAGCTGAAGAGGAAAGCCAACTCCAACCAGCCGCTGCTGACGCCCAAGACGGACGAGGTGGACAACCTGGCCCAGCAGGAGCAGGACGTTCTCTACCGCCGACTGAAGCTCTTCACGCACCTGCGGCAGGACCTGGAGAGAGTGAGTCCCCCTGCCGCTCCCCGCCCACCCGCCTGCCTGGTGGGTGTCCCAGCAGGCCTTTCCGCCCCTCCCTCGCTGCCCCGGAGCAGCTGTGGCTCACGAGCTTTCAAACTGTGAGCTCTGGCCAAGGCGCTGAGGGCCTCCGGATCTTGGACAGATTGGGATAACTGAGAGTTTGCAGAATGGGAGGATCCAGCTCTGGGCTCTCTAAGTCCCTCTTGTCCCAACCCTTTTGCAGGTCTGATCAAGGGTGAGGGCCGGCCACGACTGTGAGGCTGGGAGACTCCAGAGCTGGGAGAGGATCTAGGCATCTTACCCCTAGCTGTCTCTGTGGGCCCGGCCTGGTCCCAACACAGGAGCTTTGCTTAGAGTCAAGCCAGGGAGGCATGGGGCATCACCAGAGAGTTAAATCAGTGTAGTCAGCATGTGCTGCCAAAACAGGGAAGACAGCTGTGAGTGCAGCTCCTGGGGTGCTGGACTGAGGGAGCCATGTGAGCAGAGGCCCAGGGCATGAGGCTGGGCTAGAAAGCAGCAACAGCCTGTGGGGCTGGGTGTTTCTGGACCACAGTGTTTGTGGAAGTTGCAGAAAGATTTTAATCAGGGACTGTCCTGCTGCGGGTGCAGATTCCAAACACTTACCCTGGAGGTGGCATCATGGGGCCCAGATAGAGTGAGTGGGTTGGCCGGAACCCCTCAGCTGTGCGCCGGGTGGCAGGGATCTTGCCTTGGTCCAGGCACACAGCTTTGGGGGCCCAGTGAGACAAGGCAGGTGTGCAGACTTCATGGTTTTAGGCCGGGCTGTGGAGATCCGGGGCCAGTGAGAGTTGCTTTCCTAGAGCACAGAGGCCCCCGAAAAGCCTCTAATCCCTCCTCCTCCTCCCAGAGAACCGGTGAGAGGGTCCTGCCTTCTGTGTTGTGTGCCCTCAAACTTGGCTTTTTTGACACCCCTCCCCAACTCCTCCAGCTAAAGTCCCTCCAGATAGAGTCCCACCCCTGAGGTGGAGGCAACCTGAGCATAAAGCAGGGTGTTTCAGGTCCCTGATCGAGTCCTCTGAACCCCAGGTGCTGTTCTGGCCTCTCCTCTCCTCTCTGGGACATTCATTTCTAGGGTTCTGGAGCATGAGGGGTCATGTCAGGGTGTCTTCCATGGATACACACACACACACACACACACACACGCCTACCATCTCCCAGGCCATACTAGGAAGCAGTAGGGGTGGAAGCATTCTGGGGGCTTCGTGTGACTTAAGGCAGCTACTTTGCTCAAATGTTGTCTCAGTTGGCAAGGCTGTAAAATGGTTAGAGCTACTCAGCATTTGCTGAGTACTGGGGTAAGGGGCAATGAGGTGGAGGCTCTGAAACTGGACCCAGCTTCTCTACCTTCCTTCACCCCCATATGCATCTGCCCTGAGGCCTGGTCAAACGGAAATGGCCCTTTTGGCCTGGGAGGGAGGAAGCTTACTGCCTGGAAGCCAGCCTGCAACCAGAAGGTAGGGGGCAGGGAAATGATCACCTGTCCACAGTGTCAACCGGGACAGAGAGCAAGGCCACCTACATTGCAGTCACCACTTCTGGGCAGCCCAGCCTCCTGCCCCATGCGGCAGGGCCCTCAGGGACAGATCCTTCTGAGACCAAAGCTGCTTCCACACTTGTCCTCAGGCCACCCCCAGGGTCTCCACCCCCAGGATCTGTAGTACATACACCCTGCTTTTAGTCCTCCTGTTTCCGAGCGACACATCATGTCTGACCTCTCTGATCTCTGCTGCTCAGCACGTGTCTGACCCTGGCTGGACTGCGTGAGGAGGTCAGGGGACGGGCCCACCTATTGAACCATCATCCTGGAGAAGGAGCTGAGAAGTTTGTGGTGCCATCCCTGATGAGCAGTGGGGCTATAGAGAGCCTTGGAGGAACATGTGTTTTCTAGAGTTGAGCTGAATTTGGAGCAGAAGAGGGGAGGGGCTCATCAGAGAGTTGTTGGCTTATTCTCTGTTCTGTACTCCTCTTGGGCAAAAGTACTCCCTCCTCAGTCCCCCAGCCTCTCGGGCCCATTGTCAGCTGGTGCAGGTGAGGCCAGGGGCTATGGGTGTCACCGGCTAGAATGCTGAGGCAGCTGTGGGATCCCCACCTCACAGACCTCTCAGGTTGGGGCACAGAGCCCTCCCAGGTCAGGTGTGAGTCAGTCCACTCTGCCCCCAGGAGGAGGAGGCAGGAACAGCCTTGCAGTCTGTTCAGCTTCTGAGGGCTTGGGAGGGCCCGTGCTTCTCCAGCAGCCCCCAAGCCAGGCGGAAGGGCAGTAGCTGAGTAAGCCCTGGCAGGCTGAGGAGAGGAAGTTAGGCAGCCATGTGCTCCGTTGACCCCCACTCCGATCCAGCCTCAGGACCTTTCACGGCCACGCATTGGTGACTTGAGTGAGTGAAGCAGGCCGAGAACTGTGCCACGGGGGAGGCTTTCTGCAAAGACCCATGACCGTCGGTAGCCTGTCCAGCAGGCTCCGTCTCTGACCGTGGCCCCGTGCCAACAGTCAAGAGTATCCAGCCTGTCCCTGGGCACAGGGCCAGCTTGGGCTGGACCCATCAGGGATTCAGGGGAGGAGTTGAGACTGAGGCTGTAGGGAGCCTGGGTTTGCATCCAGTTCCAGCACTGCCCAGCTCTGTGCCTTCTGAGTTTCACTTTCTACCTCTCCAAGTTTCAGTTTCCTTGTCTGTGAAATGGGAATAAGAGTCTAGCTGACCTTGAATCATGGGAAATTTGGCAGGGACAGGGCTTAGCACACCACCCTCCCTTGTCAGTGGTGATTATTGTTGCATTCTGACTCTTAGCTGATGGGCTGCTTGGAAGGTGGACTCCAGGGAGGACTGAAAGGGCAGGCCCAGGGCTATGGCCCAGGAATCCTGGGTCCTCCTCAACTGATTTGCCTCCCAAGGCCAGGCAAGACTTTTGCTGAGAGAAGCAGGAGCCGGGCCATGGTGCCACCAGCATGAAACCCCATTTTATGCTTAGCCTAGACGATGTGCTTTCCTCAAATTTCAGCCTTAGGCCTCGGCCCTGGCAGGCAGCACAGGAAGGCCTGGCTACCGCAGCCTCTCAGAGTTGTTCACAGCTGACAGAAAAAAAAAAAATCACAGTGCTGATGAGCAGCGATCAACCTGACAAACACTGGCTGGTGTCCCCTAGCAACCAGGCTGGCAGTGTGGGCTACACAGGGCTTACTTCCTGCCCGTGGCTCTGGACCTGATTACCAGGAGTTTATTAAAGGTTTTACCTGGCCTGAGGAGAGTCGAGAGGGCAGGAGCGGCTCTGAGACACTGGCCCCAGAGGATAGACATGTAGGAACTCCACCCGGCTTCCGTGTCCATACCTCTCCCCAGGAGACTTGGTCCTGCCTCCCCCACACTCCGCGTGTTTCCTTGTCAATTGTCACACACCATTACTATCTTCAGTGCCTGGGTTGTGCCTCTTTGACCTCCTACTAAAGCCGAGTGGGCAGCTGTGGCCTCCAGCCTCTAGCTTCTCAAGCCCACGGCTCCCAGTTCTGGGACTTTTCCACCCCGTTACCCCCTCCACCCACTCAAGCCCTCTCACCTGCTCCACCTGCTTCTGATCAGCAGCCCCAGATCTCCAAGCCCCCTGTTCTCCCTACTCAGTTCCTTCTCCACTGTCCCCTGCTTTCCTCACTTCTGCCCTGTGGCAGTAGCTCACTGCCAGTCCCTTGTTCCTGTGCAAAGGCCACATGCTGGGCAGAGCCTCACCAGTAGGAGCCACTCTGCCAACCAGCAGGGATCTTATAGCAGTGAGTGGGTGAGCACCCCAAGGTGCCTGCCAGCCAGCCTTGATGAAAGCATTAGCTAGCAGCATTCTGGGCTCTCCTTCCACCACCTGTTCCCACCCTTGTTCCCACTCCCTCAGGGCTCCCCCTTCTCTTAGCAGACCTCATCCTCTGTTCCTCAGACCAGAACCTTTGCCCACTAATGCCCTCTGGACCGATTCTCTGCCCTTTCCTCTCATTTCCTCCCTTCCTGCCCCACACTGGGGATCTCTTTCCAGCCCACACTGCACAGCCCTGGAGTGTCTATTTTTTCTTCATCCCCTTCTGTCTCCAGGATTGCACCAGTGTTTGAATCCATTTTGCTTTCTCCCATCTTCAAAAGCAAGTCCTCCCTCCCCCACATCCCTCTAATCATCGGTTTCTCTACCCTCATCCCTATCTTTCCTTTTCTGTCATCCCTCACTGTTCTTACTTCTTTGCTTCTCACTCTTGGAGCTTCCTTGAAGCAATTTAGTTCCAATATATTGTATTTTTAATACCTCATTTATATCTACCGTAGTGGCAGGCCAGACCCCTGTCACTGCCGTATTCTAAAACCTTCCACCAGGGCTGCCAGCAGCCTCCATCTCTACCACTTCTCCACCTTATCCTCCAGCCTTCTCAGCAGTGGTCGCCACAGGTAAACACGCCCTTGGTCTTGAGATACTTCTCCTGTGGATGCTCTGACCAGACTTCCCATCCCCGATAATCCAGTCCTGCTGCTCCCTCTCTGAGTGTTCCTTGATCCCTGCGATCATTCACTGCACCAGGCTTTTCCTCTCATTGTGCCTCTGCTCTGCAGCTTTACTCCCCATCAGGAGGCTGGTTTCATCCCACACCTGCCTCCCAAGCTCCAGCAGCTCATGCCCAGTATGCTCTGCTCCTCCTGTAACCTTCCTAGGCTCCATGAATGCCCCTACACTGGTCCATTCTAGCTTAAGGTAACTGGCTGAGAGTCCTCCCTGCCTCCTGCCCTCCTTAGCCCATGTCCAGACTATCTCTGCCAAATTTGCTGTTATCAAAACAACTTTATCAAGGGAATTCCCTGGTGGTCCAGCAGTTAGGACTCTGCACTTCCACTGCAGAGGGCACGTGTTTGATCCCTGGTTGGGGAACTAAGATTGCATGGCGTGGCCAAGGGAAAAAAAAAACTTTATCATAAAACCTACTTTTATTACTGATCCCTGCTCTAGTTTTGGAGGACTTTTCTACTTGATTCACTTTTAGGCTCTTTGATGTTTATCATTTTCTTTAAAAATTGGTGTGTAGTTGCTTTATACTGCTGTGTCAGTTTCTGCAGTACAGCAGAGTGAATCAGCCATGCATATACCTATATCCCCTCTTTTTTGGATTTCCTTCTCATTTAGGTCACCACAGAGCACCAAGCAGAGTTCTCTGTGCCGTACAGTAGCTTCTCACTATCTTCTTTATGCATACTGTTATATATAGGTCAATCCCAACCTCCCCGTTCATTGCACTCTCCCAACTTTCCCCTTTGGTGTCCATACGTTTGCTCTCTACGTCTGTGTCTCTGTTTCTGCTTTGCACATAAGAACGTCTCTACCATTTTTCTAGATTCCACATATCTGCTTTAATATTCAATATTTGTTTTTCTTTTCCTGATTTACTGCACTCTGTGTGACAGTCTTTAGGTCCATCCACATCTTTGCAAATGACACAGTTTTGTTCCTTTTCATGGTTGAGTAGTATTCCACGGTGTATATGCATCACATCTTCTTTACCCATTCCTCTGCTGATGGACATTTAGGTTGTTGCCATGTCCTGGCCGTTGTAAATAGTGCTGCAGTGAATACTGGGGTGCATGTGTCTTTTGAATTATGGTTTTCTCTGGGTATGCCCGGGTGTGGGATTGTTGGATCACATGGTAATTCCATTTTTAGTTTTCTAAAAAACCTCCATACTTTTTTCTCCATAGTGGCTACACCAATTCACATTCCCACCGACAGTGTAAGCGGGTTCCCTTTTCTCCACACCCTCTCCAGCATTTATTGTCTGTAGATTTTCTGATGATGGCCATTCTGACTGGTGTAAAGTGACATCTCACTGTAGTTTTGATGTGCGTTTCTCTAATAATTCGTGATGATGAGTGTCTTTTCATGTGTTTCTTGGCCGTCTGTGTGTCTTCTTTGGAGAAACGTCTGTTTAGTTCTGCCCACTTATTGATTGCGTTGTTTGTTTTTTGTTTTATATTTATAATCAGAAAAAGATAATGTAATAATGGGTTGGCTTCTAAGATGGTTGCAGTACTTTTCCCCAAAAGCCATCATGGAAGAGGGATTTTACAGCATTTAGTTACATGTAGCTATATTACCGAGAGTCTCAGGAAAAATTAGAGGAGTTGATGATTCCATAGTGAACTAGGCGTAATGGGTAGCAATGTGTTTGGATTCTCACAGAATCTTCTATTGCAAAAGTCTCCAGACATTACTGATTAGGTAGTGTATGTACCCTTATCATGAAAAAAATTGAGCATTTACCTCCAATATATTGTATGCTTAATATCTCATTCACATCTACCATGCTCTATTGTAAAGCATACATAATCAAAATTTCTAATAGGACCAAAAAAACCCACTAGAATATTATCTTCCTATATATGCTGAGCTGTCAAACTCAGTAGCCCATGCAGCTTGCTTTGGAGCTTGGCAATAGTTCTCAGATGCTGTAGTGCTGTGAAAAATATGTATTTGAGGGCCCCACCCCCAGAGAATTTGATACTCCCCCAAGCCTGGGAATCTGTGCTTTTAACCAGCCACCCCAGGGATCTGGGGGGTAATCTTCACCAGGAATTCATTCTAGCCTGCCTTGAGAAACCTTGCTCTAATGTTTCTAAAAGTCAAAAAAAGAAAGAAAACTACATCTGTATTTAAATAGGAAGTAGTCCTGATCTGGTTTTAGGCTAGATATATTGACTAGTTTGTTTTCAGGCCCACAAAGTAGCCATGCATCCACCCAGCTGCCTTTATCCCCACTGTCCCTGTGCATGCTCAGCCACATGACTGCTGGGAAGGAAAGAGACCAGAATATGAGGAGAATGAGATTGAATTGCTTAGATGTGATGGACAGGAAGCCTCCTGGAGGTGATCCTGGAGCCAGGACCTGAAGGATGAGGTCCTGCCTGTCTTTCCCCTTCTCCAGGGAGCCTTCTCACCACCCGCAAGTCTGGATCAGGGTTGCCTGTGTCATTGCTTGGTCAGCATCTCTCTGCCCTGCTGAGCAGCAAGCCCTCAGAAGAAGGGGACTCTGATGGCACCTCTTGCAGCTGAGCCCAGGGACCAGCACAAGCCTGTGCCTAGGGACGTGTAGGAGGAGGTTGGCTGGAGGGAGGTCCTAGGGAGTCCAGGATTTGTGAAGAAGTCAGGTGGCGCCAGTGTGCTGGAGCAAGGGCTCACAGGCGGGGCCAGGTGGCTGCCCCTTGGGGAGGTGCTGACCACAGGAGAGCCTGGTATTCAGTCTGGGCCGTGGTGATGGTGGTGCTGAGAACCCACCCAGAGCCTCCTAGCCTGGCGGAGGTGTTCTGGCGTCTCTTTCACAGCTAGGCTCAGGGAGCAGAGGAGGAGGCCTGTGCCAGCAGGGAGGTCTGATCATGGCTACTCCAGGGTGGGAGAAGTTATGGTCACAACAAGAGGCAGGGGCTCTGGAACCCTCAGGTCATGCCCAGGCAGCTTAAGGCTATGAATACCGAACTCAGCCTTGAAGCGGAACCCAGCAGGAGGTAGAACCTGGTGGCACCCAGGATTCTGGTGGCCAGCTGTCACTTTTGCTGGAGGTTGTGACCCGATCTGAAGACAGTGCCAGAGCAAGGTGGTGTCCTGATGGGGAGGAGGCCTGGACTTGGTCCCAGAGAGATGGTGTACACTGAGAACAGCCAATGAGGGATGGCACACGGGGTCAAGGTGCCAGGTGGACAGGAAGCAACATTCTTCAGGTGCTTCCAGGCCAGCTGCAGGGTGGGCCCTGTCCCATGGGCCAAGCAAGATGGTGTCCCAGGCCCCAAGAGGCTCTTCCTAGCTGGCCTAAGGTGGTCTGAGCGGCCCTGCCCTTCCCCAGAAGGGGTTCTGTCTCTGGCAGAGCGAACACGGTCGAGTGCACATGGGGCCTGGAGCAGAGCAGCTGTGAACCTGGCTCAGGGCCAGTGCAGCAAGTGGACAAGGGCCAGCTGCAGGCTGGACTCCAGTGCATCAGGACCGCCTCTCTACTCAGAGCTCTTCTGCTGGTGCGCTCTCATGTACTGGTCATTTGTGGCTAAGGATAGGAGGTGGTTTTTGCCCAGGTGCTGGTGGCTGAAGAGTTTCTTCGATGTGTAAGAGGCCTTGGACAGGAGGCTGAAGGATGGACTTGGTGACCTTGTCAGGCTGTGACAAGCCTTGGGGGATTTACATACAAGGGAGAGCAGTCATGTTGGAAGGGCCTCGGGCGATGGCATGACTCAGCCAGGAAGCGCAGGCCTAGGGAAGGAAGGCAGAGCTGCCAGCCTGACCTCTGCAAACGCACTCCCTGCCCACACTGGCTTCACTGCAGGCCCTGGGGCCAAGACTGTGCTTGGCCCTGTATTTTAGATCAGAGAATTTCAGCTCAGGACTGAGCATGCATTCGGGGCCTGGGTATTGATTCCCAGATGTCCTGGGCAGGTTAGGCAGAATGGCCCCCCAGCGTTGGGAGGTTGAGGTGATTGCCCATGAGTAAGGTGGAAAATCTCTCTTGTGTTTCCTCAGGTTAGAAATCTGTGCTACATGGTGACAAGGCGCGAGAGAACGAAACATGCCATCTGCAAGCTCCAGGAGCAGATATTCCACCTGCAGATGAAACTTATCGAACAGGATCTGTGTCGAGGTAGGCGCTTCCCCTGCCTGCCGCTGGCCACCTCTCGTAAGCACACCCTCGAGGGGGCTGGGTTCCAGGGAGCTGTGTGTCTTCAGAGCCTGGTGGGGCATGTGTACGGGGTCAGGGGCCACTGACCTCACCCTTACCCTCTGTACCTAGGTAGTGGGCCAAGGCGGGCCTCCCAGGGTCGTAGGTGTGTGTTGGCAGGCAAGGAGCAAAGATGTGATGTGGGCATCAGGCCTACCCTCAGGGAGCTTTCTGGTTCACGGGACTCTCAGGCAGTGTGAGGCCCATTGTGGTTTAGGAGTGAATTGCATGTGAACAGGTGCAAACCAGAAGTCTGAGCAGCTCTTTGCTGGTTCCAAGGCAGGAAGGGACCAAGCTGGCAAGCTTCCCTGAACCCCTGTGTGCCTGTGTGTTGATTCTGAAGAAGGCAACTGCCCCAGGGGTGGAAGAGGACCTATGTGTTCCTCCTCTCTGACCCCATCTGATAGGATTGAGGCCCTGTGCCAATAGGCTTTTTTTTCCCTCTTTCTTAGGCTTTTACCATCACATGCATTTAACAGATGTGGAAATCAAAGGTTAAAGGAGCTCTGAGAGTGTTCTGTCTTGTTAGTTGTGGGTGTTGCCAGACAACAGGGCCCTTTGTGGAGTGTTAACATATTCAGGAGGGCAATGCTTAGTGCAGAAGATGGTGCTCTGATGTTGAATTCCATGCAGTAAAAATAGGTGGATGGAGAGATTTTTAAGCCAGAGGCTGCCACTGCAGGTAGAGCCTGTGGGTCAGGCTAGGCCTGGAGCAGAGAGAGGAGAGTGGCTGGACCACCACCAGAGTCAACAACTGAGCTGTGTAAGGTCTGTGCCCTTGGGAGGAGCTCAGGCCACAGCGAATGTGGTGGGGGACTTGGGAAGCCTCCCTCCAAGTATCTAGGCGCTGTCCCATGTCATAGGTGAGAAGACTGAGGCCTGGCCTGAGGTTACACCTGGAGTGAACAGCAGAGCTAGGCAGAGTCCTGGAGTTGGGCCCATACTCCTCAACCTTCTCTTAGGCGCTTACTCAGGAAGCCTGCTAGCCTCTGGCTAAGACGCTAGGAGGAGACTCCTAGCAGCTCCCCACCACAGCATGTCTCTCCCCTGCTCTGTTTTGTTCTGTGACTCCGCAGACCCATGTGGTCCTGGACTAGAAGGGTATGAGGGGCAGGTGTGTACCTGAGTCTTCTGTCAACTGTCTGACCGCCAGAGCAGACCACGAGAGCAAGGCAGGGGGCTGACCCCTGTGTCAGGAGGGGAACCCAAGGCTGTTGACCCCTCAGTGACCTATCCACCTTCACCTCTGTGGCCTAGCCCATGAGGCCCTGTCCTATCCACTCACCTCCAGCCAGCCTTCCTGCCCACCAGGACTCTATCGTGGGATCTGTAGTCCGCAGAGGTCAAACTGCAGCACAGGTCCTATAGAGTGGTCTTCCCCCTCCTTGTGTCGCTGAGCCCCGCACCAAGCCCCCCAGGGACTCTTATCCCCCTTCCCACAGCAGCTACTCCCTGACTCACTGGAGCCACAGTTATCCCAGGTCCCACATGGCTCTGGACAGGGGCCACAGAGGTGCAGGGGAGGTGACCCAGAAGGCGAGACACTAAGTGATGGCGCTCTCCTGGGATTCCACTCAGAGGTCTTGGTTCTGTCTGGCCTGCTTGGGATAACCATCTTCCTCCTGCTCTCTCTTTCCCTGATGCAGAGCGGTCTGGGAGGAAAACAAAGGGCAAGAAGAGCGACTCAAAAAGAAAAGGCCGTGAGGGCCCCAAGGGCAGCCCCGAGAAGAAAGAGAAAGTGAAGGCAGGGTCCGACTCAGTCCTGGGGCAGCTTGGTGAGTGGCCTGGTGCACACAGCCAGACTCATACCATCACTGCACTTGCAGGTCCCCGCAAAAGGCCATGGGAACCACCAGCATCCTTGCTGCAGAGTGGGAGGCCAGGAGGGGTCGGCAGGCCCTTCCATGCCCAGGCACTCCCACCTTCCAGGTATAGAGGAGACTGGGGTTTTGGAGCCCTAGCTGGCCTCCCAAGGGTTCCTCTCATAGACTAGAGGCTAGGCCCAAGAACTCAGGAGCCTCTAGACATCCTGGCCCTTCAAGGAACCCTGTGTCATGCTGTGGGGTGAGGGCCTGCCATAATTCTCTGTTCCTGTCCCCCTCTGCCAGAATGTCCTCAAGTAGGCCCTCCCTTCATCCCCTGCAAACTTTCTGGGAGCCACCAGAGACCCCCGCAGGAGTGGTCTTTGCCCAGCCCATCTCACTGTCACAGCTGTCTGTCACAGACCTCTCTCTTTACTGCTGCCCTGGACTTGGGCTTTTTCTCCCAGGATGTCACATGTTTCCTCTAGAGCACTCCTCAGGGAAGGGGCGTGCTCTAGAGGAACACCTCACCACTAGCATGGAAGCCCCACCTCGTCTCTAGCAAGGAAGCCCCAGGTCACCTCTAGCATGGAAGCCCCACCTCACCTCTAGCATCGAAGCCCCAGGTCATCTTTTATTTTCCTCGGTCTCAGGAAGGATTCAACTTGGTATCTAATGGGAACATCAGCGGCCGCCTCCCAAGACCTCAGTAAAGGAAGGAGAGCCCATAACTGGAGCTGGCCCTGACAGACACCCTTATCCAAGTCCTTGCTTTGGAAGCTCTGGAAAGCGACACTTATGAAAGCCCAGCGCCCCCTGGTGACCAGAGGGCTCCTTACCCCTTATGCTCCCAGGACGATGCTGTGTGGGGTGGGGAGCAGGGCTGGTGTGCTCCTGTGCAGTCACCAAGGGCCCTCGCTTGGTTTAATGCTCTACTGTACCCACTTTGAAATTCTTAATAATTTTTGAATAGGGAGCCCACATTTTCACTTTGTACTCTGCTCCTCAAACAATGAAGACAGTCCCAGGAGCAGGACATCTGTCTGGGGAGAAGGGTGTTCAGTGTTCGCAGGTGGGATGGACAGAACAGCTTAACTCGGCCGGGTCTAGCACAGAGGGAAAGAGGGAGGAAGGTCCGTGATGGTGTGCAAGGCAGGGTGGGAGAGGGCTTCTGGAAGGACGGTGGGACACACACCTGCTGGCATCTCACCTGCCTCTTTCCTCCCCTTGGCCAGGCCTGTCTACCTCGTTCCCCATCGACGGCACCTTCTTCAACAGCTGGCTGGCACAGTCAGTGCAGATCACCGCAGAGAACATGGCCATGAGTGAGTGGTCGCTCAACAATGGGCACCGCGAAGACCCCACCCCGGGGTTGCTGTCCGAGGAGCTGCTGCAGGACGAGGAGACACTGCTGAGCTTCATGCGGGACCCCTCGCTGCGACCTGGCGACCCTGCCAGGAAGGCCCGCGGCCGCACCCGCTTGCCTGCTAAGAAGAAACCACCACAGGACGGGCCCGGTTCACGGACGACTCCAGACAAACCCCCCAAGAAGCCCTCGGCCCAGGATACTGGCAGCAGCAAAGGGGGTCAGGGGCCACCTGCCAGGAAGCCACCACGGCGAACACCTTCTCACCTGCCGTCCAGTCCTACAGCTGGGGACTGTCCCATCCCAGCAGCTCCCGAGAGCCCCCCACCACTGGCCCCTGAGTCCCCGGAGGAGGCAGCCCCAATGGCTGCCGACTCTAATGTCCAAGTGCCTGGCCCTGTAGCGAGTCCCAAGCCCTCAGGCCGGCTCCGGCTGCCCCGTGAGAGCAAGGGAAACCGGAGATCGCCAGGTGCCAGGCCTGATGCCGGGACGGGACCGCCTTCTGCTGTGGCCGAGAGGCCAAAGGTCAGCCTACACTTTGACACTGAGACTGATGGCTACTTC
Source organism: Oryx dammah (assembly GCF_014754425.2). NCBI lineage: Eukaryota > Metazoa > Chordata > Mammalia > Artiodactyla > Bovidae > Oryx > Oryx dammah. Next base: position 63,846,754 of record NW_024070189.1, on the reverse strand, counting down.
TCTGATGGGGAGATGAGCGACTCAGATGTGGAGGCTGAGGACAGTGGGGTGCAGCGGGGTCCCAGGGAAGCAGGGGCTGAGGAGGTGGTCCGCATGGGGGTACTGGCCTCCTAAGTCACCCCTTCCCCTGTCCTGGTCCCCCCATGAGGCCTCAGCCCAGTGACAACTGCCATTTCCAATCTCCGCTGAGTGTCTCAGACCCTTGAGGCTGCCACTCTGATGTGGTTTTATTTTTAATATAAAAAGAGTTTCGAATTCCACACTATTGTCTTTCCTCTGTGCTGGCCCAGGACGTTAGGATTCCTTCCACGGCTCTGGCCACAAGGACCAGCCCTGGTCCTGTTCACCATCACAGCCATGGCAGCGTCCCCGCCTGGGCCACACAGTACTGCTGGGCTCCTGGCTACATGTAGGCAAGGTGATGAAGAGCTCAGGACTCCCGCCCGCTGCCACTGGGTGACACAGACTGTCGTTTGGGCATTATTATGGCAGATGGGCCAGCCCAGGGCCTGCCTCTCCTTGCTCCCAAATCCCACTGGGGTCCATCGGGGGGGGGGGGGGGGGTCCTGCTGCACTTCACTGATCCCCAAGGAAGTATAATAAGTGATACCCAGCCAGAGTCTACTCACTGTCACAAGCACAATGAGCTTATACGAGAAAGCACTGAGGGGGCGAAGAGGGCCTGCTGGTTCCAAGGGAACCACAGCTGTTCCTGGTCAACCCACATCATCTGAGGCCTGCCCGCCCACCCTGCGACCCTCCACTCTCCTGCTGCTCTGCCCCTGCCAGCGCCCAGCTCGGCGGCTCTGGGGAGGGCTTCCCAGAGCCCTTCCTGAGCTGTGCCATTTTCTCAGGGGACTCCCAGCCAGCCAGCCGCCAGTGCCGGCGGAGGGCTGCGAGGGAGGGCCAGTGCCCGGTCAGGGGCGTGGGGCTCAGCCTCGCCCACTACAGAGAATCGCTCTGGGACTCCAACTTCCTTCCTTCCTTCCTTCGGGGCCAGTCTCGGCCGAGGTCTGATCACTCCCAGACAGCTGACCAGACCAGATCGTTTGCCTTTTCAAGTTTCCTGCTAAGTGATGAGCTTCTTCCTCGGTTTCCTTTTGGAAACTCCTCCTTCCAACAAGCAGTGGGATCCCGGGGCCCAGGATGGGTTAGTGATGGCCTTCCGGGGCTGTTTGAAGTCTTGCTGGATCTTCCTGGTTCCTCTTCCCCTCTGAGCCTTAACCCCCTTTCCCAGCTGTGCCCTTCCAGCCCTTCCCTCCCCACCGTCACCGTCCTGCCTTCTCCGCTCCACCCTCTAAGTCCCAGGTAGTAGCTCTGAAGAGTTTCAGTGGAGTGGCCCCAGGGTGATAGCTCAGGGAACAAATGAAAAACAAAAAGGAATTCAGTGAAAACATTTTTTTTTTTTCTTTTATGACTTACTCCTGGGTCACTTCTGCCACTGGTAAAGCCAGAACTTCTCCAACAAGAACCTTGCAAAAGTCCAGTGAATCAGTCGAATCATTCTGTGGATGCCAAAGAATATTTTGACCATAATACAGCACAGCCAGGACCTGACAACTTGTCACTTGGACTTTTTTTAAAAAATGGAGTTCTTTAGCAACCAAGTGTAGAAACATGTTCGTTGCACACACCCAAGGAGGTGAGCCCAAGCTCTCAGACAAGGATGCTGTTCTGCTGCTGCTGGTGTTGGATTTTGGATCCTGGGCCCACTGTGAGCTCTCCTGAACCCTAAAACTCCACACGAGGAGACTGACGGTGAAACCAGCGTGGCAAAAGTCTCACCATGGGGATCCCCCTCACATAACACAAAGCGCAAATCAGTGGGATGGGGAGCAGGCTGAGCACCCATCCCCGACTCAAGACTTTCAAGGTACGGCAGTGGCATGGTCATGGACACTGAGTTTCATGTGAGTTTTATCAAAACAGGAAACAAAGATAATGACTAAGTTTAAAGGGCTGGACAGATGTGTCCAGTCGGAGCAGACTCAGAGTGGGCTTCAAGGACTCTGGGCGTTGGGATGGCATGAGCTACTGTGTAGAGTTTAGTCTGCCTGGCGCCTTGGTAGTAGTGGCCAGTGCAGTGTCAGCAGCAGCGTCCTAACCCTATTCTCTGTTTACTGCCTTTGAACAGATCTTCTTCCTTCCCCGTGCTTTGGGTCACCTTGGGTAACAACCTTGTCTGTGCTGGATTGCCTGGTCTGACCTCACAGGAAGCAAAGGGACCAGCTTTAAAGAACAACCAAACTCTGCCGGGAGGTGGGGTGCTCACAAGGTCCAGTAGACTCAGCATTAGCCTGCTTACCCTTCATCCATCCTGAGGCAGGGTCTGGGCTCTCTGGGGGCGAGGTAGGGCATAGGACCAGGGCAGGCAGGTGGTAGGTCTGGTCAGGGTCTGGACTGGGTGGGCCAGGCCAAGGAGACCAGCAGAGGGCCTCTCCTCAAGTTGGCCTCTAGATTTCAACCCACTTCTCAATTGGCTCTTGCTTTGAATTGAATTATCCCTGGGGTCCCGTGTCCTGCACGGAGTCTGGGTGCCTCTAAGGCTGGCTGCCCAGGGCCTGCCAGGCCAGACCCAAGAGCTTTGTCTGCCAGCCAGCTGTCCACTACTGGGATGCCCGCCAGGCTGCAAAGAAGACAAGGACACTGGCCCTCACTGCTGGCCTTCCTGTTGCCAGCACAGCCCCTTCACTCTGCAGCTTCCCATCCACTGTACAGGTGGCTTTGCTGCCTTTGAGGTCAGGATGGGAAGCTGGGGAGGTGGCAGGAGGCCTTTTCCAGCCTAGAGGCTGAGGTGCGTCTTTCACGCAACCGTATCTGCAGACTTACTGGAGGCACAAGCTGCTCTGGAAGTTAGCCCGGCGGTCTTTACCACTCTCCTGGTCCCTGCTGCCCACCTCCTTCCCCCTTCTTACAGTGAGAAAGGATAATGTGCAAGGAAAGTATTTTTATGGATCATAAATGTATTTTAGAACAAACGCAGAGAAGAAAGGTTAGAAGGGTTTATTTTATTAAATGAGCTCTGACTTGGTGACGGTGTGTGAACATTTGCAGTGTGAAGGTCTCAGGTTCCTTGGAGAAGCCACCCAGGTTTCCAAACGTGGGTGTTGGGCTGTGGATGTGTGAGTTTGTGCCAGGGCACATCTTGTGTGTCCATGTGCATGTGTGTCTGTGTGTCACGTATGGGCACACAGTGGGACTTGCCAGGGCAGTTTCTAGAGAATCACATGCCCAGTTCTGACAGCCATTGGCAGCAGCTGGACTTGGCATTCCTCGCTTACTGCCAGATGTGGCCAACCTCTCTGCCCATACCCCAAGCTCTGCAGAATGGTCTGGATGCCTGTAACAAGGCCCTTGGGGAGGCCACTTCCCATGGCTCCGGCCCAGCTGGCCACATTGGCCAAAGAGCCAGGGCTGGAGTCCAGGACCTTTGGTTGTTCTTTAAGGCACTTCCTGCCACCTTGTCCCTCAGACGCACAACACTCTGTGCTCCACATCGGCTCGGGGTGGGAGGATGATATGAATGTCACAGGAGGAGACACCTTCTGTCTTTGTTTCAAAGAAAGTTGATGTGCCATTTGTTAATATACAAGAGAAATATTGAAAATATATTGAAAAGAGCAATTTTAAATTATTTTTGGCTTATGTTGCAATATTTATTTTCTTGTATTAGGAAAGATTCCTTTGTAGAAAAAAAATGTATTTTTCATTAACGCAAAAACCTATTTCTCCTTTTTGTACATTGTCCATGTTCGCTACCCTTAACGAGCAATAGAATGTATGGCTGCCTCGGGGTGGCCGGTGCCCGCGTGCCCTGCATGATTCTGTGGTCCCGCTACCACGTAGCTCCCAGTCCCATCCTGTCCTGCTCACTCATGGGGGTTTCCAGAGCCTAGCCCTCACTGGAGCCTGTGGCTTCAGGACCCCCTCTGCAATCCTCGTGTGTTGGCAAACGCAGTTAATAAAGCAATGTTTTCTGTGCTGGCTGGTGTGAGGCTCTGTTGCATTGGGGAGTGGGAGAGGGTGGGCTCAGTGAACTAGTGAGTGGTCCCTGGGTGTCCCAAGGAATATAGTGAGTGCTCAGTATGCACTGGGGCTGGGCTTACTTGATTTGCTTCTCACAGCTGTCATTCCCTGGGGTTCAGAGTGGATGATGGAGCTTCCCAAAACTACCAGAGGTGAAATTCAGCATCAAAGTCAGAACCCCTTGAGCCACCTACAGTGGGAAGGTTTGAGAGGAAACTCTGGTTGTTGTTGTTCAGTTACTAAGTCGTGTTCGACTCTGCGACCCCATGGGATGGATTTGCATGCCAGGCTCCTCTGTCCTTCCCTATCTCCTGGAGTTTGCTCAGATTCATGTCCATTGAGTTGGTGATGCTATCTAACCATTTCATCCTCTGCTGCCCCCTTGTTTTGCCTTCAGTCTTTTCCCAGCATCAGTGTCTTTTCTAAGGAATCGGCTCTTCACATCAGATGGCCAAAGTTTTGAAGCTTCAGCTTTAGCATCTGTCCTTCCAATGAATATTCAGGGTTGATTTCATTTAGGATTGACTGGTTTGATCTTCCATGCAGTCCAGAGGACTTCCAAGCGTCTTCTCAAGCACCACAATTCTAAAGCATCAATTCCTCAATGTTCAGCTGCCTTTATAGTCCAACTCTCATATCCGTATATAACTACTGAAAAAAACATAGCTTTGGCAATATGGACCTTTGTCACAAAGTGATATCTTTGCTTTTTAATATCTTGTCTAGGTTTGTCATAGCTTTTGTTCCAAGGATCAAGCATCTTTTAATTTCACGGCTGCAATCATCATCCGCAGTGATTTTGGAGTCTAAGAAATAGAATCTCACTGCTTCCAGTCTGGTATTTGTCCCTAGATCAGGAAAGGTTTTAATCCAGGCTTGTTTTTCACTCGTTATTTCCTGAGTACTTGCTTTGGACCAGACTCTATAAAGTATGCAGAATGAAGCCAATGTCTCTGTCGTCAGGGAGCTCACAGTCCAGCAGAGAGGCAATGAGGAATCTGGGAGGTACTGTGGAGGCCTGTATGGATGAGGTGGGGAGGGCACAGGAAGCAACATCATTCATGCATTCATTCATTCACAGACAATTGTCTACTGAGCATGCATCTCATTCTGCCAGTATGCTGGGTTGTATGCTGTGAGTGGCACCAGGACCTTGCCCTCCCAGAGCTTCCAGGTAACATAGGCTCGAAGGATAACTAGTTGCTTGCCCAAGGGGAGCTGGCTGGGAGGAAGGGACAACAAGCACTCTGGACAGAGGGGTCCACAAGAACAAAGTTGGATTCAGCTATGCGTGGAAGGGTCTTGAGCCTCCTCTGAGAGTCCAAGGGGAGGAGTGTGGAAAGGAGCTTGAACTGAGACTCAGGGAATATAGCTTCTGGGGCTACTGACTTGGTTGTGAACCCCAGAGAAGTGCCCCATTTCCTCACTGATGGAGTAGACAGTGAGTCCCCAAGGGCACCTCCAGATCCAGAGTTCTGTGATTCCACAATGCAGAAAGTGGTGGAAATAAACCTGGTGTACTTTGAACAACTGTGGAGGAAGGTGTTCCTCACTGAGGGGCCCCATGCCTGGGGATCAGGGAACCTTGTCTGACTGAGACATATGTGTTCTCTCAGGGTGCTCAGCCGAGAGTGAGAAGGGCTCACTTAGCATCAACCGCAGTCAGCCTGAGGTGCTGGTAGATCAGTCCCCAGGCTGAGGGGGCTCCTGTGTGGCCAGCTACCCTACCTGTGATTTGGGGCTGTTGGTTCTATGGGCCAGCTGCCCTGGGCTCGACACCCTAGATTTTCCCTCCTCCCAGAGCCAGGCCCACTAGACCACAGTTCTCCAGAAGAGTGATGCAGGGGGCCTGCTGCCAGGCCTGCAGCTGCAGAGCTGACCCAGCTGATAACCGTGGGGCAGGAGAGGGCAAAACACCGGTGGGCCCGAAGCAGCAATGTGCAATAGAAATGAAGTATGAGGCACAGAGGTAATTCTAGCAGCCACATTTTTAACAAGTAAAAAGGAACAGGTAAAATGAATTTTAACATATTTCAGTTAATCCATTATATCCAAAATATGATCACTTGAACCAGTAATCAATATAAAATAATCACTAATGAGCCAATGTACAAGAATCCAAGGGGAGGCCAGGAGTGTTCACTCCCCCGCTACTTCGTTCCTGCACGTATGGATTCAGCATTCACAGTGCATCAGTTGCTGGGCCCTGAAGACACTGGGATGACCAAATGCCCTATGCAGAGACCAGGCCAGTGGGGGAGACAGACTTTAATCCCATAGTCCCAAAGCCAGGTACAGTTACACACAGACTGTGTGGCAGAGGGGAGGGACTCTTCCTCTGCCCGCCCTGAACTTCCCTTGTTCTGATGAAACTCCTGCAAGGTAGGTAGGATCTGGGGCGCCATCTGCTGCCCAGCCTTGATGACTGACTATATGTGTTTTTGTTTTTTCTTTTTCTCCACAATTCTTTAAAAAAAGAATCCTATATGGGGGCGGTGGCGGGGGGGACCTGCTACATTTAATAATGTGCAACTGCTTTGTTGTAACAACAAACACGTTGTTAAGGAAGTGAAGGTGAAGTCGCTCAGTCATGTCCGACTCTTTGCGACACCATGGACTGTAGCCCACCAAGCTCCTCAGTCCATGGAAATTTCCAGGCAAGGGTACTGGAGTGGGGTGCCATTTCCTTCTCCAGAGGATCTTCCCAACCCAGGGATATAACCCGGGTCTCCCGCACTGCAGGCGGACGCTTTACCATCTGAGCCACCAGGGAAGCCCATGTTAAGGGAAAAGAAACCATTCTAAAACATTAAAAAGCAAAAAAGCAGGTTCCCTGGTGGTCTAGTGATTAGGACTTGGTGCTCTCGCTGTTGGGGTTGCATTCCCTGGTTGCAGAACTAAGATCTCACAAGCCGAACAGCATGGCAAAAATTCCTTTCCTAGAGTATCCATGACTCCCCTGGGTCCCCCAACTCAAACTCAAGGAGGCTTCTTTTTATTATTGTTAACCCCATCCCCATAGTGATTTTTGTACAACGCCTTAGGAAAGTATGTCTAACCCAGGATCAGGAAACCAAGGTTCTAGTCTTCTGCCATTGACTTCATGTACCTCAGTTTTTCCATCTGTCAAATAGAAGACGTTGGAGATACCGATTTCTTTAGGTCCTGGTGGGAAAGCCCATGGTTGGAGGATGTGGTCAGTGAGGGTGAGGTGAGAGCCTGACAGGGCCCTCCCTTTTACCTTAAGGCCAACTGGGTAGGTGGGACTGACTGGGGCTACCGAGAGCCTCCAGGCTGGACTTCGGCAGAGCCAGAGCAGGAAGCTTAGGGTCATCACATTGTCAGAATGCCACGGTGGCCACAGATTCATGTCACCAGGAGAGGGGTCATTAGGAGCAAAGCAGTAGCCATGGGTGTGAACATGGAAGTGAAGCACCAGATCCAGCCCCGATGGTGACAGGGCAAAGTGCTGAGCAGGACCTGTAGGCAATGGAAGGAAGGTACATTATCTGTCCTGCAGGCTTGGAAGTGGGGCCCACGCCTCTCTGGGAGGGCTGGGGGGGTGGGGCAGGCTTTGTGGTTTGGGTAACAGCAATTGTAGGGTGGCTTGGAAGTGGGGCCCATGCCTCTCTGGGAGGGCTGGGGGTGTGGGGCGGGCTTTGTGATTTGGGTAACAGCAATTGTAGGGTGGCTTGCCCAGGTCTAGGGGTTTGTGTTCAGTGGGCAATCCGCCTTATTCCACCCCCATCTTTGGTTACCATTAGCTATTCGTGGCCATTCAAATCCAGAAAATTCATCCAGGAATGCACTGCACATGAGGAAGTGACTAGAAATGGATTCGTGTGGGCCTTAGGGTAAAGGAGAATTAAGGACTGTGTTTTGGCCCTTTCTGGGCCTCAGTTTCCTTATCTGTTAAGTGAGGATGAGCGTTCCTGCTGGGCGCCCCCCACGCATGGTGGCTGAAAGTGGATCAAAGTGGGCCTGGGTGTGCGGAGATTAGAATGAGGAACCACTGTGAGAGGAGGGGGACGGAGGTTAAGGCAGAGGGCGCCCTGACGCCAGCAGGCTGACTAGAGAGGCCAGGAGCCCAGAGGGATTTGTTCGCTGAAGCTCCGTTGTTCTCACGGGCCGCCCCATGCCCAACCTGGGCACCTGTGTTCTGGGGGCAGGGCAGAGGAAGGTCACGTGATGCCTGGGTAGGGGGGCCGGCCGAGGGCGGGTAGGAACCACCTGGCGGTCATCCGGGACACCGCTCACGTGACACCTGAGCCAATCAGCTGCCTGCGCCTGAAACACACCCACCTTCCCAGCATTCTGGGTTCCTCCGCGGCCATTCTGAAACGGTATAACCCAGGAGGCGGGAGGTAGCTGAAGTCTCCCGCTCCCCACCCCCTCACCCAACCCTCTGTTGCAGAGCAGGAAGGTTGCATTGCTAAAAACTGAATGTTGGGATTAACCTGAAACTCAGAAGAGCAGCAGGGTTTGTAGGAGAAGCCGAAAAGGAAGAGTGACTCAGCAAAATAAACCGTCACCTGTGGATATTCTGAACTGCTATTTTGGGATCCTGGGTGACTGCCTGGCTATGGTGACAGGTGCTTGGTATACGAAACCTTGTTTCCCACATGCCCGCCGTAATTATTTATGCTCCTCAGCTGACGAAAGGAGCTGCCGTGGACGGTCCCCGATAGCTGCGTCGTCCACTGTTAGACTCCTAAATGAATTCTTGGCAAAGGGGAGTGTGTGCCCTGAAGGGCCATCAAGAACCAGAGGGGGTGCTCAAGTCTTAGGGGCCCCTCTGCCCTTCAGGAGCACTTCCCTTCTGGTCAAGAAGGGGTACGGGACCAGTACCGACCAACGTTATCAATCCTGGTTCCTGCTCAGGCCTCAGCCAAGGAGCCTCATCTGGGTGATATCTCAGGGTTTAGGTGGTTGGGGGGGGGGCATGAAACCTCGTCTTGCCCACCACCTTCTCTAGGACAGCCTCTGAATTCTAGTGACTGAGAACCTGTCGTATTGTAAGCAACCCGTTGCCAAGCCATCCATATTAAGTTTAAAACGTCTTACTTAAATTCAACTGTAATTGTTGCCTTGAAACATGATGTTTCTATTCACAGGCTGTTCTGAGCCCTGGAGCCACAGAGATCAAGTCCGGTCCAGTATTCACTGGGCAGTCCTTGGGCTGTGTGAGGAGTTAGGATGCCTTGCCCACTTGACTTTTCAACTTCAAGACGTTACTAGGCGATTTGAAGGCACGGTGTTCTCCTCAGCTACTTCTGTTATGCCTCTCCTGCTTGATGGATGGAACCATCAGATCCCCACACTTTGCAGGCAAAGCCAGCCCCCAGGTAAGAGGTTCGTGGAGAAGGGGGATCAGAGAGGGACAGTTGGGGTCTCAGCTCCTGGCTCCCAGCAGTACCCTCAGGGATCCCCAACCCTCCACCCCCTTAGCCTGATGTCTTTTATTGAATAGGTTGGCAGTACTGGCTGTGTGAACAGTTCCAGCTTGTTTTTTTTTTTTTAACTTTTAATTTTATATTGGATTATAGCCAGTTAAGTGTTGTGATAGTTTCAGGTGGACAGCAAAGGGACTCAGCCATAGGTATGCGTGTATCCATTTTCCCCCAAACACCCCTCTCATCCAGGCTGCCATATAACATTGAGCAGAGTTCCCTGTGCAACATCCACCCTGTGTAATTTTTAATTTGACCTTAAACCTGTGTCTTCCTTGTCACTAGCACACATTCTGCTGTGCATGGTCAGTGTGGCATTTTGGGGACACATGTCTGTACAGTTGTTCCCAACTTCAAATAGCCTATTGCTGATCTCATGGCCCCATGAGCAGGCTCTCCTGGTGGATTGCTGGCTCCTGTCTTGGTTTGAAAAATGTGATCATATATCATAAACCGTTGGTTTTGGAATCAGTGTTAGAAGTAGCCTACTTTGACAGGTGAAAAACGGGCTGAAAGATGGGAAAGGGCAGCCCTGCTCTCCTGCCTTCTCAGTTTAGGCCTCGTGTTCTTGTCTTTTCCTCCACTGACATCTGTCTAATACGCTGCCCACACAGCACCTCTTCAGGCTCTGGGCTCTACCAGCCCGAAATCACAGCATGCCGTTTTCTGCTGTGCCTTCATCTTTGCTGTTCTGTCTGCTTACACTCGCCTTGCTCACCCCTTCTTTACTAAACAGTATATATGCTTTCAAGATTCAGCTCTGGTGCCCCATTTTTAGAAACCTCGATGGTGTTTGAGGGCCTTTCCCTTTTGCCTTCCATGGTGCCTTGGGCAAATGGCTGCCCATTTTTCATCGTTCCATGTGAGTCCCCAGCAAGGAGGTATTGAAATGCCAGCTGACTGGCTCGTGGACGGGCAGACAGAAAGTGTGGCCACCTGTCCCAACCTGAACCCAACATCTGCACAGTACTTGCAAAAGACCTGGTGATAACTAATAGTTTTACACATAAGGCTTTATGTGTAAAAGAGAGAAAATGAACCCAGTGAGTAGGTGATTAGGTAAAACCCTCCCTCGTATTTTGCCCAGCCCAGCCTTGCACATGGAGCAGTGAGCAAGGCCGCCAACATGTCAAGTAATCAGAAACCGCTTCTCCAAACAGGAAGGCAGAGTGAGGCTTCAAAATCCAAGAGGGGTCCCCCTGCCATCAGACTGCCAGAGGATTGTGGACTCTGAACCTGGTCCCAAAAAGAAGCTGATGTGGAGAAAATTTCAGACTGGTCTCAAAATAGCTTTTTGCCCTGCCGTCTACTACCCTGAAGTCAGAAAAGAAAGTAGCGTTGCATGGTTTCCTTCAGGAACTGTCAGACATGTTTCCCCTTGCAGTGGACCCCCTAGTTGCAAATCAGCTCTGGGGCCCAGAACAGGGCTGGAACTCACCTATTCTGCGTTTTACTCAAAGAAAGTCTCTTGCCCATTTGGGTCTCGAAAGAGAAGTCCATAGAATGGAGGGAAGTCAATGTGCTTTTCTCCAGACTGCAATTGATCTGGTGTGGCTTCCCAGTCACGAGGTGGGTCTAGAGACCTCAAGACAAACCCAAGGACTAGGAGAGAACCCTAAATGGTGCTGTAATGGTAATGTTTATAATCTCTCTAGTTTCTGGGATTTTCCTAATCCCGGGTGAAATAAGACTACAACTCCACCGATGAGGTTCACATTCAATTCCTTTTAGCTCAAGAAAGGAGTAAACAAATATCTTCATTTCAACCCCCAAGTGTTCTCTCTCTGTTCACCTCTACCTCACCTCCGAAACAGCCATGAAACACGACACCTGTGAAGATTTTGACTGGAGGACTGTTACCCATTAACCCAGGTCCTTTCAATATGATCGGGTAAGAAAGCTCTTCAGTTTCTTTTTGCAGCGTTACCAGCTTGTTTGTAGTGGCACGGTGCCGTCACTGAACTCGGTGACTTTAATAAGCATGTTAAATGGGTCACTGTGCTGCCTCCAATCAAATCCACATTCCAAAGCGAGGCTTCCTTTGTTTACCACATAATAGCCAGAAAATTATTGAGTTTTGGTGTCTAATTTTAAATAAATCAAGTTAAGAGGCTTTGTAAACACAGGCTTTGACCTTTGTCAACTAACAATACCCAGCTAAATCCTTGGGACCTTTGTTTTTAATCATCAGGTTTCTAAGTTGTTCTCACCTTTCAATTAGGAGGATGGTGGCCACCACCCAAAGGGCTTCTTTTACAGTTTCCTAGTTCCCCTGTCCCCAACAAGGTTCTTTTCACACTCTTTTGAGGGCTGTGATGTTGCATTGCTGTACCTTTAGTACAAATATCAGATAGTTTGTGCTGTGTGCTTTGCTAAGTTGCTTCGGTCATGTTCAACTCTGTGAGCCTCTATGGACTGTAGCTCCCCCAGACTGCTCTGTTCATGGGACTCTCCAGGCAGGAATACTGGAGTGGGTTGCCATGCCCTTCTCCAGGGGATCCTCCCGACCCAGGGATCGAACCCGTGTCCTTTACATCTCCTGTATTGGCAGGTGGGTTCTTTACCACTCACGCCACCTGGGAAGCCCATCAGATAGTCTGGTGGGATATTATGTAACTAAATTCAAGAAAATGAGGTAAATTGGATTTTTTTTCCATTTTAAAAGCTTGTTTTTAATTGAAGGATAATTGCTTTGACAGTGTTGTGTTGGTTTCTGCCATACATCAGCATGCATCAGCTATAGGTATACATATGTCCCTTCCCTCTTAAACCTCCCTCCTGCCTCCCCGCCTCATCCGACCCTCTAGGCTGTCACAGAGCACCAGTTTGCGCTCCCTGCATCATATAGCAAATTCCCGCTGACTGTCTTGCGTATGGTGATGTGTATGTTTCCAGGTTCCCATCGCACGTCGCAGTTTGTCCCCCCCTTCCTCCCACTGGGTCCACGAGTCTGTTCTGTGTCTCCATCTCCATTGCTGCTCTGCAGTAGGCTTCAGTACCGTCTATTCCATGTATGTCCATTAATATACAGTATTTGTTTTTCTGACTTATTTCATTCTGTATAATAGGCTCTTCGTTCACTACCTCATTAGAACTGACCTGATGTTTTCTTTTTTATGACTGAGTATATTCCATTGTATATATGTACCACAACTTCTTTATCCATTCATCTGTTGATGGACATCTGTTAATAGGTGGCTTCCACATTCTGACTCTTATAAATAGTGCTGCAGTGAACATTGGGCTACATGTTTCAGTTATGGTTTTGTCAGGGTACGTGCTCAGTAGTGGGATTGTTGGGTCATATAGTGGTTTTATTCTTGGTTTTTTAAGGAATCTCCATACTGTTCTCCATAGTGGCTCTGTCAGTTTACATTCCCACCAACAGTACAAGAGAGTTCCCTTTTCTCCATACGCTGTCCAGCATTTATTGTCTGTAGACTTTTTGATGATGGTCATTTTGATGAACGTGAGGTGACACCTCATTGTAGTTTTGATCCGCATTTTTTAAATAATGAGTGATGTTGAGTATCTTTTCATGTTTATTAGCCATCTGTATGTCTTATTTGGAGAAAGGTCTGAATAAACTGGATTTTATTTTCTTAGCATTTATGCCTTCAGTACATTCACTGTCTACTTTGTTAGTTTCAGTTCAACAAATAGTTTGAGTGCATGCTAAATCTCTATTTGATGGACTCAGTGGTAATTGGACTTCCCTGCTGGCTCAGATGGTAAGGCGTCTGCCTACAAAGCAGGAGACTCAGGTTCAATCCCTGGGTCGGGAAGATCTCTTGGAGAAGGAAATGGCAACCCACTCCAGTATTCTTGCCTGGAAAATCCCATGGATGGAGGATCCTGGTAGGCTATACAGTCCATGGGGGTTGCAAAGAGTTAGACACGACTGAGCAACTTCACTTCACTTCAACAGTAATAGAATCATGACTGGCTATGTTAAAAGAGTTAGCACAAAGCCTTATGTCATCCTGCACATTGTTAGTAGAAAGGTTAAAGGAATGGCTGTGTGAAGTTTTATTTGTTAATATTTATTTATTTGGCAGCATCAGGTCTTAGTTGCGACCTGCAGGATCTTTTGTTGCTGCGCATGGACTGTCTAGCTCTGGTGTGTGGGCTCAGTAGTTGAGGGGCTTGGGCTTAGCTGCTCCGCCACATGTGGGAATCTCAGTTCTCCAGTTGGGGTCAAACCTGCATCCTCTGTGTTGCAAGGTATATTCTTAACCCCTGGACCACCACGGAAGTCCTTAGAAAGGTCTTATAGTTGGATTTAAGTCTCAAAAGTAGCTTGATAATCCTTACCAAAATGATATTTTTTCATTTGCATCACCTGAGTTGAAAAAATTTTGCTACCTGGGCTTTCAGTGATTCTGAATTGTAACCGGCTACAGGTTACAGTAATGTGCGTGCATGCTCAGTTGCTAATTTGTATGTGACTCTTCGCCACCGCATGGACTGTAGCCAACCAGGCTCCTCTGTCCATGGGATTTCCCAGGGGAGAATACTGGAGTGGGTTGCGGTTTCCTGCTCCAATGGGATCTTCCTGACCCAGGGACTGAACGTGTGTCTCCTCATTGGCCTGTAGGTTCTTAACCACCGAGCCACCAGGGAAGCCCTACAGTGATGCAGAATTTCCTAGTAAATGAATTCTCAGGAAAAAAAAATTTTTTTTCTTCACTGATTAGCCAATGATCATTTAGTGTTGTTAGTATTTAGTGGTATATTACTGTTTCTCTTAAATGCAAATCGACACATTCTGGCATCAGAAAAACCCGAGAAACTTGTTGAAGAGTTGTATGCCTGCCTTCCACTCCACCCCAGATTTGCTGAGTTGTATGCCTGCCTTCCACTCCACCCCAGATTTGCTGAATCACAGTTTTTGTGGGATTTTCTTTTCTGTATTTTTTTTTTTTAAGTTCTCTCCACCCCTAGGAGATTCTGATGCATACTAGAGCTTGAAAACCTTGATGTAGATAAAACCAACCATTTATTTTTCACATTTCAACTGAGTCAGCATTGTGTAAGTCCTACTACAGCGTGCTTATAAGCTTTTTCTAGTCTAAGCAAATTAGGCTTTAGTTTCTTGGAATCCTTGCAGAGGGCACGTTCTATAACCTTGGTAATTTCAAAGTTCAAGAAATTTCTAATAAGCACAATAAAAACTACTAGATGATAAAAACAGGACTTAACACCAGAGTATTTCAAAGACCAGGTAGTTATTTTATTTTTCTATTTCTGACACTCAAATCATAGGGGGTAAAAAGATAATAGAACATAATCAAAATAACACACAAACACAATTCAAGAACATTTAACCATCTATTATAGCTGTTCTTTGTAAAATACATAAAGGTAAACAGAAACATCTTTATATAAATTAATGCTTAACAATCTGTATACACTGTAAAACAATTGTTAAAATTCACACTAAGATACTAGTGCAAGCAGTGGTGTACAAAAGTGCAAACAAGGTTAGTGATGAAAAACTTATCACTGACTTACCACTTCAACATACTCTGCATCCAGCCAAATACTAAAAAAGGCCTCACCACAGAAAACACTTTGATCACTTTGAAAGTTACCTGACTACATTCACCCTGAGTGCTCTTGCCTCAGTATGGCAATAGATTATGAGTTCAGGTTAGGAGCAGCACCAGGGAATTCAGAAACCCAGGTGAAGTTGGCCATTCTGACGTGAATCTTTTCCAAAGATAATAATTCTCCATGAAATCACCCCAAAGCCTTTCCCATTTCTGTCTTAAAATCCATTTAGAGTGGGGGTACTCCTGAAACAAAGCTTACTTTGAAGAAATTTGCTTCCTCTACTGTGATTAATTTGGATTCTGTTTAAAGGTGTGGTCAAAGCCCAGAATAATCAGAGGTATTAAATATATTATCTATTTAATGTTTTAAATTGTGAAGACAAAAATTGGTTGATTCAAAACTGCATCTTCAATAGATGGTCAGTAGTTGGTCAAATCAAGAGAGGTCAATTCCGTTTATACTCAGGGATTTCCAGGTATGAGCTGGGGTATGTGAGGGGGAATGGCTATAGGGTTCAAGAGTAGAAACATGGTTTTAATAGAATCCCAGTCACTTTACACAGAGGCACAGCCCCATAGTTTTAAGAATTTGTTCTTTTTTTCTTTATTGGTTAAAAAGCACTAATGTGCATTTCAAAAGGACAATGATTGGAAAGACCAGAAACATTAATATTGGGCTCTGAGAATTTAGTCCTTAATTTAAAATATGTTGTCTGAACTCTTACTATTTATAACAAAAAAAAATTAATGGTTTATAGAAAACCTCTTAATTCCTTATTAATTTTATTCAGAAATTTATATTTGCTAATCTCAATTTTTCATGTTGTCTTGGAGATTTTTTTGAAACTTCACCACCAACTTTTACATATATTTAAAATGATTCAAACAATGTACTCTAAATCAACACACAATATTCTGAGAGACTTTCTTTTATATTAGCTTTGTCAGTGTACTCTGATCAAAATTTATTTGGCAATAGAAGCCTTGCAAACTTCAGTCATGTAAGTGACTAACAAGACTGAAACGCCACATTGAGTCACATACTAAATACAGGTTCAGAAAATGTAAACCTGTCTGCTGAAGCTCAAATCATCAACTAGAGGTATTCTGTTTTTAATGATGGGACTTGTGAAAATGCTGGATTTTGAATGTGGTTAATCAAATCATTTTGCAGAAGAAACACTTTTATCGCAGTTATTACTCTATTTCAGTGATTTACAAGTAGTTTATGTACTGGAAAGCACTACATGTAGTGTGAGCCAGTTGAAAACTAAAGAAAAGAAACAACATTCTGTGTTTATGCTGTAAACCACAGTAAAGTTGTATATGTACACAGGCACACAAAACTAAAATTTAGATCTATGCAGGCAATATCTGAATTCATACTTCTTTGGCACTCAAGGATACTGGGTTAACTAAGTCAATAGTGAATAATATTTTTCATATTCTTCAGGGAATATCTGTGCCCAATTTTTAAAAATGCTATTATAATCTCCAATCTAAAAATTCATCAAGATAAACTGGAATCCATCAGTTTAACCAGTTACAGAAAAGTATAATAGCATAATTAATAGCAGTCATTGAAACAGGTGTGATGTTAAGAATCTTTTTAAAAATATATAAGCCAGCTGAGGCCATCTGTTTTTAGTTTTGGACTTAAGATTTTAAAACATCTTTTGAACACTTCCTGATGTATATGGAATCCAGTCTTAACTTGGATATAATAGTGTTAATTACATTTGCACACTTTGTAGAGGGAAGAACAAAATTAACTACATTTACCCCCAAAATACTCCACAAATGTACACAGTTGCACAGGCACATACAGAGTATATGTTTTTCCCACGTGCCTTTGCCATTTCTTGGCATTCTCTTAAATTGCTTCTCCTGATGGAAGCAGTGACTCTGTACATTTTCTGAGGAGCTCTCAGAGCTGGATGATAAACCCAATGGCTGGTGAACTCTGAGGCCCATCTCCCTGGAGATGGCAGGAAAGTGCAGCTTCATTTCCAGAGGTTCAGACTCTGGAAGACTCTTACATCATTGGGAAAATATCCACAGTTTAGCTGTGGTCCACAAAGTGACTCTGTTCCTTTGATCCCAGTGACAGACCTAGAATGAGAGTTCTGGAACAAGAGAGTTTGTGCCAGAAAGCAAATCCCCTCTAGAGAAACCAGTAAGCTTTTTCTTTTAAATGAATTTATAACACAGATAATTAACTTCTCAATCATCACAATAGATACTAGGAAATACTTGGAGAAAAGCATGTCCCTGTAAATATTGAAAACAGATACCATCAACAAGAGGCAATTACTTTGAATAAGGCTTAATTCTGTTCAGTCAAGACGTTAGAAATGAGAACTTTAAACATATCTGGCAGAATAACCAAGAGGCTGAATGTCATTTCCTACTTTTCCCTGGTGTTACTGATGTTTTTAGGCAGGGAGAAAGCTTTTTTATTCTCCTTTAGAAGGAAGCTGAAAATGAAACAGAATAGCTAAATTCCTAAAACCAAATGTCATGATGAAATGACCTTGTTGTTTTAGCTAACTAGTAATTCCTTCCAGGCATATCTTTCAATCCTTATTTGCTTCATATACAATATTATATTATTGATGACAGAAAGGACTATAGTTAACTCTGATTTGGACAAGAGCTAGAGGAAACAGTAATTCTAATATTAAAATTACTCTTGATGGAATTGGAGCAATCTATTTTCAATAGAGTTGGTTGAATATACTATAAAACCTCGGTTTATGACCAAGAGAGGAAATCTTAAGCTTGAGAGTCTTTAAAAATAAATATTTGGCACTTGTCTTTCAACTAATTATGGGAATCTCAGACATATGGGAAAAAAGAATTCAATTTCTTAGAAAATTAAAATGCTTTAAAAAGCTAACCAAAATCTGATTAGAAAATCTTATCAGTGAGGCTTGTAGACGCTATCATGTGGCAAGCATGGTTCAAAAAACAAAAGCCTTTGTGTTGTAAAGTTAAGAGCTGGTTGAGAATAACTAAGAAAAAAGAAAATTAAATACATGGATTCATTTTCTTTCCACCAAGAAATAAAATATACCCAAAATGCAAAAGAGCCATAGGACAGGAAAAAAATCTTCAAATATCTCAGTGACAACTGAAGCAGAACACGCTTTCCTTATCCTCAGATGCAGGCCTCCACCATGCAACTGCACAACACCCTACGTGTTACTTGCCCTGCTGAGTACCATTACGTACCATTAAGTAAGACTGGGGAGTACCTCTAGGTGTGGAGAGACTGGTACTTGTCATTATTTTTGGTGAAAAGGCAGATTACCAAACTGGGTGCCATTAAGATTGGAGCACGTCAGAATTCGACAACTGGGATTGGCTCATCAAACCAAAAATTAACCTTGGGTTGTACTAGAACATGTGCTTTTTCTTCAGAAGGGTGATCCCACAGGGAGTAGGACGTGGACCCCATCAGCACTGGTCATGGTAGTGTTACAGATAAAAATATACATGATTCAGAGATAAATGTGGTATAAGGTGCAACCAAACACAACTTGTCTCTAGATAAATGCAAAAGCCTGTAGGGACTTAAACATTATCCTAAATATTCTAAAGCAATCTCCTTTCCCCACAACCCTCTCATATATTTAATATTAAATATGCAAAACTTCAGAGCATACTAGCCAGATAAGACACGTTAAAATGAAACATTTGCCCAACAAGGATGCCAAACATTAGGGTTTGTTTTATTGCATGACGTTTGCATGAGAAAAAAATAATTGAAACTGTAAGGCATCATGCAGTCATAAAAGCTTATTATTAACTGCTTACTAAAGATAGGTGGACATATAATCTAAAATTTAAAAACTAGTTTCAAAAAATTACTTAAAAAATTTAACATGATGAGCTTTTAAATATGGTTGATAGTTGCAGTTTCATGTTATTAAAAAGTGCTTCAAATGTTGTCTGGAAAGTTGCTGTTCAAAAATGGTGCTGGGGGTAATGTCACATTATAAACTGTAAAAACTAAGTATTTTTATGGAATTAGAAAGCTAATATTGTGATATTCAAACTTATTTGAATCAGTTTTCAATTCTCACTCAAGTTGATAAAATATTAATAATCTAAAAAACATCTGTTTTCTAACCAACAATAAAAGTCTATTGAATTCAAGTTATGCATGTTGAGTGATCAAATCTCTGAGTAGGCCTGAATGGTGAGACCTGGAACTGATGTGGGCTGGTGTTAATCAATGTACTGTGCCATCCAGCGGAAGCCTTCTCCGTAGCCTTGTCTTTTGAGCACACTGCACATGAAAACTTCTAAGGGCCGGGCATTCAGTTCTTTCAGAGACACATTGCCCTAGGAGAGAAGATGGGCATTATGGTGGGTGACCTCTTAATGAAATAAAAGCCCTACTCCCTAGGAGAGCTGCAGTTCATACATCTTAGAACAGAGGGTGACTGTGATAAAGCCATGTCACCCAAGTACCTTCCCCTCAACACACAGGGCACCTCCTCTCACTCTGCTGTAGGACAGATGTCCATTCGGTGGGATGGGAGCGAGCCTGTGAGGTGCACAAGAATGAAAATAATCTGTGACTTCAAAATCGCCTGGGACAACTGGCTTCACTAATATTAAAACAAACATTCTGTGAGTAGATTTATGACCTAACAAGGCCATTCTTAAAATTAATGTGGAGCTGACTTACTAAAAAGAAGACACAGAAAACAGACCAAAGTCTACCTTATCTAACATAACAGTCTCCTTCCACAGGCTGCCATATTGCTCTACTCTGGGATTTTTCAATACTAAGGTCCTTCCCCAAAACAAATCCCAGTAAAAATGATTGCAAAAATAATGTGTGTTAAAGCTTAATTATGAAGTGTATGTTCTGAAAACCCCATAACTCTGCTATAGCCAAGTATACATTTCATTTTTATCTGTGGGGAACTCTGGACTTAAACACTGAACTGGGGGCCTAAACACACTACTGGTATGCTTAAACATTCAAATATATTATTTAGTGGCTAATTCTGAAAAATTATGACAAAACTTGGAAAGCTTTCATTAAGTTTCCCATATGCACAGGCTGTGACATTTTTAGTATCAACAAGAAAAGGTTGGTGATACTTCCAATACTTTGGCCACCTGATGTGAAGAACTGACTCATTGGAAAATGATGCTGGGAAAGACTGAAAGCAGGAAGAGGAGGGGACAACAGAGGATGAGATGGTTGTATGGCATCACCGACTCGATGGACAGGAGTCTGAGCAAGCTCCAGGAGTTGGTGATGGACAGGAAAGCCTGGTGTGCTGCAGCCCATGAAGTCGCAAAGAGTCGGACACGACAGACTGAACTGAAAAGGTTTCATTTCATTCAGTGGTAGGAAGAAAATAAATGAGGACATTCAAAAAAGACCCAAATGTACCAATGACAGTTTTTAAGAAGAAAATGAAACTGGCCTTGTGAGGTTGGACAATAGTAATTTAAAGACAACTGGTTGGACACCTGAAACTAGTATGTCAATTATATCCCAATTAAAAAAAAGAAGCCTGACTACCAGTTAGACTGGTAAGCATGATTACTGTTAAGGGTAGTATGGGAACAGACCTTTTCAGAAGATTAAAAGTAAATAAAAAGATATTTGTACTACTGAATGAAGTATTCACACCTGTCAATTTTTTTTTTACCTTTCCTGTTGTCTGACCATATAAACCAAACATCTCTCGCAACCTCTCTTCACTGATGGCTTCAGGCCTGTCAATCTTATTCCCAAGAATCAGTATAGGCACATTAGCCACAGTTTCATCTGTCATTAGTGACTGAAAAAAAACAAGGCAAAATGAAAGTTAAGATGTTGATATAAAACCATCTAAAGGGCTCATTGTGACAAGACAGCAAATGGGCATCAAGGGCTCACTCTCCATCGTATCCTGGCAGTTTGGCTTTCTTTGGTGAACTTTCCCTACATTTTAAAGTGAGCTCAACGATCCCATAGCTCAATTCTTCTGCCTCTCTGTCTCCTTCTGTAAATTCTCACTGTGACTAGACTCAACACTTTGAAGGTATGCAGATCTGGTTTCATTTCTAGTTCTGCTGCTTTTGAGTTGTGAGATCTTAGACAAATAAGGCTCGCTGAAGTTTAAAGAGAATCTGCAACAGTAGCAGCTACCTTACAGAGTTAATCTGAGAATTAAATGAGGTCATATGCATAGTGCCTGGCACAAAGCAGTAACAAAGGAATTCTCCGGCTCTGTTCCATGACCATAAAACTTAAGGAGTTTTCCACATGAATAAGTACTTGTTTGCTTGCTCTTGGTAGAAGCATGGATGGGTCATGGACCTCCCTTCTCTGGGCCCAGGTCTAGCACTGGCCTTGCCTGCTGCTCCTGAGCCCCTTTATGAAGCATGTAACCCGAGAGATGGGAGAGGAGGTGGCTACACATGGCCTTGATCACTCCTGGGAATGGTGACAAAGATAGCATGTTATACCATTTCCAGGTTCTGGCCAACTCCCGGAGAAACCACTTGGAGGACCAGGGGCTTAAGACCAAGCCCCTACAGGAATGCAGCAGATATGAAATAAACTGTAAGGGCACACACTGCATAGAATGAGCCTAAGCCTTCAGGAAGGAAATCTTAGTACTCCTCAACAGCCGCAGTTACTCCAGGGTACTCCCTCTGCATTCTAAGTAATCTCTGAACTCCACAAATTGTCAGGAGTTACATCAGAGGCTGCAGAAAAGCTACACTCTCATACCTACATCTCTAACCTATTTTCTCAGGCTTACCAGAGTGATTCAACTGTTTAGTTTTAATTATTTAACTTACATCAAGTTCTTCTTTTGATTCTAACAGCCTTTCATGGTCTGCACAATCCACCAGAAATACAATGCCATTGATAGCAGGAAGGTAGTTTTTCCACACTCTTCGAGCTAACAAAAACAATCAGGAGTTAGATTTTATTTGCTGGTCAAACCTAGCAGATGGTTTGATGGAAGAGTCCAACAAGATACCAAGTGTAATTAGCCCTTAGCTGCTGCTACATCACTATGTACTTATTAATCTTTTCCCCAGTATTGCCAAAATCTTTCCACATGATCAAAGAAGAAATTACAGGTTTTCCTTAGTTTGGGCAAGTCAAATATTATAGTCTGCCCAGTTTACCCATGTCAGAAGAATTAATATTTGCTTACTAATGGACAAGGATGTAGATTAAGTTCATCAGCGGGACCACTACTATTTGTCATATGCAGTATTCATTTCTTTTTGACATTTTTAGTTGCTAGTGATCAAGTCTGGAGTAAGTGACAGAAGGAAATTAGTATCAGGTTCAGACTTGTTAAGTTAAAAAAGCAAATTGTTCTACTCATAGCACAAGTTTATGAAACCATTAGGGTAATTTTTTCCATGACATTCTCTTTTAGAAAAGAAAATATTTTTGAGGGTGCCCTAGAGGAAGGTAACTTTTCTCTCCAGACTTCAGCTTTATGATACACCTTCATATAGAGATGAAGCCTCAACCTCCATTAGGTTCTAAATCTAATCACTATATTCTAGGAATTAGTTTATGTATATTTTAAACATAGATGTATACCTCAAATGTGCTTTCTGTAGCCACAACCTTTGTAGTATTCATTATTTATGAATTACTATGTAGTGGGTACTGCTAAGTCCTTGTGGGGATATTAAAAAGTAACTAGCATTTCAATCCCAGAAAGTTTAGTAGAGTCTGAAATAAGACAGTCATTCCAATCTTTAGACATGTATACAAATGTACTAATTGCTAGGTAAGTATAGTTGAGAGCACTCCCAGCTGGGAGTGGCTTCTCAGGGGAGGCAGCCACACTTAGCACTGAGCCCTGAAAGTGGACTACCTGTGTGCTGATGGAGACCACATGAGCACAGAGGTGGAAGAACAAACACCAAGACAGTCTGGTCTGGTTGGAGTCAAAAGAATGACAAAGGGTAGAGTGGGAAATAAAGACTCAAAAAGTAAAGTGCAATCAGATCTTAGAAATCCTGAATACCAGGTCAGTGAATATGGCCTTTATGTTGTAGGTAATGAGTTAGCCAATGAAGGCTTTTCATATGGAGCAATAGAAGCCATAACATACTCATAACATGATTATGACAGTAAGAGAGAGGTGGGCTGAAGAAGAGAAAAAATGGAGGTGAAATTTTACTCATATGCTTTATTACCAAAAGCAATTCAGACTTAAACTGGAGTATCATAAAATCATCCTTTGCATTTAAAGCATTTATCCAGGGGTGATAATTCCTAAATTTTAAGTCTACTCTGGCTTTCCTTGAATAAAATGAGATTTCATGCACTGTAACATAATGGTCACATTGTTATTAAATAAAATAACTGTAAGAGTAGTAGAATCTCACCTTGAACATGTCCACCCAAATCAAAAGTTGTAAAGGTCATGCCAGCAATGGTTAGTTCTTCTGAAGCTAAATAATAATACAAAATGTTTTAAAAACATGAAAATTAGAAGTCCATTTCTGGCATATACTGCCACTTAAAGTTTGATTAATTGCAAAGAAGGTCAAATCAAAAAGGAATTCTTTGTTATAACTACTATATTCCATTTCATATTGCCAGTATAATGCAAGTAATTGGTAATATTCACTTCTAGTATTCAGTGCCCACCACAAATCCAACTTATTTTTCCTCCTCTATCCAGCTGAAACTGACAGTTATTTACTGTGAATTCAAGTGACTGGTCTAACCTAATAATTTTTCCTGTAATTCATCTTAAATGATAAAGGTGAAAAAACAGTATTTTCTCATGGCTATTATATTTCACAGGTGATGGTTTTGGGGCTTCCTAGTGGCTCAGACCATGAAGAATCCGTCTGTAATGTGGGAGACGTGGGTTCAATCCCTGGGTTGGGAAGATCCCCTGGAGGAGGGCATAGCAACCCACTCCAGTATTCTTGCCTGGAGAATCCCCACAGACAGAGGAACCTGGCAGGCTAAAGAGTCAGACACAACTGAGTGACTAAGCACACACACACTGTCTTTAATGGCAAACATAATTATAATAAAAAAATTTGGCTATTATTTCTTCAAATTTTTTTTCTGCTCCCTTACTTTCCCTTCTGGGACTTTAGTGATAGGTTTGAACCTTTCTCTCTTATGTTTGTGTTTCCCTTAAATCCTTGAGCATATTCATAGTAGCTGTTTTAGTGTTCATATTTCCTAACTCCATCATCTTTTTGACTTGTGCCATCAGTGTGTTTACTGATTGACTTTTCTTCTATTTAGGGATCACACTTTCCTGCTTCTTTGCATGTCTAGTAATTTCTTATTGGATGTTGGATTTTGTTTCATCATTTTCAAGAAAGTTGGACCTTTGGGAACTCTCTGGTGGTCCAGTGGTGAAGACTCAGCCATCTCATTGTGGGGACCCTGGTCAGGGAACTAAGATCCTGCAAGCTCCAGGGCATGGTCAAACCCCGCCCCCCCAAAAGCCCCCAGAAAGTTGGACTTTGTCCCTTTGTTCTGGCAGGCAGGTAGACTGCTTGCAGATCAGGTTTAAGTTTCGTTCCAGCAGATCTAAGGTAGCCTTCACTCTGGAGCTGCGTTAGCCTCATTGCTAAGATGCGCTTTTCTGGAGTAGTCTACAAGGTGTCTTCTTTCCGGCTGGTGGGTACATGGGTCCATAGCTCCGTGTGAGCTCTGGGAATGAACTGGCTAACCGCTTCCCTATACCTGTTCTTTTGATGGGCTATGTGTAGTTTTACCCTATGTATGCACAGATTGGTATTCAGCCATGAACATTTCTGGAGTTCTTTCTCTACAGAGCTGTCTGCTCTGTGGTAATCTGCCCAGCAAATTCCAGTCACCTCAGCCTCCCCAAATTCTGGTCTCTTGTCTCAATTCAGTGAGACTACTGGGTTACATTTGGGTTTCTTTTCCCTACACCATGGTCTTAAAATTAACCCCTGTGATAAAACTTACAACAGACAAGGGTTTGTTTTTCTTTCCTCAGGAATCATAGCCCTGTGCTAGCTATTGCCCAATATTTGAAAACAGTTGTAGTGTATATTTTTGTCCACTTTTCTAGGCATTTTTAGTGAGAGGGTAATTCCAGCCCCTGTTATTCCCTCACGGACAAAAGCAGAAGGCCGCTACAATTATGGTGAAAGGTTCAGTACAATTGTTAACTATTCAGTATAGCTGAGACCCCAGAGTAGTTTATCTTGCTAAAAAATTCTGTAGGAAGACTGCCAGCTGAATAATTAATACAATTTGTGTTCAAAGCATGGTCCTTTCCATTAGGAAAAGATAATGCTTGGACATGGCTGGCAAACTATCTCTGTGGTTACAATCTCTGGTACACTCCCTGCTTTATAAAATGAGTCCCAATTTGATTGTGATACAGAACACTGTTAACATCCCAGCAAGTCCCCTCTTGCCCCTGCCGAGTCAGTCCACACCTCCACTCCCAGAAGCAAGCACTGATCTGGATTCTATCATCACAGGTTTGTTTTGCCTGTTTTAGAATTTCATATAAATGGCATCATATAGTATATAACTTTTGTGACCAGCCTCTTCCATGCAATATAATATGCATTGTGTGGATCTGTACTTTATTCCTCTTTTTGTTGAATAGAATTCCATTGTTTATGCATCTTTTTATGAAAGACATCTGAACTGCTACCAGTTTGGAGTTAATACAGGTAAAGCTGGTATAACAAATATTCCTGTATGAGGATTTTGGTGAACATATTTTTTCATTTTTCCTAGATAAATATCTAGCAGTGGAACTGCCAGATCATAGGGTAGTTACATGTTACCTTTCTCCCATATTCTTAAAAAAAATTTTTTTATTGGAGTATGGTTGATTTGTAATGTTGTGTTAAGTTTCAGGTGTACAGCAAAGTGAATCATATATATTTATCCATTCTTTTTCAGATTCTCTTCCCATACAGGTTATTACAGAATATTGAGTAGAGTTCCCTGTACTATACAGTAGGCTTGTTAGTTATCTATTTTATATATAGTGGTGTATGTTAATCCATATCTCCTAATTTATTTGTTTCCCCTTTGATAAACCATAAGTTTGATTTCAAGATCTGTGAGTCTGTTTTGTAAATAAGTACATTTGTATCATTTTTTACTAGAGTCCACATATGGCTGATAATCATATGATATTTCTCTCTGTCTGACTTGCTTCACTTAATATGATAAATCTCTAGGTCCATCCCTGTTGCTGCAAATGGCATTGTTTCATTCTTTTTTATGGCTGAGTAAGCAATCCCTGGGTTGGAAAGAGACCCTGGAGAGGGAAACGGCAACCCACTCCAGTTTTCTTGCCTGGGAAATGCCATGGATAGAGGAGCATGGCAGGCTACAGTCCATGGGGTCACAAACAGTTGGATACAACTGAGTTGACTAAACAGCAACAACAGCAACATTCCATTGTATATATGTACTACATCTTCTTTATCCATTCCTCTGTTGATGGACATTTGGGTTGCTTCCATGTCCTGACTATTGTAAATAGTGCTGCAGTGAACACTGGGGAGCATGTATCTTTTTAATTATGGTTTTTCTCCAGATATATGCCCAGGAGTGGGATTCTTGAACCATATGTTAATTCTATATTTAATTTTTTAAGGAACTGTCACACTCTTCTCCAAAATAGTTGTACCAATTTACATTCCCACCAACAATGTAAGAAGGTTACCTTTTCTCCAAACCCTCTCCAGCCTTTACTGTTTGTAGATTTTTCTGATGATGGCCATTATGACTGATGTGAGGTGATACCTCACTGTAGTTTTGATTTGCATGTCTCTAATAATTAGTGATGTTGAATGCCTGTTCATGTGCCTTTTGGCCATCCGTCTTCTTTGAAGAAATGTCAATTTAGATCTTCTGCCCTTTTTTTTATTGGGTTGTTTGTTTTCTTGACATTGAGCTGCATGAGCTGTTTGTATATTTTGGAGATTAATCCCTTGTCAGTCTCTTTGCAACTATCTTCTCCTATTCTGTGGCTTGTTTTTATTTTGTTTATGGTTTCTTTGCTATACAAAAGCTTTTAAGCTTAATTAGACCCTATTTGTTTATTTTTATTTTCATTACTCTAGAAGTCGATCAAAAAAGATACTGCTGAGATTTACGTCAGAGAGCATTCTGCCTACATTTTCCTCTAAGAGTTTTATAGTATCCAGTCTTATATTTAGATCTTTAATCCATTTTGAGTTTATTTTTGGTATGGTGTTAGAGAGTATTTTTAATTTCATTCTTAAAAATATGGAACGCTTCACAAATTTGTGTGTCATCCTTCTGCAGGGGCCATGCTTATCTTCTCTGTGTCTTTCTAATTTTAGTATATGTGCTGATGAAGAGAGTACACATAATGCTTTTGATTAACTGAAAAATATAAGCTAAAATGAATATGAGATGCAGGAAGGTTGAGATAACATCTGTTTTGTGCCACTGTTTTTACTCCTAGTACTTAGAACAATGTCTGACATAAAGCAAGTGCTCAAAAAATATTTGTTGAATATATTAAAAAGAACGTAAAAATTTAAAAATGACTTACACCTAATATAAGACCACTGTGTAATCTCTTCCAATTCTTCTATTTTTGCAGATAATTTTATATACTCAATTTCACCATGATTTTTCTTTAACAGTATTGTTCTTGTATCAGAATCTTATTTGTCAAGCCCCACTTTCTTCCCCTAATGTAAAAAAAAGTATCAATTTTATGAAATCTTCCTTTTCCAACTTGACTCACTAACAGTTTTAGAGATAAAATGGTAGTTTGTTTTGTTCTGTTTTCCTTCCTTGTTCTTAGTATATTTACAGAATTAAATTAACTGTTGTATTATTTAATTTTTAGCCCAATTCTCAACTTTATACTCATTTTTAAGGCCGACACTCATTATTTCAAAATCTGTGGATTAGCTTGTCTTAAACTCTCTGTGTAGTTGATTCACAGTCTTTTCAACAGTAAAACAAGTTCATAAGTTTTTGTTGTTGTTGTGCCATGCAACATGTGGGATATTAGTTCCCCAACCAAGGACTGAATCTATGTGCCCCCACACTAGAAGCTCAGACTCTAAACCACTGGACTTCTAGGGAAGTCCCCCACAGGTATTTTAAAATTAGACTTCTGTTTCTAATTTTAAAGTGACTAATTTTGTCACTTTAACTTGACTCTCTCAACAGTACCTATTACATAATCTTATTAAGAATGATACATATTAAATGATTTACAGAATCACTATTAATGTCTTTCAGTTGGCTTTCTAAAAGAAAGCAC
This sequence comes from Oryx dammah, assembly GCF_014754425.2. Classification (NCBI taxonomy): domain Eukaryota; kingdom Metazoa; phylum Chordata; class Mammalia; order Artiodactyla; family Bovidae; genus Oryx; species Oryx dammah. The sequence continues at coordinate 63,818,443 of NW_024070189.1, read as the reverse complement.
AGTAAATTATTTTTTAATTACTTTAACACTTTCTAGGGAATTCCCTGGTGGTCCAGTGGTTAAGACTTGGCACTTTCACTGCTGTGGGCTCAGGTTCAATCCCTGGTTGAGGGACTAAGATCCTGCAAGCCATGGGGTCTGGCCAAACACAAAATAAAAGAAAACTTTCTATAAGTGTATCAATATATGCCTGGTTTTTGGAATAAAAATTCTATGGTCTTTATGTTAGAAACAGTTCATGTTGTTAGAACTAGAAAAATAACTGGTTAATAAGTTAAGAGCTACAGCAAAGTGTAAGACTATAATCTGTCCACTGAATAATGATTAAAATAGTACAGTTCTAAAATGTGAAAGAAATTTAGGTTATATAAGAAAGGTAATGCTATTTATAACCTAAACAATATGTGGTTGAATATACTATCATAATCCCTGAGACAATAACTTTTTAACTCTAGTTGGACAAAGGTATACTAACTATAAGATAATATGAGTATTATTTCAAGATCTAAATATACTCCCTGGAGTTGGGTCACTTATCATTTACTATAATAAGAACAAGTGAAATGACATGATCATAATTTATCCACCAAAAAACAAACAAAACCTTTTGGTTAGGGCCTGTGAACTGGAATCACTTCATTAGGTGACGCGCTGTATGGGAGAATGTACTTACTGGGATGTAACGTGGGCACATGCTGTCCAAGTCTGTCATCTTTTAGCATGTGTAGCAATGTTGTTTTTCCTGCATTATCCAATCCAAGAAATACCAATTTACCAGTTTTCTTATATAATCCTGCAGAGTAAGAGCTATGATTAGTCAGTGATATCCGACACAGATTACAGAAATAAAATGACTTTAAATAAAAGTATAATCTTCACAATTTAGTTATTTGGATACTTTTCCCAATTACCCCAGATTTTTGATAAAGAGACACTTATTAACCTTTTGAACTTCTAAGATTTTATAAATTGGCCTGAAAAAGCTTGGATTTCTAACCTATATTTAGTTTTGAAGAGCTATTTTAAATCTATTATGATTTGGGACGTCAGATCATTATAAAACTAAACTTTGCCCCAATCAATGAATGTGTGTGACCTAAACTTATCTTGCAATACCAAAATGCCAATTCCCTTGATGATTTAACTTAAATCCTCTTTTAATTTATCCCTTGACAAATATCTGTGCCCTCTACTAGAGAAACATAAAATACTTGAGATTATATATTTATGAAGCTAGACCAAAAGAAAAATTAGAGTTCTTTTCATTTATTTCACAGGTAAAAATAAATTACTTTTGACAATCAAAACTACAGTGAGTTTTTTTCAGTAAGAAAATTTAGTTCACTGTCAAATTTACCTGAGAATAAGGTTAAACTATTCACATGACTGTGTAAAACTAAGCAAAACAAAAATATCCAAGCACATGATTTTAAATACATCAATCAAGCACTGATAGCTAAAGTGATAAAGAGAGAAAGACAGCACCGACTCGTTTACAGTAGACTGACATTTATTGCAGAATTCCATATTGAGCTTTTTATATATATTTTTTAAAGACTTCTCTTAGAGCACTTTTAGGTTTACAACAAAACTCAAAGGAAGGTACAGATATTTCCCATATACCTCTGTCCCCACATATATATACTCTTCCCTAAAAGAGGACAGAAGTTTAACGACTTATGTCCATCATTATACAGAATATTTTCACTGCCCTAAAAAGTCTCTGTACTCTGCCTATATATCCACTCTACCCACTGCCCAGCAATCACTCATCTTTTTATGGTCTCCATATTTTTGCCTTCTCTAGAATGTTGTGTAGTTGGAATCACACAATATATAGCTTTTCAGATTGGCTTCTTCCACTCAGTAATATGCACGTAAGGTTTCTCCATGTATTTTCATGGCTTGAAAGCCCATTTTCTTTCTCATGCTATATAGTATTCCATTATCTGGCTGTACCATAGTTCATTTATCCATCCACCCACTAAAGGACATCTTGGTTGCTTCCATGTTTTGGCAATTATGGCTAAAGCTGCTGTAAATACCTGTGTGCAGGTTTCTGGATGGATGTAAGTTTTCAGCTCCTTTGGGTAAATACCAAGGAGCACAACTGCTGGACTGAATCGTAAGAGTATGTTTAGTTTCATAAGAGAACAACAAACTGTCTTCCAAAGTGGTTATACCATTTTGTATTACCACCAGTAATGAGTAAGAATTTCTGTTGTTTCACATCCCCACCAACATTTGGTATTGACAACATTTGGTATTGTCAGCATCTGAATTTGGGGCATCTAATAGGTGTGTAGTAGTATTGAACTTTATTTTATAGGAGTATATGAGGACAGGGAACACAGTACCAACTCAAAAAATTTAATCAGTAAGTGAAAATTTTAAGATATTAGGCAATTACAGATTGAGCTATCCATTTTCTAGTAAGTTCATGCCAAAATAACATTTAGTTACATACCCACATTTAAGTTTAAGAAGCAATTTTTTTTTAAGTCCTAATCACCTATTGACCAACCACCTGGATCCTAAGGAGAAAATTATCTTCCACAGTCATTTGCGCTGCGATACTACAGCTCTCCTTTAATTATGAATACTGACTAATAATCTCTTTAAACATTTCTATTTCTTAAAAGGTTTCTACACAGATTGCTTCTAACCAATGTACTCAGTCTTACCACCCTAGCTTTTAAATAGTAAAAGTGTACCGGATAAGATTCCAGAGGGGACCAGCCTAGAGCATTTAATTTTTCAACTGAATTGAACTAAGTTTCTGTTCTGTGGTAGGCACTGTTAAACATTTGCATACATTATTTCACTTAATCCTCAACTCTGTATAGGGGCATCATTATTGTCTTTTTTACAGAGAAGAAATGAAGACTCAATTAACTTATTTACTCAAATGCTGAAGTCAGGTCTGAGATTTGAACCCATGTCTGATCCCAGACCTTTGGTTCATTTCCATTTCTCTACACTGCCTCCTGATATTATCACTATTAACTTTCTTGTTCTTGACTGTGATGCAGTCTTTTTTGCCTTTTCAACATAATTCAGGATAGATTCATTGTTCTGTAAACTGAGATACAGATTCCAACCTGTTATAATCCAAAACGTCAGCAAAATAAACTTTAAAAACCCCTATTTCTGACACAGTTCTTACAAATATGTGACAAAATACTTAAGAATTCTCTTGGAGGTAGTATAGCAAGATCTGACATTTGACCTGTGGTAGAGCAACAGTATAAAAATAATGTGAGGAATTTTATTTTTAAAACATAAAGAAAAACATCTTGAGTTTTCTTTTAAATTTGCAAATATTAAGGTTCAACTAAGAAATAAAAGTACAGTGACAAAATTTGATCTTATACTTTTATCCTTTTAATATATAGTAGTCAAAATTTACATTTCCCAAGCAAAATTTACTTCCTCAGTTAAGATTATGTTTGTGGAGAAAGAAATATTTAGAAGATATCATTCCATAAGTACAGTTGTGGCCAGTTTGAACCATGTTTATCAATCTTTAATTACATGAAATGCTTCTCTTTCTGCCAATTTAAATTAAAGCAAAATTTGAAAGCAGGGGACTAGAAATATTTTTGTTAATTATTGCAATGGTAAAGTTGTGTATATCCCAACATAAAAGTTAATGAAAAGTCTGTCCTTGGGAGAAAAAAAAGCCTGTTTCACTGAAAAATGTGAGAAGTCACGGGTGTCAATAAAAGAAGGTTTTTCCTATCTGTAAAATCTATAAAGAGAAGAAAAGCACTAGTCAGAATCTCTGGGTGAACAAGTCTCATTTAGTAGGTTAAAAAATGCCATTTATAATATATGAGGTACTTGATGGAACATGAATTTTTATTAAAAAAGCAAAAATAATAATGTCTTGGATTCCTGTGAGCATTACCTGAGATAAAAGATGTAAAGCTCTTATAGAAACTGGCTAATAAATGGTAGCTATTCCTGCTAGTAATATGCTTATCAGCAACCTTGCTTGCTTGCTTGCTAAGTTGCTTCAGTCGTGTCCAACTCTATGCAACCCCATAGACGGCAGCTCACCAGGCTCCTCCGTCCCTGGGATTCTCCAGGCAAGAACACTGGAGTGGGTTGCCATTTCCTTCTCCAATGCGTGAAAGGGAGAAGTTAAAGTGATGTTGCTCAGTTGTGTCCGACTCTTAGCGACCCCATGGACTGCAGCCCACCAGGCTCCTCCATCCATGGGATTTTCCAGGCAAGAGTACTGGAGTGAGGTGCCATCGCCTTCTCCGATCAACAACCTTAGGAGGTAGGAATTGTTAATCATTTTACACATAAGGAAATTAAGGCTAAAGTGGAGAAAGCAATTTATCTAAGATTACTTCATAACAGGTATAATGAGTAGTTGAATGTGTTGTATGATTCCAAAGCCCACATCTGTAACTACTGGGTTACATATAAAGCAGCTCTAGACAAATAAAAGACACTTTCATATAAGTAGGATTAAATGGGATAACAAAAGGGAAAAAAGGGCCAACATTACCTAGAAACTGTAGTACACTGCTGAAACCACTGTAAATCCAGTCAAATATGAAGGACATAGCCAAATCTGATAGGGTCTGGAAAAAAAAGTGGGATTTAGTAGTCAATATTAAATAGCAATGACATTAAACATCAACTGTGAGTAAATAATTCTACAGCAACCTTACTACAAAGAGTTAAATACTCTTCCAGGCCAGTCTAACCTGGTGTATGCTGCTGCTGCTAAGTCGCGTCAGTTCAGTTCTGTCGCTCAGTCGTGTCTGACTCTTTGTGACCCCATGAATCGCAGCACGCCAGGCCACCCTGACCATCACCAACTTCCGGAGTTCACTCAGACTCACGTCCATCAAGTCAGTGATGCCATCCAGCCATCTCATCCTCGGTCGTCCCCTTCTCCTCTTGCCCCCAATCCCTCCCAGCATCAGAGTCTTTTCCAATGAGTCAACTCTTCGCATGAGGTGGCCAAAATACTGGAGTTTCAGCTTCAGCATCATTCCCTCCAAAGAAATCCCAGGGCTGATCTCCTTCAGAATGGACTGGCTAGATCTCCTTGCAGTCCAAGGGACTCGCAAGAGTCTTCTCCAACACCATAGTTCAAAAGCATCAATTCTTCGGCGCTCAGCTTTCTTCACAGTCCAACTCTCACATCCATACATGACCACAGGAAAAACCATAGCCTTGACTAGACGGACCTTTGTTGGCAAAGTAATGTCTCTGCTTTTGAATATGCTATGTAGGTTGGTCATAACTTTTCTTCCAAGGAGTAAGCGTCTTTTAATTTCATGACTGAAATCACCATCTGCACTGATTTTGGAGCCCCCCAAAATAAAGTCAGACACTGTTTCCACTGTTTCCCCATCTATTTCCCATGAAGTGATGGGACCAGATGCCATGATCTTCGTTTTCTGAATGTTGAGCTTTAAGCCAACTTTTTCACTCTCCACTTTCACTTTCATCAAGAGGCTTTTGAGTTCCTCTTCACTTTCTGCCATAAGGGTGGTGTCATCTGCATATCTGAGGTTATTGATATTTCTCCCGGCAATCTTGATTCCAGCTTGTGCTTCTTCCAGCCCAGCGTTTCTCATGATGTACTCTGCATATAAGTTAAATAAGCAGGGTGACAATATACAGCCTTGATGTACTCCTTTTCCTATTTGGAACCAGTCTGTTGTTCCATGTCCAGGTCTAACTGTTGCTTCCTGACCTGCATACAGGTTTCTCAAGAGGCAGGTCAGGTGGTCTGGCATTCCCATCTCTTTCAGAATTTTCCAGTTTATTGTGATCCACAGTCAAAGGCTTTGGCATAGTCAATAAAGCAGAAATAGATGTTTTTCTGGAACTCTCTTGCTTTTTCCACGACCCAGCAGATGTTGGCAATTTGATCTCTGATTCCTCTGCCTTTTCTAAAACCAGCTTGAACATCTGGAAGTTCACGCTTCACATATTGCTGAAGCCTGGCTTGGAGAATTTTGAGCATTACTTTACTAGTGTGTGAGATGAGTGCAGCTGTGCGGTAGTTTGAGCATTCTTTGGCATTGCCTTTCTTTGGGACTGGAATGAAAACTGACCTTTTCCGGTCCTGTGGCCACTGCTGAGTTTTCCAAATCTGCTGGCAGAGTGCAGCACTTTCACAGCATCATCTTTCAGGATTTGAAATAGCTCAACTGCAATTCTATCACCTCCACTACCTTTGTTAGTAGTGATGCTTTCTAAGGCCCACTTGACTTCACATTCCAGAATGTCTGGCTCTAGGTGAGTGACCACACCTTCGTGATTATCTTGGTCGTGAAGATCTTTTTTGTACAGTTCTTCTGTGTATTCTTGCCACCTGTTCTTAATATCTTCTACTTCTGTTAGGTCCATACCATTTCTGTCCTTTATTGAGCCCATCTTTGTATGAAATGTTCCCTTGGTACCTCGAATTTCTTAGAAGTTATTATTTTACAAGTTGAAAATTACAACTCCTCCTACTATTATCATTTTAGGTCATGGAGAAATTGAGACTTAAGAGAAAATATATACAAGTGGCTTATCTTTTCTGAAGATTTTTACGTATATGCCTTTTGAAGGAAAATTTTAATAATTAAAAATTTTTAATTTTATGTTAAATATTAAATATATTTAATATAAAATTTAATATATATTATGGTGTATAATATATTATATATTATAATAATTTTCACTGTAGAGAATCAAATAAAGCAGTGGTGTGCTGAGTCTTTTTTCTGATTCAATCCATATGCACCTAGCTCATATGACATCCAGGGCCCTAAGTTAGACATTATAGGGAACACAGATACTGATGACAAGCATGGCTCCTTCTCTCAGAAAGGTTATAGAGTGATGAATTAGCTACGCAAGTGCAACTGAAAAATGTTAAAGCTGAACAGGGTATTATCTAAAATGGTAACAACTCACCCTATAGAGTTTCAAGAATTATTCAAGCACAAGGGGAGGGGGGGAAATGCCCATATTGTAGATCCTAAGCTACTAGGGGAGTAATGATCATAAGAGCATAGAAACAAAACAATAAAAATAAATAACAGAGAGATGAGGTGGGCTTCCCTGGTAGCTCAATGGTAAAGAATCCTACCTGTGCAGGAGACACGGGTTTGATCCCTGAGCTAGGACGATCCCACAAACTGCGGAGGAACTAAGCCCGCCCGTGCAGCATGGCTATTGAGTCTGTGCTCTAGGGCCGGGAGCCACAACTATTGAGCCCACAGACCATAGCTGCTGAAGCTTGTGAACCCTAGAGCCCGTGTTCCCCACCAAGAGAAGCCACCACAGTAAAAGCCCGTGTACCTGAACTAGAGAGTTGCCCGTGCTGACCGCAACTAGATCAAAGACCACAGAGCAACAGACTCACCACAGCCAAAAATAAATTACAAATGAAAAAAAGACATGTGGTATGTGTGTGCATACCAACAGAAAGAGGTACAGTGAAATCAAAGTCCCTCAGTCGTGTCTGACTCTTTGGGACTCCGTGGACTATACAGTCCATGGGATACTCTAGGCCAGAATACTGGAGTGGGTAGCCTCTCCCTTCTCCAGGGGATCTTCCCAAACCTGGGATCGAACTGGGGTCTCCCGCATTGCAGGCAGATTCTTTACCAGCTGAGCCACAAGGGAATCCTGAAAGAGGTATATTATGCTCACAAGTAACACTTTATATTATGTATGAAAACGAGAAAACCAGTCCTGCTTGTCTCAACATTCAAAATCCTATTTTCACAGTTCTGTGGTGACAACTGCTCAGTCGCTTCAGTCGTGTCCGATTCTGTGCGACCCCAGAGACAGCAGCCCACCAGGCTCCCCCGTCCCTGGAATTCTCCACGCAAGAACACTGGAGTGGTGACAGCAGGGTATAGCTAAGGAAAGGTTTCTTGGATGGTGATTGGGTACCCATAGCCTGGATGGGTATAGCAAAATGTCAGGAACTGTTAGATGATGTAACTGGGATTAGGGGATTGAGACTGAGAGTTAAAATCAATGGGTGCTAATTAGTGATGCAGAAGCCAGATTGATAAACAAATTTGAGATTAAATTTAGACATTTGGCTTTCATGCTGGCTACTTTTAATATGTGAACATAAGAAACTGCTGAATCTGCACTTCAATTTAATAAAACGGAGCAAAACAAAAAAATACCAGCTACCATTTATTAAACCTCTGTGAGCAGTATGGTCTAGAGGTTAAGAGCAGCAGCTCTGGAGCTAAGACTTTACTAATATTTTAAGTAACTTATTTCACTTTCCTCATCTGTAAAATGGGGATAGCAATACCTATCTGAGATGGTTGTTGTGAAGATTAATTACTACACACAAAGCATTTAGAACTGAGCATGGAGGAAGCACTCAATTTTAGCTGCTATTACTATTATTTCTTCCACTACATGGCCTACAGTACTAGGCACTTTACAAATATCATCACTAAACACCTCAACAACCTTTCAGAATAAATACATTATTGACTGCATTTTGCAGAAGCTGAAGCTACTAGTGAGTAAAATTCAACTTTTAGTGATTGGCACATCCAAGTTTCAAACATGAGTCTGACTTCCACATCCATTCCCTTTTCTTTACATTGCATTGGCTCTCTAAAGCTTTATAAAAATAGTTTTAAAGGTTTAAAGTTATTTAAATCATTATATAACATTGTAAAATTACTCCAGCTCATGACTCTGACATGTAATTCCTTCTTCTACCTCACACCCCACGGCCAGTCATTCCTTAGTTCTATCAATTTCTGCATTTTCTTTGATTCTCACAGGAGCCACCTGGTTAAAATCCTTGTGTCAGTTCCCTAAACTACCATCTTAACATCAAAATGTGTTTCTACCCAGTTGTACATGCCCTCCAGAGTAGCTTCACCAAAATGTCATCTCAGATTTGTTGCCGTCAGGGTGACTGTAACTCCCAGTTGGCTGGGGACAGTCTCAGTAAAGTTATTTCAGTGTAATCATTAATAGTGCTTCCCTTCTCAAAAGGGTCCTGATTTAAGTGTTAAATTATATGGCCGTTCTGCTTGTGGATGGAGAGCCACTGGAGGTTTGTGAGCTGAGAAATGATACAGTCAAACTCCTTGGTCTAGTGTTCCACATCCTACTTGTAGCTACCTTTCCAGGCTTATAATACATATCACTTCCCTACTTGTAGCTTTCCCTGGGCTAAAGTAAACTGCTTGCTGGCGACCTGTGCTTTACCTTAAAACATCTGCCCATTATCCTTCCAGGCATCAGAATGTTTTCCCATCATCTCTGCCTAAAGTCTCCTTGCCAAATGCTATGGAAGAAACTAATTCTCACTTGAGATAGTGTTCAAGGTACAGATACGGGTGGAAGAACCAACAGAACCCAGGAAGGGTAAAAGAACTAGAAGAGACAGGCAAGAAAAGCAGTCAGTCACAGTATATGCAGAGGTGTCACTGCTTGCTTTGCTGACGGAGGCAGCTGCTGGGAGCATGAGCAGATTCCAGCCAGGGGTCTAGCAGAACTGTGTGCCCTTGAGCAAATTACCATCTCTCAGGGTGTTTTATGAGCAAACAAGACAAAATGCACAAAGTAAGTATTTAAAATGTGGCCTCTGTTATTAATATTATTGAGAACAGAATGAGATGGAAGTTAGCAGGTGGAGGCAGTGAGGAAATTCTTCAGGCAAAAAATTTGAAATAATTTTGGTGAGGGAAGTGAGATTTTCTTTTTAGGGGAGGGTGAGGCTTGATAATGTTGATAAACTGAAAGGAAGGAGCTTGTGGCAAGGAATAAGTTAAAGATGAGAAAGAGAAGGAATTGACCAAAAGGGGCAAGGTCTCAAGAGGAGGCCGGGCAGAGAGCATGCTCTCTTTCTCTAAGATGAAAACGCAGGCAGGACAGGAAAGGTGAAGGAGTGTAGAGAAATTCTGAGGAGCAGATTGAGGATTAGAATAGCTACTGTGGGGGGAAAGATCAAGTTAAAAGATGGCTAAAAAGAGCCAATTGTGAAGACTGAAACATTCACAGCAGTGCCAGTCTGCACTGACTTCTATCCCTCCCGCTGCTTCCCCAGCCCCACCCCAGCAGTGCTCAGCTTTAGAGAATAAGGAGCAAATGTGTATTAGGGACTTTAGAAGAGCAAATCAAAAAAGGGGAACAAGAATTTGAGAGCACTAGTGTCAGAGGCTGAAGTGGTCTGATCAGAAGTTCAGGCTGCGTGGATAAAGTTACAAAGGTAGACAAAGTACGGGAATGGGTGGGGGTCAAAAGCAGGCTTCTCACAGAATAAAACTGGAAGAATAGAGGAAGAGTCTTTAGTTAAAAATAGCAGATATAGATGTAGTAAAAGGGTGCAAGAAGTGAAAGGTGATCAGAACTGTGCCAGCAAAGTGGAGGAAAATGTGGGTTCAGAATTTAAGGAAGGTCTGAGTGGTGGCAAGCTCCAAAGTACTGTCCTCGCTGACAGGCAGTGGAATCACCAGAAGATTGGAGGGGAGCATTACAGAAAGCAGGACTGTGAGTCAAGTGGCAAAGTCCTCACTGGAGAAGACTGCTGGTAGGTGAGAGACAGGGAGGGTAGAGAGAGTAAGAGGGTAGAGAGGGTAGCCATGCAGGTAAATGCATTTATGGTGTAAGGATTTGCTTTTGTAAAATTTGTCCCAAGATAACTGATAACATATATGAGGAAACTCTTCTTCAGAAATTAATGAGATATTTATATTTCTATAAAGTCATGGCTTCTGAGATCTTTAAAACAAGCTAGGAGTCATTAGTCATTTTAAAGTAGAGGTAAAAATGCCAACTAAGAATAAAAGTTACTTAGCCGCAATCAGATACCTGAGCCCTGAGAACAGGTTACACAACACCATGGATACACTATTAAGACATGTGAAAAGCAAAGGTCAAGAACAAGGAAACATATACACGTCAGCAGATTTATTTATTGCATGAACACCAAACAGGAAAAATCGCTCCACAGATTAGAAAAGTGATCTACTCAAGTACTACAAAAATCAGTGCAAAGGGTGTAATGGAAAATAAATTCTCAGATTACAAATAACTTCTGAAAGCCTTGCCACATTAAACTTACAAGGATGATTCCATTTATATGAAATAGTCCAGAATAGTCAAGTCTTTAGAGTCAGTAGATTAGTGGTTGTCAGACTCGGGGAAGGTGAAATTGGGAGTGGCTAATGAGTACTGGGTTTCTTTTGGGGTGATGAAAATGTTTCTGGAGTTACTGGTGATGGTTGCACAACATGAGTAAACTAAAAACACTTAATTGTACACTTACAATGGTAAGTAGTGTATGTACAACTATCCTTTATGGTATGTACTCTCTTTCAATAAAATTATTATTAAAAAATTAAAGAACCGACCCATTGGAAAAGACCCTGATCTGGGAAAGACTGAAGGCAGGAGGAGAAGGGGATGACAGAGGATAAGATGGTAGGATGGCATCACCAACTCAATGGACATGAGTTTGAGCAAGCTCTGGGAGACAACAGGCAGGGGAGCCTAGTGTGCTGCAGTCCATGGGGTCACAAAGAGTTGGACAGGACTGAGTGCCTGAACAACAACAAAGTAATTTGGGCTTCTCAGATGGCTCAGTGGTAGAGAATCCGCCTGCCAATTCAGGAGAATGGGTTCAATCCCTGGGTCAGGACAATCCCCTGGAAAAGGAAATGGCAACCCACTCCAGTATTCTTGCCTGGGAAATCCTATGGACAGAAGAGCCTGGCAGGCTTTAGTCCATGGGGTTGCAAAAGAGTCAGATATGACCTGGCAACTAAACAACAACAATATAAGTAATTTAGCAAAATCATTTAGGTGTGAACTTTTAAAAAAGAGAAAAAATAAACATAAGATGACAAGATACAAATACTCCAAAAAGTAGTGCTGGTAGAAAATAAAAACTAGAATATTCTAAGGAGATAAATCCTATTGAGAATAGGATTCGAGAGTAAATACATTAATAACTTTGGGAAGCAAAGCATGGTAGAGCTGTGGTAAAATGGATGGAGTAGAATGGAGGTCCTAGATTTTAAAAAATCTAAACTGAATGTGCATCACTGCCTCTCACCCGGCCGTATTACATGGCATGCAGAACTTCCCCCACCAGGGACTGAACCTGTGCCTCTGTGGTGGAAGCATGGAGTCTTTGCCACTAGATCACCGGGGAAGTCCTAAATGTGCTTCTTTCGAAATACTGTAATTTCATCCTGGGAAAGCCAATCTTCATGAGCCCCAGTTTGCTCTTCGATATAAGGGAAATACCGCCTGCCTCAGAGAGTGTTAAGAATGATTAAATACTATAACATACATGAAAATACTTTGAATACACCATATAAGGTGGTATTAATTTAGACTAAATCGATTGAAAATCAAAGCACAGAACTTTCAATGCCAATTTTGAAATCAACTTCAATATTAATAACTACTACTAAGAAAAAGATTTTTAATGATGTTCTGATTTTACTTTAAATATTAACAACAACATCATTGTCACCAGAAAAGCACTAGAATAGTTTCTTTCAAATCCAGGTAAGGAAATTTCAGTAGAAGAGATTGATCAAAACTTTCTACACAATTTTGTCAGCCTTATAAAGTGCACAAATTCCATAAGATCAGTATACTATCTGTAAACCAATTTAGGAACTATAAATACCCCTCTCTCAGTTTCAAACAGTACTACAAATACAAAGGCCAAATTCTGGCCATGTTTTGTAGAATTTCAACAAGGCCCTCGGCCTTGGTCCCTCGGGGATCTAGAGGATTGTTTCCAGGCCTCTACACCCCACACACTCTCCTTAAGTCCCTTATATAAAAATGTCATATATTTACATACAGTCTTTGCACTTCCTCTAATATACTTTAAATAATCTCTCAATTACTTAAAGTATCTAACACAAAGCAAATAGTTGTAAATGCAATGTAAATGCCATGTAAACAGCTGTCAGCACTTGGCAAATTGAAGTTTTGCTTTTTCAAACTTTCTGGAATTTTTTTCCCCCAAATATTTTCCATCCATTCTTGAATCCTCAGAAACAGAATCCATGGATAAGGAGGGCCAATGTCCATACTAAAAGTTTGGACACTGACGATGCTGAATGTTTAAAAATAAGACTGCTTTTAAATACCCACCCCTAAAATTATTAGATTTTCTTTTTATAGCCTTTAAAGTACTGAAATAGTGATGCAAATAAAAAACTCAAGAAAACATTTGGGGACTGAATGTTTAGCCATTATAAAAATGGAACTAAATCTTTTGGTTCATGTAATGAACAAAAAGTACATACTCCATTTTTCTTTAAGGAAAAGTGATGCTCGACTGAAATAAGGTTAAATCTATGACAGATATAAGTTGGATTTTTTTAAGAGGAAGAGGGAAAAAACTATATATTTTAAAAAGCTGTGAGGGATTTCCCTGGCAGTTCAGTGGTTAAGACTTGGAGGCCTTCCAATGCAGCGGTTGTGGATGAGATCCCTGGTCGGGGAGCTAAGATCCCACATACCTCGTGGCCAAAAGACCAAACCATAAAAACGTAAGGAATACTGTAACAAATTCAATAAAGACTGTAACAACGGTCCACGTCAAAAAAAAGCTTAAAAGTACTGAACTTACCTATAATGAGTTAAAATAAAAACTGACAAAGCAATGGCTAATTCAATCATTAAAATACTTTTAACTCAAATTGTACTAAAAGCAACATACAAGGAAGGTAAACTTTTCAATACAATGATCTGAAAATTATTTGCTTAGTTACGTTTTGCAGAAAAATAATTTAAATGACTTTCAGCAAGTGTACTTAAGAGGGTGGAGAAATAATCATTACTACAGAATTCTGATTTATAAGCTTCAAATATATGGCACTGATTTCCATTTCTGATAGCCTATTCTTTGGTCTCAATTTTTGCTCAAAGTGCAAGGCAAAGGAGTTAAAATGTACCCTATATAAACTGCTAATCTGCATAATTAATGACTGCTTCTCTTCATATTTCTAAAATCATGGCAACACCTTCCTCTTCCACAAATCAGGAAACATCAAAGAACTATCCTAAAGTTTTTAAAGTTAAAAATATTTTGATGACAATGCAAGTCCACTAAAATATTTGATATACAGATTATTTTGAAATAGCACCACTAATTGTTGACAAAATGTAAACCTTCCTTATTCCTCATCTGTAAAATAGAGGTACTACTACTTCCTCAGTGGATTGCTGTATGGAACTAAACCTTTTGGTTCGTGTAATGAACAAAAAATACATTAGCGCCTTACACATAGTAGACAACAAATGTTCCTGTCCCTTTTTCATTTGCCTCATTGCGACTCTAATTGGTGTTCTAACACTGAACGCAGGACAGTCTTCAGTGTGAGATAAAAATGTGCAACTAATAATAGGCTTACTTTTTCAAATTAAAAGTATTTCTTCAGCTCATTGTGTCCAATGTACCTAATACCTTAAAATTCCTGACGAGTTTGGTTCTTTTGGTCAACGATGTCAAGAGTTTCAGCTGTTGTCAAAGTATTTAAACCTTGTTGTAAACTTGGGACAGTCGGTAAATAATTGCAGCTTTCCCCCAAGAGTATAGTGTATCTTTTCCCCATTCAACTGGGACTTGGGCAATGGGAAAACGTTAACTACTAGTAGCAGGGAAAGCTCGATTTGTCCCCACTCTATGTGGGAGAGTTGAAAACACGTCGCGTCACTGCCTCTGAGCTGTCAATGATCCCCGCAGCCTTCACCTTACCTGGTAAGGAAACTGAGGCTAAGGGCAAGGAAGAGCTTGGCTGCAGTTCAGAGTCATCTCTTTGATTCCTGAAATAACCACTATTTGACAGCAGTGGTGTCCTTTCCAGATGGTCGTCAGAGTGGCCCCGCGAAGCACGAAAGGAACCTGTCGTCTTTCCTGCCTCCAGATTCCAGGGCGAAAAACAGGAGCCCCTTCCCCGCCCTGCTATAGGCAGGGGCATCGAGTGGGCCCAGCCCCAAAGGCGCTCCTTCCCCGGGATCAACAGCTGCCGCCAGCCAGTTCTCCCGGGACGAGAGGCCGCCACTTACCTGCTGTTGGAGAAAACGCAATTCCTTGCTTGGAGTCGGCCCTGTTCACTCGGACACCAAACTGCAAAGAGCGATGGCTGCCGCGGCCGTAGTTCGCGTTAGCTCCTTCCGGGCCGGCGGGTGCTTCACTCCCGAAGGTTCGCGGGACAGCAGTGCCGCGCGCCTGCAGTTCCGCCTTCCGGCGATTCCGCGGACAGTCCCGCGGCTGACTGCGCTCCGAGGTGGGACCTGCTGCCCACACAGGCCTGAAGGAGTTTCAGGCAGAGAAGGTAACACCGGTTCTTAGCTTGGGGAAATTATACGTGACATCCTCTTTTCTTTCTTTCTTTTTTTAAAAAAAATAATAAATTACATTTTCAAAGTGCACCTGTTTCTTGAGTTCAACAAGTAATTTACAAAATGTGCCAGATAATGTGTTGAGCTTTCATCAAGGCTGTCTTTACTCCATCGTTCTTTGCTAATGAATGTTGATCTTTAAGACTGTCTTGACTCCGCTGTTTTTTGCTCATGAATGTTACTTTTCTTAAATTTATTCAAATAGGAATACTCAGGTACCTTGAATGAAAATGTGATGGCAGTGCTTCCAAGATTGCTCCCAAGCCTACGATTCTTTCCCGGGGATGCAGACAGAACAAGGAGGTGCTTGGGGACTGAAGCAGTTATTGGATAGATTCCCAACAAGCCTATTACAAGCTCTCCCCCTCTTTCATCCCAGCCTCAGGAAATGACTTACTCCATTGGCCCTCGCTTCTCACTTGTCATTCCTTCTGCCAGAACTGCTTCCGCAGATATCTCCCTCCACCCGGCTAACTCCTACACACTCTTCAGGTCTCAGCACCAATAGCTCTCTCATCAGACTCCCTCTCAGATTCAGTTAAGCCCTTTATTTCAGGTTTCCCCAGCAACTGTACAATTTATCTTATGATTGATTGAAGTTATCTTGCTTATGATTTTACAATTAAAATGTATGATTATTATCTATAGCCTCCCCAACAGGCATTCTATCAGCTTCCTTAGGTGAAGAACCATATCTGCCTTTTCTCCTGTTGAACATATTTTCAGTGCTTGGCATACTATAGGTGCTGAATACATTCGAGCAAGTGATTCAGTCATAATATAAAGGACTCTTAGGTACACTTTTGTCCTCAGAGGGTTAAAGAATTTCCCTGGAGTTGATTGGTCTAAGTTGGAGGAGCCTGCTGTTCTAGGCTGGGTTTCCCTTTATTCTCCTTTCCACTGATCTAGTCTTCAGTTTGGTTTAATAAATACTTTTTTAAAATTGGAGGATAATTGCTTTACAGTGTTGTGTTGGTTTCTGCCACGCAACAATGCTAATCAGCCATAATTATACATATATCGTCTCCCTCTTGAGCCTTTCTCCCCTGACAATAAATACTTTTAAGTGGCTTGAGGCACTTCACCAGGCTTCTCAAGATTACGCCACATCTCTTTTCCAGAAATTGAAAAGATACTCCTGATATCCTTGGCATTTGAGTTAGCTTTTAGATAGAAATCTAAATTATGATTCCTGCTGACTTCAGCAATAGATTGTAAATCGATTAGGAATGGGGGAATGACAATAAGCAAGACAGTCTCTTTCTTCCAGGACCTTTTGATTTGGCTGGGAGATGTGTTAATTCACAACTGACTATAAAAGAAGGTAGGAGGAGAGAAAGGATAACAAACTACAAACTTCTGGTAGGGGTAAGGGAGTGGAGAGGCAGGAGATATCAGTGTTTGAGGAGAGCCTTACAGGATATGTAAGATATTTACCCTTGAGCTTTTTGATGACTATTATCATGATAAAAGTAATACACAGTCATGGTTAAAAAGTTTGGAAAGTCAAAAAAAATGGAAACAAAAATCACCCTCTGTCACACCTCACAGATATAAACAGTTTTATAAGATTATAATCATACTATGAACAGTTTTATAAAACATTTAAAGTTAAAAACATTTCAATGTAATCAAGTTTTCTTCTAAATCATTAATTTTAATGACTTTATTTTAATGGAGTACAACTACAGATTATGGTTCTAACATTATCAACCACTTGAGGTTTCAGTTACTACATATGTAAAATGGGGATTAATATCCAGCAGGGATAATATCATAATGTGAGAATCACATTCAGAAAGGAACAGGGATGGGAAAAGCACCAGGCAAGCACTATGCTTTGACTAAATAGCTTTCCACTGGACTACCAGGGATGTAGACTCCCAAACTATAGAGTCTTTTGGAAGTTCTGAGCAGAACAGGAACAGGGTCAGAATCATATTTTTGAAAGTTTGCTCTGGCAGTTGTGTGTGGGTTGTATTGGAACAGGTAAGGACTGAAAACTGAGATTAGTAATGAGACAGCTGCAGTCACAGAAGTGAGAGGTAGCATGGGGCAGTGCTGGGTCAGCGAGAACAAAGAAATAGAGTCAGCTATGAGAAATTGTAGAAGTCAGAACCTATACACGATTGATTACATGTTGGTAGCAAAAGTAAAGGAAATATCAAAGTTCCAAGTTTTAACCTGGCTTAGTGAGTCTACTTCTATCTCCCCTACAACCACCTTACTGCAAGTCACTATCATCCGTGGCCTGGGTTACTGCAGCAACTCTTCTTTCCCCATTGATTGGTTATCTTCACAGCTGTTGGATTGATTTTTTGATGCATTCATTTTAAAGCATGAATTTAATTAGTTTACCATTCTTCAGTTGATTCCCGAAGTCTATAAAGTCTGTACAACGCCTTATAAGGCTCCTGCTGCGCTGCTTCCTATATTTCTCCAATCTCAGCTTGTGCCACTCTGTCTTGCTCACCACAGCAAGCTCATTCCTGTGTCTGAGCTCTTGTAGGTGCTGTTCCCTTTGCCCAGAGTCCTACTTCTCCCCATATTCTCCCTTTGTATAGCTAACTTCCTTGTCCTTTAGATCACAGCTTAAATGTCACCTCATGTCCTAACCTTTCTATCCACATCAACTCCCTGCTTCCTAGTCTCTATCTTATTACCAGGACCTCAACAGCATGTAAGGCAATGGCACCCCACTCCAGTACTCTTGCCTGGGAAATCCCATGGATGGAGGAGCCTGGTGGGCTGCAGTCCATGGGGTCGCTAAGAGTCAGACACGACTGAGTGACTTCCCTTTGACTTTTCACTTTCATGCATTGGAGAAGGAAATGGCAACCCACTCCAGTGTTCTTGCCTGGAGAATCCCAGGGACAGAGGAGCCTGGTGGGCTTCTGTCTATGGGGTCGCACAGAGTCAGGCATGACTGACGCGACTTAGCAGCAGCAGCAGCAGCAGCAACAGCAACAGCACGTATTAAGTTCAAAATGTAAAAAGATATATTTATTGCATTTCCTCCACTGAAAACTCCACTGAAGGAAGAGACCCTGTCTGTCCTGTTCTGTTTTTTCTCGGTGCCTATCATATGGAAAGCATTTTATAAGTATTGGTTGAATGAATGAAGAAATCAACTAATGAAGGAGCTGGTGAGGTCATCCAGTAGAGAATATGGTGAAAAGATAGTTTAGAAGGGAATTTATATTTCATATTTCTGATACCATGGTGCCAGAGTATGTGTGGATAGGCAGGGACAGAGAGATATATAAGGAAAGAGTTTTGGCGTTTGATATTGTACCAGCTACCCAGAGGAGATAAGGTCTGACCAGATGCTGACAGTATTTCAGCTACCCTACAGGTCAGTATCAGATGGGACACAATGTGGCATAATAGTTAAAAATAAAAGAATTAGAGAACATGATACTTCAGAAATAAGTGCTGCTGCTGCTGCTGCTGCTAAGTCACTTCAGTTGTGTCTGACTCTGGTGTGATTTAGTCTCCAAGTGCAATAGGAACTTATAGTAGTGAACAAATGAGGGTCAAAATATTCCAAATAGAAGATTGGAAGAGATGACACTTTAAATTTATCCATTCAAAAATGTTTATTGAACACCTGTTAAGTGTGAGGCCCCAAACCATGTGTTGAGAATACAGAGTTGAACAGGACACAGGCCCTGGTCTCTCTTATAGTCTAACCAAGCAGACATACATGAAATCAATATGATTACCTTAAAACTGTCATGAGGTATATAGAATTTTATTCCATTGAAGAAAGATAAGCATAAACACAAATATATAACAATGTTGGTAAGTGCTGTGAAGGAAAAAAAAGGATGGTGGGAGGGATAGAAAGTCAGCAGCAAGAGTATGCTGTTGTACAGGGTATTCAGAAAAGGCCTCACCATAAGGTATCATTTGACTAAAGAAAGGGTGAGTGAGTGAGCTGGATGAGTGTCTTGGGGAAGAGCATCCCAGGCAATGCAAATAAGAATTAAGGCAGACTTGTGCTTGTATGCCTAGAGAGATTCCTTATTCCTAAATAAGGAATCAAAGTCAACGAAATATTTTTACAGTGTCTCTTTAGGTCTAAAAAAACTAATTGTAAGTGTGTCTGGAGTAGTGAGTGAGAGGGAGTGTAGAAGATGATGAGAGAAATAACAAGGCTGGCTGAGTGATCTGAAGCCTTGAAGGCTATGAGTCGGACTTTGGATTTTACTCAGAATGAGAAGAGAAAACGCATGCAGAGAAACTTTAACTTGATGGAGCAAGTAAAGGGAGCAATTACAGGTTTAGAGGTATAGGAAAATAAAAATGAAATCAGTACTTCGGAGCTCAGTTCAACATGAAGGATGGGTGGGAGAGATTGAAAGCAGAAAGACCATCCCAATAGTTCAAGTGTGAGATGATGAAAACTAACTAGAAAACTAGAGTGGGCAGTGAGAACTACATAAAATTGAAGTTTTCAAAGAAAGCAATTTACTGTCTTGGTGTGGGATAACTGAACTTGTACCTTCAGAACCACTGACTTCAGATACAAACAGATGTCCTGTGAGAGGCAAATGAGGCCAAAGGAACTATTTCTAAAATGGAACCACAAGACAGTTTCAAAAGAAACCTGATATTTGTAATTGAAACTAGTTCTTTGTTTGAAATAGAACAAATTTTAAAAAATAACTGAAGACCTAAAATAATTTCCATTATCCTGAAAAATAAGCAGAATTGATCCTGCTTATCAGCTGACAGTTCAGTAGTTATGAGCAGGCTCATGCCAGCCCAAGTCCACTTCTGCACATCAGCAAATTTTATTAGGAATGCATCTCCCTTTTTTGGGTCTAAATAAGGAATCTAAGTCAATGAAATATTCTTAGTATAATGCTGTCTCTTTACTGAAACACTTTGTGTCACTTATTTTATTGTTTATAATTTTCTTGAACAGGGTTGAAGGCTCTGAAAATAGTGTACAGAAGACGTGATACATAGGTATGTGGAGAGGCATATGTGGTAGAAGGGTCCTGTTGTTCTGGAAATCAAGGATTACAAAGTAGAATATATTATTGACATTAGTTTAGAAAAGTGTATGGCAGTATAGAGTAGATATAATAACTGATCAAAGAAATATCAATACCTTTAACAACAGGTAATAGTAATAATTTTTCCATAAAATTTATGTGGCCACACTTTAAGAAGCCAGAGGATTTGGCACTTTGGCACTGTGTGGATAATATTTAAATATGAAAAGCGCTTAACTGTTTAAATATGTTTTCTCACCTCAATTACTTAAACTTACTTTCCTACTATTCCTCAGGGTGTGCAGATGACAAATAATGCCTTTATAATGCCTTTTCCATCAATATTTTAAAGCTGATTACTCTGAAAATGTAAGAAACACTTGAAAGACGTAACCATAGTTTTGTTTCTTGTTATTGTTTTTGGAGTGGGGGTGATAATAGCAACAGGGATACATAGGGGTGGGACACATTTTAGAAAAAGCATTGTTTACTTATTAGCAAATTATTTATGTTTATTTAACCTGATTGAACCAGAGGTTATTTGGTTTTTAAAATGGCTAATTCTTCTTCATCAGTTGTTTTTTTTTGCTGCTGTTCAGAGATATTGCTTAAACAGAACAAAGTCCAAAGAAAACTTGATTTAACCAAATCAAACTCCAATGCCAAGGTTAGTAAACCAAGATCATTAAAATGTTGCATAAAAAAAAAAGAATTAAACTAATGCAAGTTTGAGTCCAGGCTTAAGGATTTGCTCTTTTGAAGATAACACTGATTTTCTGTCTAAGCTCAGGGAGGTTCAGTTTCTGAGGTCTATAGACTTGTGTTTATGTATCTTAAAACCATTGAGAGGCTTGTGATTGTGTATCTTTTCAAGTGGTCTTGGGACATACGCTTTGGGATTTTTGTTATGGGGCCCTAAGCTAAAAACATTTTGACCAAAAGTATCATCTTCATTCTAAAGACTTTGTATTTGTATCTTGGACAAAGGAACTGAATTTTTCAATTTCATGCACAGCAAACACATTTTTACACATCTGAGGCAAATGTTAAAAAAAAAGCTAAAAGTTAACAGGTAGTTATTTGAATTCTTACTGTTTTCAGGCCTCTCACAGCAGTTTAGTTGTTACTCTTTTTGTATGTAATATAACATTCCATAGTGGGCATTTGATATTAAATGGTTAAGATGTATTTCACCTTTCACAGATTTTGAAACCCTTGGCATGACATTTTAGTCAACAATACAAATCTATAAAGAAGGGCTTTATCATCAGCTCAGAACTGGAAAAACCTAAGTATAAGGAAGGTGGCTCCTATGATCACTGATGTCATTAACTATGTTGTCTCATCATTCCAGTTTCTACCTCCCTTTAGTCTCAAAAGTAAAAAAAAAGTCTACTTGCAAGAAAAAAAGAAGTCACCTTGCCTAGAAAGGAAGTCTGAATGTTGTACCTTACTGTAAACTCTTAGAAGAGGAAGTAAAATTGCCATTTAAATATGTTAATGAACTTTGGCATGACTTGCTGTATGAATCAGCGAGTTTCAAAATTAAAATTACTTTTGAATCTTCAGGTCAAAAAGCAAAGGCCTCCAATTCGATTTGATTACTTTGAACACTTATACCTAATTAACCTTTAAAAAAAAATCCCTTACAATTTACACCTGGAATATGATGAAATGTGAAATGAAATACCGTGATGAACATTAATCGGTTCAGCTACCTGAGGTTTAGCTTCAACAAAGGACAATGAAGTCTGTCCTCTCAGGTAATCTTCACAAAAACTGGAGGGGAAGAACTGTCAGTCCCACCCCTCCAAAGCTGCCACTGAAACCTTGACTGTCCTCAGATCCCGGCCTTGCCGCGTTCACGACGGCGGGGATTTCCGTATCGGTGACACACGCCACTTCCGGCCGACGGTGAGAGTCAGTGACGTGGCAGGAGAGGCCGAGCACGGTCCTTCGGGCCGGGACACCCGGAGCTGTCAGGCGGCTTCAGGGCAGCCCCGCGGGAGAGAAGAGCTCACCGACTGCAGCTGCCGCGGCGAGGCCGGAGCCGGAAGTGCCACGTGTCCCGATTGCGCCTGCGCGCACGGCGGCTGACAGGCAGTTCCGGCCGGGGCCTCCCTCGGTCTCTCTCCGCTTGGCTGCTGCTTTCCAACCTGGCGTTCTCGGCCCCGCCGGCCCGACACCCAAGCCTCGCCACCCGGGCCGAGCTCTGACCGCCTGCGGACAGGGGAGAATGCGGCGCCATGCGTAGGGCTCCTTGCGCCGCCCTCTCTCTATCCGGCTTCCAGTCCTAAGTCGTTAGCCCCCTCCCTGGCTTCCAGCCGTCGTTTTTCAACTCTCGGCTTGGGGCTGTCGCGGACCCCGACCAGACCCCTGTAAACGTCGTCGTCATGTCCCAGCCCGGGATACCCGCCTCTGGCGGCGCCTCCACCGGCCTCCAGGCCCAGAACGGGGCCGCCTCTGCCTCGGGGTCTCCCTACACGAACGGTAAGTGCCTTTGGGTGTTGAGAGTTAGGGAAGGCGAAGTTTGGGCCGCGGCCCTAGTTAACCTTTGGTTGTTGCCTGCGTCTGAGGGGACAGTAGGCGAGAGTGACTTCCCTGCCAGGGTCAGTAGTGCCTGGAGCTGGGAGGTTGAGCCACAGGGACCGCGACTCGTCTTAGTGTTTCATATTTATTTATTTAGTCTTTTGTTCAGCACACAGTTGCTGAGCACTTGCTGTATATAACGCCCTGGGTATACATGGGTAAAGAACACAGATTCCGTCTGTATCTCAGAACTCGCATGCGAGGCTCATGGGATCTGTTTTTGTGCCCTTTCCCTCCGCGCCACCTCACCCGCGTCTTCTGGAGAGCAAGGTTTGGGGTCTGCTTCATTTCGGTCCCGTCGGGCCTCCATTAGGGTGAGGGTCGTACTCAGTGTGAATCTGGGGAGATGAATGGAGGATTATGCTTTGCCTCTTTAGGGCCTGCTCCTCTCTCCTCGAACCTTCCCCGAATTGTACCCAGGCCACCTGTTCAGTTTTTCAACTTTAGAACGGGAGGCTCTCCTGTTTGATTTCCAGAGGTCGTTACATCACTTGGAAAGTGGTTGGACACAAAGTCTCTGAACCTCTCCAGAGTGTACATGTGGCACTATAATTTGTCATTCGGTGTGAAGATGTCTTCTAATTTTATACTCTTTCTAGGATTCTTTAAATTGTCCTATGTTGTGATTTGCTAAGTTCTTTATGATTATAAAGGACTTACAATAAAGACAGATTCTCCCAACAGTTTTCCAGGTTACCAGTTTACTTATAAATCTTTAGTTCTTGGAAACTAGTAGAATAATATTAAAATGCTTCAGTTTCCCATTGAAATCTAAGATTGCTGTTAAGTTCGAGAAAATAGCCACTGACTAAAATAGCTAATTTACATTGTTTTTAGAGACTACTGTTTTCTTTACAAAGAAGGCCCCAAAAAACTTTAAAAAATGTCTCTGAGTAGGCAGGTATGTAGGCAGTAGCAAGAATAAGTGAGAGTAAGCACTGAAATGGTATTAAATTGAATCAGTTGTTTTTTCTCAAACTTATGGTAACAGATTATGTAAACTATTATTCTAGGCTATTTAGTTACATTTTCACTGAGGATGAAATTATTTTAAGACATTAACTTTAAGGCCAAAACTCTTAAGCAAGATGCCATATGACTGTGTTTTTTTCTTCTTTAAGTTGCACTTTTACACTGCTTTAAATGGTAAATCCTGCAAATATGCTTGCAAACTTATATGTAAGTATAGTTTTGATAATTTTGAAATGGTAAAGCAGTTTAGCCATTGTGTATGCTGTACTGGAGATGTTGTCACTGTGTTGATTTGATCCAGTCCAGCAGACCTTTGTTGCATGATCCAGTTCTGTCCTTAGGATTATAAAAGAGAGTAAAAAAGAAGTCCCATGTACACAGCTTGCTTAGAGCCATAGGATTGCAAATATGTACCACCACTTTCTAGAAAATAAGCTTCAAGTGTACAGCATTATAATTCAACATCAGTATACACCACAAAGTGATCACCACCACAGGTCCAGTTACCATCCATCACTATACACTTGACCCCTTCACCCATTTCCCCAACCCCCTCCCCTTCTGGTAACCACTAATCTGATCTCTGTATTGGTGAGTTTTTGTTTTATTTTGTCTGTTCACTTAGTTTGTTTTTTTAGCTTCTAAATATGAGTGAAATTATATGGTATTTATCTTTGTTTGTCTGTTTATTTCACTTTGCATAGTACCTTCAAGTTCCATCCATGTTCTTGCAAATGGCAGGATTTCATTCTATTTATGGCTGAATTATATTAATATTCCACTGTGTGTGTGTCTGTCACATCTTTATCCATTGATGGACAGTTAGGTTATTTCCATATCTTGGCTGCTGTAAATAATGCTGTAGTCAGCACAGGGGTACATAGATCTTTCTGAATTAGTGCTTTTGTATTCTTTGATAAATGTGTAAAAGTAGAATAGCTGGGTCATATGGTATATACTCTTGTTAAGATATAGCTTTGACATTTTTTTTATAAACCCTATTTCTAAAGTTTTTTGTAAAAGTATTCTCAGTAAAATGGCTAATATCCTGTATTGGGTTCCGTTATTGTTCACATTGTTCACTCCACTAATAATAAAGAGAGTAGGGATGTGGTGGAGAATTGGAGGGAAGAATATTTCTCTAAAAGGTGAAAAAAAGTTCAGTGCTGGATCTAATTTTTTTTGGTTAACTCTTTCTAGGCACTTATGCTGCTTAAATACTATTGAATTCTCATGCTCTAGGTTTAATGTAGCATGCTTAAATTACACATTACAGTTTAGTTGGATCTTCCATTTTTAATTTAAAAGTTGATTGAGTATAGTCAACTCTTTTGTTTTTCTGTAACTTACTTTCGTGTTGTATAGTGTTACTATATTACAGAATACTTCACACATCTGGACATTTCTTTCTGTGGTTGGTTGTTACATTGCACTACAATCCAGAAATTGTCTAGAATGGTTTTTCTAAGTCTCTGTGTAGATTTGGGTGCACTCATTTCCTTTGCAGAAGTTGATAGTGAAACTGCAAGACTACTTAAACTGGCAGATTTTCATTTGATTACCATATAATAAAGACTAAAAGTAAATCATGACTCCCACTTGTAATTAGCTCCTTTGTTGACTATTTGAGTCAATTTGTCAAGGCAGTTAGAAACTATAGTTTTATTAACATTATTTTTTGTAATATTTATCTAATACTCAGCTTTTCCCCTTATAGGTTAAGAGTGAGAAGAATATTCTACATTTTCTCTTCCACCCAGATTCATTCCCCTGTTGCATTATAATTTTATAAAATAATATGTTTTCCCTCTAGACTGTAAGTCTTATAAGGACAGGAATTATCTGTTTTTGCACATCATCTTCTCTCCAGCAGACTCACATGGTGTCTAGCACATTTAAGAAATTGCCAGTTTTATTGAGTGATTTTAGAATTGGGTATTTGCAGTTTAGGTCACTAAATATGTATTGACTTGTTCATTATAAGATTTGAGCTCGTTTTCAACTGTTTTCTTTCTGGTGAAATTTTCTGTGGATGTTTATATATGTTGTTGTTCAGTCACCAAGTTGTGTCTGATATTGTCAGCTGAAACATAGTAGAATGTGATGTATGGGTTAGTCATCAGTTTAAATGCTAGACTTGTGCTCATATCTCTATTTTAGGCATGGCAGAAATGTAAATCTCTTTTAGTTTCTATGAGGTAAACCATAATTACGATTGTGTATTTTTAATATAGGCAGTCTTTTAAAAAAATACTATTTATTTTTAGCTGCGCTGGGTCTTCCTTGATTTGTGTGGGCTTTTCCTCTGTTTGCGGCTCTAGGGTGCGCGGGCTCAGGAGTTGTGGTACAGGGGCTTAGTTGCTCCAAGGCATGTGGGGTCTTGCCAGATCAGGGATTGAACCGGTGTCCCCTGCATTGGCAGACATTCTTATCCACTGTGCAACCAGGGAAGGAAGTCCCATATTAGTGCTGAGACTAAAATTGGCATGTGATCTCTAACACTGATTGTTGTGGCTGAGTTCCTTTTAATGTTTTCAGTGGGCACAGTAACTCTGGAGTCCTGTAAGACTGCACGTGTGCAGGCTTAGTCACTCAGTCATGTCCAAGGACTATAGCCTCCATGGACTATAGCCTGCCAGGCTCCTCTGGCCATGGGATTCTCCAGGCAAGAATACTGGAGTGGGTTGCCATTTCCTTCACCAAGGGATCTTCCTGACCCAGGGATTCAACCCACATCTCCTGCACTGCAGGCAAATTCTTTAGTCTGAGCTACCAGGGAAGCCCATAAGACTTTGCATAGAATTTACTACATTGAGCTTCTGTTTGGACTTTGCTGATAGACTGGGAGTTCCTAAAGACGAAATAGTAACAATAAGAATTAGCATTTATCGTGTACTTACTCTATTCCTAGTCATTGTGCTAGGTTGTATTATAAGCATCATTTCATTTAATCCTCATAACAGCCCTGTGATATTAGAACTGTTAGGTTTACTGACCAGAAAACGAAGATGAGTGGTCAAGCAATCATTCGAGGTTACACAGCTAATATGTTGTGGAACCTAGATTTAAACTTGGCAGTCTTATTTATTTATTCAACTTGCCTGGTGGTTATGCCTGGATCAAGGAATAGAACCTTTGGTTTCTTTATGTAGGTGGATATATATAGTTAGAATAAACACTTTCTGATATTTTTTCAAATTGCCACCCAGCATAGTTTCCTTTGGATTATAATTCATACATGACCAGACCCTCACTTTTGTTAATATTGAGTCCATCTCTTTGCTATTTCAGCATCACATCTCATGAATATCTTGTATATCTTGAAATTGCCAGTTCCCCCGCTTTGATTGTTAGCGTTTGCTCTTGCCCCTTTTGTTGTTTTGTTAAAGCCGTAATATTTAGTCACTGATCCACAAGTTGTCCTCATGCAGTAGCATCCATTAGTTGCACTTATAGTGTCAATTGGTCAACTGTAAGTGATCAGAGTGTATTTTAATGTACAGGGAGAGGTGCTAAATCTTTTTTTTTTCCCCTCTATACTTGACTTGTCCTCCAAATATGTTGTATTTAAAAGCACATACATAGAAGGAACTTTTCAAAAGTTAAGTAAAACATTGCCGTCTAAAGCACAATGTTTTGAATATTTGGCTACTTTTCTGTAACTTTTATTTACTTTCATGTAGGACACCATAACTAATGGAACCATATTCAGGAGAGCCTTGAATTAATTTGAACTGGTTTAGTCAATTGAATTCATGACTGGTAGGTAGAAAGGGTAAACTGTCCCTGGCAAGTAGTAGCTCATTGTATATTACTGGGGCTTCCTGGTGGTTCACTGGTAAAGAACCTACCTGCCAATGAAGGAGACACAGGTTCAATTCTTGGGTTGGAAGATCCTCTGGAGGAGGAAATGGCAACCCAGTTCAGTATTCTTGCCTGGAAAATCCCATGGACAAAGGATACTGGCAGGCTTCAGTCCATAAAGTCACAAAGAGTCAGGTATGACTGAACAGCTGAGCACATGCATGTATTTACTGAATGGATTGGTGAATGAGTTGTTTAAGAATACAAGATCTCAAGTCTTTGTTTTACTTGGAATGTTAGGGGAAACCATTCTGGGAGTATCACTTTTATGTATCAGTGGATTCTAAAGTTCTTAAAGTTTATTCTGAAGTAATATGAATAAATTCATAAAGTAATTCTGTGAGAATCACCAGTACATGTACAGTAGTAAAATTTAGACCATAAATTTTACTAGTTTAGGTTCTGGGATTCCATCAAGTATAAAATAGGAATTTATAAACGTAGAACCTAGGTTCTCTTTGTTTCTGAAGCTTCTGGTTGGGTGATTGAGAAGCAGTCACCTGCATTTATTTTAATCTCTCATTTGTTTCTTTAATACAATTTCTAATTTGGCTTCTACTTTATACATCCACCAAAACTGCCCTTAATAAGGCCACAAATAATTTATTGGTTATTAAGTTACAAAAAATATTTTTCATTCCTCTCTTCTAATTGCTTTCTTTTTCCTAAAATGTTGGTGATCTTTGGAGCTTTCTAACCTAGTTCCCCTCTTTTTCTTCCTTTCTAAACAAAACAAAACAATATGAGCTTCCTTGGTGGCCCAGTGGTCAAGAAACCCCCTGCCAGTCAAGGAACATGGGCTCGATCCCTGGTCTGGGGAAGAGTCCACATGCCTCGGAGCAGCTGAGCCTGTATGCCGCAACTACTGGGCCCGTGGTCTCGAGCCTGCGGGTTGCATCAAGAGAAGCCACTGCAACAAGAAGCCCAAGCATCGCAAGGAGAGAAAACTTGTGTGTAGCAGTGAAGACCCAGCGCAGTAAAAATAAATACATAATAAATAGCATTTTAAAAATTAATAGTAAACATGTATTATTTCACATGGTTTCTGCAGCTGGCTCTTTTCTTACTCTGTACATGCTCCCTGCATGATATTATTAATTCTTGTGATATCAAATACTATATGCCAGTGATTTCCAAAGTTATATCATAAGCTGAAACCTATCTCTTTCGCTGAAAATAGATGTCTTTCTAGTTCCACTTGAACTTCTTGGTGACCCTTAAAGTATATTTAAAATAATTCTTCATTCTCTGTTTTGTTATTCCTTGCCTTCCCCAGTTCTTTTCTCCCCCTTCTGTCCTAATGTATGGCACTGTCATCTACCGAGTTGCACAGGTCCGTCCTGGGAGTCATTTTTGGTTCTTTCGCTTCTTCGGTTCCACATCAGTTCCACAGATTTATTATGTCTCCATATTCAGTTCCACGAATCCTATCAGTTCAGTTTCCTTTATCAGTTTTTTTAAGTAATGTGTCGGTGCTAAATATTTCTTTGCAACCTCAGTATTAAATTACTTTTTATAAAGTGTTTATACAGATACAAAACTAGGTATAAACTCCATATGTTTTAGCTATTGTACCATTGTAAAACCCAAACAAATTAAGAACATTACAACAAAAGCAGTATAATTCAAAGTTAATACATAATGCAATGGATTGTTTGACTAAAGCCAAAATTGATTAGTCTTCATATTTTTAACATGTTAGAACATCATTTGGGTGACTATTATAGTTATTGTTTTTCTCTTTTTTTTTTTTAAGATGAAACTAGTTTCAGGTTGTTGGAGAAGAAAAATTTTTCCTCTGCCCTCTTAGTTTTAGTGCCTGTGAGCCTGTGAGTTAAACTGGCAAAAGACAGGATAGCAAGAGAAAAGGCAGAATTTACTCACACATTATGAGGGTTCATAAAAATATGCCTCGAGAATTTGGGACTTATATACCATCTTAATAGGGGAAGAGGAGAGAGAAAAGAGCAGTTATGGAAAATGATTTTTAGGAAAAATAAATGAGTCCTTAGTAGAATAAATGGGAGACTTGATCATTTTGTGACAACGTATGTTTAGGTGTGGGACAACTTAATTTTTTTGAGTTATTTTTGGAGGCTGCGCTTTTAGGCAGATAAGTGCTTTTAAGCAGATTCTCGGAACTCATGCCCTCTACTCAAAATAATTTTTATGTCACAGTGGTATATTCTGGACCCCTTTAAAATCACTGATCCATTATTTTGATAGATTATATAATTAATGACTTCAAAATAATATAATTAAAACTGTTTGGTGAAAACTTCATTACATATTTACTACCGCATTTCTAATAAACTATTGCAAGTTGATACATAAGTAAAAAGACAATTTTTACATTATAAGTTACTATAAGTGGATCTATGATAATGACTACTACAAAGCAGGTTCGTTTTGTTTTTTTTTTTAGTATTCTTGTGGTTTTTGTTTTTTATATACAATTTATTAATTTAGGCTGTGCTCGATCCTTGTTGCTGCATGTGGGCTTTTCTTTAATTGCAACAAGCGGATTACCTGCTGGTTGCAGGCTTCTCATTGTGGCGGCTTATCTTGTGGAGCCTGGGCTCTAGGGCGCATGGGCTTCAGTAGCTGGGGCTCCTGGGCTCTAGGGCGCAGGCTCAGTGGCTGTGGTGTGTGGGCTCCTGGGCTCTAGGGCGCAGGCTTAGTGGCTGTGGTGTGTGGGCTCCTGGGCTCTAGGGCGCAGGCTCAGTGGCTGTGGTGTGTGGGTGTCGTCGCTCCCAGGCATGTGGCATCAAACCTGTGTCACCTGCATTGGAAGGTGGACTCTTTACCACTGAGTCACCAGGGAAGCCCAAAGCAGATTCTTTTGTGTTTGTCTTTCTACCTTATAGTCTTATGACTGCATGTTCTTTTCATTTTCTTCATTGATATACTGTAAGACTTTTGCTTATTTTGTGCATTTTGATGATACTTGGCTTTCACTGACTGTACTTGGCTTAAAGACCTCTAGCATAATGGCCTATGATGAAACAATAAATAAAAATATTAGAGTGAGCCATGAAATCTTGTGGCAGTACTAGGCTGTGAGGTGTTGGTTTCTATCCTGATGACCCAAATTTGCTTATAATTGTACTTTTTACAAATGTTTTCATTGAAAGATCTCTGTATTCCCACTACTACTATTTAGTCAATTATTTCTTACCTGGATTACTGCTGTAGATTCCAGTATCTTCCGATCTCTCCTGCAATCCCCAAGAGGTTTTTTTGGTGTCCTAACCTCTTGCCTCACTTCAGATGCTTGACATAATCACTTGACTCTACTGTGCCCCACTGATTTTTCAGAATGCTGTTTCATGGCCATGGGGTATTGCCCATGTTGCTCCTTTCTCTGCAGACGCCCTTGGCAGTCCTTTTCCTGTAACTCCTGTTGTCTCTTAAGATCTTACTCTCTGTTGTCCTCAGCTGGTTGTTCTCCTGTTTGGAGCATAGCTTCTTGAGGACACGGATGGAGTAGACCTTAGTCACTTTGTGTGCGCAGAAGATTCTTCATAAAATCTGTCTTTTCAATTAGGCAATGAATGGTATGTTCCTAACCATTTGGAATAAAATATAGTGTCGACAATAAAATTATTCAGTACGCTAATATCTAAGAAAGAAACAGAAAACTTTATTCCAGTCAACCTGAGGATTATAACCTGGGAGATAGTCTTTTAGAAAGCTCTGAGGAATATTCCGCCTGTCAGAAGTCAAAGTACAGTCATATACCTTTCTGAGACAAAGGATTGTACTTCAACTGATGTATTGACAGTTTACACAATCCAGATCTGCATGTACAGAGCTAGTAGTGAATCATCATGACCCTTTACAAGATTAATAAGGAAGGGTATCTCCTAAGTATGTGTGATTGATGCAGATATACATTACACACTTAAGGGAGGAGTCCCAGGCAGAGAGAAAAAATTTATACTTAAAATTTCTTGTTTTGCCATAAAATAGGAATTTTATCTCATTAATTTCCCTTCTTTAATTATTCATCTTTTGATAGAAAGCATTAGGTAATCAAATATTTGGTCCCTTGATGCTACAGTGATGGCTTACCTGCCCTGTTAATCATTTTCCTTGATGTTGGGGTCTTAATAGCCAGGTTCCTTCTTTCCTTTTAGGCAGTTATGCTAGTAAGATATTTGGCAAGGACTAATTTCAAGTTGTCTAGTAGGATATATGCCAATTTTGTCTTGTCACGTTCATTGTGCATGTTCATTAATTCATAGAGAACTGTAGATGTGATCAGTAGTTTAAAAGTTTTAAGCCAGAGCCTCCTAAACCAATCCATTTTTCTTTTATTTCCCCTAAATTGGGAAGAGGATTATTCAGAGTAGAAATCTGATTCTTCATGTGTCTTAAGATGAGTTGGGCTTCCCTGGTAGCTCAGCTGGTAAAGAATCCACCTGCAATGCAGGAGACCCTGGTTCAATTCCTGGGTCGGGAAGATCCACTGGAAAAGGGATAGGCTACCCACTCCAGTGTTCTTGGACTTCCCTCATGGCTTAGCTGGTAAAGAATCCACCTGCAATGTGGGAGACCTGGGTTTGATCCCTGGGTTGGGAAGATCCCCTGGAGAAGGGAACAGCTACCCATTCCAGTATTCTGGCCTGGAAATTCCATGGACTGTATAGTCCATGGGGTCACAAAGAGTCAGACTCGACTTTCAAGATGAATTATATCAGAAGACTATTGAATATGATAAACAACATTCAGTATGTATTACAGCACAATTTCCCTCTTGGGAAGCAATTAGAATCTCAAAGGTCATATTACAATTCTGTAGCACCACTTTTTCTCATCATGTAGACTTTTGAATTGAGCAAGCTACTGGCTTTAATAAATATCATTCAAAGCCTACTCAGTAAATTTTGTTAAAGCCTCTATGTAAGTAATGATATCTTATATTCCAAGTGGGAAATAGCAAATTCTGTAGCTAAATGGTCATACCATTGGAAAACATTGAACCCAGCATGCTGGAATTGGAGGCAGATTGGCAGGGCCTGGTTCCAAGGCTGCCTGTAGATGACCTTGAGCCCACCGGAAACCAGTTGTGCATCTTCCTAACCAGCCCAGGGAGAGCCAAGGCCATAAACTTGTTCCATAAGTTGTTTTGTTCCATAAACTTGATCCACTGGGATCAGGAGCTACCCGATACTTAACATCTAGTAAAAAGGAGATGTTATATATTTTGTGGCCGGTTTCAGAGCAAGTGTCAAATTGGCCAGGTAACAGGGTCCCATTTAGTAATATTGATGGTAGCTTGCATGGTACTCAAGTTTCTTCTAAAATAAAATTTCTAAGGGCCATCCGATTAGTGCTTTTAAAAGGAGAAATTCACAAAGGTAACCCAGGTATACTGGACATTGGTAATTGGCCACAAACCCAACATACTGACTTTTGAAACTTGGCATATGATTAAGCCCAAGAAAGAAATATTTGATTTGTAAGCAGAAGTGTGAGCAGTTGTCAAAGTAATTAGTGTACAAGTCTGGTCCAGCATTTTGGGTCAGCTCTCTACTTCAGATGTTTTCTTCTCATCCTGGTCTGGTAGGGCTGGCCTAAGTTAGTCAGAGCTGGGTGTCAGAAATAGGAGCTGCAGTCTGTTTAGGAGAGGTAGCCTGATATGGCCCCTCCCAGTGTGGCTGTAAAGAGTCCTTTATCTGATGTCTTTTCCAATATACATAATATCCTGGTTGCAGGTTATGGGGATTTGATCTTCATCCAAAGATAATTTACTATGATAAACTCCAGAAACAAACTTAGAATGTCCTCTTAAAATTCAATTAAGTTGTAATTAAATTCTATAATAATATAACATAACAACAAAGAGTTATTTTGGAAGCGAGTCTTTAGGCAGTAAATATAGAAAAATAAAGACAACACTAAAATGTAATATGCATTGAAATATTTTTTTCTAGTGCTCTCTTCAGCAGAACATATACTGAAATATATTTTTTTCTCTCTAAAATTACCCTAGTTTCCATCAAATATGGCCAGATTAAAGCTAATTTGTTTGCAAAACAAATCTGGTTTCAATAAACTTGGCCTGATTATTTACATAAGTGATCATATAGGCTCTTTTCAGCTCTGCTGGAACTTTCATAAGGAATTTCAAATTGAACTCTTCAAGGTCTTTCAAGGCCAAGAAAGCCAGATCAAGGGTGTGCTATAAGATTCAGTGTGTGATACCTGAGATTTGAGTGGGTTCTTCCCTTCTCAGGATCTCCAGAATATCTTGAGATTCTTGCACCTGCCAGGAGGTAATCTTCATTATTCACCTGATAAGGCTGCTGAGAACCTAAGAGTTTCCAGTTTCTGGGGGAATCAAGTAGCGAGAAAAGGTAAATGTTTCACTTATATTTACAAAACTGTAATTTATCAAATTGCAGTAAGTCATAATTAGCTTGAGGGGAAGGGTTTCCTTGTATTTAGAAAGCACAAGATTAAAAATCAGTAATAATTTTGGTTAAAAAAATCCCCCCAATTTTATTCATCATTGCACTTAGTACTTAGTACTTGATCTTAATCTTCTGTTAACAGTTTCATGAAGTCATCAGGTTTCCCATTATAACTATTTAATTTCTTACCAGTTCAGCAGTATTATCTGAAAGTTGTCAGAAACCTGTACTCGTCAGAAAGTCCTTTCTGTCAGTGTTTTTGAAGATGAAGCGTCTTTTTTTTTTTTTTTTTTTTTCAGCAGCAGCAGAGTAAAACAATAACTGTCTGTGGATGACAGAAGACTTTATTTTTTTTTTTACTTTACAATATTGTATTGGTTTTGCCGTACATCAACATGAATCCGCCACGGGTGTACACGTGTTCCCAATCCTGAATCCCCCTCCCACTTCCTCCCCATACCATCTCTCTGGGTCATCCCACTGCACCAGCCCCAAGACAGAAGACTTTAAAAGGTATGGTTAAAGATCTGATTCCAGTGTAATTGGCAGATGAATTTGGTTATTACTGTGACATACAATATGTTAAGATAATAACTAGAGTTATGGCTGATAACATTTTATTTACTAGGACATACCAGATTTTTAGGTATTCCATACTATTTCTAGAATGTCTATATTGATAGAATTTACCCATACAATATAAACTTAAACAGGTTTATCATTCATTGACAGTGCTTCTCAAGTAATTTAGCATATCAAATGAGCCTAATCAGTTTTATATCTTTCTTTGATAACAAGATAAAACGATTTTCTTACTGTGTCCTAGGGCCCTTCTGCTGTGCCATGCTCTGCTCAATCACTTCAGTCGTGTCTGACTCTTTGTGACCCCCTGGATTGTAGCCTGCCAGGCTCCTCTGTCCATGGGATTTTTCAGGCAAAAATACTGGAGTGGGTTACCATGTTCCTCACCAGGGGATTTTCCCTACCCAGAGATCAGACCTGTCTCTCCTGTGTCTCCTGCGTTGCAGGCCGATTCTGTACTGCTGAGCCACTGGGGAAGCCCCAAGGGCCTTCTTGGAAAACCTCAAAGTTAACTGGAGGTCAAATGAACTTCATATAAATTTGATCTTTGAAAATTTTGTTAGAAATATAAAAAAGTTTTTAAAAACAATGTCATAGGTCACTGTGAAATAATATTTATTCACTTAACCAAGTGACTTTAGATTTCCAAGGCAAATGTAGAAAGTTATAACAAATTACTTAAAAGATAAAGAAACTTTACAATCTGGTATTAAAAGCAGGTCAGTATTCTAAGAAACTTGGTCCTCTTAACAGAGAAAGAAATAAAACTAAGACGCTTTGTATCCTCTTACATTAATATTAAAATTTATCTACTCAACTAAATTTATTCCAATCATAGTTCTGATTACACATAGAATTCCTGTCTTCCTTTTCTTCTCTCTCTCTCTCTTTTTTTTTTTTTTTTTTGTTTATTTTTAGCCTTGCTTTGCAGCATAAGGGATCTTGGCTCCCTGATCAAGAATTGAACCCATGCCCACTGCAGTGGAATCACGCAGTCTTAACAACTGGGCCACCAGGGAAGTCCCCATAGAATTCTGTCCTAAAGATTTTTTTTCTTCTAAATCTCTACAAGTTTCTATATTCATATTAATTTGACCCTTATTTTCTTTCCCATTTAGAAATAACCAGCTTCTGTGCAAAATTGCTGTCTTTTTCCTTAACAAAATGCATCTCTAGTCCTTATATCTTCAAATTTTTTAGTAGTTTTAATTACATAGTTTAATTAGGATTCTTAACCTTTAAAAACTTCAGTTTCTAGTGAAAACCAAGAAGTAAGCAATTATGAACTGTCTTCTACATTAGCATTCTGTAGATTGGCAAGCTTACATGCTCTTTTAGAGGAAGAAAATTCTTTTAGTGTGTTACCAAACATTAATAGTCCTAAATATCTTTAGTTTCTCTATAAAAGGAAACCTATGTTCAGTAAATGATATTCCCAGTATCTTATTTGACTTGGGAATGATTTAACTTTTTTCCATCATTTAACTTAATTTAGCAAAACTCTTAAGTTTCAAGTTGTCAAAAAGATTTGGAGAAACTATTTTTAAGTAGACAGTCCTAATATATTTATTCCTAACATAATTTATTCCTAAAGAGTTCACCTAAAAAGTCTTCATTTGCTTTAAAAGTTTTATCACATCAACTTTATAGACAAGTTGCAAGTACACTGCAAAGAACTTTTCCCCCAGAACTATCTGAGAGTAAATTGCTGACATTGTGTCCCATCACTCTTAAATGCTTTTTTATTTCCTACACATTAGAAAATTGTCCTAAATAACTACAATACAACTAAGAAATTAGGAAATTAACACTAATACGTTACTACTGTCTAATCCTCAGACCCTGTTCAGATTTCACCAGTTGTCCCAATAAAACCCTTAACGAAAAAATCCTGTCCGAAGTCACATTTAGCATTAGTGTCATGCCTCTGTAGTGTTCTTCAACCTGAAGCAGTTTCTCAGTCTTCCTCTGACTTTCATGACCTCAATGCTTTTGAAAATTATAAGCCAGTTATTTTGCAGAATGTCTTTCAGTTTGGGTTTGTCATATATTAATATTTCATCATGATTAGATTTAGACTATGCACTTTAGCAGGACAGAAAAGGTGTTGTATTCTCATCACATCCCATTAGGTGGCACATGATTTCATTTTCCCCCATTATTGGTGATGTTCACTTGGATCACTTGATTAGAAGGGTGTCTGCCAAGCTTCTTCACAGTCATGTTCCTCCTTTCTCCTTTGTAATTGAAAAGTATTTGGGGAGATGTAGTTTGAGACTTTGTAAATATCTCATTTCTTATTAGAATTTTAATTTACTCATTCATTTTATTGGTGTGGACTATTCCAGTGGGTTGTTGTTGTCCAACCTTCGTGACCCCATGGACTGCAGCATGCCAGGCCTCTCTGTCCCTCACCATCTCCCAAAGTTTGCCCAAATTCATGTCCATTGCATCAGTGATGTTATCCAGCCATCTCATCCTCTGATGCCCTCTTGTTTTGTCCTCAATCTTTCCAGTATCAAGGGGATTTCCTATCCCCAAATTAGGGTTAGGGTTAGGGTTAGACTTTTCCAGTGAGTTGACTGTTCACATCAGATGACTGAAATACTGGAGTTTCAGCTTCAGCCTCAGTCCTTCCAATGTGTATTCAGGGTTGATTTCCCTTAAGATTGACTGGTTTGATCTGCTTGCTGTCTAAGGGACTCTCAGGAGTCTTCTCCAGCACGATAGTGCGAAGGCCTCAGTTCTTCAGCACTCTGCCTTGTTTACAGTCCAGCTCTCACAACCGTCATGACCACTGGGAAGACAGCCTTGACTATACCGACTTTTGTCAGCAGAGTGATGTCTCTGCTTTTCAACACACTGTCTAGGTTTGTCTTAGCTTTCTTGCCAAGAAGCCAATGTCTTCTGATTTCATGACTTCAGTGATTTCAGTGGGTTATAACCTGTTATCATTGTTTATACTGATGCTTCTGTTATCTCAGTTTTGGCCTGTGGGTGCTCTTTCAGGCTGTCTTCATGTATCCTCTTGTCATGTGTCATCATTCTTGGGCACTTTCTTGCTTTCTGGCTCAGTAAGGTGTTGCAGGCTCATCTTGTACTTTTCAAGCTCATGAATCAGCCTTGATTCCTTTTAATGGAGAATAGTATTTAGAAACCAAGAATACAAGTACTGAGAGATCAGTGCTATTAGAATGTCTCTGCTCTCAGTCTCAGCAGACGGAGCTAGGGAATCTTTACTATATACACATTGAAGTCCATGAGTTTCAATTGTAGTCTCTGTTGTAGTCCCACTACCATTGGATTCATTCTCGTTTTCCCTTTTCCATATTTGTGACTTCCTTCTCTGAGAGTAAGAGACTTTACTCGCATTATCTCATATATATTTATTTGATCAGTTCCACTGTATGCAAAGAGCTGACTATTGGAAAAGACTCTGATGCTGGGAAAGATTGAGGACGGGAGAAGGGGACAGCAGAGGATGATGGCTTCATCGACTCAGTAGACATGAGTTTGAGCAAACTGAGAGATAGTGAAGGACAGGGAAGCCTGGCATGCTGCAGTTCATGGGATTGCAGAGTCAGACATGACTTAGCAACCGAACAACAAAAACAAGGGTATGTAACCATTCTGTCATTGCTTGCGCTGCCCCCTTACTCTATTCCAGTTTCCACATATGCGAATGCTTACCTCACCTAATGTTTTAGGACTGAATTTTTCAGGAAAGGGCTTTTTTTTTTTTTTTTTTTTAAGTTTATTTAGAAGTTTTGCTTACAAGAATATGCAACCTTATGGTGCCGTATTGTGGAAAATTTTCTTTACCTTTAAGAGATTCCATCATGTGATCACTATAGTAATTGAAATTATCCTTTATTAGAGTCTCACTTTTCCCCAAGTGGTACTTTATTATTCAAAGTACAAGAGTTTCTGTGCTATAATATTTATTCTTGGAGTCATTCAACAAACACATACTGAGCACGCATTCAACAAACACAACTATGTAATAGGCACATTTTAGGTGCTGAGAATACAGTAATGAACAAAAGAAATCCCTACCTTCCTGGAGCTTATGTTACAGTGAAGTAGATACTAAAAATAAATAACATAGTGTCAGGTAAACACTAGAAAGAAAAATAAGACAGTCAGAGGGGAAGAGAATGAAAGAGTTTCTGTTTTAGATGTAGTGTTCAGACAATGCCTCTGTGAGGAGACTGTGTCTGAGAGAC
Source organism: Oryx dammah (assembly GCF_014754425.2). Lineage (NCBI taxonomy): Eukaryota > Metazoa > Chordata > Mammalia > Artiodactyla > Bovidae > Oryx > Oryx dammah. Next base: position 63,779,392 of record NW_024070189.1, on the reverse strand, counting down.
TTGAATGAAGAGATGGAGTGAGATTATATCTAGGGGAAGAGTATTCTTGGTGGAGAAAATAGTGACAAACCCTAAAGCAGAAGCATTTTTAAGCTTGTTGAAGGAGCGTTAAGGTGCATGTGACTGGAGCTGAATATAGAGAAATAGTAGGAAATTATTTGAATAGTAAAAGGCCTTTAGCTGTTAGAGTAATTGATGTCAGTTGACATAGTGACCTTACCAGAAGCAGTTACACTCAAAGATTTTGGGTTCTATTATATGTATATATTTAAAAAGGGTTTTCAGTCTTTAGTGGAAATTATTAAGTAATTTTAGATTATATGATACACTGATATAAGGTAGAGTTATAACGGTGTGTGTTTGTTTAGAACTGCAAATCTGCGCCAACTTGGCTTAAATATAGCCCTGCATAGACATCTTTCCAGAATTAGAGATATCAGATTAAAACACTCCTTGGCCCATACAGATGATCAGATATGATTAACTGAAAGCAAAATCAAATTAGGATGGGAACAGCCTAATAAGAAAAGAATCCTGTGTAATGAATATGACACATACAGAACTAGTGAATCTGGGGGTCAAGACATTGGCTGTTCTCTTGTCTGAGCTGGCGTAATCGGTTAACCCTAGTCTTAAAGGAAAACTGAACTTTATATTAAAATTTGCTGCAAGAACAGGAAAAAACAAATAGAATCAGAAGACTACAGGATACTTACTTCCAGATCAGAAACAACATATGTATTATCCTGGCACTGTTTCATTAAAATAAAATGAATGTTCAATATTTTTTAACAAAGGAAGTCGGAAATGAGACCAGAAGGGAAGCCAGGGACATAGAGGATCTTATAAGCTAAGGACTTTGGAAGTTTTGAGTAGGAAGTTGATCTGATCCATGTTTTAAAAGGTAATAGGATGTGTAAGGAATAAACCATAGAGGGATAAAAGAAGATTCAAAGGTATCAGTTGATCACAGGCTTTCAGACTTTGACTATAATCTACAGTAAGAAATACATTTTAAATAGTGACCCAGTATACATATTCATATATGTATATATTTGTAATGAAACCTCACAATACTTAACCTTTATTACATGTGATATCCTGCAGTATTTTCCATTCTTAACTGTCTTCTATTTCTTAACTAAAAAGATAGTTTATAGAGTATTGATTTTGTAACTGTTGAATTTATCGTACCTACTGTTTGAAACACTGTTAATCCACTAGGACAAAGCATTATTGAACAATGAGAACATTTGTAGAGACTTGTATGGTGCCTTCTTTTTTGAGAAATAATTTTTGAGGAAAATCTCAAAAACCTTATAATTTGGCATTTATGGTACTTTGAATACTTGATAGCCTTTTACTAGTTAGAAGTGAAAGTAAATATTCTCTTCATAGTAATTTACAAACTGCGGAATCCCTAGCAGCAAGTTAACTACATTTAATTTAAAGGAAGATGGTGGCCCAGACGGTAAAAGCATCTGCCTACAATGCGGGAAACCCAGATTCGATCCCTGGGTGGGGAAGATCCCTGGAGAAGGAAATGGCACCCCACTCCAGTACTCTTGTCTGGAAAATCCCGTGGACTGAGGAGCCTGATAGGCTACAGTCCATGGGGTCGTGAAGAGTCAGACACAACTGAGCGACTTCACTTCACCTTTACAAAAAAAGCATGGAATATAATTGGAAGATAAAAAACAGTTTCGAATAAATGGAGAGACATATCATGTTTATGAGAGAAAGAAAGTTTTTGTGTGTGTGTGTGTGTGACTGTTGCACAGCTTGGGATTTCTTGGTTCTCAGCCAGGGATCAAACCCTGGCCCTCTGCAGTGAAAGCGTGGACTCCTAACCAATGGACTGTCAGAGAATTCCTGAAAGAAAAATTTTCTGTTGTAAAATGTCAAACAATCCAAAATAAATACATAAATCAAATATATTTCTTATGGATATTTCACTTTTTTGTGTGTGGGAGACTGCAAAAAGTGGTCTTATACTTTTGTGTTATGTCTGAAAATTTTCATAATCAAAAGATTTGTGTAAGAAAGATATCATACTTCTTTCTTTATAACTTCCTTTTTCTCAGTATTCTTTTCTTAAATATTTTATTTATTAATTTTTGACTGTACTGGGTCTTTGTTGCTACGAGAGGGCTTTCTCTAGTTGCAGTGAGCAGGGGCTACTCTCTAGTTGCGATGTGTGGGCTTTTCATTTTGGCAGTTTTGGCTTTTCTTGTTGCAAAGCTCAGGCTCCAGGATGCACAGTCTTAGCAGTTGTGGCACACAGGCTTCATTGCTCCTCAGGACGTGGAATCTTCCTGCACCAGAGGTCAAACATATGTCCCCAGCATTGGCAGGCAGATTCTTAACCAATGGACCACCAGGGAAGTTCTTAGTATTCTTTTTGTAGTTTATCTAAATTGGTAGATGTACATCTGGTTTATTCATTTTATTGATAGTCTGCTGTGTGAATAATCTACAATTTATTCAGTCTCCTGCTGATGAATATTTAATTTGTTTCCAATTTTTCATTATTATAAACAATTAGGCAACTAACATGTGTATCTGTTTCTTTTGTTCTGAAAGAATACCTGTATTTAAAAAAATTTTTTTGGCAGAGTAATGCATATAGGTGGTGATTGGAGCCATGAAATTAAAAGATGCTTACTCCTTGGAAGGAAAGTTATGACCAACCTAGACAGCATATTAAAAAGCAGAGACATTACTTTGTCAACAAAGGTCCATCTAGTCAAGGCTATGGTTTTTCCAGTAGTCATGTATGGATGTGAATGTTGGTCTATAAAGAAAGCTGAGCGCAGAAGAATTGATGCTTTTGAACTGAGGTGTTGGAGAGGACTCTTGAGAGTCCCTTGAACTGCAAGGAGATCCAACCAGTCCATTCTGAAGGAGATCAGCCCTGGGTGTTCATTGGAAGGACTGATGTTGAGGCTGCAACTCCAGTACTTTGGCCACCTCATGCGAAGAGCTGACACATTTGAAAAGACTCTGATGTTGGGAAAGATTGAAGGCAGTAGGAGAAGAGGACGACAGAGGATGAGATGGTTAGATGGCATCACCGACTCAATGGACATGAGTTTGGGTAAACTCCAAGAGTTGGTGATGGACAGGGAGGCCTGGCGTGCTGTGGTTCATGGGGTCACAAAGAGTCGGACACGACTGAGTGACTGAACTGAACTGAACTGAATGCATAGAGACTAGGGTTCCCCAGATACATATTACTTATGTGTATATGCTTTTGTAGGCTTCCCAATCCTACCTCTCCTTCTATATATATATACTTGTGTATGTTTGTGTAAGTATTGTGTAATTAATGAAAGTGCTCAAATTAAACTAATGGTATTTGTATGTTGGTTGCATGGATTGACCCCTCAATCCATGATTGGAAGATAAGTATTTTTTTTGTTATTAAATGTAAAGAGTCCACAGGAGTTAGTTTTGTATGAATGCCATCTTTTAAAAAATATTCATCTTATTTCCTTTCATTTTCTAGTTTTATGGGCAGAAATGACAATATATTCCTGAGAAGTGGTGATTCTAGAGATTAATTTTTTTAAATATATAACAGCTTTAAAATGTACAGTCAGGACTCCCATAATGTCCAGTGGCTAAGAATCTGCCTGCCAATACAGGGGGCATGAGTTCCATCCCTGGTCCTGGAAGGTGTGGAATCTTCAGAGCAACTAAAAGCAACTGAAGCCCGTGTGCCCTAGAGCCCACGCTCTGCAACAGGAGAAACCGCCACTGTGAGAAGCCCACACCCTGCACTGGAGAGTTGCCTTGGCTGTGCGCAGCAGTGAAGACCCAATGCAGCCAAAAATAAAATGAAAGAAAGTGTTTTTAAATGTACAGTTCAATGATTTTTAGTGTACTTAACTAAAAATTGCAACCATTGCTACAACCACCTTTAAAACCCAGAGGGATGGGATCGGGAGGAAAGTGGGAGGGGGGTTCAGGATGGGGAACACGTGTAAACCCATGGGTGATTCATATCAGTGTATGGCAAAAACCACTACAGTATTATAAAGTAATTAGCCTCCAACTAAAATAAATAAATTTAAAAATAGATAAATATATAAAATATCTTTATCACCCCCAAAAAGAAACCCCATACCCATTAGCGGTTACTACCTATTCCCTCTTCCAGCTGTTGTAACCACAAATCTACCTCTGTGTCTTTGGGTTTTCCTGTTCTGGACATTTTATATAAATGATTTGTGCAGCGTATGGTCTTTTGTGAGTAGTGCCTTTCACTTAGTATAACGTCTTCAAGGTTCATCTGTGTTACAGCATGCCATCAGTACTTCATTCCTTTTTATGACCAAGTAATAGTCCATTGTATAGTTATGCCCCTTTTGTTTATCTTCAGCAGTTAGTGGACATTTGGATGTTTCTCCTTTTGGGCTATTAAAAATAATAATATTGTCAACATTTGTCTACAAGTTTTTATGGAGACCAAGAGTGGAATTGCTGAGTTATATGATATCTCTGTTTAACATTTTGAAGAACTGCCAGATTGCTTTCCAATGCACTTGCACTGTTTTACGTTTCCACTTGCAAAGTATGAGGGTTCCAGTTTTTCCACATCTTTGTCAATGTTTGTTATTTGCCATCGTCTTTTTTTTAACCATCCTAGTGTTAAGTGGTATCTCATTGTAGTTTTGATTTGCACTTCTCTTATGACTAATAATGTTGAACATTTTGCCATTTGTTTTTGTCTTTGGAAGTATATTTGAATACTATTTAAAGCTTTTGCTCATTTTTAATTAGGTTATTTGTCTTTTTGTTGTTCAGTTGTAAGAGTACCATATATTTTACTAAATTTTTTTAAGTATTGCTTTGTTTGTTTGTAAGACTAATTTTTCCTGCTCTTATTGGAAGGTCCTGTCCAGAATGCCCTGATGTCTTCACAAGTGTCAGTGAGCCAAGGGTATAATTCTCAGCTTCCAGGATCCTACCCTCATCTAATACCAGCAAAGACTTTGAATCCAGTCTCCGGACAGTCTAACTCTGGTGGTTCCCAGACTGTTTCCCTATTAAGTAATTATCAGAGACCTGGACAAGCTCTTTATGGACCACCTGTGGCTTCTCATCCGGTGACACCTTCACTCTGTAGTGCTCCTAGTCCCCAGGTGCCACTGCCTACTTCTCAGAACCCAGCTGCTACACCAGTGCCTTCTGGTAGCTTTCTTCCGGGAGCCAGTGCACCATCCCCTTCGAATTGGCAGTATAACTATTTGTCACAGACAAACCACTGTCCTCGTGCGTCATCCCAACCAACCGTGACTGCGAATACAAATTTGATGAGCCCTCAGTGTGTTTCTTCTGGAGATTCTTCACTTCAAAACAACTTCATAAAATCAGGTAGAGTTCTTATAGGAGTGCTAGAAATGGGAAAATTTTGCTTATTTTAAATGTTTAAATTACTATTTCAGTCTTAAAATCATATGGAAGACTTTATCACTGTTTTTTTTGATCACTGTTAATCTTTAGATTATTTCTGTAACTTTTGGGTTAAAATCATGATTGTTTCTGCTTTGCTTCTTTCCTTTGAAGGTATTATCTGAGTTTCTTTGGGTCACCTGTGATATTTTAGGATTTCAGGTATATGTGCAGAATCACTTCCTTGAGGACTGGCCAGTACTTAAATTAGCAAGGTTCCATCTTGTATTCTAGGGAAGCTCAATCCCTGTGGTCTCTCTTTGAACTTGATCTAAGGGTTGGCTTATCTATTTGTTAAGGCACAGACAATTTTTGACTCCAGAAATCCAAGAATCCTGGAGGGGCAGTGAAAACAGACTTACTTTTGGAGTGAGGAGTACTATTGAGCACATCTGTGGTCAGAAAGCCATGCACAGAGGTTTATCCCTGTGTTTTTTCCCTAAGGTTTTATAACTTTAGTTCCTACGTTTAGGTGTTTGATCAGTTTTGAGTTAATTTTTGTACATGGTGTTTTTAGTGAAAGTTGCTCAGTCATGTTCGACTCCTTGTGACTCCATGGACTGTAGAGTCCTTGGAATTCTCCAGGCCAGAATACTGAAGTGGGTAGCCTTTCCCTTTTCCAGGGGATCTTCCCAACCCAGGGATCGAACTCAGGTCTCCTGCATTGCAGGTGGATTCTTTACCAACTGAGCCACAAGGGAAGCCCAAGAATACTGGAATGGGTAGCCTATCCCTTCTTCAGAAGATGTTCCCAACCCAGGGATCGAACCCAGGTCTCCTGCATTGTAGGTGGATTCTTTACCAGCTGAGCCACATGGGAAGCCCAAGAATACTGGAATGGGTAGCCTATCCCTTCTTCAAGGGATCTTCCCTACCCAGGAATTGAACCAGGGTCTCCTGAAATGCAGGCAGATTCTTTACCAACTGAGCTATCAGGGAAGCCCATATGGTGTTAGTAGGTAGGGATTTAACTTTATTCTTGTGCATGTGGATATATAGTTGTTCTAGGACTTTTTAATGGAAAGTGTGTTCTTCCTCCCGTCGAATAATCTTGGCACCCTTGTTGAAAATAAGGGTTATGTTGATCATAAATGTAAGATTTATTTCTGGACTTTGAATTCTGTTCCATTGATCTGTGTGTCTATTTTTATACTGTTACCAAACATCTTGATTACTGTAGCTTTATGGAAAGCTTTGAGTTTGGAAATATTGACTCCTCCGACTATTTTTTTTTCCCAAGATTGTTCTGTCTGTCCTCAGTCCCTTGCATTTCCTTAAGAATTTTAGGATCAGCTTGTAAATGTTTGGGAAAAAAAAAAGATAGCTGTGATTTTGATAGAGATTGTGCTGAATCTGTACATCAATTTGGGAAGAAAGCTATGTATTCTTAGACTCACTTTGATCATTAAATCTTTTTAACCTCATTGTTTGGTCATATATGGTTCAATAGTAGGTTCATTTAACCATTTCACTATTCCTTTTTTTTTTTTTTAACTATTCCTTTTTTGCTATTAATTCAGATTCTGTATTGGGATCTGCAGATTGATTCTGTTCAGCACACATCCTCAAGGAAATGAACTAGTAAAAGTTTTCAAGTGAAATGGTATTATCAGTTGTTACCTTTTTATGTTAATATGTATTTCTGCATCTAGATACTACATGTACTTCATGCATTTTATAGTTTGTTAGCTGCTGAATCTATTTTTCTTAGCCTCTTGATTAGCCACTAACCTTGGTGAAAGCATTTTGGTCTTGTAAAGATTAAGGGTGCTTCTAGAAACTTGGTTTCTTTGGAGAGATCTTCTGACCCATCATTGTTAGAACCAAAATCCTTCTGATTACTTGTATTCTAATTTATTTGACACTATGAGTGAGCATTAATCATTTGAAATTAATAACATTCACTTTATTATTAAGAATTGTAGATAACATTTATTGAATATTTGTTATTTTCCAGCATTTTACCAAACTTGAATGTGTGTTTTCTTATTTAATTTTTATAGCAGTATGTTTTACAGATAAGAAATATAAGGCTTGAATAATTTGCCCAAAGCCACAGAAAATAGGTTAGGAAAAAGTACTATTTAAAAACTGTTTGGGGGACTTCCCTGGTGGTCTAGTGGCTAACACTCCATGTCCCTAGTGCAGGGGACCCACATTTAATCCTTGGTCAGGGAACTACGTCCCACATACCACAATTAAAGATCTCACATGCTACAACTAAGACCCAATGCAGCCAAATAAATAAATATTAAAAATAAATAAATAAATAAAAACTATTTGGAAGTAAGTGTAGCCTCTCATTAAAAAGCATGTGATCAATAATATGAAATTTTTTTTGGCTATAACAGAAGGAAGACCACCCTGAGGTGTCCCCAGGTAGAGCACCTTGATTATAGCACAGATGTGGTGACAGAGATGTAAGGAAATGCCAAAATTTAGGAAGGTTTCTGTGTAAAAGAAGCATATGACTGCTAAAAGAACTATATGACTGCTCTTCTCTTTTCTTAACGAGACCTCAAAAAATTCCCCATTTTTACCTCTGCTTTTTCATCATTGTTGGTAGGTGCCTGATTGTCTGATCTCAAAATTGTATCTAAGTTATGTAAAATATATAGTTCACATATTAAAATTCTCTAACTTTTTCTTTTCTTATAGGCCACCTTTTAGCATGTAATTAGTTTTAGAGATCTCAGGAGCCAGATTCTGAAACTCTAGCTATTGGTGTTCTAAATAAGGGTCATTCAGCTTGAAAAAATAATGTCTATTTTATGAAACGTAGCTTATTCTGGATTCAACAGTATTCCTCTTAAGCTGTGAAAAATCTCAATAAGCTCACATGTATTTTGTTAAACATTAGGTTGTTATATCTTTGTAGCCAGATGTATCATACATTCTTGTTCATGCTGAGTTGGAAATGTACCTTGCCCTTTTGTTCCTTTGACTGGCCTCTATTCTTCGATAAGGGAGTTCTATGGCAGTAATCTTTATCTTCACTTTTGACAACAGGGCACTGACTAGTCTTGTTGGAAGATCATTTTTCAGTTTGGTTCCTGAGTTGGGAACATCCCCTGGAGAAGGGAATGGCTACCCACTCCAGCATTCTTGCTTGGTGAAACCCATGGACAGAGGAGGCTGGCGGGCTCCAGTCCATGGGGTCACAAAGAGTTGGACATGACTGAAGCGACTTAGCACTGGAGAATTCAACAATGTTGAAGAGACACTGAAAATTTTCATATTTGGTGTCCTTATTCCTTCAATTTTACAAAACACAGATAGAATACATTAAATTCAGAGGTTAAAAAAGTATTATAATGAAAAATTAAATCACATGTATTTAATCAGTAGTATTTTATCAACTTTGTAGACTATTGCTCCTTTTTGGCAAATGAGAAGTTGGTTGTGGGTTTTGGAACTTTCCATATCACACAGAATTTCCTCAAGAGTAGAACTTACTATCCTAATAGAAAATTGGTGAAATTGAGGCAGTGAGATACTGGTAGGTACAAGGACAAATGCCATGATGTCTTTTAGTTTAGTTTGATGGATACTTTTAAGCATCTTGGATAGCAGTGTTTCATAAGGTTTATACATAAACTTTGGATCATTTCCTGATTTTTAAGCCTAGGGAGTATTCTTAATATAGGATGTAAGTCATTATTGAAAGTAACCTGCTTTTAATTATTACTAGGTAAACACTAAACAGTGTATACATTTATTATCTAATATTAACAGGTTATACCCCCAATAAAAATGAAGCAAAATGAAATAAAACTTGGAGAATTTAGGATAACCAGAATACTTCGTAGTTTTAGAAAGCTAACTCTAACCCTAATTGATGGTAATCGAATGGGCTATATTGATAAGTACTCCATAAAATTTTATTTGTGTTAATTTCTACTGCAATACTTGACATGGCCTGTTGAAGCTCTGTGACCAGTTAATGAAAAATTAAGCAATAAACAGGGCATTGTGTCTACTCTATAAGTGATTTGATCCTGACTTTATATTGTTTTAACAATTAGCAGGTAAGAATTATGGTGGCCTCCCAGGTGGCTCAGTGGTAAAGAATTTGCCTGCCAGTGAAGGAGACACAGGAGACTCAGGTTCGATTCCTCTGTTGGAAAGATCCCCTGGAGTAGGAAATGGCAACCCACTCCAGTATTCTTGCCTAGAGAATTCCATAAACTACAGTCTATAGGATTATAAAGAGTGACACAACTGAGCGACTGAGTGTGCGTGTGCACACACACACACACATACACACACAAGAATTATGGTAGGAGAGATTTGGAAATGTGTAAAGTATGCATATAAAATTAGACAGTCAATCTGGGAAGTTAACTTATTTGTAGTAACTTGTGGTTTATAATGAAAATATAAATTTGGAAGTTATATAGATTTGGTAAAAGGCTGTTTTGGCCTTTTTCTTAAGTTCTTAAGTGACGTGTGAAAAACCATTGTTTCCATAGGGTCTGCACTGCCCTTAGCGAATCCACCTCTGCCTACTACTTTTCAACCAGGAGCTCCTCTTGGCCCCCCTCCAACTGGAGGACCACCTCCAGTGAGGGCCCTTACTCCTCAGAAATTGACACCTAGAACTGTGCCCCAGCCCTCATTTAATTCAACTAGCAACCAAGAAGGTAAGCAAGACAAAAACCAAGTCAAGTCCTAAAGTTTTGACTCAGGGTGAAAGGATTAATATTATTTGAATTCTGTGCATTCAAGCCATATTTTTTCAGAAAGTCTGGTTGTTTTGGTTTGAGATGCCCCTTAGGAATTTAGGGTTTAAAAAAATTACTCAGTTTTCCTTTTCTCTATTCTGGGCTGTGGACTAGCCTTTGGGATCACTGTTAACTTTTTTTGTTACTGTGCAGATTTTAAAAATCATAAGTCACGTATCTCTTGGTAGAGGGAAGTGAGAGGGAGACTTTTGCTTTTCTGAACATGATGTTGAAGCTATATTTTTAATACATCGGCTCTTTTTCGTGGAAGCAGGTTTTTGATTGCCACTGTTACTGTTAACAAACTGCCACTGTTAACAAACATTTATAAGCCTAAATAAAAAGTAAAATGTAAAAACATTTTCATGTTTTATAGATTTAAACCATTCTCTTCAGATGTAACTTTAAAATACAACTTTATTAACTTAAAATGTTTTGTAAAGTAAGAAATTGAATTTTAGGTATAATATAACCATTGTAACAAGATTGGAAATAGGAAAACAGATGAAGAGGGGGGAAGAGCCACTGCCCATATTCTATGACTCAGTACAATCAATATTATCATTTTTGTACTTTCTTCTACCATTTCCTTTTTTTAGTATTGTTAGTAGGGAAAAAAACTGACCTGTGTATAATTTGAAAAGGATCGTGTTAACAATGAGTAACAAAATGGTTACTTTGTGTCTCACATGATAATTTTGAAAATCAAGCTAGAATAAGTATTTAAACTTTTAGCCAACTAAAAATATGCTCAGGGCTTTCCTGGTGGCTCAGTGGTAAAGAATCCACCTGCCAGTGCAGCAGACATGGGTTTGATCTCTTGGCTGGAAAGATCCCACATTCCACACAGCAACCAAACCTGAGCACCACAACTACTGAGCCTGTGCTCTAGAGCACAGGAACTGCAACTACTGAGCCCGCATGCCACAGTTATTGAAGCCCACACACCCTAGAGCCCATTTGCTGCAAAAGAGTAGCCACTGCAATGAGAGGCCCTCACATAGCACCTGGAGAGTAGCCCCTGCTTGCTGCAGTTAGAGAAAAACCTGTGCAGTAACTAAGACCCAGCACAGCCAAAAGTAAATAAATAAAATAAAAATATGTTCAGTGTTTTTGTTTGTTTCTATAAGATTACCAAGATTTTCTATTAATACATCAACTCATGGGTTAAGTCCTGGTGGTCTTGAAAATTGGAAAGGAGTTACTAACTTTATTGAAGTCATTAAACTTATCTATTTGGTATTAAAATGACTGTTAAAAGTTAACACATTTATTTGTAGGTGCTAGAGGTGATGCTGTTCACTGATTTGATTTCTTCTATACCTGAATTAGAGCTAATAAATTTTAGTGATAAATTATTATTATTAGTTTAGTTTGCTGGACTAAAGCAGTTGTTCTAATCACTATATATCACTTTAAAGTTAATTCTAGATTCTACTCTGTTCTGTATTTTGTTAAAGGTTTTTACCCTCCTAAATAGTGTATCTCATCCTTGTTTATCCTCATTCTTAAATGGTATTGATTTCGGTGACTTGGTGTAGTGTGTACTGCTCCTTAGAAGTTTTTAATGCTGCTCTTGCAACTGGTAGAACTTTCAGATTGTATATAATTTTATAAACTCCACAAAGTACCATTCTTTTTAGAGGTTTATAAAGTTATTTGAAGCTTTTATATATTTTGTATATTTAGAATCTTATATTGTTTGAAAATTTTATTTCAACATGTGACATTTCCTGGGATGTGGTTTAAGCTATTTGTCATTTGGAACATTGTCATAAAATACTAGATCAGATCTTGCAGAAATTGTAATACTGGTCCTAATTTAAATATTGTTAATAAACTTCCTCCTTAGGTACTATATCAAATACCAAAAATGGATCTATGGTGGTTCACAATAATTATGATGAAATTGAAGGCGGTGGCTTCTTGGGTGAGATGCTATGAAAGTTTTTTTAAAATATGTTCCTGATAGAAAACAGAAGAAAACTTAATAATTAGGTCGTGCAATGGTATCTCCTGTTAGCATTTTCTGTCTCTATGGATTTAGAATTTTTGTTAGGTTCCCTCCCTGCCCCCTGCTTTAGAATTGGGATTATGGGCTTTATTATTATAATGTTATGACTATAGAATACTTTTATCAGTTAGATCTATTTAAGTTTATCCATTTGAACATTTATTATATTTCAGTTAAAGTTGTTTTGAATTAAAATTTTAGTCTGAATACAATGTTTAGTACATGGCATGAGAGTAAATTAAGTATACTAAACATAACCTTTGTGTGTTTATAGCTATAGACCACATTAGCTAGATTTTAATCATTGCTCTTTCTTTGTTACTAGTGTTTGTTTTATTTTACAAAATTGATGAGTTAAAGTATTAAGTTACACAAAGGATTTTGGAGTTACAAATTTAATGTATCTATGTGTTGATTTAAAGTACTTTGGAGTGTAAAATAGAACTTAAAGTTACCTTGTTTCTAGCAACATCACAGCCTACTAATAAGAATCCCACAATGAGCCGAAGTGTTGGATATTCATATCCCTCCTTACCACCTGGTTATCAGAACACACCACCACCTAGTACAACAGGAACAGGAATACCACCCTCTTCCTTGAATTACCCAAGTGGTCCACAGGCTTTTACTCAGGTATACTTTTTTTTAATAACCTGTATTCTGCTTTTTGATTTAAACTATATTCACCTGAAAGCATTTTATGAAGGTACAATGAAAATTTTTTACCAAATTAGAATGATAATGAATATTTCATAAGACTTTTGTCCTGTTATATGTCTCCAGAACCAAAAAAATTGACCAGGAAATCGAGATTACAGTTTTGTTATTAATATATGCGTCTCTTTTCAATGGAAGACATTGTAAAGGCTACTTAATGTGAAGTTATATTTCTTTAGACTCCTTTAGGTGCTAATCATTTAACTGCAAGTATGAGTGGATTAAGCCTACATACAGAGGGGCTAAGAGTTATCAATCTTCTTCAAGAAAGAAACATGCTTCCATCGACACCTTTGCAGCCTCCGGTTCCAAATTTGCATGAAGATATCCAGAAGCTGAACTGTAACCCAGAGTAAGGCTTCAAACAGTACTTCTTATTGAATCTGACATTTTACTTGTTCTAAAAGGCTTCTAGATTTTTTTTGAGCTTCATGTATTTTGAGCAAGCTATGCAGGTGTCTAAATTTATGAAAGTAGTCTGCATGCACAAAACAGTACTTTGTTAGTTGCTTACTTGATATTTGAAATGTTCTAAGTAAAGAAATAAGGTTGTAATGCCTGATCTGATAGTTGCTCTTATCAACCTTAATGGGACTATGATATTCATTATCATTATGGTGGCTCTTGTATTTTCAGAGTCCGAAATGTGGAGATTTGATTCTATATAATCCTTTATTTGCTATTATTTTAAATTATTTTTCATAGCAAACATAATTATAGTACGCTTTTCTCTTCTAAATTTGGTTGTGAGTTTAAGTTCATGAAGTTTTTAAGATATGAAGACTTTCTGATAAATTGAATTTGTTATTTTTAAACAGTCTTTTTAGAACCTAATACAAAACTGAGCTTTCAGGTAATACACATAACTTTACATTTGGGTTCAGTTCAGTTCAGTCGCTCAGTCATGTCCGACTCTCTGCGACCCCATGAACTGCAGCATGCCAGGCCTCCCTGTCCATCACCAACTCCTGGAGTTCACTCAAACTCAAGTCCATCGAGTCTGTGTAATTCCAGTGCAATCTAGATTTATATAAAGAAAAAATAAGTCCTTTGATAGTCCAGAGTGTCTTATGCACAAGCTGAGAAGAAACTGTTTTGTTATATAAAATGTATTCTTTCTGAATAGGATTTAAATATTTAAAAGGATAAAATTTGTGAGAGCCTGTTGAAATACTTCATTTATAATCTGATCCAGTATTACAATGTGTACCTTTTAAATCTTCTGAAAATTTTTTGTTCCAAACTAGTCATAGTAATAACTGATACATGATTTTTACTTTGATATAGGTTATTTCGCTGTACACTGACTAGCATTCCTCAGACTCAGGCCTTACTGAATAAAGCCAAACTTCCTTTGGGACTGCTGCTTCATCCTTTTAAAGACCTTGTGGTATGTTTTATTAGTGAAAGTAAATGTGGAAAATTATCTTAGTGGTAAGGAATCTTTTACAATAATGCAAGAATTTTGTTTGAGCTGTCTTTAGGAATTTGACCATTGACAAATTCCTTTATTTGTATTTCAGTTAAAAAGATTATTATCAAACACTTTTACAATGAGATAAAATAGACATATTGTTGAAGAATTCAGGAGGTACTGAGTAGGATAGATGTACTGAAGAAAATAAGTGAACCATAGTATTTTTTTTAAGTTGTAAATTGTTTACCCTTTAAAATGCTTTACCCATTCTCCCAGTTCTTCTATTCTTGGAGTAAAGTCTATTGCTTTGAGAAACTGTTTCTCAAAAAAGGAAGAAAAACGAAAAAGGCCTTCTACTTTTGTCCTAAGGCTTTAGAACCTTGACATATGACCACGTACATTTGAGATAATCAGTACATAAGTGAAGTGACTTTCCCATAACCAACCTCCTTTTGGTAATAGGATTGTATTTCCTTTATTGATTTTTGATTTTAAGACTTTAGATCTTCTAATATGTAGGATAAACTTTAAATAGCATAATTGCCAAGTCAAATAAAACATTTAAATATGATTTAAACCATAACTTACTTTGTGATAGTTTGTTTATGAGAACTTAGTAGCTTGTTAATGTAACATGAAGAAACTTCTTAATAATTTAATTGATTTTTTTTTTAGAATGTTGATCGATCCTTCACCATTCATCTCAGAAATACATTGTAAATTTACTATATTGAGTTTGCAGTGTCAACTTTTTTCAAATCAATTTTTATTGGAGTATAGTTGCTTTACAGTGTTGTGTATGCAGTATAAACTTTTAATGAGAAAATAAATACTGTTTAAAAGGCAAAATTTAATGAGAATAGTCTTGGGGAAAATCACTAGAGTTTAAAAATCAATACATGTCAACTACATAATATTTTGTGTGGCAGGTTGGACACATTTTTTTACCCTAGTTTTTCCTCCAAAATTATAATATTGCAACAGTTGTATGGATTAATTGCATTACCCTTAGACATGATGATTGCTGTCTTTAATAAATTAGTTGTGGGTTTGTTTTTTTTTTTTCCAGCAATTGCCTGTGGTTACCTCTAGTACAATTGTGAGATGCCGTTCATGCAGGACATACATCAACCCTTTTGTCAGCTTTCTTGATCAAAGGAGATGGAAATGTAACTTATGTTACCGAGTTAATGATGGTATGTTTTTTTAATCAATATTATTGTATTCATTGTAGGGAAATCGGATAATATAAATGTAAAGTTGAAAAAGCAAAAACAATAAAAAAAAACTTCCTCTCTTATTTATGTGTAATCCTTCCACTCATATATAACTTCTTTTTACTTTTTTCTAGGCATTTATACTTATATATAAATGATTACACATTTCTTAAGCAAAAAAATATGGTAATATTACTTTGATACCACTTTTTTACATTTATTATATTGGGCATATAATAAATGGCATATTTCATGGTATTATTTAAGCCTATAATTTAAGAAATATTTTTATTTAGAAATTGTCCCATGCCTTTTCTCTCGAGTGAAAGAAAATAAGTCCACAGAATAGCTGCCATTAGCTTCATTCACTGCTGTATGAAGGGAGGTGGGCAGTGCTAGAAGGTTAGTTGAATGTAGTTTTTTCAGTAATTGATGAGGAGGAGATATCCTTCAGTAACTGTTTCACTATTTATATATTGAGAAATATCACCTAACTAACAGCATTCTATTAGGATTAGAGAAGGAAAAAGGGCATGCTGATATCCACATTGAAAATTAAGTTTTCAGTTTTTCTAAAAATCTATTTAGAAGGAGATTTCATTAAGCATTGGGAAATAGAGAGCTTCTGAGATTTTTGAAAACCACTTTTACTGTTTGTATTTTTAGAGTAGAAGAAAATGAGGGTAGAAAAAGAGCATTCTTTTTACTCTGTAATAATTCAGAAAATACCTGTATGTATAGTGTTTAGTACACCTTTAAAATCTTACATATATGTGCTTTGGTATATGAAGTTAAATTGTAATAAAAGTTGAAGTCACTTTCATATGCAGCCCAGAGCATTTCATGAACTATAGCTTACCTTTCAGCATATATTGGGATTTGAATTTTTAAGCAGTTATTGAGAAGACAGATGCAATGATAATTTAGAAAATATTGGAACACTAGTGTTATATAAGCAGAAGGCAGCTGATATTCCATAGAGGTCTTAATAACTTTTGAAACTCACCATGCCCCATACCCTGATAACCCTAGAAATACTTTGAAGTATTTTTGCTGTAGCTTTCCAGGGGCAACCAGTCTGTAAACGGCGTCAAATGTTAATATCTTTTTACCACTGTGAAATTTAAGACAAAGTTTAGTCTTGCATTTAAGAAAATAATTATCACCTAATGAGTTTTTATCATCCTGTTAAACTATTTTAGGAAAGCAGCTTTCCAGGAATTAAGAGAAAAAGGGTATTAGAAAATAGGAAAAGTCATAGTACTTGTAATTATAAAAGCAAAACATACTTATTGCTATTCATTATGGAGAGAAATTGAATGGAACTCAAAAACAAAGTATATTTAACCCAGACTTCCCTGGCAGTCCAGTGGTTAAGACTCTGTGGTTCCATTGCAGGGGGAGCAGGTTCAATCCCTGATTGGGATCCTGCACGCCTCACAGCATGGCCAAGTTAAGAAAAAAAAAGTGCATTTAGCTTTTAATATTTAGTTTATATTGAATTATATATGAATCCCTAAATTAAGAAAACAGCCAAATGCAAGTTGTATTAAACGTAATCCTTTCAGTTTTAACACTGTATGTTGTTAATTCACGTAGTTCCTGAAGAATTCATGTACAACCCTTTGACCAGAGTCTATGGAGAACCTCACAGAAGACCTGAAGTTCAAAATGCTACAATTGAGTTTATGGCTCCTTCAGAATACATGGTAAAGTTTCACTTTTTATATAGCATACATTTTTCATAATACTGGGTTTTAAATATACCATATAGTTCTTTAATAAAATTTTATATTTTTAATTTATAAAAGTTATCCTGTTCATTATAAACATAGTTAATTTGTATATAAGGGTAAGGTTGGAAAGTAAAAGTGTATGTGAAGTTCTGTTTATGTTTCTTGGGTATCCATTCAGAAATCTGCAATAGAATCTTGGGGTCATACTAATACACTTTTAGGTCTCTCCTAGTTTTTTGCTATTATAAATAATATGTGATGTGTATCCTCTTGTAAGTACTTATACGTACACTTGTGTGAGCATCTGAGTTCTTGCATCTGAAAAGATAATAATAATGCCTAATGTTTATTAGTACTCTCCATTTTACAGAGCACATGTATCTTTTTGATCATCACAAACAACTCTTAGTTAAGCACTGTTCATCCTGTTTTTATTTTAGTGTATTTTTATGGGATAGTCTCTATCTGGTCAATTGGGGCCATTTTAGTATAGAAATTATGAGGACTCAGTCTGTTTTCACCACATGGAAATTTCAGTATAGAAAACGTTTTTGTGACACTTAAATGGCTGTTAATAGCTTTCTTTATGTAGCTGTGCTTTTGTTGAGTTAAAGCCAAAAAATCAGAAGCATTTATTTTTTTTAATTGGCTTTCCTCCGTTTCTTTACCCCTTAGCTTTTGTAAAAATGGCTTCCTTTAAATTTGGAAACTTGCCTAGGTCTGCAAGAGATGTTGCTTCTTCCAGACTCACTTCTTGGACAGCAGATTCTATGAATTTGGCAAGTGATATGTGCAAAAAAATATAAAGTATACTAGACATCAAGTTCTGAGTGTGATTATTTTATGCTTTTTATTGAATTGAAGGCAAATATTTGAGCTTGGAAGTTTAAAATATACTTGTACATTTTTCTGCAATTTAAAAAATATACTTGTACATTTTTCTGCAAGTTTAAAATATACTTGTACATTTTTCTGCAACTGGTTGAAATGTGTTGGTTAAATAACCAGCTCAAGTTGACTTGATTTGTCATTTTCAGAACTGTAATTTCTCTAAATTGTGAAATATGATGAAAGCCTATGAAACATGAATATATGTTACCAAGTAATCATAATACCACTGTTTCACCACCCAGGTCAAGAAATTGAACATTGCCAATACTCTCAAGAGATTTTCTTTTTAAAAAATATTTATTAATTAGGTTGGTGAAAAAATAATTATGATTCCAGACCCTGAATTTTAAATCATTTTAACTAGTCTCAACCAGCTCTTTATTAATAAAAATAGGAACTGCTACAACACATTTTTGTCAACAAGAAATAAGTTTGTTTATTCCTGTGGCATAAAAATCGATGCTTCAGGATTCAGCGAACTCTTGGAAAGCATTTTCTGCCTCCTGCTGGTTGTGGAAGTGTTTTCCCTGCAAAAAGTTGTTAAGATACTTGAAGGAGTGGTAGTTGGTTGGTGAGAGGTCAGGTGAATATGGCAGATGAGGCAAAAACTTTGTGGCCTAATTTGTTCAACTTTTGAGATGTTGATTGTGTGACAGGTGGTTGGGCATTGTTGTGAAGAATTAGGTCCTTTCTGTTGACCAATGCTGGCTGCAGGTGTTGCAGTTTTCAGTGTATCTCATCGATTTGCTGAGCATACTTCTCAGATCTAATGGTTTTATTGCAATTCAGAAAGCTGTAGTGGATCAGACTGGCAGCAGACTACCAAATAGTGACCAGGACCCTTTATTTGGTACAAGTTTGGCTTTGGGAAGTGCTTTGGAGCTTCTTCTAGGTCCAGCCATTGAACTGATAGTTGCTGGTTGTTGTATACAATCCACTTTTCGTCTCAAGTCACAATCCGATTGAGAAATGGTTCGTGTTTGCTGCATGGAATAAGAGAAGATGACACTTCAAAATGATAGCCTCTTTGATTTCCAGTCAGCTCATGAGGGCACCCACTTATTGAGCTTCTTCACCTTTCGAGTTTGCTTCAAATGCCAAATGACCATAGAATGGTCGACACTGAGCTCTTGGGCAACTTCTTGTGTAGCTGTAAGAGGATCAGCTTTGATGATTGCTCTCAGTTGGTTGTTGTCAACTTTCAGTGGTTGGCCACTGTGCTCCTTATCTTCAAGGCTCTCATCTCTTTTGCAAAACATCTTGAACCACTACTGCACTGTTCATTAGCAGTTTCTTGGCCAAATGTATTGTTGATGTTGTGAGTTGTCTCTGTTGCTTTATGACCCGTTTTGAACTCCAATAAGAAAATTGCGTGAATTCGCTTTTTGTCTAGTAACAATTTCCATAGTCTAAAATACATACAAAATTAACAAGTAATAATTTATTAGCAAAAAATATAAAGCAAGAAATGTGCACAAGAAATGTGCAAATGATGTGTAACATAATCACATTTACTTAAAAATTTTTCCAATATCAAATGGCAAAGTTCAACAATGCAAAACTGTATTTACTTTTATACCAACCTAATGACACCACCCTTATGGCAGAAACTGAAGAGGAGCTAAAAGGCCTCTTGATGAAAGTGAAAGAGGAGAGCGAAAAAGTTGGCTTAAAGCTCAACATTCAGAAAACTAAGATCATGGCATCCAGTCCCATCACTTCATGGGAAATAGACAGGGAAACAGTGTCAGACTTTATTTTGGGGGGCTCCAAAATCACTGCAGATGGTGACTGCCGCCATGAAATTAAAAGACGCTTACTCCTTGGAAGAAAAGTTATGACCAACCTAGATAGCATATTGAAAAGCAGAGACATTACTTTGCCGACTAAGGTCTGTCTAGTCAAGGCTATGGTTTTTCCAGTGGTCATGTATGGATGTGAGAGTTGGACTGTGAAGAAGGCTGAGCGCCAAACAATTGATGCTTTTGAACTGTGGTATTGGAGAAGACTCTTGAGAGTCCCTTGGACTGCAAGGAGATCCAACCAGTCCATTCTGAAGGATATCAGCCCTGGGATTTCTTTGGAAAAAATGATGCTGAAGCTGAAACTCCAGTACTTTGGGCACCTGATGAGAAGAGTTGACTCATTGGAAAAGACTCTGATGCTGGGAGGGATGGGGGGTAGGAGGAGAAAGGGACGACAGAGGATGAGATGGCTGGATGGCATCACCGACTCGATGGACATGAGTCTGAGTGAACTCTGGGAGATGGTGATGAACAGGGAGGCCTGGCGTGCTGCGATTCATGGGGTCGCAAAGAGTTGGACACGACTGAGCGACTGAACTGAACTGAACTGAATATCTGGCTACACCAGCTATTAGTTGCATCATGCAGGCTCTTTTAGTTCTGGCATGTGGGATCTAGTTCCCTGACTGGAAATTGAACCCTGGACCCCTGCATTGAGAGCACAGAGTCATAGTCATTGGACCACCAGGGAGGTCCCCTAAAAGCTTTCTGATTATATGTATTCTCCTTCCTGTCCTAGAAAAAACACTCTTCTGACAAATGACAATCATATTCTCATTTTCCTTTTTCTAAGTATGCATCTGAAAAAAACTTCTTTCTATATTATTTTCTTCATCTATTATTATTATAGTCTCCACTTGATCTGTAAATAAGGTTTATCTTATTGTTTTGCTATATGTAGACATGACAAATGATAAATTTAAATTAAATCCTGTTAACTGTATTTAATGAGATCCTTTTTCTCCTTCAGTTACGGCCACCTCAACCTCCAGTGTACCTCTTTGTTTTTGATGTGTCTCACAATGCAGTTGAAACTGGATACTTGAATTCAGTTTGCCAGAGTTTGTTAGACAATCTGGATTTGTAAGTATCTTAACTGGTTAATTTAGAAACAGTGTTTGTATTAATAAAATGAATAAGTAGTTCCAAAATATATTTTAAAAGCTATGTAATTATGTTCTAAAAGTCCACTTAAATCCATAGTTAACTTTAGGTCTCCCTTTCTCTGAGAAATACTAGTTTATTTTTATTCTTTTATTATGGAAAAATTTCAAGGATGTGGTAAATAGAAAGAATATAGTGAAGTTCCAGGCACTTAGCCTCAGGTTCAGTATTTTTAGCATTCAGCTGTTCTTGCTTCATCTACCCCTGCCCCTGCTTTTTCCCCTAGAGTATTTTAATGCAAATCTCAATCAGTATATCATTTTACCTAAAAATACGTGGAATTATTTTTAAGCCTAACTAAATTATGAGAATGACATCAAACAAAATTAGCAGTAATTCCATAATATGATATAATATCCAGTTCAATTTTTGTTCCTGGTTGTCTCAAGAATGTTTTTTATTGTGGGTTTGTTGGAAAAAGAATCTAAACAGTGTCTACACATTACATTTGCTGGTCATCTCTCTTAAGCCTCTTAAAACAACTGTACTTTAAATGGTTCTTACATGCTTAGTATAACCCATGAAAGCTAGCATGACCTTTCAGTGTAATGAAATATTCTTGTGCTCTTGTATGGTAAGGAAGAATGTTCAGGAACAAATCTCATCAGAAATGGACTAACTCCCTCAGCTTGGTTGCAGGCATTTTTGTTCTTACCGGCATTTGTGCTTTTAATATTGTAGGTTGTGTATAAGAATTGTTTGTTGATGAGAGGGTTCACTTACTTACCCAAGAATGAATACTAGTTTGTTTTTCCCCTTGTAAAACTAAGGTGTACATAGTTAAGTTCTTTAAAATGTCTTTTTGCTGATCTTCTTAAATGAATGCATTAAGCAGTATAAAAATAAATTTAAGCAATTAAAAAAAAGATGCAGTATGTAAATTACATTTTAGAGTTGGTATGTGATAATTTTTTGAAGTCTTTTTTATAAGTTAAAATCATCTACAGACTTCCGTGTATACTTTCTGTTGTTTTTTATGTGTCATTTCCTAAGTGATTAATATAGCTTTATATAGGTATAATGAGTTTTGGACTGCTATATTACTGCTTGGTTTTGTTGGTTATTTGGGTTATGTGTAATGTTTTCTTTGGAGTAGTATGTATTTCCATGGTGATTAAACACTGCATGGATTAAAAACATTTTTGTTGGGACATTTTCCACACGATAGAAGCAAATGTTTATATGTAACTCTTTGCAGATATTTTAGGTATAATATAAAACTTTATAAAATATTCTTCTGAATTTGTTTTTAGGCTTCCTGGCAACACCAGGACAAAAATTGGCTTCATAACATTTGATAGTACAATCCACTTCTACAGTCTTCAAGAAGGTCTCTCTCAACCTCAGATGCTAATAGTTTCAGATATTGAAGGTATATATTATATACTTAATGAACTGAGGAAATTTTAGTTTTAGAAATGTTTCATGATTGTTCAGCCAATTCAGATCACTTGGTATGATTCTACTATATTGAGGAAAACTTTTGAGTATATAGTGACAAGATTTTTGGACTTGTGAGAGTTTTTCAGTCCAAGTTCTTACTTTATAGAAGAGGAAACAGAATTATGGAGGTAAAGTGAATTCTGAACAAGGTAACAAAAACAAGTTAATGTTAAATCTCATTCAGGAAGTATTTGAGGGCCAGTGGAACAGAATAGAAGCCCAGAAATAAGCCTTCACATATATGGTAACTATTTTTGATAAGGATATCAAGACCATTCAGTGGGGAAAAGACAGTCTTTTTTAACAAATGGTTCAGAGAAAACTGAGCATGCAAAAGAATGAAGTTAGACCCTTATCTTCAACCATATTAAAACTCAGTGGATCAAAGACCTAAACTTAAGAACTGAAACTATAAGAAAACAGTGGAAAATCTTCATGACATTAGGTTTGGCAGTGATTTCCTGGATATGACACTAAGAGCAGAAGCAACAAAAGAAAAAAATAAATAAATTGGACTTGATCACTGTTAAAAACTTTTGTACATGAAAGAAAACTATCAAGACAGTAAAAAGAAGTACAGAAGTACGGAGAAAACACATGTATATGCAAATTATACATAAGATGAAGGATTAATAAAAGAGCTGCTAATGGCTCAGACGGTAAAGAATCTGCCTGCAATGCAGGAGACCTGGGTTCAGTCCCTTGGTTGGGAAGATCCCCAGAGAAGGGAATGACAACCCACTCCAGTATTCTTGCCTGGAGAATTCCATGGACAGAGGAGCCTGGTGGGCTACAATCCATGGGGTTGCAAAGAGTTGGACATGACTGAATGACTAACAAACATACATACAACTCAGCAATAAATAAACCACAACTCAAAAATGGACAAAGAACTTGAGTAGACAGTTCTCCAAAGAAGATGTACAAATGGTCAATAAATATACAAAAAAATGCTCAACATCATTAGTCATTAGAGAAATACAAATCAAAATCACAAGGAGATACCACTTAACATCCATTGGAATAGCTATTATTTTTAAAAATGGAAAATAACAAGGGCTGGTAAGGATGTGGAAATTTTGGACCTGTTGTATATTGCTGGTGGGAATGTAAAATGGTTCAGTGCTATGGAAAACAATTTGTACACCTAAAAATGGTTAAGGTGAGGATTTTCCTGGTTGTCCAGTTGTTAAGAATCCATCTGCTAATGCAGGGGACATTGGTCCAGGAAGTTAAAACTTGCCGTGGGGCAGCTAAGCCCATGTGCCACAACTACTGAGCCCACGCTCTGGAGCCCATGAGCCCACTTGCTACTAAAGCTTGAGTACCCTAGAGCTTGTGCTCTACAACAGGAAAAGCCTCTGCAATGAGAAGCCCGAGCACCACAACTAGAGAGTAACCCTGACTCGCCGCAACCAGAGAAAGCCTGTGCAGCCAAAAATAAAATTAAGTAAATAAATGAAAATTTAAAAAAGAATGACAAAAATTTTTATATGGTTATGGTGATAAATTTTGTATATTATATGTATTTATCACAGTTTAAGAAATTAACTCCAAATGGATCATAAACTGAATATGAGACTGAAACTATAAAACTTAGAAAAAAACATAGAGGTGTCTTTGTGACCTTGAATTAGGCAGTGATTTCTTAGATATAACACGAAAAGCACAAACGACAAAAAAGAAAATAGGTAAGTTGGGCTTCTTAAAAATTAAAATCTTGGGTAAGCAATAAGGTCCTACTGTGTAGCACAAGGAACTATATTTAATATTCTATGATAAACCATAATGGAAAAGAATATATATTTGTATAACTGAGTCACTTTGCTGTACAGCAGAAATTAGGACAACATTGTAAATCAACTATACTTCAATAAAATAAAAAAATGAAAATGTTTTTAAAAACTAAAGCTTTTTGTGTTTCAAAAGGATACCATCATGAAAGTGAAGACACCCACAGAATGAGAAAAAATATTTGCAAGTCATATATCTCATCAAAATATATATCTAGATCATGCAAGGAACTTCTACAACTTAATAAAAAAGACAACCTAATTAATTAAAAAGTGGGCAAAGAATTTGAATAGCCTTGTCTTTGTGGTACACCATATTCAACATTCTGTCTATGCAGTTGGCTGATAAGCCCTTGAAAAGATGCTCATATCATGAGTTACCAGGGAAATGCAAATAAAAACCACAAAGAAATGCCATATCACAACAGTTTAAAAAAAAATCTCAAAACCAGAATTTTCTGATACTCTGAGCATGTCTGAATAACTGGTTAAGTTCCATGAGTATTGGTTTTGGGATTACAAATTTTAATAAATAGGTAAGTTCACAACTATAAAATTATGAATTATGAGAATTGGCTGTACATCTTTAAAATGCAATAGATGAATAGACCCCCTCTTCTGTCCTGGTTGTTCCAGATCTCATAACAGAGCAGCCAAGTCAGTCTTTCCCCTTTCCCTTATCTATTCATATTTCTCCAACTACATATTTGGCATAAAATAAAATCACATATCAGGTGATTCTGATAATGGGCCAAGTTGTGAATTTACTGATATGGTTCAGCCTCTCAATTTTATACAAGAGCTGATGAATATCCCTTGCTGGGTGTCACATAGCAAAATATTTTTTAAAGGACAATAGCAAGTTTTTGCAAGGATGTGGAGAAATTGGACCCCTCATTCACTAGTAGTAGGAATGAAAGATGGTGCTGCCATTAGGGAAAACATTTTGTCAGTTCCTCTAGAAGTTAAACATAGAGTTAACCATATAACCCAGCAATTTTACTTAATAGGAAAGCAACTATATTTCAATTTTTTAAATTGTTAATATGAATTATTAAAAATAGTACAGAACATGAATGTTTTCTAACAACTTAGTCAAGAAGTGGTAACAACCCAACATAAATAAAATGTAGGATATCCATAGAATGAAATGTTGTTACTCAGCAGTAAAAAACAACATGGGTGAACCTTGAAAATGTTAGGCTAAGAGGAAGAAGCCAGTCACAAAGGACCTCATAGTGTGACTCCGTTATTATAAAATGTCCAGAATAGACCTGTTCAGAGACCAGAAGACTACAGGCTGCCTAGAGCTGTGGGAGTTGGTAGGGAAGTGAGGAGTGACTGTTAATCAGTGTGGGGTTCCCTTTTGCAATGATGAAAAGGATCTAGAATTAGATAGTGGTGACAGTTGTACAACTCTGTGCGTATAGTAAAAAGATCACTGAAGTGTATCTTCTGCACAAGTAAATTTCATGGTGTGTGAATTATATTTCAAAACTTTTATTACAATCTTAATTTTAAAGAAAAAAACAGACAGATTTTTTTATATGATAGTTAAATGTTTGATGTTTCAAATTATCTGTTGGTATTATTTTTATAAGAATTATGATGAGCCTTATTTTTGTAATTTTGTAATGAAAAACTACAAAAATGTAAAAATTGAGACCCCCCCTCAAAATACTCCATCACCACCTACATTTTCCTTCCAGTTTGCTTCCTTTCAGAAAAGGGTATTTAATACATAAGCAAGAATAAATTAGAATGTTGGAAAACTCCTCTGATGTGGCCATTTAGCATACCTTGCAATTTACTTGATTTTATAGCCCTGAGTAGGATAGTGGTCGTCTTTGTGAGAAAGTATCCACTTTATGAATGATAGAGTTGTTAGTTGGATGTATTACTTCTATTTCAAGACAGAATTTTTGTGTGTCTTCTTAATAAAGTTTTTTTTTTAATGCCAAGAGTGTTTCTTTGACTGCTTTTGGGGCTAAGCAGGAATTCTAAGGAAGGATTCTAAATTGTCTTAATCTAAGAAGCAAAGTACTTGTACAAACCTTACAGAGCGCTTGTGGTAACTTTTTGAACATAGGTAGACATTGCTGTGAAAGTAGAGAATATGGCTTTTCTCTAAGTGTGGGGGGGTGGTTAATTATATCAGTGTTATATATTTAGGACATCTGTGATAGTTGTTTTGTTTAAAAGAAATATTTATTTTTTCAGATGTTTTTATACCTATGCCGGAGAACTTATTAGTAAATTTAAATGAAAGTAAAGAGGTAAGGGACACTTTCCTATCTGACATGTTTAATTGAAATGTTGAAGGAATGTATTTTTTAAATGAACTTTATGTAGAATTTTGCTTCTTTCTGTGACATTTCTAGGATGTGTAGCATTTTATATTTGCAATTAGTTAAAATTCATCAGATGAACAGCTTTTGAGTTTGCCCTTGAACTGATTGCTTTTAAGTTTACTATATCAGTTTGTGATAGGATAGAAGATAAGTCTGTTCCATTAAGGAGGATAAGATGCAGGAAAACCTGCCTTGCCAGCCATTTGGGAAACTGGGAGGGTTGCTGAGATAAGCTTCTGGTCACTACGTAGAAGCACTTTAGGCTGCTTTCAGTGCCCTTTGCTTTTCTGATTCACAGAGTGTCATTGAGGTCAGTTCAGAAGAAACTCTTATTACCTGCCTGGAAATTGCCATGACATAATACAGTGAGAGGTGAACAGAATGTGTCTGAAGGGGGGATGTTGTCTACCCTGTACATGCATATATGCCATAGGGGTAACATTTTAACTAGCAAGTCTATGGTCTCAGCTGTTGGCAATGGTGACTTTGCCGTAGTGCAAAGTATTTTTTCCCATTAACTCTCTTTATTTGTACAACCTAACCTGAAGAGGTAGTTTTTTTGTTTTGTTTTTCTTTTGTAGTAATATCATTAGTTGGCAAATTTACTGGCTATCTTAGATTTTGCAATAGGGAAGAGTTAAATACACTTTGGAACCGAAAAGAATAAAGTGTATAGAGGTGATTGCGAAGGCCATATTTCATGGCATTTAAATATGTCAAATCTCTAAACTGTGATGGTTCTTTTGGATATATTTTGGACTTATAGTCTTGCTGGACTACTGCATGTGCAAGAACTGTAAGGCCCCAATTTTGATTTGTCTTGCTTGCCAATTTATAATGTTGACTTAAAATGGCTTTCTTGTCATTTGACCAACTTCATTGTTTACTGTACCGTCTGTAGATTCTCTGACCATCATCATGACTCAGTGTCCTGTCTGTTGTATCACTTACTGACTTATTGTGGAAAAAAAATTTTTTTTATTGTAACACTCTTGAGTTTTCTTGCTTTATTTTACAAGCTTGTCCAAGATTTACTGAAAACTTTGCCGCAAATGTTCACCAAGACCTTGGAGACTCAGAGTGCCTTGGGTCCAGCTCTTCAGGCTGCCTTTAAGTTGATGTCCCCAACTGGTGGTCGAATGTCTGTTTTTCAAACACAACTCCCAACTCTTGGGGTGGGAGCCCTGAAACCTCGAGAGGAACCCAACCAAAGGTCATCTGCTAAGGTTAGAAAGTCATCAAGTGTATGATAAGATTTATGCTGGTGTTTTGTCCCTTTGACTATAGAGATTATTTTAAGTTTATTTTTCAGTTATGAAGAACAGGGAATATAAGGAAATGAATAATCATTTCTGTTTTATGTAGTCATTTCTATTTCATTATTTTCTATCTGATTCACTCTTACCTTACGTTAGATCTTTAGCAGACCACTAGCAA
Source organism: Oryx dammah (assembly GCF_014754425.2). NCBI lineage: Eukaryota > Metazoa > Chordata > Mammalia > Artiodactyla > Bovidae > Oryx > Oryx dammah. The sequence continues at coordinate 63,751,226 of NW_024070189.1, read as the reverse complement.
ATTTGTGTGTAGCTTCCCAGGTGGCTCAGCAGTAAAAGAATCCGCCTGCCAGTGCAGGAGATGTGGATTCATTGTGGGTCAGGGAGATCCCCTAGAGAAGGAATGGCAGCCCACTACAGTATTCTTCTCTGGGAAATCCTATGGATAGAGGAGCCTGGTGGGCTGTGGTCCATGGGGTCACAAAGAGTTGGACACGATTTAGCAACTAAGTAGCAGCAGCAATGGCACCTGCCTTTGATGAGCAAGTCAGGGAAACTAAGAGAATATGCTTGCTAGGGACAAGGTAGACCCTGTGTGATGAGTAAAATTAGTCATGGTTTGTTATATTGACTGTCGTGAATTGTTTTTGAGCACCTTGTGTGTATAAACTAATTTTAAGACACATATTTCTCAAAAGATGAGAATGTGGCCGTATACTGTAATGATTAAAGGTGTCAGCTTTGGAATAAGTCTGCCTAAGTTTCATTGCTTTTTAAATGTGTGAGCTTGAATAGTTACTTAATTACTTTGCCCTCTGTTTCCTTATATTTATAAAGTGAAAGTATCAATTGTACTTATCTCTTATGATAGATGAAAAGTATTACATATGAATTGTTTAGAAGTTCCAGCATTAAGCATTTAAAAGAGTATCAAAATAAGTATAATTTTTATAAAGGTATATTCCTTTTTAAAAGTAAAGCAAACTAGAAAATTCTTAAGCAGGGCATGTTTCTTACTGAAAAAAAGAAAATATTACAAAACATAAAGGATTTTATAGAATGTTTAAAGATAATTGTTTACCCTCAGTATATATGGGGGGTGTGTGTGTGTGTGCGCTCAGTCACTCAATCATGTCCAACTCTTTGCAGCTCCATGGACAGTACCCTGCCAGGCTCTTATCCATGGGATTTTCCCAGCAAGTGGAGTGGGTTGCCATTTCCTCCTCCAGGGGCTCTTCCTGATGCAGGGGTTGAACCTCCATCTCTGGTGTCACTTCAGTGGCATGTATGAAACGATATATAAATTTTATGACAATTTAATGATTTAAAATGTTTTCTCTTTGTAATTATTAATAGGAAATTCACTTGACACCATCAACTGACTTCTATAAGAAATTAGCCTTGGACTGTTCTGGTCAGCAGGTGGCTGTTGACTTATTCCTTCTCAGTGGACAGTATTCTGATTTGGCTTCTCTGGGTAAGTTCTTCCTTGTGATTATTTTTCCAGGTGAAAGTCAAAATGGAATTTTTATGATGATATAGATGACAAAGTGAAGGAATTCTTACCCCCTTGGGAAGTCAGTTTAGTTTATAATTAACCTGGTAGTCTTCTTCTCTGAACATTTATAATAGAGAAATGTCTATATTACTATTTAAAGGAACGAATTCTTTTTTGACAATGTCTTGGAAGGTAAAGAAAGGTCAGTTCAAGTGCTTGTAGTTACTTTGTATTAGTAATAGTAGGTAATGGTAGAATTTAAAAGGATTATGTGTTCTCTTTCAGGTTGTATTTCTCGGTATTCAGCAGGTAGTGTCTATTATTATCCCTCTTACCACCATCAACACAACCCAGTCCAAGTACAGAAATTGCAGAAGGAACTACAGAGATACCTCACTCGGAAGATTGGCTTTGAGGCAGTCATGAGGATTCGGTGTACCAAAGGTGTGGGCACTTTTTTTTTAAACATTTACGAAGGCATAAATGGAGTTTTGCTTTACATTATCTTTATCTTTGGCTGTTCTGGGTCTGTATTGCTGCGCTTGGGCTTCTTTTGCTTGTGGCAAGCAGGGGTTACTCCTTGTTGCAGTGCACGCGCTTCTCGTTGTGGTGGCTTCTCTTGTTGCAGAGCACAGGCTCCAGGTGCCCAGGGCTTCAGTAGTTGCGGCTTGCACGTTCTAAATGCCGCCTCAGTAGTTATGGCTCACGGGCTTAGCTGCTCCATGGCATGTAGGGTCTTCCCAGCCCAGGAGTTGAACTGGTATCCCCTGCATTTGCAAGTGGATTGTTAATCACGGGACTACCAGGGAAGTCCATCTTTTTTCATTTTCTTAATGGTACCCTTTGAGGCCAATTATTTTTAATTTTGGTGATGTCCCATTAATCATCTTTTTTCATTTTTCATTTGTACTTTTGGTATCATAGGTAGCTCAGTTGGTAAAGAATCCACTTACCATGCAGGAGACCCTGGTTCGATTTTTAGGCTGGGACGATCTGCTGGAGAAGGGATAGGCTACCCTTACTCCAATATTCTTGGCCTTCCCTGGTGGCTCAGCTGATAAAGAATCCATCTGCATTCGGGAGATTGGGTTTGATGCCTGGGTTGGGAAGATCCCCTGGAGAAGGGAATGGCTACCCACTCCAGTATCTGGCCTGGAGAATTCCATGGACTATAGTCAATGGGGTCACAAAGAGTCAGTCACGACTGAGAGGCTTTCAGTTTCACATCATAACAGTAAACCAGTGACTGCTTCATCCAGAATCATGAACATTTATACATATGTTGTCTTCTAAGATTTTTATAGTTATAATTCTCATATTTAAGTCTTTGATTTATTTTTAGTTAGTTTTTGTTTTTGATGAGGTAGGTGTTTGACTTCATACTTTTGCATGTAGATATAGTTGTCCCAGCACCATTTATTAAAAAATACCGTTCTCTCCTTATTGAATTGTCTTGTCGTCTGTGTCCATTTGTTGAAAATTAGTTGATCATAAATGTGAGGGTAATTTTATTCCTTTAATCTATATGTCTGTATTATGCCAGTACCAAACTTTCTTGACTATTGTGACTTCATAGTAAGTTTGAAATTAGGAAGTATGAGTCCTCTCACATTTTTCTTCTTTACCAGAATTATTGTGATATTCTGGGTTCCTTACATTTTAATATGATTCTTAGTTTCATCTTGTCAGTTTCTGCAAAGAAGCCAGCTGGTATTTGATAGAGCTTTCATTTACTAGGTAGCTAAATTGGAGGGAAGAAGAACTAAAGAGCCTCTTGAAGAAAGTGAAAGAGGAGAGGGAAAAAGTTGGCTTAAAGCTCAACATTCAGAAAACTTAAGATCATGGTATCCGGTCCCATCACTTCATGGCAAATAGATGGGGAAATAGTGGAAACAGTGGCTTACTTTATTTTTCTGGGCTCCAAAATCACTGGAGATGGTGATTGCAGCAATGAACTTAAAAGATGCTTACTCCTTGGAAGGAAAGTTATGACCAACCTAGATAGCATATTAAAAAGCAGAGACATTACTTTGTCAACAAAGGTCCATCTAGTCAGGGCTATGATTTTTCAAGTAGTCATGTATGGATGTGAGAGTTGGACTATGAAGAAAGCTGAGCGCCAAAGAATTGATGCTTTTGAACTGTGGTGTTGGAGAAGACTCTTGCGAGTCCCCAGGACTGCAAGGAGATCCAACCGGTCCATCCTAAAGGAAATCAGTCCTGGGTGATCATTGGAAGGACTGATGTTGAAGCTGAAACTCCAATACTTTGGCCACCTGATGCGAAGAGCTGACTCATTGGAAAAGACTCTGATGCTGGGAAAGATTGAGGGCAGGAGGAGAAGGGGACAACAGAGGATTAGATGGTTGGATGGCATCACCGACTCATTGGACATGGGTTTAGGTGAACTCCGGGAGTTGGTGATGGACAGGGAGGCCTGACATGCTGCGGTTCGTGGGGTAGCAGAGTCGGACACGACTGAGCGATTGAACTGAAATTGGAGGGAATATTGACATCTTAACAATAAGTCTTCCCATCCAAAAACATGGTATGTCTCTTCTTTAATTTTTTCAACAATATGTTGTAGTTTTTAGAATGTAGGTTTTGTTTCTTTTGTCAAATTTATACCTAAATATTTTTTCTGTTATATTTCAAATAGAATTATTAAAAATTTTTTTTCTCCTATAAGGATAATTAATCCTTTGCATATTGATCTTATGTCCAATACTCTTGTTGAACTTGCTTCTTAATTCTAACAGTTTTTTAGCATTTATGTTTTAAAGGGCCTACTTGTATCCTATCCAAGATTGAAAGACCTCAGACATGATTATTTATGCAGATACTGGCTCTAAATTAAGGGAAATGTACATCCCAGAAGTGCTTTTATGACTTTTTCTGCTTGTCAGGACAGAAGCTGTTGTATATGTACCTAACTTTGCATAAAAAGCTTGGGCATATAAACCAACCTATGCCTTCTTTCTACAGTGCTTAATTTACTGTATCTTTGTGGTTAATTTGCTTAAATTTCTCTTTTTTTAATGATAAATTTCATTTCACATGAAATAAAGTGCTCTTGGTAAAGCTACCAAGAAAAGGTACACTACAAAAAGATATAAAATGAGAAATTAAGCCAGTATAGTCTGCCTTAGAGTTTCTGATTTGCTCTTGAAAAGTTTTCCCATGCGTATATAAACCTGGGTATAAATTTTCACCTTCAAGTAAAAGCAGTGAGGGTCACATGTGGCTTCTTTTTTTGTACATGCTTTCTGTTTTTATATATACAGATCTACGTCCTTCCTTTTTTCCTAATTACTGTTGCAAAGTTGGTTTTTACTTCACAAGCAAAATATATACCTATTATTATAAAAAATGAAAGTATTATTGATGAAGCTAGTCCTTTTGTATCAACTGTGTGTGTTATTTCACTTTCTCTCCAGCCTTATGTCATTATAACCACATTGCTGTGTTACTTTTTCTATACATTTACATACATATGTACCACTTCATGGAAAATATACAGTATAATGCAGTACCATAAATAAGATTGTACATGTTTTCAGCAAGTCTTGAAGATCTATTAATATTAATTATGTAGATCTATCATGCTTTTTAAAAAATCTCATGTATTTTAACTTCTAACTAGTATTTCAGTTCAGTTCAGTTCAGTCGCTCAGTCATGTCCAACTCTTTGCGACCCCATGAATCGCAGCACGCCAGGCCTCCCTGTCCATCACCAACTCCTGGAATTCACCCAGATTAATGTACATCTAGTCAATGATGCCATCCAGCCATCTCATCCTCTGTCGTCCCCTTCTCCTCCTGCCCCCAATCCCTCCCAGCATCAGAGTCTTTTCCAATGAGTCAGCTCTTCGCATCAGGTGGCCAAAGTATTCGAGTTTCAGCCTGAGCATCAATCCTTCCAATGAACACCCAGGACTGGTCTCCTTTAGGATGGACTGGTTAGATCTCCTTCCAGTCCAAGGGACTCTCAAGAGTCTTCTCCAACACCACAGTTCAAAAGCATCAATTCTTCGGCGCTCAGCTTTCTTCACAGTCCAACTCTCACATCCATACATGAACACTGGAAAAACCATAGCTTTGAGTAGGTGGACCTTTGTTGGCGAAGTAATGTCTCTGCTTTTTAATATACTATCTAAGTTGGTCATAACTTTCCTTCCAAGAAGTAAGCATCTTTTAATTTCATGACTGCAGTCACCATCTTCAGTGATTTCGGAACCCAAAAAACTAAAGTCTGATACTGTTTCCACTGTTTACCCATCTATTTCCCATGAAGTGATGGGACCGGATGCCATGATCTTCGTTTTCTGAATGTTGAGCTTTAAGCCAACTTTTTCACTCTCCTCTTTCACTTTCATCAAGAGGCTCTTTAGTTCCTCTTTACTTTCTGCCATAAGAGTGGTGTCATCTGCATATCTGAGGTTATTGATATTTCTCCTGGCAGGCTTGATTCCAGCTTGTGCTTCTTCCAGCCCAGCGTTTCTCATGATGTACTCTGCATAGAAGTTAAATAAGCAGGGTGACAATATACAGCCTTGACGTACTCCTTTTCCTATTTGGAACCAGTGTGTTGTTCCATGTCCAGTTCTAACTGTTGTAAATATCACTATTTTCCTACTGATTAGCATTAAAGATTTTTGTGATTTTTCTTTTTGTTATGACACAAACAGTAATGCTTAATTTTTTTGCACATATAAATTTGGAAATTGAATGATTGTATCTGTAGAATAAATTCTTTGTAATGGAATTACTATGGTTAAAGTAAATACCCATTTAGCATTTTGGAAGATACTGTCAACTTATTATTGAAAAAAGTTATTTTGAAAATTTGAATTCCTTTAAGAAGTTATCTTTTATCCCATCCTCATTCTTACTAACTACTGTGTATTATTTAATATGATTGTTTCCAGTGTCAGTATATGGGTTTTCCCCATACTACCAAGCAATTAACTCAGTTCTGACATTGCTTACCTAGAGATATCATCAGATCCCACAGATTAAGGGTTCAGTCTCACAAAACTGCCTCCCCACACACCACACCACCACATTTCAGAAGCCAGTTGTGAGTCCAGTTTGTTACTTATGCTTCTGGTTATAGATTGGAGGTTCCAGCAAATCCCTCCTTTGGTTGAAATTATTGGCTAGAGTGACTTATAGAACTCAGAAGAAACATTGTACTTACTAGATTACCAGTCTATTTAATTTAATTTTTAAAAATTCATTTATTTAATTGGAGGCTGATTATTTTATAATATTGTAGTGGTTTTTGCCATACATTGACATGAATCAGCCATGGGTGTACATGTGTTCCCCATCCTGAAGCCCCCTCCCACCTCCTTCCCCATCCCATCCTTCATGGTCATCCCAGTGCACCAGCCCTGAGCACCCTGTCTCATGCATCAAACCTGAACTGGCGATCTGTTTCACATATGGTAATATACATGTTTCAGTGCTATTCTCTCAAGTCATCCCACCCTTGCCTTCTCCCACAGAGTCCAAAAGACTGTTCTTTACATCTGTGTCTCTTTTGCTGTCTTGCAATAGGGTCATCATTACCATCTTTCTAAATTCCATATATATGCATTAATATGCTATATTGGCATTTTTCTTTCTGACTTACTTCACTTTGTATAATAGGCTCTAGATTCATCCCCCTCATTAGAACTGATTCAAATGCATTCTTTTTAATAGCTCAGTAAAGATTACCAGTTTATTTTAAAAGGATATAACTCAACAACAAAAAAAGAGACAGGATGCATAGAGCAAGATATGAGGAAAGGAAAAGGGTGTGGGGTCCTGGAGTTTCTGGAGCTTGCTTCCTCTCTCTGAGAGCTTCATTCTTCCCAAATTTCCATGTATTCACAATCCCAAAGCTTTCTTAAGGACCCTGTCCTTTTGGGTTTTATGGGGCTTCATTACATAGTTAAGACTGATTAATTCACTCTCAAGCACCTCTCTTCTCCCTGGAAGTACTGAGTGGGGTAGGGGTGGGGGGAATGTCAAACTGAAAGTTCTGATTCTCTATAATCAAATGGTTGAATCCTCTGGTAGCCAGCCCCCATCATTAGGTAACCTAGTTCCTTTCTAGAAGTCACCTAGTTACCATAGTAAAAGACAACTTTATAATCCTCAACACTTAGGGAATTCTAAAGGTTTTAGGAGCTGTGTACCTAGAATGGGTGAAGATTGAGGATTTATTTTTTTATAAACCACAATATCACATCTAAACTTTATCTATAAGTAGGTGTATGTAAATTGTTTTGACACCTTTTTCTTTTCTAGGTCTTTCCATTCATACTTTCCATGGGAACTTCTTTGTTCGGTCAACAGACTTGCTGTCTTTGCCCAATGTAAACCCAGATGCTGGCTATGCAGTACAGATGTCAGTGGAAGAAAGTCTTACTGACACTCAGTTGGTTTCCTTTCAGTCAGCACTCTTGTATACATCCAGCAAAGGTAAGTTTTTCTGTTTGTTTTATTGTGGCAAAAACACATAACATGAGATCTAGCCTCGTAACAAAATTATGTCTAAAATAACAGTATTGTTAATTATAAGCACAATGATGGAGCAAAGGTAAGATTTTTGAATTGGCCACTGTAGTCTATAGCTTGTGATAAAATCCATCTTCTTTGGAAGAACTTACCATTTCTGTTAAGCCAAAAAAGTGTTCTTAATCTTAAGAGGCTTTTTGTTATTCTTGATAAAGCTAAGATATTTGGTGTTTAATTTTTCAAGCATTGTATTTAACAGATATTTATTAAGAGTCTTCTTAGTGGCAGAAATGTGACAACACAGTAGTCAAACTGAATTAAAACCCTTTTTCTCATAGTCCTTATTCTAGTAGGGGAGACAAACAATAAAAAGGATATATCAGTAAAATAATAATTTGTTATACAGTGACATTAGTTAATGAGAAACAGAAAGCTGGTAAAGGGTTTAAAAGGTGCTGAGAGGTGATGGTCTTTTAAGATAGGGTTTCCAGGAAAGGTCTTACAGAGGGTGACATTTGAGTTAAGTCTTGAAGGAGTTCAAATGCAAGATAAACAGTTTTTAAGGGTGTAATTTGTTTAGTGCTAATTAATTCATAATGTATTTTGTCCAAAAGATGATGTGAAGGCTGGTTAAATTTATTTTTATTATTTTAAAGATTCACAACTCTCACCTTATTTCTGTTTTGTCTCCTAAAAAAAGTTTTGAAAAGTGTTGCTGTGCTGTATCTACTGATTTTTACAGCCCTGCCAAAATCTATAAAAAGTGTATAATAGATATTTTAATGAAAACTATTAATATTAGAGAAGTCCACTTTTTGTACTATGATTATAATAATATTGCATACCATAAAAGTAAGATAGATAGATTTCTGAATCTAGATATTATTTTTTATTTGACAAAAAAATTCCTGATCCTTTTTCTCATTGATTTTTCTTAACATTAAAAAAAACCCTAATATAAAATTGAACTAGGTAAAATCTACCATTTTAATATATAGTTCCACAAATTACTTTTAAAGAGAAGTAATACCTGACTATGACCATTGTATTCTCTTGGCAAAACTCTATTGGCCTTTGCCCTGCTTCATTCTGTATTCCAAGGCCAAATTTGCCTGTTACTCTAGGTGTTTCTTGACTTGCTATTTTTGCATTCCAGTCCCCTATAATGAAAAGGACATCTTTTTTGGGTGTTAGTTCTGGAAGGTCTTGTAGCTCTTCATAGAACCGTTCAACTTCAGCTTCTTCAGCATTACTGGCCAGAGCATAGACTTGAATTACCGTGATATTGAATGGTTTGCCTTGGAAACGAACAGAGATCATTCTGTCGTTTTTGAGATTACATCCAAGTACTGCATTTTGGACACTTTCGTTGATTATGATGGCTACTCCATTTCTTCTAAGGGATTCCTGCCCACAGTAGTAGATGTAATGGTCATCTGAGTTAAATTCACCCAACCAGTCCATTTTAGTTCGCTGATTCGTAGAATCAACATTCACTCTTTCCATCTCCTGTTTGAGCACTTCCAGTTTGCCTGATTGATGGACCTAACATTCCAGGTTCCTATGCAGTATTGCTCTTTACAGCATCGGACCTTGCTTCTATCACCAGTCACATCGACAGCTAGGTGTTGTTTTTGCTTTGGCTTCATCCCTTCATTCTTTCTGGAGGTACTTCTCCACTGATCTCCAGTAGCATATTGGGCACCTACTGACCTGGGGAGTTCATCTTTCAGTGTCCTATCTTTTTGATATACAGTCAGCAAAAACAAGACCAAGAGCTGACTGTGGCTCAGATCATGAACTCCTTATTGCCAGATTCAGACTTAAATTGAAGAAAGTGGGGATAACCACTAGACCATTCATGTATGACCTAAATCAAATCCCTTATGATTATACAATGGAAGTGAGAAATAGATTTCAGGGACTAGATCTGATAGATAGAGTGCCTGATGAACTATGGACAGAAGTTCGCGACACTGTACAGGAGACAGGGATCAAGACCATCGCCAAGAAAAAGAAATGCACAAAAGTAAAATGGCTGTCTGAGGAGGCCTTACAAATAGCTGTGAAAAGAAGAGAAGTGAAAAGCAAAGGAGAAAAGGAAAGATACACCCATCTGAATGCAGATTTCCAAAGAATAGCAAGGAGAGATAAGAAAGCCTTCCTCAGCGATCAATGCAAAGAAATAGAGAAAAACAATAGAATGGGAAAGACTAGAGATCTCTTCAAGAAAATTAGAAATACCAAGGGAACATTTCATGCAAAGATGGGCTCAATAAAGGACAGAAAGTTATGGACCTAACAGAAGCAGAAGATATTAAGAGGTGGCAAGAATACACAGAAGAACTGTACCAAAAAGATCTTCATGACCCAGATACTCACAATGGTGTGATCACTCACCTAGAGCCAGACATCCTGGAATGTGAAGTCAAGTGGGCCTTAGGAAGCATCACTATGAATGAAGCTATTGGAGGTGATGGAATTCCAGTAGAGCTATTTCAGACCCTAAAAGATGATGCTGTGAAAGTGCTGCACTCAATATGCCAGCAAATTTGGAAAACTCAGCAGTGGCCACAGGACTGGAAGAGGTCAGTTTTCATTCCAATCCCAAAGAAAGGCAATGCCAAAGAATGCTCAAATTACTGCACAATTACACTCATCTCACATGCTAGTAAAGTAATGCTCAAAATTCTCCAAGCCAGGCTTCCGCAGTATGTGAACCGTGAATTTCCTGATGTTCAAGCTGGTTTTAGAAAAGGCAGAGGAACCAGAGATCAAATTGCCAACATCCGCTGGATCATCGAAAAAGCAAGAAAGTTCCAGAAAACCATCTATTTCTGCTTTATTGACTATGCCAAAGCCTTTGACTGTGTGGATCACAATAAACTGCAAAATTCTGGAAGCGATAGGAATACCAGACCACCTGACCTGCCTCTTGAGAAACCTATATGCAGGTCAGGAAGCAACAGTTAGAACTGGACATGGAACAACAGACTGGTTCCAAATAGGAAAAGGAGTACATCAAGGCTGTATATTGTCACCCTGCTTATTTAACTTCTGTGCAGAGTACTTCATGAGAAACGCTGGGCTGGATGAAGCACAAGCTGGAATCAGTATTGCCAGGAGAAATATCAATAACCTGAGATAATGCAGATGACACCACCCTTATGGCAGAAAGTGAAGAGGAGCTAAAAAGCCTCTTGATGAAAGTGAAAGAGTAGAGTGAAAAAGTTGGCTTAAAGCTCAACATTCAGGAAACTAAGATCATGGGATCTGGTCTCATCACTTCATGGCAAATAGATGGGGAAACAGTGGCCAACTTTATTTTTCTGGGCTCCAAAATCACTGCAGATGATGATTGCAGCCATGAAATTAAAAAACACTTACTCCCTGGAAGGAAAGTTATGGCCAACCTAGACAGCATATTAAAAAGCAGAGACATTACTTTGTCAACAGAGGTCCGTCTAGTCAGGGCTATGGTTTTTCTAGTAGGCATGTATGAATGTGGGAGTTGGACTATAAAGAAAGCTGAGGGCTGAAGAGTTGATGCTTTTCAACTGTGGTGTTGGAGAAGACTCTTGCAAGTCCTTTGGACTGCAAGTAGATCCAACCAGTCCATCCTAAAGGAAATCAGTCCGGGGTGATCATTGGAAGGACTGATGTTGAAGCTGAAGCTCCAATACTTTGGCCACCTGATACAAAGAGCTGACTCACTAGAAAAGACCCTGATGCTGGGAGGGATTCGGGGCAGGAGGAGACGGGGACAACCGAGGATGAAATGGTTGGATGGCATCACCTGCTCAATGGGCATGAGTTTGGGTGAACTCCAGGAGTTGTTGATGGACAGGGAGGCCTGGTGTGCTGCGGTTCATGGAGTCCCAAAGAGCTGGACATGACTGAGCGACTGAACTGAACTGAATACCTGTCTAAAAGGGTAACATTATTTAGTGCTTCTATTCTACATAAAAACATTGATAACTAACAAATAAGATGTTTAAGCCTATCATATTGACAATGACAGCTATCACACACATAGAAAGAGATACGCTCACTTTGTGACCCATTAGACTATAGCCTGTCAGACTCCTCTGTCTGTGGGATTCTCCAGGCAAGAATACTGGAGTGGGTTACCATTCCCTTCTCCAGGGGATCTTGCCCACCCAGGGGCTGAACCCTGCTTACTGGGTAGTTCAAACGGTAAAGAATCTGCCCGCAACATGAGAGACCTGGGTTCGATCCCTGGGTCCAGAGGATCCCCTTGAGAAGGGCATGGCAACCCACTCCAGTATTTTTGCCTGGTGAATTGCATGGACAGAGGAGCCTGGCGGGCTACAGTCCATGGGTTTGCAAAGAGTCGGACACAACTGAGCAACTTGTACACTTTCTCCTCCGTTCCAGCTATATTCTTTTTTTTATGTTACTTTTTTTTTTTTTTTTACTTTATTTTACTTTACAATACTGTATTGGTTTTGCATACATTGACATGAATCCACCACGGGTGTACATGAGTTCCCAAACATGAACTCCCCTCCCACCTCCCACCCCATATCGTCTCTCCATGCACCAGCCCCAAGCATACTGTATCCTGCATCAAACATAGACTGGCGATTCATTTCTTACATGATAGTATACATGTTTCAATGCCATTCTCCCAAATCATCCCACCCTCTCCCTCTCCCTCAGAGTCCAAAAGTCTGCTCTATACATCTGTGTCTCTTTTGCTGTCTCACATACAGGGTCATCATTACCATCTTTCTAAATTCCATATATATGTATTAGTATACTGTATTGGTGTTTTTCTTTCTGGCTTACTTCACTCTGTGTAATCAGCTCCAGTTTCATCCATCTCATTAGAACTGATTCAAATGTATTCTTTTTAATGGCTGAGTAATACTCCATTGTGTATATGTACCACAGTTTTCTTATCCATTCATCTGCTGATGGACATCTAGGTTGTTTCCATGTCCTGGCTATTATAAACAGTGCTGCGATGAACATTGGGGTACATGTCTCTTTCTATTCCAGCTATATTCTTTACCATCTGAGCCACCAGGGAAGTTACAATTCCACAAGTTTTGACTATTTAAATATCACAATCTGTTCCATTACCCCCAACATATCCTTGTGTTTTTATAGTCAGCTCCCTCCCATCCCCAGATCTTAGCAACTGTTATCTGTTTTCTGACCCTATACTTTTGCCTTTGCAAAAATGTTTTATGAATAGAATCATACAGTAGGTAAACCTTTTATATCTGGCTCTTTCACTTAACACAGTGGATTTAAAATTCATCCAAGTTGTTTCATCTACTAGTAGTTTGTTTCTTTTTATTCCTAAATAGAATTCCATTTTACCCAGGTTATTTATTTATTTTCTAGTTTAGGTACATTTGACTTGTTTCCATTTTTTGGCAATTTCAAATATAGCCCTTATAAACATTTGCATACATATTTTTGTATGAGCATAAATTATAATTTCACTTGGGTAAATACTTTTCAGTGTTGTTGATGGGTGTCTGGGTTGTATGGTGAGCTTATGTCTAACTTCTTAAGAACTTGCCAAACTGTTTCCTAAGCAGCTGTACCATTGTGTGCTCACAGTGTATGAGAGTTCCAGCTGCTCTGCATTCTCACCAGCATTTACTGTTATCTGTTTAGCTTTTGCTTATTGTTTTTGGTTTGAGGTTTTTTTGTTTGTTATGCCCTTTTAATAAAGTATAATGTATCACTTTTAGTTTTATTTCATGTTTCTGTAATAAATAATGTTGGATATCTTTTTATATACTTCAGTTCAGTTCAGTTCATTCGCTCAGTCATGTCTGACTTTTTGCAACCCCATGAATCGCAGCACGCCAGGCCTCCTTGTCCATCACCAATTTCCAAAGTTCACTCAGACTCACATCCATCGAGTCAGTGATGCCATCCAGCCATCTCATCCTCTGTCGTCCCCTTTTCCTCCTGCCCCCATCCCTCCCAGCATCAGAGTCTTTTCCAATGAGTCAACTCTTCACATGAGGTGGCCAAAGTACTGGAGTTTCAGCTTTAGCATCATTCCTTCCAAAGAACACCCAGGGCTGATCTTCTTTAGAATGGACTGGTTGGATCTCCTTGCAGTCCAAGGGACTCTCAAGAGTTTTCTCCAACACCACAGTTCAAAAGCATCAATTCTTTGGCACTCAGCTTTCTTCACAGTCCACCTCATACATGACCACTGGAAAAACCATAGCCTTGACTAGACGGACCTTTGTTGACAAAGTAATGTCTCTGCTTTTCAATATGCTATCTAGGTTGGTCATAACTTTTCTTCCAAGGAGTAAGCGTCTTTTAATTTCATGGCTGCAGTCACCATCTGCAGTGATCTTGGAGCCCCAAAAACTAAAGTCTGACACTGTTTCCACTGTTGCCCCATCTATTTCCCATGAAGTGATGGGACCAGTTATTAGTTTAGGTTATTCCTAATGTTTTCTAGGAATAACCTAAATAAAATATGATTATAATTTCCATCCATGTCCACAAATCTTTGTCATCTAAAAACTTCCCTAAGATGGATTTGTTGAATTGGAAATAGAAATATAGAGATGTTTAGAAAAATCTTGATACTGCCGTGTTTCTTTTCAGAAATATTTTACCAATTTGTAGTCACATTCAATGCCCTTTTAATATCAGCCTCTTATTTTGTGAGTTTATCTGTATCTAAGTATGTAATAGTTGTTGTCAATGATAAGCTAAACATTGTATCTTATTTCTTTTAGTTACCAATGTTTTTATCTAGAATAGAAGCAGTAAATAATGTCACCCTTTTACATAGATATTACTTCTCTTTAAAAATAATTTATATAAGCTCCTGCTAGGTAAGGTTTTGTTCTTCATGTGTCCCTACAAGTTGTAGTGTGGGTATCCATCCCAGTTGTTTGCTTGTTGTTCTTTGGTGTTCAAGATCTTACTCGTTAAAAATTTTTAAGAGACTGACTTGATAGTTGATATTTTATGGTTCTAAAATGGTTTTCACTTTTGTTTCTTGTATTTACTGATTTTTGTTGGGTGGGTAATTAGCAAAGAGGAAGTATTCTGACTGTTGATTTTTTTTTTTTAATGAAAACTTTATTTTTAATTTGACAAGTTGAGTATCTTTAGTGGATTTCTTTTAATTTTTTTTCCTGTGATTGAAAAGAACACTATAAAATTTCTCTGGAGTTTGAATATCAAAACAGACTGTAGGATTTGAGTAGTGTTTTCTTACGTGATATATATTTTACCAAAATTGCTTTTACAAAAAAGGATAAAGTAATCAAAAAATTCAGAAAAGAAATCTTTAAGAAGCTAGCATGTTATCATCATTTGGATATGATTTCTATTGTCTTTTTAGTGGTACTTTGAAAAAAATTTTGTAGTAAAAAACACTTTAGAGTTTGTTTTGATACTATTCCTACTTACTGCACATAATCCTGTTTGGTTCCAAATTGAAGTGATTTTTCTGAGTAACTGTAATACAGACTTTTTTTTTTAATATTGTTGTCCCTCACTATTATTTGTATGTTTTCTCCAAAGGCGAAAGAAGAATTCGTGTTCATACTTTGTGTTTGCCCGTAGTTTCAACTTTAAATGAAGTTTTTCTTGGAGCTGATGTTCAAGCAATTTCAGGGTTATTGGCCAATATGGGTAAGAATTATTACCTATTGTAAACATATTACAAGTAGTAGCATTTGAAAAATGTATATACTTGTATTTTCCTTTAAATAATTAGCTTTACAATTTCAGTGTTTTAGATTCAGTGTATGCCTGCCAAGTAACTATTTGAATAAATGGGTCTGCTGCTACTCCAGTACTCTTGCCTGGAAAATCCCATGGACGGAGGAGCCTGCTGGGCTGCAGTCCATGGGGTTGCTAAGAGTCGGACACGACTGAGCAACTTCACTTTTACTTTTCACTTTCATGCATTGGAGAAGGAAATGGCAACCCACTCCAGTGTTCTTGCCTAGAGAATCCCAGGGACGGGGGAGCCTGGTGGGCTCCCGTCTCTGGGGTCGCTTAGAGTCGGACACGACTGAGACCACTTAGCAGCAGCAGCAGCAGCAGTAGTAGCAGCAGATAACATGATCTTTTTTTCTTTTTTAAATTTTTACAGCTTTATTGAAATTAGTTTGTTTGTTGAGATATAAGTGATATAATTATCACTTAACCCATTTGAGTATATAACTCCATATATACATCCATGAATATGTATACAGATTTGTATGGCCATCACCTGAGTCTAGTTTTAGAACATTTCAGTCGCCCCTGGATGAACCTCATGCCCATTAATTAACAGTTACTGCTTACTCTCTTCTTCCCTCACTGGCCTTAAGCTACCACAAAACTGTTTTTTGAGCAACTGAGCACACGCACACACATACAGACACGTACATGCAAACTATATTCTGCCTCACAGTCTACCTGCTATGGACTTAAATACCACGTTTTACTTAATGTCTTCCATGTCAGAGTTGCCTTCTTGAATTTTTTTTTGTTTGTTTTCTTTTTGGATCCATTTTTCAAAAACATAGAGCTTAATGTCATCTTGATTCTTGCTCCCTTTCTCCTTCAGGGATGACTGCCAGTGAGTCCATTTGCTTCAAATTCAATCATCAATTTGCTTCAAACTCAAATGCCTGTAATAGGAATAATTACCTATTTTCTTGAATTTCCTATTGGGAAAAAAATATGCTTTAATGTAACATGGTAAATAATTAACTTCAATTTAGTCTCATGTGTTAAAATTTAAAAATTGTAACCTAAGAAATTTGAGTGTCCATTGCCTTTATATTTTGTTGAACTGGTACATTTTTGTGACAGTGTAATTATTATATCTTTATTATTATTAACAACAGCAACTATATGTCAGGCAGTATTTGTGAATTTTAAAAAATCTTCACAGCAAGTATTAGTTCTATTGCTAAATTTGGTTGATCCCAGTATGTACTTTTTACCCCTCACATTTTGTCAAATCCTTTAGTTAAGGTAATAGTAGTCTTCATTCTTTTTTGCTTATATATAAATTTGGTCATAGCAGTTAATAATGTCACTTCATTGAGTGTATTTTTGATACCACATGAATAGAGTTTAGTCATAGTTTGAGAAGTTTTCGAAGGAACTACAGTGTTTTTGGTATTGGAAAAAATTTGGGGGTATATAGAAAAGCTTAAAACAGAGTGGCATAACAGATGATGAAGATCATTTAAATAACTAGTTGTTCTTTCAATAAATGTAAAAATTCTCTGTATTAAGGAAGCATGTGCTACAAAAAAAAAGCATGTGTGTTTAATTGCAGTCTTTTTCTTTCTCAGTGATACGTAAAATGATAGGTTACAATTAATAACATCTTAGATTTGGCGAAATACAATTTTCCATTTGTATTTCCAATGTATACATTTTACAGATAAGGGTACTGTGGCTCATAAAGGTTAAATTACTTGCCAGATTTTCATACTGCTAGGAAATAGCAAAACAATATTTCAACATAGGTTGGTTTGATTCTCCAAAGTATGCGCTTTTAACTGCTGTGTTTGGTTCCTTGTGTATGTAATAACTTGAGAGAAAATTTGTGTAATAAAAAAAAGCTTTTCTATCCTTAACAGTGGGGTAACTAAACTCCTATCTTTTTTTCTCTTTTGTCCCTACTTCAACTTCTGTTAGCTGTTGACAGGTCTGTGACGGCCAGTCTGAGTGATGCTCGTGATGCCCTAGTGAATGCCGTCATAGACTCCCTGTCAGCTTATCGTTCTTCAGCCCTAAGTAACCAGCAGCCTGGACTCATGGTTCCTTTCTCTCTCCGGCTTTTCCCACTGTTTGTGCTAGCTCTCCTTAAACAGGTAAAAGAATCAAAATCAGAAACTAACACAGTGAAAGTGTCAACAGCCAAAATTTTTGTCCTCTGAACCTCTTTCTCATAGATAACAATTTATAAACTCTGGGAAAAAATACAAAAAATTAACTGCCGAAAGGATCTGGAGGATGTATGTGAGGAGAAACAAAACTCGGAAGAAGAGGCATGCACAGGATGCACTTCCTGTTATTTTAGCCTGAGGATAGGTGACTGTTAATGTCATGCATAAGGAATAAAACATCAGTAATTTGCACGCTTTCTGGTGTGAAATATTAGATGACAGAGTTTAGGGTAATTACTGCTTCTGAATGGTAAGTGTAGAACCCCAGGACAGATAGAACCAAAGAAAGTGAAAGTCACTCAGTTGTGTCCAACTCTTTGCGACCCCGTGGACTGCATAGTCCAGGGAATTCTCTAGGCCAGAATACTGGAGTTGGCAGCCTTTCCCTTCTCCAGGGGATTTTCCCAACCCAGGGAACGAGCCCAGGTTACCAGCTGAGCCACAAGGGAAGCCCATAGGCACTCAGTAAGTAGTTTTTTGAATGAATAAGTGGAACATCTTTCATTTCCTATAGTATTCTTTCTTTAACAGTGTTTTCTAATCTTCCTTATTTATAGTCAGTGCATTTGTTTTAAGGCAAAGTTTCATTGCTGTTATCTCTCTGCCTCTTTGTACTCCTTTCCATCAATAGAAATGCCCCAAACCTTATCTCTGATTTAGTATTCATGGAGCTAATATTCCAGTTGAAACTGACAATTACTTGTTAACTCTATTCTACTAAGTAGCTGTCTTCAAATTACTAACTTTCTTGGTTGATTTGTGAGCTTTGTTATTATACATTATTTAATTTCTCTAGCTGTGGGAGAAATGAGGATAGTTAACCACCAGTCATCATCACTCAGCCTTTACAGAATACTTGGATCTTTGGTTCTTCATACTTCATATGCCTTTTCTTTTTTTGGCATCTGCAATGTAACTTTATGCTTTTTGTCCTGTTATTTAGATTTTCATATTACTATTGCTTTATGATAGATCAAATGTTTAGATCTATTTCATTGATTAGGAAGCAGATGCCAGAGAGATTGAATGATTTTGCCATGGTCAGATAATTAATTTGTCATTAGGTGAGGATATAGCCACAATTTAGTAGATGTGTGTGACTGATTAAAATATATTTTTCTAAGAACAAGTAACAGTAAATTTGTTAATTCTGTTTGAAGATATTCTTTTAACAGCTGATATTTGCAGAATTTTATATGTATTTGTTAAATACCTTTTTTCTGATGGGTATATTTTTTTGTTATAGAAATCATTTCAGACTGGGACAAATGCACGTCTAGATGAACGCATTTTTGCTATGTGTCAAGTGAAAAATCAGCCCTTGGTTTACCTTATGCTCACAACTCATCCCAGTTTGTATAGAGTTGACAATCTCTCAGATGAGGTAAGATTGATTCATTATTTTATTAACTTTTACTTATAAGCTTTTCATTTGGGAAGCTCCTGAAAATAGTACTTTAAGTTATTAAAGTAATAAACTTTACTGTTTGTTTCAGATGAATCTTTAGAGAGATCTAAGTAAATGAAGACATTGTGAAATTGAACAGGTTGATCTGAAAGGAGTATCCAGTGTGAAATTATACTTGAATGCCCAGGTCAATGTTTAGTGTAATAATATTCTTGAATTGAAAAGAAAATATTTGTCTAAGTTGTAACATTATTTTCCTTTGATGGGAAATTTACTAGAGTTAAAGCTGCAAGCATGAAAATGTTAAATCATAATCTTTCTATAATATATTGTAGTCAAGTTAGGATATATATGTTAGAAGTAATATTTTGGTTAAAAACATTTGAGTTTAAATATTTTAAGGTACCTTGCATATATGAAGGAGATAACTTCTGAGCAAATGAAAATTGTTGATGACATTATTAATTTGTATTACAAAAATAATGACTTAAGATTACTCCTGTGTTTGACAAGTTCAACTAACTGGACCTGTATTTTTCTCAAATTGAAATGTGGCAAATTAACATAAAAATACAAACACAGTATGTTAGATGTCTATAATATGGAGACCACTAGGAGAAAAATAACGGAGAAGGCAACGGCAACCCACTCTAGTACTCTTGCCTGGAAAAATCCCATGGATGGAGGAGCCCGGTAGGCTGCAGTCCATGAGGTCGAGAAGAGTTGGACACGACTGAGCGACTTCACTTTCACTTTTCACTTTCATGCATTGGAGAAGGAAATGGCAACCCACTCCAGAGTTCTTGCCTGGAGAATCCCAGGGATGGAGGAGCCTGGTGGGCTGCCGTCTATGGGGTCGCACAGAGTCAAACACGACTGAATCAACTTAGCAGCATCAGCAGCAGCAGGAGAAAAATAAATCACTCATAGTACATATATTCAGAGACAAGTACTATTAAGATTTTCAGTGGTATATTTATCAGGACTCTCTTTTACAAGTGAGCTTAGGAAAGAAAGGACTGACTGATGTGGCACTCAAATACAAACCATAGGAAAGGCGAGGGTCTAAACTAAACTCAGGTCTAACTCAAATTCATAGACTCTGCATTGCTTCATTCTCTCAGACCAGCCTTTAAAAAACAGAGCCTAGATAAAAAACAGAGCCACTTTAAAAAACAGTGGCTCTAGAAAACAGAGCCACTGATAGCTTCCCATCTTTACCACCAGAGAAGGACAAGGCTTTCTTTTCTTAGTTAACATTAATTTCTGATTGGCTGTATTTGGGCTATAGTCTCTCTTGTTCCCCACATGCCCTAAGGCCAGAGGTCTTAAGGTACTGTGATTAACAGGTCCTTATAGAGCTAAAGCCTGCTGAAGGTAGTACCTCTTGATAGGTCAGTATTTTATTTACTTTCTCCCTTAGATAAGATTCATTAAGTACCAAGTTTTAGTATTTAAATCAAATTTTGGTCAAAAATGGTGTAGTTATGAATAATTATAGGTGTATATTTTAAGATAGCAGTATTATAGTCAGTGATAAATGATAAACTTCCATTTCTGGACTTATTAAATAAATGTTAAATTGAAGAGAACTAGAAAATTCATTTGCGTTAGATTTACTCTTACATCAGGATGTATATATGATCTAAACCATACAATCATCTGTTATCATTAACTAAATTCCAGACTTTATTTGGATGTCACTAATGTATCTAATCAGGATACATGAGTACTGATTACATTTATTGTGTTAGTTTTTAAAATAATAAATTAAGATCGGAGAGTAATTTGGCTTGATTGGGATCATGATGGCTTTGTTTAGATAAACGATACATATTTCCTCCTCGTCTTTATGTTTAAATATGAATAATTCTGATTTACCTAAACAAATTCCAAAGTCTCAAAGGAAACACTCATTAAATTTCTTTGTATTATTTAATTGTGGCTCCCTAATAGATATATCTAGAAGCTTTAATCTTTTACTAAATTTTTAAGGGAGCAATCAGCATCAGTGGTCGCACTATACCTCAGCCGCCTATTCTTCAGCTTTCGGTGGAGAAGCTGAGCAGGGACGGGGCCTTTCTCATGGATGCAGGCTCTGTGAGTAGTATTGACTTCTCTCTGTGCACTACCACCTGCATTCCTCTTAGTTTCTCTCTTAATGGATTGTGTGTTATTTAATCTATGTAGTTTTGTATTCGCACCTTCTCCTCCATAGTCTCCTTGCATGCGGAGCATACAACGTCCTGTCATGGTAAATAGTAGTTATCATTACTTTAGTTGGAGGCTATACAGTCTCGGTAAACTAACTTCCCTTTTTGATCTTTTAAAACACAGTCAGTGGTTAAAGGTTAAGTCAACATCTCACTATTAACCTATATCTCAAAATAATTTTCTTCCTGTCTCCAGGTACTAATGCTTTGGGTTGGAAGAAATTGTGGACAGAATTTTCTCAGCCAAGTTCTAGGAGTTGAAAACTATGCATTAATTCCACAGACCATGGTAAGACTGTGTCATTATAGTGATGGTGGTAGGCTTAAAAGGTGTTTCAAATGATGGCAAAAACATGAACATCCTATTTTGAAATCATAGCTGTATTTTAGAGGCATTGTTTAGGTTATTTTGCATTTTTGACTTGCTTGTTCTTATATGTGTATACTATTTTAGTGAGAAAGTAATGAACGTAGTTAATGGCCAAAAAAAGTGTGCTGCTGTTGGCAGGAGTTGGCATTACTGTTAGGGCTCTTCTGTTTCTGTGTTTTGTGTTTTTTGCAAGTGATTTCATTGTTCTTTGGCAGAGTCCTTTTAACTGCTGCTTTAGAGGAAGAACTAAGCTAACTGCCACACAAGCCAACGACTTGTGACCAGATCAGTTGGATTTATATTGATTACTGGAGAATGTAATATTGGACTCTGTCACCCACTCTGTAACCTTGAATAAGTCACTAAAAGCCTCATTTGTAAAAATAAGAGTGCTGTTGCTTATGGAGGAATACTTGAAACAACACATGAGAAGGCACACGTTAAATCTATGTAACATTTGGATAGTTGTGAATTTTAAAGTTAGAATTAATTATAACATGGTCTTATTTCATGTCATACTTTTCGGTTTCAACTATCAGTTTGTCACCAACTTTGGAATATATTTTATGTCCACGTCTTGGTCATATTTATGGGTTTAACTTCATTTATAGAAGTCATTAGGAGATTTATGTATTTAAAAGACAAAGGGTTCTATCTAGGATAAGCACTAGCTTAATGGCTGATATGGATGACTAGGCTCTTTAGGTAATGAGGAGATAAGAAATTGTTATATTTGTAATAACTGTCTGAATGGATCAGTTAATTCTAGATGTCATAATAAACAGAAGATAAGAGGTAGCATATTCTTCCAGATCAGTGTCTGACAAACTATGCCTAAGGAGGCCTGCCACCTGGTTTTGTAAATAAAGTTTCAGTGGAGCATAGCCATGTCCATTTACTTATAGTATATAGTCTGTGGCTGCTTCAGTGGAACAGTGACAGAGTTGAGAAGTTGCAACAGAGACCAAATGACCTGCAAGCCTGAAATATTTATTATCTGTTCCTTTAAAAAAAGTCTGATACCCTTTAGGGGTAGTGAGAAAATTGTGGTTTGTAGAATCTTAGGCTCCTCCCTAGACCTCCTAAATCAATTGCGGTTCAGTAAGGTCCTCAGGTGACTCATATACAAGAGAAAGTTTGAAAAGTACTGTAGGTGATAATTTGGAATAAGTTGTATGTTGCTGGTTTTTGTTTAATAGACAGAGCTTCCAGAACTTGATACACCAGAATCTGCCAGAGCAATAGCTTTCATCTCTTGGCTTAGAGATCAGAGACCATTTTACCCAATACTTTATGTAATAAGGTAAGTTGAATTTGTCATTTGTCAATACTAAAGCAGTTTGCTTGGCTTTGCAAGGAAACCTTTGAGGTGAATCATAGGTATGTGTAACCTATTGCAAACTCTTTAGAAGGATATAGAAAGAAAAAAAGTATTTTCAATAAATAGTACAAGTTAGTATTATTAAGTTATGCTTTATATCCATTTATTAGCAAAATAGATGTCAAAGCTTTGTGACAAATCCACTGTTTATTTTACTATTATATTTTGTCTAATATATATAAATATTTGTCTTTTATTCCTAAGGGATGAGAGTCCAATGAAAGCAAACTTCCTTCAAAACATGGTAGAAGACAGAACAGAATCTGCATTATCATATTATGAATTCCTCTTGCATATACAACAGCAAGTGAATAAATGAACAAATGAAGATACTCGACTTAATAATTTCAAAGGAAAGTCACAATAACACAGAACACCTGAGAGTGTGTAATACCTTCCTTTCCTATTAGGTTTGTGGACTAATGTGATGATTATATGTTCTCACTGTGATTTCAACAAACTGTAGCAAATAAAGGAACACAGCGGAGAATGAAACATGCAACTCTGAAATACTGTATTTTTCAAATCAAAATATATCTGCATATGATTGATCACACAAATTACCTTTGTTCTTTGCTGCCAGTTATGTTTGAGTTGTTATGGATTGAAATAAGACAGTATCGCAGAGACAAAGTACATTTTGTAAAATAAAGACTTCTGTGTTCCAAATGTATATTTCTCATTTTTTTCTGAATTTTTGGCTGCTACATTTAAAACCTCACAAGATTAAATGATCTTTTTAAAATAAAAAGATTTTTGAAGTAAATCATATGTTGGAAAACTAGTATCCATCCCCCAGAGTTTTGCTTTTTTTTTTTAAGGAAGAAAAAGGATCATCATGTTAACTAAAACTAGAGTAAATTAACTCTAGTCTAGCTTGAGAAGAATATGAAGTGATACAGTCAAGCTTTGTCAGTATTCTCTATACTTGAAGAACAAAGTCACTGATCTGGAGTGAAAACTCTCAAGTGGTTTTCTGATTTGACTGCAGAAGACTTGGTTGGACACACTGTCTTGTTCTGCAGTGAAAAAAATCGGAGCTATCTTCATAAATATGCTGGGACTGGCAATAGTCGGGAGACGAGAAGCTTAGTTATCTTGATCCTTTAAGTGGGTTTTATTTGATACATTTCTGCTCTGTGATGTGTAATATAAAAGCATTATATTGGTGAAATGAGTATGAATGAAAGAAATTAAAGATTTCTTAAATGCTGTCTCAAATTCATCAGTAACATTTTCTGAGGAGTTTTATAATTAAATTGGAAGTTGCTCATAAGATTTATTCTTAACATTAAAACTTAATAAAGCATGAGTGCCGCTGTTTGGTTTAGTGGATATTAAGATCACACAAATCCAATATATGGAGATTATAAAAGAAACTTGATTTCTGAACATGCTCAAGATACTGCTTTTTGATTTGGCCAGAGAAATATTATAGTAAAAACTATTAAGTGAATTTTGTTTACAAATAGGTAAACTATACATCTGTATATTTAAGGTGGTGTGATAGAATATCTTTAAAAAGAGTTTGGTCCAGTTTTCACAGATTCATCTTGTCTTGTATGAACTTTTTGAAGTAAAAGTTGTTCATGAGTAGTACTTGATGAAAAGATTTTTGTTTCTTTGTTTTAATGGATTAGAAAAATGTGTTTACAATCTTGATCTTACATGATCACCAATGAAATAGTAACTTTCAGGTTTACATCAATATGAACTGACTTTAACTGAATTGTTTTGGGTTAGGGAAAAATTAGGTCCCACTAGAGTATATACTACTGCTTGCCAGCCAGATCAGAATAATTGTGTTCTATAAAAATATTATCTCCCTTAAGCAGTGTTAAGGTTTATTTTCAGTATGCAAGTGATACATTGAACTGGAAATTTTCTTGAAAGCTGCTTCCTTTATTAGGAGGCAATTTTCAAATTGTAGCTAATTAGAATACATTTCTATTTTCCCCTCTTCTAAAGAAACTGAGTCATTATTATGCACTGATGTTTCTTAAAATAACTAAAATTCTGTTCATAATGTGAATTTTAAATGTTGATATTGTAGGTCCTTTTTTAATAGTAGTAATGAATCTTCCAGAGGGGAAAGTTTGTGCTCCTAGGGACAGTAATCTTCCTTGTGCCTCACTTTCATCCCTAAGTGGGTATGACTCTTGTTATTACCACATGCTTTGTTGGTATATTTCACAATTTTACTTTAAAAAAATTATTTTAGATATTGCATAACATGTGCAATCCAGAATAATTTTATAATAGCCAGGTCATAAAAAACATAACTTTAGTAAGAATTCACAATATTTGTTCTCCTAGTAATGAGGGAATGAATGAATCTTTTGGAGATATTGATATTAAGCAATTATTTTTTGCAATATTGAATGTGTTACTTTAGTTTTTTTTTTAAGTAGGGCACTACCTGCTATCTCATCTTGTATTACTTTTTGATGTAAAGCAACTAATATTTACACTATGCCATATTTTTTTTATTGTAGTTGTAAATTATGAAAGATCCTTGAATTTTCTACAGATCTACAACTACTAAAGTAATTGACAAGGGCAATCTTGGTATTTAAATCTGAGTGGCAGTTCTACCATAAAAAGTACTCTATTTTTCTAATTTCTAGGATTTTTAAAATAACATTTCTGTAAGTCTGGCACATTAATAATTCACTCAAGCTGTACCATTTATTTAGTTTGCCTATATTTCATTGTTTTAATTTAATGTAATGTATTGAGTCTAATAGACTGTTTTACAATAATTAGAATAAAAGATTTTTCTTCTAATCAAAGATGCATAACAGCTGTTATCTAGGGGACCACCAAATGTGATTTCAGGATTTTGTTAACTATTACAAGTATAATCCTTATGTAGAAATTTTAATTTTGTAAAGTAGTGTATAATATTGTAACATTAAATTCTTGTTTTCAAATTCAAATATGTACTGATATTCAATGTGCTGTGTTAAATCTTGCTTCTCTGAAATGTTAGAGACAAGATGTCTTCCTTTTTACAGTTTGTAATTCTCAGTGTTTTTTTCCTGTAAAAAAAAAAAAGTCATTTGTAACCCATGCAAATAATCCTTTGAACTGTGCTAACTTATCGATTTGGCTATTCAATAAAGTTAATTGAAAGAGCTTCATATTGTGGTTATGTATTTAAATTGACATTGAATAACTTGACAGTCACTGAGTAGTTCTATGTTGTACATCCAAATTAAGTCAATGGAAAAATACTATTGAAGATGTTTCATTTTATTTTATTTTATTTTTGAAGATGTTTTAAACCTAAGTCAGAGTCTGGGATTTCATAATCCTAATTCTAGATGCTCACTCTTCAAGAACAGCTAGGTTTAAAATTCTAGATTGAAAGGGTTTTAAATTTTTTATTTTTTAATTCTCAATATGTTCAAGTTACTACTCTATTGTCTTGTGTCCCTTTTGTTACTGATATGATGCCTGCTGCTGCTGCTAAGTTGCTTCAGTCGTGTCCGACTCTGTTCGACCCCATAAGACGGCAGCCTACCAGGCTCCCCCGTCCCCGGGATTCTCCAGGCAAGAACACCGGAGTGGGTTGCCATTTCCTTCTCCAGATATGATGCCTACTGTAAGTCTAATTGGAGAAGGCAATGGCACCCCACTCCAGTACTCTTGCCTGGAAAATCCCATGGGTGGAGGAGCCTGGAAGGGTGCAGTCCATGGGGTCACGAAGAGTCGGACATGACTAAGTGACTTCACTTTCACTTTTCACTTTCATGCATTGGAGAAGGAAATGGCAACCCACTCCAGTGTTCTTGCCTGGAGAATCCCAGGGATGGGGGAGCCTGGTAGGCTGCCGTCTTATGGGGTCGCACAGAGTCGGACACGACTGAAGCGACTTAGCAGCAGCAGCAGTAAGTCTAATTGTTATTTGAAAGATAATCAGTTAGCTCTTAACAATTTTTCTTTTATCCTTAATATGCTGTAATTGTAATAGTTTTACTTGTTGTTGTGTTTAGTTGCTAAGTAAGTAGTGTCTGGCTCTTGTAGCCCTCTGTCCATGCGATATCCCAGGCAAGAGTGCTAGAGTGGGTTGCCATTTCCTGCTCCACAGGATTTTTTCCACCCAGAAATCAAACTTGTGTCTCCTGCGTGGCAGGAGGATTCTTTACCACTGAGCTGCCTGGAAAGCCCAGTAGTTTCACTACTCTGAGTTTATTTTTATCCTGCTTGTTTTTCAGTGCATGCTTTAATCTGGAGATCCTTGTCTACTTTTAATTCTAGAAAATTCTCACTTTTTAAAATTTTATTTTTAAAAACTAGGTATAATTGACATATAAAGTTATTTTTTTTAAGTTTTTGCTTCAGTCATTCCCTCTATTCTTTCCCTTCAGAATTCCTTTTTGATGTATGTTTTTACTAATTCTGCTTGTGACTATGTCCAGTTGAAGTTTAATCTCATCTATTGAATTTTATATTTGTGTAACTATTTTTGATTAATTTCTGCCTATTTTGTTCAGTAATGTATTAAAACTGTTCTATAAAATTCTGGGGGTGGCTTTCCTAGTGACTCAGACGGTAAAGAATCTGCCTGTGATGCAGGAGACCCGGCTTCAATCCCTGGGTTGGGAAGATCCCCTGGAGAAGGAAATGGCAACCCACTCGAGTATTCTTGCCTGGAGAATCCCATGGTCAGAGGATCCTGGCAGGCTACAGTCCATGGGGTCACAAAGAGTCGGACACGACTGAGCAACTAATACACATAAAATTCTGGAGTGAATTCCAATTCCGATTTTTAATTTGGGTGGCAGAATTTAAATGTTTGTTAGAATGTTTGTTTTCCATGTTTCTTAGAATTTAGATTTCTAGGCTCATTTGATTGAGAGGGTTTAGCACATCTCTCTCTGTCCAAGCTTTCCCTCTCCCTGTCTATGGGTTTTCTAGTTGCATTTTCAAAAAACCAGGGCTATTGGTGATGTTTTAGGGCTCCTGTTATGCAGTGATTTGAGGATATCACCATTCTCGTCACCAACAGTGGGAAGTCAACAGCCCTGTCTTCTGCTTTTCTATTTATTAAGCTGAAATCCAATAGCAAATGATATTTTGAATATTTTTCAGGGAGGGCAGACCTCATACCTTGTCTGGAGAATCCCATGGACAGAGGAGCCTTGCAGGTATAGCCTATACAGTTCATAGGGTTGCAAAGAGTGGGACAGGACTAATGTAGCATGCACAGACAGACCTCAAGCATGAGTTTGTCCTGTCCATCCCTTCGTCTCATGTGGAACACTTTGAGTTCCTCTTACACATAGATTCTGCCATCACTGCCTGTTTCTGGATCTGTAGCCCAACAGGCACCTGTCTAGCTACCTGTGCTGTTTCAGATACTCATATCTGCTGAGATGTTTCTCTTGTTTTTGAGGTCCTATTTTTTTCCCTTTATGTTTTTAAATGTTACTGACTGCTGTGTGTAGTAGAGAAGTGTCCAAGCATGAACTTACTGCCAACTTTTAACCCCAGAATCTGAATTATTTCATTACTTATGACTCAATCTATTCAGCTTTGTAGCTACAGTTAGTCAATAAAGTATTAATATTAGCCTACCTTAACAATGCTAGGGTCAAATAAAAATCACATAAAACTCATTGAAATGCCAAGTTTTGACACTTTCTCTAAAAGAAAAATTTGTGCACCTATGCAGGTAAATTTAATCTAGTGCTGTCAGTGCTAGGCATGGGGTAAAATGGGTCAAATTTTTTTAAATGGGGAAAAAAACATAGATTTTAAATATTTTTAAGGGAAAAGAAACCAAGATATAACACATAATAATTAAAGATGAGGTGGACTTGCCCTTGTAAAGTTCTGTAGTAAGGGAGACAAGAATTGTTAAGTATGCACATCATTTAGCAAGGAATCATACCACTGAGAAGCACTAGGAAATCTAATAACTATGGAAACCTCATAGAGAAATAGTTCCCCAGAAATAAGCATGTAATATGAAATCTTGACCCTTTAAATTCTTACCTGATTTCATCAGCATCATACATCAACACATCTATCTAAATCAAAATATTAACTTGGTTTCTATATGCTATCACAAGTGGAAAAAAAAACCTGTTTACCCTGTAATTGTGTTTGTTTATTTTGCCACAAGACCTTAGTTCCCCAACTAGTAATTGAACCCACATTCCCTGAAGTGGAAGTGGAGTGTTAACCACTAGACTGCCAGGGAAGTCCCCAAATTGTAATTGATCATGACTCATCAGGACTTTATCAAGTTCTGCACATTTATTACTAGGAATTAATTATTTCAATGGTAGAATTTTTAAAGGCACAGTCTGGCCCTCAGAGATGTATATCTGTACAGATATGCAAGGAAACCTTTTCTAATGCTTTAAAATTACTAACTAGGGCATGTCCCTGGAGATTCAGCTATCATCCAAACAAAGAGGAAATGTTCAATTTCAATGTTTATACTTGAGCTCCTTTTTTGTTGAATCCAAAAAACGATTGCTGTTTGTTTTTACACTTTTTTCAAAATCCTTTTCTGACTGGGAAAGGGTCAAGTGACTAAGCAGTTTAAAAGAGTATTTTATTACCTTTTATCTAGTCAGGGTTTCACAGGCTTCCTGACTTGAAGCAAGCTCATGTAGCAGGCTTCATTGCAGGGGACACACTGGGCTGCTTCACCCTCTGCAGCCTCAGATGTGATCTGACCATGGCATCTCTCAAGAGCTGACAAGGGTTCAGTTCACTCATTTACTCTTTCACTTAGTCATTACTGCACACCAGGGCTGCATTACAACTTTTGTGGGCTGTAGCAGTACTTTGCTTTTGTGGGCTCCTTCCTCTATAAAAGTACACTTAAAATTATACTTCATGACTGTGTCAGTATGATAATGCCTGCCATCCAGGCTAGATTCATCATTATATATAAATTATCACTGTATTTTCCTTCTCATTTAAAACAAATTCAAACTAAACGAACTTATTTAGAAACAAAGAAAACAAACTTATGGTTACCAAGGAGGAAGAGGCAGGGGAGGGATAAATTGGAAGTAATGGAGTTAATAGATGCACACTTTCATATATAAAATTGATAAACAGCCAAGATTTACTGTATAGCACAGGGAACTGTATTTGGTATCTTATAACAAACTATAATGGAAAAGAATAATTTTAAAAAGAATATAGGGGAGTATATATGTATATGTGTGTACATACCAAATAAGCCTAAATAGTTTTATTTCTTTATAAAACTCATTGAAAATGCCAAGTTTTGACACTTCCTCTAAAGGAAAAATTTGTGCAACTATTCAGGTAAACTTAATCTAGTGCTCTCAATGCTAGGCATGGGGTAGAGTGGTCAATTTTTTTTTAACGGAGGAAAAATTAAAGATTTTTAAAGGAAAAGCAAAAAATAACGTACACAAAAAATTTAAAAAATGGAGGTGGACTTGCCCTTGTAAAGTTCTGATACCAGGGGACATTTTTCTTGAGATGTGCCAGAGCCTTTTTGCCTTGCCATGCTCAGTTGCTTCAGTTGTGTCCGACTCTTTGTGACCCCATGGATTGTAGCCTGCCAAGCTCCTCTGTCCATAAAATTTTCCAGGCAACTGGAGAGGGTTGCCATTTCCTACTCCAGAGGATCTTCCCCACCCAGGGAGCAAACCTACTTGTCTCCTGTATGGGCATGCAGATTCTTTTCCACCGCACCACCTGGGAAGCCAATCATATATATACATACATATGGTGGCTCAGATGATAACGAATCTGCCGCAACGCGGGAGACCCAGGCTCAGTCCCTGGGTAGGGAGGATCCCTGGAGAAGGGCATGGCTACCCACTCTAGCATTCTTGCCTGGAGAATAGCATGGACAGAGACGCCTGGCAGGCCACACAGAGTTGGAAAGGACTGAAGGACTAACACTTTCACATATATACACCAATTACTTTGCTGTACACTGGAAACTAACACAATCTTATAAATCAACTTTGCTTCAATAAAAAATTCAAATTAAAACATTTTCTTGGGGCCCTATTGTATGCTGTCAATATGGTGTAGTGGATAAGGCACCCCTGTTGAGAGCCAACACTGTTCTAAGAGCTGCAGCCCTAGACAAGAACACAGTGACTGTCTTCATGGAGCTTATGTTTTACGAAGTGGGAAGAAGATAATAAAAGTACATTCAGCTTGAGAGTCAGTTATAACTGTTAAGGACAAAGGGCAGATAAGGAGAACAGAGAGTGTTGAGTCGGGGCGACAATACACAGAGTGGACAGGGAAGGCTTCACTGGGAAAGTCTTCATCAAAACAGGCATGCATTTGGTAGAAGCACTGCTGAAGATGAGGAATCAGCACCAAGAACAAATCCCAGCCGCAACGCTCCATAAAGCGTCGCTCTCGAAGTTACGTATTCCCGACGCCTCTAAGCGAGCCCGAAGAAGGTCACTGGAAACCAGTGCCTGCCACTCCAGGCTCCATTTTGCTTCCTGGCATCAGGTAGGCGGAGTCTATTCCTTGCTCACACGTTTCCAATGGGTCAAACCGGATGCCGGGTTTCTTCACCTCCGAGTGAAAGGCAGCGGGGCCCGATGGCAGGGGAGGAGCATTAAGGACCAGCCCAGGTGGGAGGATTTAGAGCGGCCAAGGCTGCCCTCACTCAAGATGGCGGCGCAAAGCTCGCGCTTGGTCCCGACGGGCGGCGCGCCTGTTTACGCTACATCTGCGGCCCTGCGCTCTGGGGGGCGGGTCCACAGCAGTAGGGGCACGCGCGGCCTGCGGCCCAGTCTGAAGTCTGGGGCGCCGCGGCTGCCGCTCACGTCATCGTCACCACTCCTGGACAGTGGAGGGGAAGATGGAGCCGGCCACCGTCGCTACCGACAGCGGGGACCGGCCGGGGCCCCCGGCTGGCTCAGGCCTGTCGGCTTCCCAGCGTCGGGCGGAGCTGCGGCGGAGAAAGCTGCTCATGAACTCGGAACAGCGCATCAACCGAATCATGGGCTTTCACAGGCCTGGGAGCGGCGCGGGTGAGAACCTCCGTTCCCCATAGTTTCCAGCCCATCCCTTTTGAGTCTTGGGGATCATTCTTCCTTGCCCTCCTCCACCCGTTGACTTTTCTGACCAAGCCCTGCTCTCTGACCTCTCCTCGGGCCCCGCCCCTTTGATGAGGTCCCAGGTTCTCACTTCACCGCAGGACGTTTCTTGTATCTCTCCTTAGTTTTCCGCCGCAAACTGCAATGCTCTCGATCCTGAGACCCTCTGCCGTGGTATACCCTCTGCGCACTGACCTTGAGACGGCCCCAACCCTGCCCTCGTCACCCCCTCGCCTCTCTTGAAGGGCGCACATTTTATTCCCAGACTGCTCTACCTACCGTGCCCGTCAGGAAGATTGCCTGCCTTTCTTTCCCTTGTCAATGCTTTCCCTTCCAGTGCCTTCCATACCGTCTGCCTTCTTTTTGCTCTGTCGGCCCCCATGAGCTTGTCTTTACTGAACTGCCCCTCTAGTCCGTCCGACGTGAATCACGGCCCCATATCCGGGTGTCTGTGCGGTGCCCTCGACACTCATCTGCAGACCTTCTTAAACAGGCGAAAAAAATTGGAGCGACCATTCTTTAGAGACCCAACAAGGGAAACGTGCCCATGTGAGGCCTTATCTCGTAATGTGAAGCGATTGATATGAGTGATGTCAGGAACTGCCTTCAACACTGAAAGGAGTTCCTCATTTCTCCTCCAATGACATGTACAATGGGTTTCTTTAAAAAAATTGTTTTTCTCTGTGAGTACTGTACCCTCTTACATTTCTATTTAGTGTTGCCTCTAATATTTGGCCTTCAGTCACTGGCTGCAAGTTCCTTAGATCCTTGTGACTTTTGCTCTGTGGGGCTTTAGATATATAACTCTGAATTTTTAGACAGTTCACAGATTTGCCACTGAAAACTGCCAAGAGGTAAGAGCCGTATTCTAGAACAATTGTTAGGAGACACATTTTCTCCTTTAATGGTTAATAGCAGAATATTCTTTCCTAAAGCATTTTCTTTGTTCTTTTGCTTTGAGATTTTTATTTTATCTGTCATTAAAGGTTCCCCGCCCTTTGTTTTGTTTTAAACTAGAACAGCATCTTAAAAGTGCTGAAGTACCTTCTAATGTCTCCTAGATTACAGTAGAAGGGTTACGCAAACCCGTAGCAGGAGGATATGCCACACCCTATGCTGATCGGACTCTGGATTCAGAAATGTAATATTAAAAATAGTCGTTTTAGAAAATCTCCATTCCTAACTCTTTCCCAACTTGTCTATTAGCTTTATCTTCTGTTCCCAAAATTTGGGTTATATCCTCTGAAAGAATACTGTCTTTGACATTTTGTGTGTGTAGAGGAAGGAATTTGTTTCTTTATGAAGGATCAGTATTAATTCAGAGGCTGCCAAATTTTAGCTCTAGTGGCATATTTTTAAATATTAATAAGAAAGATGTTGGCCAGTATGTAATACTTAAGGCTTCTAAATTTCTTTTCTCAGAAGAAGAAAGTCAAACAAAATCAAAACAGCAGGACAGTGATAAACTGAACTCCCTCACCATTCCTTCGGTTTCAAAGCGAGTAGTGCTGGGTGATTCAGTCAGTACAGGACCGACTGACTACAGTGGAGTGGCCGAGGTAAAGGGAACTCAGCTGGGAGACAAACTGGACTCTTTCATTAACCCTTCTGAGTGCAGGAATGATATAAGCCTTGAGCTCCGGCAGCGGAACAGAGGGGACCTGACAGCCGACTCTGTCCAGAGGGGTTCTCACCACGGCCTGGAACAGTACCTCTCCAGATTTGAAGAAGCAATGAAGCTAAGGAAACAGCTGATTAGTGAAAAGCCCAGTCAAGAAGATGGAAATACAACAGAAGAATTTGACTCTTTTCGGATATTTAGATTGGTGGGCTGTGCTCTTCTTGCCTTTGGAGTTAGAGCTTTTGTTTGCAAATATTTGGTAAGAAACAGTGGAAAATGAAAATTGGTTATAGTAATGAGTGCTTTTAATCCATAAGATTCATTTCTAATATTAATGTAATATTTGTGACCCATGTGACTGGAGATGTGTTATAAACTTCCGTTTGCCTTAGGTACAGAATGAAGTGTTCCAGTTAAATACAGAGCCTGATGATAATGCTAAAATCTTTTTATACGCTAAGTACCATTTTAAGTGCTTTACATATATTAATTCATTTAACCTCATCCTTATGAGCCAAGTAGCATTTGAATCTGTTCTGTAGATTGAAGGGAATGAAGACCCAGGTGAAATCATTTGTACAGGGTCACATTACTAAGTGAAAGCTGGGATTAAACCCAGGCAGTTTCATTCCAAAACCAAAGGGTAAATTTCCTACATATCCTATATATTAATTACCGCTTTTCAGATAACTTGAAATACTAAAATGCAGTTTTGGTCCTGAACGTGCTGTAATGTTTTTAGGGTTCAGAGGCATTCAGCATTTCATAATGTTGTACTGTTTCCATAATAGAAGTCCATCATGTACCCGTAGATGCCAGTGGCTGTGGAGTGAAAGGGAGGGTGTGTTTTACTGTTTACAGTATGTGAAGAAAAGAAAAGAAAAGCACAACTCGTAGTTCAGTGTCTTGCTCTTTGAGGTGTTTCTATTCAGTAGACATTTCAAGAATACCTACCAAGTACCAGGCACATAAGTAAATTTTCAGATAATTAAGGTTAATGTTATTAAGCAAAAAAGTTTTAAAAGTCTCTCTCTATGCCAGTTTTTTCTTGAAGAGAGTTCTGTTGAACAGATTTTATTTTTTTTCTGATGACAAATTTTCATTGTAGCTTTCAGTATTTAGTGAGATGGATAGCAGCTTTTTATCCTTTTTATTGAAAGGCCTCTGCACTTCGATGTTTTTAAAATTATATCCTATTTTTGCGCCTCATTTTGTTTGAGGTTTTTTGGGTTTCTGGACTTTTTTCTTGCTGTCAGATTTTCAGCTGTTAATCGCTGCTCCTACCATTCTTCCGTTTAGTAATGCTTACTCCTTTACTGCCTTCGTGATATTTTAGTTTTAGAAATAAATGTAACTGAAGTATTATTTTGATATTTTCTGTTTTATTGTGTGAGAAGCGAGATAACCAAGCTATTTTATCTATAATAAAAACACCTCATTATTTGAGGGCCAGAGATGAGTTCATTTCTTGCCCCAAAGTGTGACTGAGGTGAGGTATATATGTCATCTGTTTTGAGTCCTGAGCCTTTTAGATGTGCTTTCTTTTTTTTTTGGCTTCAGGGAGTCTTTATTAAGTGATGCTTTCTCAAGTCTGCCAGGGACTGGAAGTGGGAGTGATCCCACTCCCCCTAGGCTGTCCCAGACTTGCCTTCTTAGAGCAAGGATGCAGGAAGCCTGCTGTCCTCTGAGAACAGCCTGGGAAGCTGGGCTAGCGCTGGGGTGGGGAACAGCAGAGCTGAGACCCCCCCCCCCACCCTCAATAGATGTGCTTTCAAATTGTCAGTTAAATACCTCTAGATGAAAGGGATGTTTCTGCATAATGTATTATACATCAGTGGCCACCAAACACTTTAAATTACTTAAAAGGTCAGTTTTTGAGAGAGGCATTTTGGGGAATATCAAAGGAGTATCCTCCCTCATAAAACGCGAGAAACATGCTTTATGTTAAGGAAATCACAGCTCTGTATTTGTCACCCTTTTGCAGAAACAAGACTGCTTTCAGCCACTAAAATTAAATTTTTATTACAGTGTTTTTGCTTGGAATTTTATCACTGCTGTTAGTCTGAGTTATTGTGATTTGAATGATTATGTTGGAAATATGTAACTTTATCTTCTATCTTCACAGTCCATATTTGCTCCATTTCTTACTTTACAACTTGCATACATGGGACTATACAAATATTTTCCCAAGGTAAATTAATTTTTTTTCTAAATTGGATGATATATTTAGATTGATTAATGACTAGATGATTTTAAGAACTTTTAAAAAAGTATTTATACTTATGGTTTAAATCAGTGCTATTCAGATTTGTTTGGCTCACCACTGTGGGTCTTTAAACTATTTGTTTCTGTTTGTACTAAGTTCAGTTGGAAAAGTAATTAGTAACTTTTATAGCAGTTTGACATTACCGTAACATTTTTATTGTATTTTACAAAAAATGTTAGTCCAGGATGGACTGGGGGGAAAGCCTCATTACAGAGTTGGAATAGTACTTGTCTAAGAAAGTTTAATTACTTAGTAAATTTAGTAATACATTTTGTTTCTAACAGTGCAAGTTAATTTAAAAATGGCTTCAGTTATCTTCAGTTAGTGTGGTCTTTTCTGAGCACTTAATAACAGGGCACTTTATCTCTAATGCCAAGGGTCTGATAACTTGCAAAACGCACTTGGCCATACTTAGCAGAATTATGAGGAGTATCAGTGTTGACCTGGTCCACTTGACTATAGTTATACTATGGGACTTGGCTTGCTAGTATAGAAGATAAGCTTATTTAAGTAGAGATTTTTGCTAAAAAATGGCTACTTGACTGTTTGCTTGAAGTGAAGTGAAGTGAAGTCGCTCTTTGCGACCCCATGGACTGTAGCCTACCAGACACCTCTGTCCCTGGGATTTTCCAGGCAAGAATACTGGAGTGGGTTGCCATTTCCTTCTCCAGGAGATCTTCCCAACCCAGGGATCAAACCCAGGTCTCCCGCATTGCAGGCAGATGCTTTACCATCTGAGCCTCAATGCACTGATAGACCTCATGTGTGTGTTTAATAGATCTGAAACATATTTTTGAGGGGTCATATCGTCAAATACTCAAAGTAAGAGTAAAGAAGGATAAGTAATTTCATTTTTTAATTGAAATGTTTTTGTGATATAAATATATATATATTTATTGATCCTCTCCAAGAATTTAATTTTAATTAAAACATTTGTTTAAATGTTTGCCCTTGAAACATTGATTTTAGTTTTCCAGTAGCACAAGTTTGGAAGCAACCTAAACATCTACTAACAAGTGACTAGTTTAAATAAATTATGGTGTATCCATTCAGAATGATAAAGGTCTCCATCTGCTGATAATGGTAGCTTGTCAAGAAATACTAAGATAAAAATATAGACTAGCATCTGTAGCATACTCCTTTTTTGTAAAAAGGAGGAAAACTATATGTATTTTATTTTGCTTGTGTATGTGTAAAGAAACTGTGGAAGGATATTACATGAAATTATTAACAGTGGTTATTTATGATAGAGTGTGTATTGGTTACTAGCGAAATGGGCTAGTGAAAAGGGAAATTACTGTACAATTTTCTTTTAACAAAACATTTTGCTGTAATAGGTCTCAAAAGAAAAATCGAATGAATTATGCAGTTAACACCTGTTTAGTTACCACCTAGATTCTGTAATGAAAATTTCATTATATGTATCATATATGTATTCAGTTTTCTATACATCTTCAATGCATCATTTTTTTAAAATACATCTTTCTGTTTTTGGTGCCTTGTAAAGTTTGTTGTAGATGAAGACATCAACATGTTTTTCCGCTACACATTTCAGCTTACATATCAACAAAAATTCAGTGTTTCTTTATGGTTGTTTTTCTTTATTTTGAGGTACATTTTCCAGACATTGAAATGCTCAAGTCTTTATTATTATACCTTTAATGAGTTTTGACAACTTGTGAAACCCAAATCCTTTCAAGATTTAGAACATTACTGTCAGGAAGTTCTACCATGCTCTCTTCTAGACAGTCCCAGCCCCCGTATCATGAAGGTCTGATTTTCTTTTTCCTACTATAGATTAATTTTAGCTGTTTTAACACTTAATATAAATGGGATTGTTCCAGTACATACTTCATGCAAGGCTTCTTTCATTCTACATTGTATTTTTGAGATTCATCCATATTGTTGAGTGCATCAGTAGAATCATAGTCTTTTTTTTCTGAGTAATACTCCATTGACTGAGTATATCCACTTATTTATCTATTTTCCATTGATGGGCATGACTAAAGCAGCTAAGAACTTTCTTGAATGAGTTTTTTGTGGACATAAGTTTTGATTTCCCCCATGGATAACTACAGCTTTTTATATTTTAAAATTTTTTGCACTGTGTGATTGGATTTGGTGATACCGCATCATTAAGTTAAATGAAAATTCAGCCTTGAATCTCCTAGAAAATTATACTAGGAAATAAATGTTTAATGAATAAATGTTTGTATCTTATTGCATAGGGCTTTCCTGATGACTCAAGTGGTAAGGAATCTGCCTGCAATGCAGGAGACACAGGAAATGTGGGTTCGATCCCTGGTTTGGAAAGATCCTTGGAGAAGGAAATGGCAGCCCACTCCAGTATTCTTGCCTGGAAAGTCCCCTAGACAGAGGACCCTGATGGGCTACAGTCCATAGGGTCACAGAGTTGGATAGGACTGAGCTTGTGTGCACACACACATCCTATTACATATGAAATCAAACGTGAATTCTTTGCATGGCAGTTAAGCTTGACTCTACAGAATGTTCCTTTGATTCTGTTACAAATGATTGACTGTCCTCCAGAACATCTATCACTTTTCTGACTTTTGTTGTCATGAGACTTAACCCTACAATTGGATTTATCCACTCACTTCTGCT
Organism: Oryx dammah; assembly: GCF_014754425.2. Classification (NCBI taxonomy): domain Eukaryota; kingdom Metazoa; phylum Chordata; class Mammalia; order Artiodactyla; family Bovidae; genus Oryx; species Oryx dammah. The sequence goes on along the minus strand of NW_024070189.1, from coordinate 63,712,641 downwards.
CCTCTAAATCTTGCTCATTCTCAAATGCCTGTTTTTTTTGTTTGTTTGTTTTCTTTAACTTGAAGGCCTGCTTTTTAATTCTGCTTCCTCCTGAAACCCTTCTCTATGCTTTATTTGCACATAAAATACTGGAGTAATCTCTATTTGCTTTGAGCCACTGTAGCACACGTCATCCATGTCATTTATTCAGCAGGTATTCATGTCCTGTCTGGGGATGCTTTCCTGTTTTTGTCTTAAACTTTTATATATATCTTAAATTATATTTATATCCTAACCGCTAAGATAGGACATTTTTTTAAACTTTTGATAGCAAGAATAGTGTCTTTTCCTTATTGCCAAGCAGTTTGTTCCTTTACATATTATATGCTCAGTAAATGTTTGTTAATATGTTGTTGATTGATGTCTTAAAACTTCATTAACAGTTTTGAAATCAGGCAAAAATAACAGCACTGACGTTTTTTTATAGAGCTTAAGTAGTCTTCTGAAAGCTGTAATATTTATTTAAGTCTTTCTCTATGCAGAGTGAAAAGAAGATAAAGACAACAGTACTAACAGCTGCACTTCTATTATCTGGAATTCCTGCTGAAGTGATAAATCGATCAATGGATACTTACAGCAAAATGGGCGAAGTTTTCACAGATCTCTGTGTCTACTTTTTTACTTTTATCTTTTGTCATGAACTGCTTGATTATTGGGGCTCTGAGGTACCATGACGCCTGCAGAACTCAGCAAGAAAAGCTTACAAAAAATAATTTCTATATTGCAGTGTCTTTAAAGGAAGAATATTGGTTTATACCTTCATGTGATTCTTTTACTTTTTGGATTTGTAAGACCACTTGATTAGGAATGGAGTGACTGGTTACCTGACTAGAAAGGATTGAGTTTGTATTAATACTGATGCGATGATTAGAGTACCAGTGTCAGTAATTGATTTTTCTTGTTTGATTAGAATTCCTAGTCTACACTTTTCCCTAACTTCTTGGATTTGTGATTTATCTTTTGGGAGCTGAGCTTGTGCTTAAGAGGGCAGATGAATGTGGTCTCAGCCGGTCCTAAGAACTGCTTCTTGTATTTGTATTGTTTTGTCCTAAGAAATGGAGCCATCTTAAAAAATAAAATGGAAGAACTCAAAGTGTCTGTTAAGTTTGCACATTTTAACTTATAAGGGCTGCATAAGGTAACCATGTTGAGTCAGCATTTTCATTTTTATTCCAGCACAGATATTTAATGGAGGAAATGATTAAGAGTCATACATGTGAAATTAATAGGTATTTATGAAATCTTTCCAAAAATTTTTATTAGCAAACTTCAAAACTGAGTTTTCGATTTTCAGAAGTATTTTTTTTAAGCAGTAAAATAGAATGATTAGATATAAAAATGGGCTTTGAAAAATTGACTTAGGAATGCAACCCAATAGGAATACATCCTTTTTTAACTAACTTAACACTGTCATTGGAGAAGGCAATGGCACCCCACTCCAGTACTCTTGCCTGGAAATCGTATGGACAAAGGAGCCTGGTAGGCTGCAGTCCATGGGGTCACTAAGAGTCGGACACGACTGAGCGACTTCACTTTCACTTTTCACTTTCATGCATTGGAGAAGGAAATGGCATCCCACTCCAGTGTTCTTGCTTGGAGAATCCCAGGGACGGGGGAGCCTGGTGGGCTGCCGTCTGTGGGGTCGCACAGAGTCGGATACAGATGAAGCGACTTAGCAGCAGCAGCAGCAACACTGTCATATTTGGAAGGTTTGTCTTAAAAGAGTATAAAGCACAACTGTAATGTCATTTGGTCTTACATTTCTTTAGTTTTTTGTATGGTCTGTTTAATTCTTAGGATATTAAAAACACACATGCCTTTTTTTTTTTTTAATTACTCAAAGCCTTTTTATTTTGAACCACAATAATGGACAATAAGTATAGCACTTTAAGTCTATTCCTCTGACTCAGAGTAAGATTACAAGCACACATTTTCCCCTAAGTCCATAGAAATCTAATATCTAGAGGATTAGATAGCAGTCTTGAATTTGTCACTCTCTCCCCAGTCCTTGGGAAGACATTTGGGGTTTTTGATTACATGTTTTATTTCTTCCATTTTGTCATTTTACATATGCACAGTTTTTGTATTTGTAGATCATTATCAAATGTATTTCAAAGAGAAGACATGCGTTTGCTTAAGTGTGTTGAATTGTGTCAAATGGAGTTGGAAGTTTAGTACTATTTGGGATAATTAAGAATCTTTTTACTTAGAAATTTCAGGGATCTGAAATGTTTATAAGTTAAAACTAGATTGACAAGAATGGTTGTTGAGAGGTGACATCTTTGACCAGTAGCTTTTTAGTCTTCTTAGTTTTATAAATGGACATGTAGACACAAAGTTGGTACTAAAATGAGAGTTACGAGATTCAGGCCTAGGGTAATTAGAATCAAAATCTGCTTTGGAAGCCAGGTCAGTTTGTTAAATAAGTGATGTATTGGAGACACAGTGGACTATAATTACTTCTTTCATCTCTGCTAATAGGTAAAGGTAACTTCTTCAAGGACATAGAAATTCTGTAAACTTGCCATGCATGCATAAAAAGCCAGTTAGAATTGTCCTAATCTCTTAAAAGGGAGTTAGAAATGAACTATCTGGGAAAGGGCTCTGGCCTGGGTATCAGATACCTGAGTTCTGGTTCCAGTTTAGATTCCAAAAAGATTAGTGATCTGGGATTGAACTTGTTTCCCATGTCTCAGTGGCCTCACTTGAGAAATTTGAGAAAGTGATTTAAAGAATCTGTTCCAGCTTTATCATTAAGTTCTTCATGGCCTCATCCAGTTCCCTGGCTTCAGATGCCAGGTACAGAAGGATCTTGAATTAGGGTGGTTTGACTTAGAATTTTTTGACTTTATGATGGTGTGAAAGTGATACATTTGTTAGAAACTGTAGTTCAAATTTTGAATCTTGATCTCTTCCTGGGCTAGCCATCTGCAGCATCACTACTCTGGTGATACTGGGCAGTGGCAGAGAGCTGCAGCTCCCAGTCTGACACTCCGTGATGATCCACTTAAAAGTTTTATTCCCATAAGCCATTCTGCTTTTAACTTTCAGTGCAGTGCAGTTCAGTTCAGTCACTCAGTCGTGTCCGACTCTTTGCAACCCCATGGACTGCAGCACGCTAGGCTTCCTTGTCCATTACCAGCTCCCAGAGTTTGCTCAAACTCATGTCCATTTGAGTCGGTAATGCCATCCAATGATCTCATCCTCTGTCATCCCCTTCTCCCGCCTTCAATCTGTCCCAGCATCAGGGTCTTTTCAAATGAGTCAGTTCTTCGCACCAGGTAGCCAGAATATTGGAGCTTCAGCTTCAACATCAGTCTTTCTAATGAATATTCAGGAATGATTTCCTTTAGGATTGACTGGTTTGATCTTGTAGTCCAAGGGACTCTCAAGAGTCTTCTCCAGCACCACAGTTCAAAAGCATCAATTCTTCAGCACTCAGCTTTCTTCATGGTCCAGCTCTCACATCCATACATGACTACTGGAAAAACCATAACTTCGACTAGATGGACTTCTGTTGGCAAAGTAATGTCTCTGCTTTTTAATATGCTGACTGTGTTGGTCATAGCTTTTCTTCCAGGAAGCAAGTGTCTTAATTTCATGGCTGCAGTCACCACCTGCAGTGATTTTGGAGCCCAAGAAAATAAAGTCTGACACTGTTTCCATTGTTTCCCCATCTATTTGCCATGAAGTGATGGGACCAGATGCTATTATCTTACAGTTTTTTGAATGTTGAGTGTTAAGCCAACTTTTTCACTCTCCTTTTTCATCAAGAGGCTCTTCAGTTCCTCTTCGCTTTCTGCCTTAAGGGTGGTATCATCTGCATATCTGAGGTTATTGATATTTCTCATGGCAATTTTGATTCCAGCTTGTGCTTCATCCAGCCCGGCACTTTGCATGATGTACTCTGCATATAGGTTAAATAAGCAGGATTAAAGGTTTACTGAGCATGGCCCTGCCCATCAGAACAAGACCCAGTTTTCCCATCAGGAAGCTTCCATAAGCCCCTTATCCTTATTCATCAGAGGGCAGACAGAATGAAAACCACTATCACAGAAAACTAACCAGGTTGATCACATGGACCACAGCCTTATCTAACTCAATGAAACTATGAGCCATGCTGTGTAGGGCCACCCAAGATGGACACGTCATGGTAGGTTCTGACAAAATGTCCTCTGAAGAAGGGAATGGCAAACCACTTCAGTATTCTTGCCTTGATACCCCCATGAACAGTATGAAAAGGCAAAAAGATAGGACACTGAAAGATGAACTCCCCAGGTCAGTATGTGCCCAATATGCTACGGGAGGAGAGTGGAGAAATAACTCCAGAAAGAATGAAGGGACACAACCAAAGTGAAAACAGCGCCCAGTTGTGATTGGTGATGGAAGTAAAGTCTGATGCTGTAAAATACAATACTGCATAGGAACCTGGAATGTTAGTTCCATGAATCAAGGTAAATTGGAAGTGGTCAAACAGGAGATAGCAAGAGTGAACATTGACATTTTAGGAATCAATGAACTAAAATGGACTGGAATGTGAATTTAATTCAGATGACCATTATATCTACTACTGTGAGCAAGAATCCCTTAGAATAAGTGGAGTAGCCCTCCTAGTCAACAAGAGTCCAAAATGCAGTACTTGGGTACAATCTCAAAAATGACAGAATGATCTCTTTGTTTTCAAGGCAAATCATTCAATATCACAGTAATCCTAGTCTATGCCCCAACCTCTAATGCCAAAGAAGCTGAAGTTGAACGGTTCTATGATGACCTATAATACCTTCTAGAACTTTCAGTACAGTGCTCAATAAGTTACATGATAGTCTACACTTCATTATAAAATAGGGTTTATGTTAGATGATTTTGCCCAACTGTAGGCTAATGTGTGAGTCCTGAGCACATTTAAGGTTGGCTAGGTAGGCTAAGATGATGGGTAGATTAGGTATATTAAATGTATTTAACACTTACAGTATTTTAAACTTAACTATGGGTTTATCAGGATGCAACTCCACCTTCAGTCAAGGAAGATCTGTATTATACAGTCTATAAACTATGACCCCTATCTCTCCAATCTCATTCTCCTTTGAACTCCAAACTCACACATTCGCTTTCAGTCATTATCATCTGGATACCTAGTAGGCAGAAACACTGATTTTTCTCTCCTTTTCCCACCAAATCTGCTGTGTCCAGGCCTTTTTCATCTCCACAAATTCATCGCAATCCACAGTAGCTCTGATTAAAACCTAGGAGTCATCTTTATTCCTCCCCTTACCAGTGTATCTCTCATCCTTTTAATCAATTGTTTGGAAAGCTGCCTGGGGAATACATCCAGTATCTGACCACTTTCCATTGTTCCACAGTTTACATCTTTGGTAGTTTCTTATTTCTTTTAGACTGAAACCTACACTCCTTAACCTTCAGGCCACATACAAGCAATTTACAATGGCTCTGATACCTGACTCCTTGATGTCCATTCTGTCACATGCTGGCTCAGGCTCTCCTTACCCTTGGCAGTGGACTGCACTGCTGCCACAAGCGGTCAGTAAATCACAGATGAAGGGCGGAAGCCTGTCTTGGAGTCTTAACTTCTTGATTTCATTTTCTAAAAATTCAAATTTATTGAGATACGATTTACATACAGTAAAACACACCAATTCAAAGCATATAGTTCAGGGAATTTCTTGGCCGTCCAGTGGTTAGAACTTTGTGCTTCCACTGCAGGGGATCCAGATCGATCCCTGGTTGGGAACTAAGATGTCCCATGGGCTGTGGCATGGCCAAAAAAAAAAAAAGCATAAAGTGTACAGTTCAATGAATTTTGACATACATCCATACAACGATTGCCACAGTAAAGATATGGAACTTGACTATCATCCTTATGTGTAAGAACATAAAATAGTACGGAGACATGTAAAGTAAATGAGAGCCTGTCCCCAACTCCTGTATAGATTTATGCTAAAACAACTCAACATTTCAGCCTGTGTTCCAATAGGTGAGCCATTTTCCACCTTGATTGGATTGTACTTCAGAAGTACCTGAGAAGCTTGAAAATTCCCAATGCATAGGAGGGACTCCAGACCAATCAAATCAGAATATCAGAATGGAACACATGCATCCGTATGCACATATTTAAGCTCCCAAGTGCAGACAATGTTAAGAACCATGATAATCTTTGTTTTTTTTGTGGCTCCTCGTGGCATGTGGGACCTTAGTTCCCTGACCAGGGATCCCAACCTGGACCCCTGAATTGGAAGCACTGGAATGCTCCCAAGAGAGCCATTATAATCTTGTGTACAGATGTTTAGCTCTTCCTCCTCTTCACGGAGTTAACTCCTTTTCAGTCTTCAAATCTTACTTTAAAGGTCACTTCCTCAGGGAACTCTTTTTCTGAATTCTGCTCCTATGGTAGAATCTCTTTCCTGTTGCAAAACTTCTGCAAGTGTTCGTATTAATGTCTATGTATGCCACTGGGCTTCCCCGGTGGCTCAGACAGTAAAGAATCTGCCTGCAATGCAGGAGACCCGGGTTCCATCCCTGGGATGGGAAGATCCCCAGGAGAAGGAAATGGCAACCCACTCTAGTATTCTTGCCTGAGAAATCCCACAGACAGAGGAGCCTGGTGGGCTACAGTCCCTTGGGTCGCAAAGAGTCAGACATGACTGAGCAACTTTCACTTCATGTCTGCCACTACATTGAAAGCCCATTGGAATCTAGAACATGCCTGACACGTTCAGTTCAGTTCAGTCGCTCAGTCGTGTCCGACTCTTTGTGACCCCATGAACTGCATCACGCCAGGCCTCCCTGTCCATCACCAACTCCTGGAGTTCACTCAGATTCACGTCCATCGAGTCAGTGATGCCATCCAGCCATCTCATCCTTTGTCGTCCCCTTCTCCTCCTGCCCCCAATCCCTCCCAGCATCAAAGTCTTTTCCAATGAGTCAACTCTTCACATGAGGTGGCCAAAGTATTGGAGTTTCAGCTTTAGCATCATTCCTTCCAAAGAAATCCCAGGGCTGATCTCCTTCAGAATGGACTGGTTGGATCTCCTTGCAGTCCAAGGGACTCTCAAGAGTCTTCTCCAACACCACAGTTCAAAAGCATCAATTCTTTGGTGCTCAGCTTTCTTCACAGTCCAACTCTCACATCCATACATGACTACTGGAAAAACCATACCTTGACTAGATGGACCTTAGTCGGCAAAGTAATGTCTCTGCTTTTTGAATATGCTATCTAGGTTGATCATAACTTTTCTTCCAAGGAGTAAGCGTCTTTTAATTTCATGGCTGCAGTCACCATCTGCAGTGATTCTGGAGCCCCAAAAAATAAAGTCTGATACTGTTTCCACTGTTTCCCCATCTATTTCCCATGAAGTGATGGGACCTGATGCCATGATCTTAGTTTTCTGAATGTTGAGATTTAGGCCAACTTTTTCACTCTCCCTCTTTTTCATCAAGAGGCTTTTTAGTTCCTCTTCACTTTCTGCCATAAGGGTGGCGTCATCTGCATATCTGAAGTTATTAATATTTCTCCCGGCAATCTTGATTCCAGCTTGTGCTTCTTCCAGCCCAGCGTTTCTCCTGATGTACTCTGCATATAAGTTAAATAAGCAGGGTGACAGTATACAGCCTTGACGTACTCCTTTTCCTATTTGGAACCAGTCTGTTGTTCCATGTCCAGCTCTAACTGTTGCTTCCTGACCTGCATATAGGTTTCTCAAGAGGCAGGTCAGGTGGTCTGGTATTCCCATCTCTTGAAGAATTTTCCATAGTTTATTGTGATCCACACAGTCAAAGGCTTTGGCATAGTCAATAAAGCAGAAATAGATGGTTTTCTGGAACTTTCTTGCTTTGTTGATGATCCAGCAGATGTTGGCAATTTGATCTCTGATTCCTCTGCCTTTTCTAAAACCAGCTTGAACATCAGGAAGTTCATGGTTCACATATTGCTGAAGCCTGGCTTGGAGAATTTTGAGCATTACTTTACTAGTGTGTGAGATGAGTGCAATTGTGTGGTAGTTTGAGCATTCTTTGGCATTGCCTTTCTTTGGGATTGCAATGAAAACTGACCTTTTCCAGTCCTGTGGCCACTGCTGAGTTTTCCAAACTTGCTGGCATATTGAGTGCAGCACTTTCACAGCATCATCTTTCAGGATTTGAAACAGCTCCACTGGAATTCCATCATCTCCACTAGCTTTTTTTGTAGTGATGCTTTCTAAGGCCCACTTGACTTCACATTCCAGGATGTCTTGCTCTAGATGAGTGATCACACCATTGTGATTATCTTGGTCGTGAAGATCTTTTTTGTACAGTTCTTCTGTGTATTCTTGCCACCTCTTCCTAATATCTTCTGCTTCTGTTAGGTCCAAACCATTTCTGTCCTTTATCAAGCCCATCATTGCATGAAATGTTCCCTTGGTATCTCTAATTTTCTTGAAGAGATCTCTAGTCTTTTCCATTCTGTTGTTTTCCTCTATTTCTTTCCATTGATAGCTGAGGAAGGCTTTCTTATCTCTTCTTGCTATTCTTTGGAACTCTGCATTCAGATGCTTATATCTTTCCTTTTCTCCTTTGGTTTTCACTTCTTTTCACAGCTATTTGTAAGGCCTCCCCAGACAGCCATTTTGCTTTTTTGCATTTCTTTTCCATGGGGATGGTCTTGATCCCTGTCTCCTGTACAATGTCACGAACCTCATTCCATAGTTCATCAGGCACTCTGTCTATCAGATCTAGGCTCTTAAATCTATTTCTCACTTCCATTGTATAATCATAAGGGATTTGATTTAGGTCATACCTGAATGGGTCTAGCGGTTTTCCCTACTTTCTTCAATTTAAGTCTGAATTTGGTAATAAGGAGTTCATGATCTGAGCCACAGTCAGCTCCTGGTCTTGTTTTTGTTGACTGTATAGAGCTTCTCCATCTTTGGCTGCAAAGTAACAATATGTATAAATGAATATATAAATGAATGAGAGTGAATTGAAATGTTTGTAGCATCTCTTAGCTCAGGTTAAGGCAGATGTCAATGTACGTCCTGGGACAGCTCGGGGATATTTATGGCGCTTCAGTGTTGCTAGTGAGAAAGACCCTCCCAGGGTCTGCAAGGTTGAAGCACTGCCCACTACCGCATCGAGACCGGCGGGCTCCGGCGACTGTGCAAGAAAACTCGGCGGAGACAATCGGTTTTCGCGCACCCGGTGCTGTGCGGCCTCCAGCCTATAGGGGGCGCCGTGGAGCGACAACCACTTCCGGCCCGCTTTTTCCTTCCTGCCGCTGGCGCCAGCACGTCTTGTTTTCGTTGGCCGCGTTCGGATGGCAGCTGCCACTGTGGCTGCGGCCGCCTCTTAGTAGTGCTTCTTTCCCGGCGTGCCGAGGGCGGTGCGTTCTCCTAATCTGTCCGGTTCTCCTGCGCGTGGTTCTGAAGGGCGCCGGTTTCCAACAGCAGGCGGTATGGGCAGGGAGTCACGGTAAGGCGGAGCGCCGACCGCCGAGCGGCTTCTTTGGGGGCAACAGGCGGGAGTCGAGGTGGCCTCGGGGCCTGGCCTGGCTAGCGCGGCCCCACGTGTGGCCCCGCTGCCTGCGGCTGCTGGAGGGGCTGAGGGACCTCTGTTGAGGGATCGGCTGCACTTGGGTGAGTGGTAGGCACAGGGTTCAGCAGCTCTGCCATCGGCCGGTTCGAGCCCCTGGGGCGGGAACACCTCTCCAGGACTTCTAAGAGATCCCGCCATTTCCGCGGAGCTTACCAGGATCTTCTCATTCAGTGGCGATCCCAAGTGAATTTCTCACCACTTCGTGTTTGGACCATATCTTTGGTCCCTATCGATTCTTTAGTTCTTTGTGAGCGCGGGATATTTTCTTAAGTTAATTGAAAGGAGCGTGTGGTCAAACGTTTTTACAACACCCATGACTTTGTACATGACTAGGGAGAATCCCAGGGACGGGGGAGCCTGGTGGGCTGCCGTCTACGGGGTCGCACAGAGTCGGACACGAATGAAGCGACTTGGCAGTAGCCGCAGCAGTAGCAGCAGCAGCAGCAGCAGGCTTTTATTGGGCTACAATAAATGCTTGTAACATGGACATTTACTTTGTAAATAGATCTCAGACTTCTTGGTTACGTGTTTTTTATCCTTTTAATACTGAGAATTGGGACCTCTTATTAGAAATCTTTTCAAAAATAGTTTATATTGTTCCCGGGTTTGGGGTCTTGAAATTTTTATCTTTAATGTACAAATTTGGTTAATATTTAGCGGTTACTGAAAGATAATTTATATGCAGGATGTAAATAATAAGTAAGGTAGTAGTAGTTTGCTGCTGCTAAGTCACTTCGGTCGTGTCCGACTCTGTGTGACCCCATAGACGGCAGCCCACCAGGCTCCCCCGTACCGGGGATTCTCCAGGCAAGAACACTGGAGTGGGTTGCCATTTCCTTCTCCAATGCATCAAAGTGAAAAGTGAAAGTGAAGTCGCTCAGTCGTGTCCCACTGTTCGAGACCCCATGGACTGCAGCCTACCAAGCTCCCCCGTCCATGGGATTTTCCAGGCAAGAGTACTGGAGTGGGGTGCCATTGCCTTCTCCAAGTAGTAGTTTACTGAGGTATAATTAACTTTCAGGGAAATGGGCAACGCTTAAGGGTAGAGCTTGATAAAATTTAACAAATCTATAAAGTGTGTATTCGTTTAACTGGATAAAGAGTATTTCCGTAACTACGGAAAATTTATTTGAAAGTCTTTGAGATCTCCGTGGAAGCATTGGCATTTGTCTGGCCACCCAGGCGGGACACCGGGAAGTGATGTTTATTTGACTCCTCCTTCTCTCAGTGTTTACATCCCGTTAGATTCTGCACTCTGTGGCCGTCCTGGTTTCCCTGACTTAATTCAGGCCTTAATCATACATTGCTCAGGCTGCTGCATCTCCGTCCAGTTGATTAGCTTCCTCTGACCTTGCTCTTCTGATTGATTCCACCCCGCAGCCAGAATGATACTTCTGAAATAAACATAAGGTTATGTCATTTCCATGCTCTCATGTCCATTGTTTCTTCCTGCTTTCAAGATGAATCCTTCAGGGCCCTTCCCAAGAAGGTCCCTTCCATCCCTGAGGCCTTCTTCCCCACCGCTCTGCCTTGCATGACTTGTGCAGGAGGTTTGCTGTTGTACTTAACATTTAATTAGTCATTGAAATACCCAATTCCCAACTTTTGATACTTGTCAACAACTCTACACCTGACATTCTGATCCAAGCCTCCAGTGTCTCTTACTTACTTGATTGCTATTTACCTATTTTCCCTGCTTCTGCCCTTGCCTTTCTTTGGTTTGTTTTCTCCTTAGCAGCTAGAGTAATGTTTTAAAAACAGTAATGCTTAAAATCTTCCAATAGCCTTCTCAAAGAAAAAAAAAAAAGACTATCCTGATAACCGCCCATAAAACTCTCCACATTTGGCTACCATGCTCCTCTCAGCTGTTTTTCTCCATAGCTTCAAATGACATTGTATTGACTTTTTTTTAAACTTGTCTTCTCTTCCCTTAGCAGCACAAAGCTGTTTGAGCCTCAAAAGCAGGAACTTGGTCTCTTTTGCTTACTGTTCTTGCTTCTCTAACAGTTTTTCCTCTCTCTACATCTGGTGTAGCAGAAGAGTTCACTCTTTCCCTCTAATTTTAAAAAAGTTGATGTGTAAAAAGTCCTTTCAGGGTTTATCTGCTGAGACTTTTAGGGAAAATAATAAAATTTAAAAAAATGTAATAGAAGCTAAGTGTGTTTGCTAAGCTTAATCTTTAACTTAACATTCTAGCCACTATCGGAAGCGATCAGCATCACGGGGACGCTCTGGAAGTCGATCTAGAAGTCGTTCACCCTCAGACAAAAGAAGTAAACGTGGAGATGATAGACGGTCTAGAAGCAGGGATAGAGACAGGAGGAGAGAGAGGTCTCGTAGCAGGGATAAAAGAAGATCTCGGTCAAGAGACAGGAAGCGTCTGAGGTAAGACATTAATCTCCAAAGAACTCTTGATAAATTGGGCCTTCTCAGCTAAATTGGGCTTCTTTAAAAGTTTTGGTGGTTCCTTTAATTGGTGGTAGAGTTTAGTGATCTGTTTGCTGCCTGTCTGTTTTAATCCCAGCTGATTTGATTAGGTACATAAGTGATTTGCCTAGAACAAAACCTTTCAAACAGTATTTTTCCCCCCCTTCCTACTGTCAAACAGTATTTTAAGTTTGTAAACTTGAGATGGTATTTCTTGTAATCCAAAGAGAACTTAAAAAATATTTTTTTTTAATTAGAGAAAAATTGCTTTACAGTGTTGTGTTGGTTTCTGCTGTGCAACACCACAAAGAACTCTTAAAGCCCCCAGGAAAGGTTTAAAAAAAAAGAAGTAAAAGTTGAGGTAGTATGCCACTGAGGGGTTCTAATCTAATCCTATCCCAAGAAAGCCGATCCATGTGTTCAGAGCCACCGCTAGTGCTGACTGGAGAAGGAAGAACAGAACAGAGCCATGTCCACTTCTTGTTTGAAATGATTTTAAAGAATTTTTTTAGATTTAACCAAAGAACATCTTAGTTTTTAAAATCTTGTGCTTGATTAAATATTCCTTGGTACCACCCAAGCATCTGTAACTTCCCTGTTGGGGAAGAACAGTCTTTAAAATAAAAATAATCTCACATGCCAAAGAAAGTTTTCTAATAAAGTTTCTCTTTAAAATAGGAAAGAAGACACTGTTATACAGGTGCTGTGAACTGATCTCAGAAATAACTTTGAGTTTATCTTTTTGAGATACTGGTTCTTAGGGAAAATATTCACCCATAACAATGTGGATAGTATTAACTTAACTCAGTTTTATATTATGTGGCCCCAGGAACAGTTTCATACAATACAGTCAAGTACTTATTAAGCATCATATAAGATTTGGTCTCTTACTTTTTTTTTTTTTTTTTTTTGGTCTCTTTTTGATGTGAAAATAAAATTACAAGATTTTAGAGCAAAAAGGATTTTGAGATTATTTGGTGATGTCTCTGCATTATGTAGATTAAGGAAACAGACCCAGAGAGTTGATCTGCCCTGTGTATGTCACTAGCTAGTAGCAGCACCAGGATAGAAATGCTTATCTCCTAATTTTTATATCTGTAATCTTTCCACAGCCCCATTCTGCCCATTCTTATACTGAGATTTCAGCTGTCTTTGAAGTTTAGATTCTCTGCTCTAGGTCATAGATTTCGAGTAGCTATTAGTACATATTTCCTCTGTTTTTCAACAAACATCATTTCGAAAATTAGTATCCTTATTTTCCCCATTGACCGCTTGTAAGAACTGGCTTAACTTGTTCCCTGTTAAACTGATTTGATAGTAAATTGAAATCTGTCTTTAACAGTGGTAATAATTTAGAAGCTTCTTTCAACATGAGGCACAAACCATGATCTGAAATAGAAGTTCGACTTGGTCATAGAATAAATGAAACGTGTCCCCATTGCAGGCGTTCCAGAAGTAGAGAGAGAGAGAGAAGTCGAGAACGAAGAAGATCTCGAAGTCGGGACAGGAGACGTTCAAGGAGTAGAAGCCGAGGCCGAAGATCCCGGTCTTCCAGTCCTGGCAATAAAAGCAAGAAAGCTGAGAATAGGTAATGTTACCATTGGCTGTATCTATCATGCAGGTTGGGAACTCTCTTCCCTACATTAAAAAAAAAAAATCCTTGTAAATGCTGAATTTGGCTGCTACCATGAGCTGTTAGCTTATTTTCATTTCAATAAGTTATAAAGCTTGTAATGCTTTTAGAAGATACCTAAATTCTGTTAGTTTTAACACTCACAATACGTTATTCCTTCATTTACTACCTACTGTTAATGATCAGAAGTACATTTTATATACATCTTTGTGGGAACTGTGTTTTTTTCTTTGAAGTTATTTTCTTAGTGTTTCTACTGTTGATTGACAAATAACATTTTTACATTGCTGAACTGCTATTCATAATGGGTGAACTTTGCTTGTGTAAGTTAAATCTGCATGTTTCCTTAAGATGTTAGTACCATTCAATTTTGAGATATTAATTATATCTATTAGACATAATATGTTTACTCTATATTTCTCTTGTTAATGCTTTGTTCTTTGCCTATTACTGTTTCTAAAGTGATGTCCTGGCATATATAGCTTTGTTTCTGTTTTTTTCATATTGGTTATGAAGATTTTTCCTCATTTATTTTATAAATTTTACTTTTGTTTTATCAGGTCAGTGTTATAATGCCCATTGGGATAATTTTAAACTTAAAATATAAATTCAGAGAAATGAATGAAATATAAACATGCAGTTTATTAAATAAGTATAAAGCAAGATTCATGTAACCACCACCAAAGTTAAGAAATAGAACATTATCTGTATCCCACCGGAAGCCCTGCATGTTCCTTTGCCAACCCAGCTTTCTATTTGTCTAGATAAAATCATTGCTGACTTTGGTGTTAGTAATGTCCTAATTGTTTCTTTATAAATGGAAAAAGAATAATTTAGGTTTATGTGTTTTTTAATTTTACGTGAATGAGTCATGTCTTCTGTGTTTTTGCTAAACCTTGGGAGTTTGCTCTATTGCTCATAACATTGCTGCTGCTGCTGCTACTGCTAAGTCGCTCCAGTCGTGTCCGACTCTGTGTGACCCCATAGACGTCAGCCCACCAGGCTCTACTGTCCCTGGGATCCTCCAGGCAAGAACTCTGGAGTGGGTTGCCATTTCCTTCTCCAATGCATGAAAGTGAAAAGTGAAACTGAAGTCGCTCAGTCGTGTCCCACTGTTCGAGACCCCATGGACTGCAGCCTACCAAGCTCCCCTGTCCGTGGGATTTTCCAGGCAAGAGTACTGGAGTGGGTTGCTGTTGCCTTCTCCGCTCATAACATTAGTTTATTTTATTGCTGAACCACTATTCTGTGGTGTAAATATGTGTGCTCAGTCGTGTCTGACTCTTTGGACCCCATGGATTGTAGCCTGCCAGGCTCCTCTATCCATGGACGTTTCCAGGAAAGAATACTGAAACAGGTTGCCATTTCCTTCTCCAGGGGATCTTCCTGAACCAGGGATGGAAGCCGTATCTCTTGGGTCTCCTGTGTGGGCAGGTGGATTCTTTCCCACTGAGCCACCTTGGAAGCCCCGTAATATAAATATACCATTTTATTTATCCATTCTGCTGAGACGGATGTTTGAGTTGTGTTAACTTTGAGGCTATTATGAACATTCTTGTGTATATATCCTAGTATACATGTGTATGGGCCTCCATGGTGGCTCAGACAGTAAACAATCCACCTGCGTTGCAGGAGACCTGAGTTCTAGAGTTGGACACCACTGAGCGATTAAGCATATTAGCATATACATGTGTATGCGTTTCCCTTAGGTGTATAGCTAGGAATGAAGTTACATTGTCATGGAATAAACGTAGCTTCACTTTAACTAAGTAATCCCAAATGCTTTCCAAGGAGTATATACTAATTACACTTCCAGCAGTATATGAGAATTGTGTCCCTTCATACCCAGTATTAGATATTGTCATTCCTTTAAATTTTTATTTGATAACATGTAATAAAAATATCATTATGGTATTAATTTGCATTTCTTTGATTACTGGTGAAGTTGAACACCTTTCCATATGTTTTTTGGTCATTCAGATTTCTTCTTCTAAAGTACATGTTTAAAAAAATACACGTTTAAATCTTTTTCTTATTTTCCTATTGGTTTGTTTTTCTTTTTAAAAAATTGATTTATAGAAGTTTTTGTTTTTAAATGTTCCATATAATTGTCATTTGTTATATGAGTGGCAGATATTTTACTCTGATTTATCTTTTTCTCTGTAATGATACTTTTGAGGAACAAAGACTTGGAAGGAAGAAACATTCATAAAATGAAGGCAATTAATAAAAGGATGAGGAAAACCTGACAAGGGGTGTGAAAATTATAGGCTGTACTCAGTCTGAACATAAAAGATTAGCATGCTGCTTTACCAGTACATCAGAAGGATAAGACAGATCATAAACTAGTTGGGTTTATACCAGGAATGGAAAGCTGATTTAACATTAGAAACTCTTTATCAGTGTGATCCAAGATTCAAGGAGAAAAGCCATGGTTACTTAAGTAGATTCAGGAAAAGCATCTTATTAACTTCAACACACATTAATGTTTTAAAGTGCTTGGCAAACATGAATAGAAAAGTATTTAACAAACTGGTTATAAAATTAGGAAGCACTTTGAAAGAACAAGATATAAGGACTTTCACTACCAGGTATCAAGGCTTGTCTATAAAGTAGAAATCAAGAGTGTGGCTTTATTGTAGGGGTAAACAGATTACTGAAGCCTTATAAAGAACCTAGAATCAAATCTACACATATAAGATCATTTAATAAATGACTATGGTGGCATCATAAATAGTGGGGAAAAGTGTTTCCAATAAATGGTGTCAGGGACATTTGCTATCCTCTGATAAAATAGGATGGGCTACCTCATTCTGTGCGCAAAAAGCTTTTCCAAACAGATTAAAAACCAAGTAAGATGGTAAAGCTATAAACTTTTTAGAAGTTTATGCTAGAGAATATCTTCCTTACCTCTGAGCATCTTCATCAAAATTGGAACAATTTCTGGATGCCTTGTCTTTTAAGATGGATTTATTTATTATTTATGGCTATGCTGAGTCTTTGCTGCACGTGGGCTTTCCCCAGTTGCAGTGAGTGGAGGCTACTGCTTGTTGTGGCGTGCGGGCTTCTCATTGCAGTGGTTTCTCTTGTTGGGGAGCGCAGGCTCTGGATGCTGTGGCTTCAGCAGTTAGAGCTCACAGGTGTAGTTGTCCTGTGGCATGTGGAATCTTCCCCAACCCATGTCCTCTTCGTTCGCAGATGGATTCTTTACCACTGAGCCACCAGGGAAGTCCTCTTAAAAGCACCAATCATAAAGGAGGGGAAAGGTCAACTAATTTGATTATAGTACAGTTAAGGAATTTAACTCATTTTTAGATGCCATAAGTAAGGTCAAAATGCAAGCTTGTTGGGATTTGAAATATTACTACATATATCAATTATCTTATAGACTGTTAATGTTTTGGTGTAATTCTCCATTTGTTATGTTTTAAATTTCTTGTTTAAATTTTTGTAATTATTTTTACATGCTGTGTCCAATTTACCTTTGGTCAGTTTTCAGATATGGAGTAATATTTGCAGTTAGTGTTCTGGGATTAATTCTTCATTGTATTTCCAAGTTGCTTATTGCAACGGTATATAAAAATTCAGCTGAGTCTGGAAGTTTATTCCTTACTTATAAAGTAAAACACAAGTCTAAGTGTTTTAAAATGAATGTTTCGAAAAACAGATAGATGATGTCCCCCCCTCTCTCTTTTTTTTTGGCAGGTCTAGATCCAAAGAGAAAACAGATAGTGGGGAAAGTTCTAAAGAGAAGAAAAAAGACAAAGATGACAAAGAGGATGAAAAAGAAAAGGATGCTGGTGTATGTTTACTAACATAAATAATACTATAGTATTGAGTTTGTTTCTGTAGTGACTAGTTTTTGGTTTTACTGCTGTATGTTTTATTTTTAAGTAAATGATAGCAAATTTGTAAAATAAATATAAATGATAGTTTTCCCCATGAGAACATTTTTCTGAAAGTTACATATCTATACACATTATCTACTTTTATATATAAAATGTGATCATACTATATGCCCTATTCTGTGCCTTGCTTTTTTGTTGCTTTAAAATTATGAATTACTTTATCAATATATATCAATATATAAGGTCTTAATAATAAGTCGCAGTATACAAAGATTCTAACTTAAGTAGAATACTTTTTTTTCCTTTTGTTAAATTTTGGATATCTTTATGTACCTGTTCACATAGGTAGTGCTTGTTGTTTTGAATGCCTGCGTAGTGTTTTGTTGAAGAAAAGGTAAATGGGTATTTAGGCTGTCTGTAGTCCACAATTATAAACAATGGTAGATTAATCCTAGTACACCATGTGTTCTATGAATATAGTATAGGGTAAATTAATACCAGTAAAATAAATTACTTTGTCAGTGGATATACAGCTTTCCCTCAGTATCGGAGGGGGATTGGTTACAGGACCCCTTTGGATAGCAAAACCTTCAGATGTTCAATTCCTTTATATAAAATCACTTAGGATAACCATGGGTATTCTCCCTGCATAGGTTGTCATCTCTAGATCACTTATGATACCTAATATGATGTAGATGCTGTGTGAATCGCTGTAAATACAATGTAAATCCTGTGTGAGCGGTTGCCAGCCTAGGGCAAATTCAAATTCTGATTTTGAGAACTTTCTGGAATTTTCTTTTCCTGCATATTTTTGATCCAGTTAGTTGAATTTGGAGGATGAGGACTCAGATCCAGAGGGCTGGCTCTAAAGATTTAACATTTTGATCGATAGTATCAAATTGCCCTCCACAAATATTGTAAAAATTAAGGTTTTAGATGTGAAAATGTCTGTTTCCTCACATTCTTGCCAACATGGGTATTTTGAAATTTAATTTTTGCAGATGTTATAGGAGGTAATTGATTTCTTGTTATTTTGAGTTGTATGTCTTTAAACATGAGTAAATATTTTTAAGTGCTATGAACATAATGTAAACCAATAATTAAATAAGGCATTTTAAGTTTATCTACTATCTGCACTTTTCTTTGAATTGCCTATTCATATCTTTTGCCCATTTTACAATATATTATAGCTTCATTTCCTTTTTTTTGAGATCTATTTTTTTGTTTTTAGTGGTTCTTTTTTTAAGGGAACTGTTTGCTGAGCAGGTTATCTAAGAAATTATCACAAGAAGTCTGGAGGTCTGGTTTCTGATTTAGTTTCTACTGTGGAATGACTGGGTGACCTTGACAAAAAAACATAAGCTTTCTGGGGGTCATCTTCAGAGAGTATGGAATTATGAAGGATGTAAATTCAGGGACACAGGTTTTGTTTGTTTAAGAAATAAATTTATTTTAAAAATATAAATATAACCATATTATAAAATACTTGGAAAGTCAGAAATAATTCTCTGTAATTCTAGATACCCAAACGCCATCATCATTGCAGTTTATTAGTATTTTGTTTGACTTTTTTTACATGTGTGTTTCTATACCTGTTTATATAATTGTAGCATGGACAGAGAAGCCTGGTAGGCTGCAGTCCATGGGGTCGCTAGGAGTCGGACACGACTGAGCAACTTCACTTTTCACTTTGATGCATTGGAGAAGGAAATGGCAACCCACTCCAGTGTTCTTGCCTGGAGAATCCCAGGGACGGGGGAGCCTGGTGGGCTGCCGTCTATGGGTCACACAGAGTTGGACATGACTGTAGCGACTTAGCAGCAGCAGCAGCAGCATGTATAAAATTTTGATATTTATGATGCTTAATCTTTAAGTCCTTGACTGTGAAAATGATTTGTCTTTCCTTTGAAGAGTATTGTTGATAATCATGATACAAGCTTTAGAATGGCTGTTCCTAGAAAACTTAGACCTAAAGGCTAAAAGATCAGAACTTCTTAAAGATTTTGATAAATAATTTTCATTTACTCACTCGTTTGAAATAGAAAATTGTGATAAAAAATCCTTCTCATGGAGGCAGTCTTGGAGAAGTTTAAAGGATTTACAGTTGAGAGTAATAATTAGGGGACTTTGCTTGCCAGTTCTTTTAGTTTCCACTTTGACGGAGAAGTTGAGTTCATGTGTGCATATTGGTAGTAACTAAAAGGAGAGTAAGTTATAGTATTTGAAGTTTGTGTTTGGCTTCCCTGATGGCATGGGTGGTAAAGCGTTTGCCTACAATGCGGGAAACCTGGGTTCAATCCCTGGGTTGGGATGATCGCCTGGAGGAGGAAATGGCAACCCCCTCCAGTATTCTTGCCTGGAAAATCCCGTGGAAGGGGGAGCCTGGTAGGCTACAGTCCATGGGGTCACAAAGAGTCGGACACGACTGAGTGACTTCACTTTTCTGGTTTATTAGTTGAAGATACTTTTGATTGTGATTTCATTTTGTTAGTTTATTCCTTAATATATTAAAAAGATGTGTAATCTAAATCTGGTCAGAATTTAGGAGTTTTGTGTAGACACCTGTTTTTCCTTCTCTTTTTTTATACTTTGAAAAAGTTATTTGGAGTGTCAGTAGGAGTAAAACTGTTGATCCTTATTTTCTTCTATTTTTTATTTTCACCCCAAGAACTTTGACCAGAATAAGCTAGAAGAAGAAATGAGAAAGCGAAAAGAAAGAGTAGAAAAATGGCGAGAAGAACAACGTAAAAAGGCCATGGAAAACATAGGGGAACTGAAAAAGGAAATCGAAGAGATGAAACAAGGGAAAAAGTGGAGTTTAGAAGATGATGATGGTATATTCATTTGTTTACTAATAGCCTAAATAACAATTCATGTAGAATATTCTAGGATTATAAGTGATAGACTATTTTTTATTGTGAAAAAATACACATATTTACTATTTTAACCATTTTTAAGTGTACAGTTCAGTGATATTAAGCAAATTCACAGTGTTGTGCAGCCATCACAACTGCCCATTTCCAGAACTTTCCAAACAAAATTCCAAACAAAACTGCCTTATTCAACAGTATTCATCATTCCAAACAAAAACTCTGCCTTATTCAACAGTAATTCTCTATCCTGCCTCCCCCTACCTTTTCATTTCTCATAACATCTAATCTACTTTCTGATTCTGTGAATTTACTTATTCTAGGTACCTTAATAAATGGAATCGTGTAATATTTGTCTTATGACTAGGCTTATTTTATTTAGCAAAGTGTTTTCAAGGTTCATCCATGTTGTAGTCTATATCATAATTTCCTTCCCTTTTAAGTCTGATAGTATTACGTTGTATGTATATACCACATTTTGTTTACCTATTCACCTGTTGTTGCCTATATAAGTTGTTTCCGTCTTTTGACTATTGCGAATAATGCTTCTGTGAGTGTTGGTGTGTGCATATTTGATTGAATCCCAACTTTCAGTTCTTTTGGGTTTATACCTAGAAATGGAGTCACTAGATTTATTTTGAGGTTTTTCAATGCCCCTTTTCATATTTAAAGTTTTAATTGTAGAGTAGCGTGCAGTAAGGATCACTGATTTTACTTTAGAGTGGAGAGTTGGATGCTTATGGGCAGTCAGTAAATAGCTCTTTAATTATTTCACTTCAGATGTTAGTAGTGAGGGTAAGTTAAGGGCATGTTTCCAAGTTCCTCTGATTTTTTTCCTAACTTAGAAGAGCAACATTTCCCCTGTACATCTTGATTATTTTTTTTTTAATTATGAAACTATGATAGTACATTTATAGGAGACTTGGAAAATACAGGAAAAAGTTACATATATTTCCACTATATATTACAATTATTTTTAAGTAGATAAATTAAGGTTTTTAGTTGGAGTTTCAATATCAAACTCTCAAAAGTTAATGGAATGAATAGACAGAAAAGTAGAAGGATATAGTAGACCTCAAAAGCACTATGAACCAATTCAACATAATTAAGATTTATACAGTTTTCACACCAAAGCTGGATACAAATTCTATTCAAGTTTCCATAGACTGTGAACCAGGGGACACTGGAACATATCCAGGGACATAAAGCAAAGTGCAAAAATTTCATAGTCTACAGGTATTAAAATCATACAGTCTGTTCTCTTATGGTGAAATTATATTAGAAATCAATATTCAAAGATTTTTGAAAATAACAAACATATTTCAAGTGCAGTGTGACATTTACCAAGAGAGAATTTTGACATGATCATTGAAAGTCTCAATAAAGTTAAGAGACTGAAGAAACAGAGAGTGATTGCAACGAAGAAAGCAAGTAAATGAGAAATTAGTTTCAAAATGAGAAATTAATATCAAGGATACTTTAAAAACTCCATGTATTTGGATAGAAAATGTCCACTTTTAAGTGATGGTTGTATCTAAGGAATCATAATAAGGAAAATTAGAAAATATTTGTAGCAGAATAAAAATGAAAGAGAATATATCAGAATTTGTTGAATGCAACTGAAGCTGCTCAGTGCAACTAAATGCAACTTCACAACTGATTTTGATGTGTAAGATGTTAGTTAAGTGGAATAATGAGATTTTATAGGAAAAGGGAATTTTGCTCCATTTTTTTTTGTTAAAATCCCTGTGAATTTTTCATTTTCTATGAAAGTTCAACAGGGTGTTTTGTTCTAAATAGATTAATGGATTATGTCTTTAAATGGTGGTGATATTGTTGTTCAGTCACTAAGTTGTGTCTGACTCTGTGAGCCCATGGACTGCAACATACCAGGCTTCCCTGATGATAGTTATGTAAAAAACATGAGATTGTCTTTCGGAGAAGGCAATGGCAACCCACTCCAGTACTCTTGCCTGGAAAATCCCGTGGATGGAGGAGCCTGGTGGGCTCCAATATGCTATTAATTTTTTCTTCCTGTGATTAAAGAAAAGTGATTGAAAGAAGAGAAATAAACATATCCTTTTAGCAAAGTTTTTAGTTTTGCTTCTATTAGTGTAGTTGTAAAATAATATCAGAGATCCATTTTTTAGACGTATTAGTGTTTCTTCTTTTCAGTTTAATAGTTTATCATTTATTTCTTTTATTATTACTCTTATTCAAAACTAATGCTTGTTTGATTTAAAACCTTGCCAGTATGAGTATTTGAACTATTGTGCCTGGGTTAATTGATAAGGAAGGTATTTGGGTAGTTAAGAGAAAAGGCTTTTTAATAGGGGCGTGGTCTGATTGTGAAATAATCCCTTTTGAAACACATATTCAAAGTGTGTTCTGATATTTTAGATGATGAAGATGATCCTGCAGAGGCTGAAAAGGAAGGAAATGAAATGGAGGGTGAGGAGTTAGATCCATTAGATGCTTACATGGAAGAAGTGAAAGAGGAAGTAAAAAAGTTTAATATGAGAAGTGTGAAAGGTGGTGGGGGAAATGAAAAGGTATGGGATTTTTTTCCCTATTTTATTTTTAAAGATTTATATTCCTAGTTGAATAACTTGAATTCATTGTTGCATTGACCTACTATTGGCTTGCATGGCTTTATAAAGTTAATGATTTTGTTTCCTTCTGCATCTCAGAAGTGTCTGTGCTTTTTCTGAAGAGCAGAGATACTAGCAAATTTTAACTGCAAATGTCCTTTTAGAGTCATCATTACTATTATCATCTTTGTTTAGTGTTTTTGCTTGCTTGTTACTTTCTCAGTAGGTCCTTTTCCAACACTCCCATATTTTATACTCCTGATCCTCTTTAGTCTAGGTTTTCTTTTTCTTAATAGAATTTATTGACAAATGGTATAATTCAGTGTTGTGTTTGTTTGTTCCTTCTTTGTTCTAAAATCTTCCCAAGAGCAGTGATCTTTACCTGTTTTGTTTATTGATTCATCTTAAGATCCTGGGATAGTATTTGGTTTGTGGAATGAGTGAAAAGTACTATTTAATAGTATTTTTAAAATATATTATGTTACATAATATTATATAAAATTACATACTACATACCTAATTACCTGCGTGTTAATGTGTTAGGAAATATAATGCTGTTGTATTACATTTTTAAATTTAAGGAGAAAGTGGGCTACTGTTTGCTTTTGCATTAGTAGTCACTGACAACTAAGTTAATTCAAATTATAAATTGTTACAGTTATCGTTTCATTTGGTTTACACTTTGTGTTTCAACTTTAGCAAAATATTTCATGTTCTTTTTTTAGAAGTCTGGGCCAACGGTCACAAAAGTTGTCACAGTTGTCACAACCAAAAAAGCAGTCGTAGATTCTGATAAGAAGAAAGGTGAGCTAATGGAGAATGACCAGGATGCCATGGAGGTAATTCTTTAATTTTTAACTTTGTTCACAAAACAGCAGCCCACTCCAGTATTCTTGCCTGGAGAATTCTGTGGACAAGGGAGCCTAGTGGGCTATGGTCCGTGGGATCACAGAGAGTTGGACACGACTGAGCACATAGCACGTGATACCATCCTATGAGTATTTCTAAGGAAGCATTGATGGAGGTGTGTTTTTCAGTTACACAGTGTACTCTTGGGAGAAATTCTTGCTTTTCTCAACAGTATTGTAGCCAGTTATCCAAACTGGTAGAACATTTTAACCTCTTTGACTTCTTGTATACCTACTTTTTTTTAAATTGAAGTAGAGTTGATTTGCAATACAGTGTTAGTTTCAAGTGTACAGCAAAGTGATTCAGTTATACACACACATACATATTTTTAGATTCTTTTTCATTATAAGTTATTACAAGATATTGCATGTAATTCCCTTTGAAAGTGTGAAAAGTGAAAATGTTA
The DNA here is from genome assembly GCF_014754425.2 of Oryx dammah. Lineage (NCBI taxonomy): Eukaryota > Metazoa > Chordata > Mammalia > Artiodactyla > Bovidae > Oryx > Oryx dammah. The sequence continues at coordinate 63,688,333 of NW_024070189.1, read as the reverse complement.
GTCATTCAGTATGTCGGACTCTTTGCTATCCCATGGACTGTAGCCCACCAGGCTCCTCTGTCCATGGATTTCTCCAGGCACGAATACTAGAGTGGATAGCCATTCCCTTCTCCACGGGATCTTTCTGACCTAGGGATTGAACCCAGGTCTCCAGCATTTTACAGTAAATCCTTGCTGCTTATTTTATGTATAGTAGTTTGTATCTATTAATCCCACATTCCTAATTTATCCCTCCCCCTTCCTAGTCCCCTTTGGTGGCCAGAAGTTTGTTTTCTATGTCTGTGAGTCTGTTTCTGTTTTGAAAATAAATGCATTTGTAGTATTTTTTTGATTGCACATTCAAGTGATATCATATAGTATTTGTCTTTCTCTGACTGACTCCACATGGTATGATGTTGTCTGGGTTCATCTGTATTGCTGCACATATGTAGGCCAAATTTTGATTCATCCCTGTCCCTCATCAGTACATCCCAGATGTAGAATAGGGAGAGAAGAAATGAAGTGACAGAATGAAATTTTTTACTATTTTCATTGTAATGATTTATATAGAGAAAACTATAGCAGAACTTCATTAAAGCTATGTTAGAATTAGTTTTTTGTTTTAGTTTTATATTGTTACTAAAGCTTTCTATGATGGCAAAGAAAAAATAAGCTAAGTTGGAAAGTTCAGGAAATAAAAGAAGAGGAAAAGAATATTTTCTAGGAGTGGAACATTTTTAAAGTTAGGAATATTTCTTCCCATAGGAAGATAGTAATAGATTTAGCTCTTAATTTTTCTCTTTTTGTTACAGTATTCTTCAGAGGAGGAAGAAGTTGATCTTCAGACAGCTCTTACAGGTTACCAGACAAAGCAGAGAAAGCTTCTCGAACCAGTGGATCATGGAAAAATTGAATATGAACCATTCAGAAAAAACTTCTATGTTGAAGTTCCAGAATTGGCAAAAATGTCTCAAGAGGGTAAAATTTGTTTATTCATTTATTGGTTATTTTGGGGATAGGGGAAATACACTTCACCTTGCCTGGGAGGCATGTTGATAGGCCTGTAAGTTGATGGGTGAGTAGGAGAAATGTGCCTGACTTACTTGGAGAAATGAGAGTGAACTAGAACATGAGAAATCATTCTAGAGAGTGAGACTACTACATCCACAAAGATTAGGAATAGTTAGAAATTAGTATGTTTGGGGAAACATTTTAAAAAAATGAGCAAAAATTAGTTTGGCTTACATAGTTGAGCTTTTTAGGGTTGAAAATACTCTTCATGTGAAGTTAGCAAGTAGAGTATTGTTATGTTTTTCTCTTATTTGAGAATTAGAAACCAATATGAATCTGTGTGATATTGACGGAAAAAGCATGATCTGGGCAACCCTTGCTTAAAGAACAAGTGGTTGTATTACTTGTGAATCACTGTTCTTTTATTGCTGTTAGAATTTAAGTCAAAATAAAAGCCAAATTGTAGAAATTGGGGTGTTTCTTTTGTTCCTAGTTGGTTGCAACAGTAATCACTTTGTCAGAGCTGTTCAGTGCATTGTCATGGAGCTTCTATATGGAATTATCTTTGGGAACACTAAAAAATAATTGATTCTTAATCCAGCCATGCCTCATTGAAAAGTAGAGGGCACTAACAGAACAATATTTAAGAGTTTTTAATCTGGATTTTGTTTTGTAGAGGTGAATGTATTTCGGTTGGAAATGGAGGGCATTACTGTCAAGGGTAAAGGTTGCCCCAAACCAATTAAATCTTGGGTTCAGTGTGGAATTTCTATGAAGATCTTAAATTCTCTAAAAAAGTAAGTGTTGAGCGGTTGTCCACATTTTTCAATATCTTGCTACTGAAAATAACCTGTTACACAAATAATTCCTTTGCTTACATTTTTACTCTAATGGAAAATATTGATTTTTTGTTAAACAGCTTTCTCTAGATATGATTTACATCCCATAAAGTTTACCCTTTAGTTTACGATTTTCAGTATATTTATGAAGTTGTGTAGACATTACCATAATCTAATTTTAGAACATTTTCATCAAACCCAAAAGAGGCCTAGATCTATTAATATTCATTTTTCTCTCTTCTCCACACAAGGTAGTCTCTTACCTACTACTTTTTATAGATTTGTGTATTCTAGACAATTCATATAAATTAGATCATACTTATATATAGTCCTTTGTGACTGGCTTCTTCCAATTAACATAGTATTTTCAAATATTTCTACATCATCCATGATGTAGAATGAGGACTTCATTCCTTTTTGCCAAATAAAAATTTCATTATATGGATATACATTTTGGAAAACTTACAGTTTGAGAGCCCGAAGATCACCACAGTCCTTATTGTTGTCTTCCTATGGTTTGCTTTTTAAGGCATGGTTATGAAAAGCCCACTCCAATCCAAACCCAGGCGATTCCTGCGATAATGTCTGGACGAGATTTGATTGGTATTGCCAAGACAGGAAGTGGAAAGACGATTGCCTTTCTGTTGCCCATGTTTAGACACATCATGGATCAGAGGTCTTTAGAAGAAGGAGAGGGGCCAATAGGTACAGTTCCTTTCATTAAACTATGTTTTCAGATAACAACTTTTGTCAGTTAATCAGAAAGACCTGATGCTTTGTAATAAGTGTAACAATAAAGATGTCTTTATGTACAGTTCCTCTATAAATTTGGCACTTTGGGGCTGATTTCCCCTTACCAGCAGATGGAGTGAGACTCTTCAGAGCTCTGGAGTGACATCTCAGAAGTACAAAAACAGCCTCTCCTGGCACAGCTCAATTTTTAAACTCTGACTCGGCAGGTAGAATCCTCGTGCATCTATCTGTTTATTTATGTTGAGGTTTGTTCTTAGCCCATATTCGTGGATCTATAAACTCAACATAGAAGATCGTAGGGAAGTGTATTTTTGTTTTTGTTTTTTTTTTTGGCCTTAAAAGGCTATAGTGCCAGCGTTTCATTCAGGATTAGGTCTTCAGATTCAGTTTTCTTGATTCATTTGGCAGAGATCTCTTCTCCAAATTTGAATAGGGTTTTGGAAAGTTGTTCAGCTCCTCTTTTGGCAACAGAGGGCACAGTATGTTTCTCCTCTGTCTGTGCCCCTCAGACCCAGGTTGTTTCCGGAAGCCACGACATGGCTCTGCAGCACAGTGAGTCACTTGATTATCTTTGCTCTGTGATTTGCAGTTGAGACTGATTTGCGTTCTTTTCGACCAAGTATTTTCCTGATGGTTGAGTAAGGCATTTAACTCTCATTTATCTTCCTATAGCATGTTCTTAAAATCTGTTTAAAATTATCCTTCACCACAGTCTCTGCTATTATAAGACTTTTGAAATAGGATTTTCAGAGGTACATAAAACAAATTAAAACAAAAATTAGACTAAGCTCTGAACTTGACTGCAGAGGTTAAATTTAACACTTTAAAGATTAGCCTCAAGAATTTTGGTGGTTAGGCTTTTGACATATTTATCTTTTCAGCTGTCATCATGACTCCAACTCGAGAACTGGCTTTACAAATTACTAAAGAATGTAAGAAGTTTTCGAAGACCTTGGGCCTTAGAGTGGTCTGTGTTTATGGAGGAACAGGAATTAGTGAGCAGGTTGGTATAAAAGAAACATTCAGTTTTTTCGGTTTTTTGGAATTGAATGATTTAATAATGTAGAAATTATTTGTTCTAGTGTTTTCTATAATGATTGCTTCTAAAATCTTAAAAAGAAGTGTGATAATAAGAATGAATTATGTTAAAGTTATATTTTAGAATTTTTGAGTCATTTTCATATCTTAGCTTTACCATGCTTCTTTGCCTTTCCCTCCTCAAGGAAGCAGATAGTTTTTTCATTTTACAGATGTTCAGAAAGGTTAAGTTGACCGAAGTCTTTAACTTAAAAAGACTTTGTCTTAGAACCGAGTTGTTATGATTCCTGGACCAGCATTTATTCTTTAATGACATCTAAGTGACATCTTTAAAAGGTGGTGTTGAGTGTGATATACTAATATCAGAGTTTCATTTGCATTCCTAAATGATTTTAGGGAGAATTATTTAAACATACCTTCATTCACTCCAATCTTTAGCTTGGCATTTTTCTGTGTGTCTTCTAAAGAATGATAGCCATCAGATATTTTGCTTTAACTAGAAGAAGGAAAAAAAGCTGGTGAGATTAAGTTTTGGAAATGTTAAACTGCAAAATTAAATCTTTCCTGCAAGACTGCATAGTTGTTAAAAAGCTAGTGCATATTGTGATGCTGGCAAAAGGGATAAATGACATTTTCTGAGCATATTTAACCCGAAAACCCTTCTTAAGGACTTAATTTTCTCAAATTTTTAGATACATTTTGGGAATATTTGCTTTTGTTATCCCAGTGCTATTTTTAAACTTTGCACTTAGTTTTCTGAGTTTATCTTTGTCAATTTTTTTTGCCATAAACTATGGTTAAGAAATACATTTACTAAGTAAGCTGGTACATGCCTGCATATTTATATAGAAGTTAAAGTTTTATGATATCTTACATAGTTTGGTGTTTTCCATTTTACTTTGTTTCAAAAACAGTTTGTGACTTAAACTGATTTCGTAATTCATTAATGGAAACACCTCTGAATTTGAAAACCATTGACCTTTTACATTTCTTTACTTATTGCTCTCATGTTCCTTTCTTGGTTTTGAGGAATCGTGTCAAATTAAAATTGGTAAAATTCTCTGATTTTCATTGATTTCAGAGTTACAGCACCGTGTGGTCTTGTTGCTGCTACCTATTCCTTTAGTAGTTCTCCCACATTCCAAAGAATTAAGTAAGAGGCTTTGATATCTTCTGATCAGACCTGGCTATCTTATCTTATGGAGCTCTGCAAGGACCTCAGGCAGTATTTTCAAGTCTGTGAAGAGGCATTAGTGATAAATAGAGTATAAAATTTCATCTTTTTTTATTAGATTGCTGAGCTGAAAAGAGGTGCTGAAATTATTGTTTGTACACCTGGTCGAATGATTGACATGTTAGCAGCTAATAGTGGTAAGTTGGGGATAGGTTTTTGCTTTGTTTTTATTTGTTTATTTATTTTTTGGTTGTCTTTTCTCCTTTTTGAATTATGTACATTTCTGTTAAAGCAGATACAAGAAACCACCAAAGGGTTTCTTTCTACATTTCTTCTTAAAGCTGTAATATCTTAAAATTTATATTGTAACAAGCTTATTGCTGCAAGTGTTGATAATAATATTTTCGCAGTGTAATTAAAAATTTTTTTTGACAACCACTCCATCTGATGTTTTTTTTTTTTAAAGCGCTTAATCTGATTTTGGCCTACCTTTGCTTTTGAAAGGGTAGGGGACTATGTTTTTTTAATTGTACAATTTAAATTTTTTCTCCTTAGAAGCTAGTATTTTCTTACAATACTAGATAAATTAAGATATTGCAGCTTCAAGGACATTTATCTTTTGTAAATATTGCATGTTTTTAGCTCAAATATTGTGCTTTGTTAAATTATTCCCTATCAAAACTGTTACTAAACTGTTGACATTATTTAACTTCTGTGGAGAAAGGCCCTTCAAGATTTATAGAACTGGGCTTCCGAGACTTAAACCATCAAAGGTAGGTAATTTAAAGCTGTTCCCAATCGTGCGAAACTAATTGGGGCTGCACATGTTAGTATGGAGTACTTAAATATTAGAAAGCATTTATTTTGGCACATTTCTGTTTTTTTTGAAGAAAATGCTTTCAAAGGTTTCCATTGTATATTCAGTATATATATATAGTAGAGTATTTAAAACTTTGAGTAGTGCATGTTTCTAATAGCATTTTGCTTGGATTTCTGTGTTCATTTAATTCTAATTCTACATAAAGTTGGTAAAGTGATACTGATATTGATAAGTCATTGTGCTTGTACAGCATATGAAATGTTTTGGGCTGAATGCTGATAAAATAATTCCTTGTTTTTTCTCAATGCTGCATTAAGTATCCTGAAATTCATCTTGATTAATTTTACCTTTTCCCTTTATCTGTCCTTTTGGTTTATATTTAATAAATATTTCATACATGTTTTTGCCAGGTGATTGAATCAACAATTGATAGAAATGCTTGTGTTAATCCTTTATAAAGGGTTTCCTGTGTATGTGTTTAGTTTTCTCTGGCTAAGAAGCCAGTTGCATTTATTTAAACCAGTGGGAGCACTTAGTGAAATTGAATTTGTAAAGTGTATCTTTGTAATATAATATATTTGATTTCTTAAATTTTTGTGTAATATGTTAATTACCTAATGGTATTGAATAGCTTCTTATTATGTTTTGACATGCTCATTAGAAGCTCCTAACTACATGTAAGTAGGTTATGTACTACATAAAGTAAAGAGAGATTTTCTGCGTCTGAAGTAGTTAGCACTGGAACTTGCTTTCCACACATACGCTGTAATCTCTAATATGTTTTTTCCTAGGTGATGCTGTCAGATAATGGCTGATGTGGCTCGATGCTCCATCTCAGTCTTAGTTTTATGATGTGTTTTGGAGAGGGCTGTTTTCTGAATTTTACAGGTTCTTCAGGCCCTATGATGGTATGCAAGAGACGAGTTTGACAAAATAAAGGGCCTCATATACCCATTGTCAGAAAGTATATACCATTAGATTAAGACATTGTAAACGAAAATTTCTTTTCACTGTTTAAAGATACTTAACTTGCCCCTCTGGTTAGGTCAGGCATTTTAGTTCCCTTTACAGTTTTTTAAAGTTTTTGGTAGTCATAAAATGAGTTGTGACTGATTTTTAGTTTTCTTCTTGTCTTTATTTTTTTTCCTCATGTTAGGTCGGGTTACAAATCTTCGAAGAGTGACGTACGTTGTTTTAGATGAAGCAGACAGAATGTTTGACATGGGTTTTGAACCACAGGTATTCATTAAATTTCTTTGTGTTTCTGTCTATAAAATAAACCTTGTAATTGCCATGGCCTGAAATATTTGTATGATTTCTGAAATTCTCACATTTCTTTTGTTTGGTAATACAGGGAATTGAGGACGTGGGGAATTGAAATAAATATTTATGTTTTGGATTCTTAAACTTTTCAGGATGTATTTCTGCAGTCTTTCCTAAGCATCATTGATAAGATTAGTCTTAATAGAAGCTTAAGCTTTCATATATTATGATTTTCACTGTACTTCCAAATGGCTTTAACTTAGGCTTTTCACTACCTCATGATCTGGATAGCACAGGTTGGTTATATCCTCCAAATGTAAAACCTAAGGCCCAAAGCATTTGTCTAGCTTAGATTTTATGTTCTTAACACATGCAGTTTCCTTAAATGTAAAATTTCAGTGATAAAAACTTAAAACTCATTGTAAAAGGTGGTAGAATTTTTTCTTAAGAAGAGCAGAATGAGTTGTCAGTGTGCTACGGATAACAAAATAATTTTTTAAAAATATTTTTAAATTTTATTTTTGGCTTCTCTAGTTGGGGCGAGTGGAGGCAACTCTAGTTACAGTGTGTAGGCTTCTCTGATAGCTCAGCTGGTAAAGAATCCACCTGCAGTGTAGGAGACCTGAGCTTGATCCCTGGGTTGGGAAGATCCCCTGGAGAACGGAAAGGCTACGCACTTCAGTATTCTGGCCTAGAGAATTCATAGACTGTATAGCCCGTGGGGTTGCAAAGAGTCGGATACAACTAAGTGACTTTCACTTTCCTAGGACTTTAAAAATATGTTTACAAAGCTTGAAAAAATAAATTTGACATTATAAGACATATCTGAAGAAAATTGTGAAACTTACTGGAAAACATTAAAGATGGATTGACTGTGAAATTTGTGTAAAGATCAAATACTAAAGAGTAATCCTCCTGAAAAAGACGAACAGGCTAGGGCATAAGAGACGCCGCTTCTTGAAAGTCTGGTTCCTTCCCAGTTTAGGATATAGTTTTCTTGAGTCTACTAAGTCAGGTACCACTTAAATAAAATGTTGTTGCTGTCACATCCTATCTTCTTTCTTCTTCTTTTTTTAAAAATATTATTTATTGATTTACTTGGCTGCAGTGGGTCTTAGTTACAGCACATGGAATCTTTTAGTTGTGGCATGTGGGGTCTAGTTCCCTGACCAGGGTTTACACTCAGGCCCTCAGCATTGGGAGCACAGAGTCTTAGCCAGTGGACTACCAGGGAAGTCCCCTGTCTTATTTTCTTTGTTGGTTTGAGCAATTTTTTAAAAACCTTGTTACATTTTAATGGGTTTTTCAGGTGAAGAAAGTAAATGTCTGTGGGCAACCACAGTCTTTAACTGAAAATACTGGCATATGTTTTAAAGCCGTAATTTTGGCTGTTGGGTGGAGAATAGACTTCAGATTGGACAGGAGCAAAGGCAGGGAAACCTGTTAGGAGACAATTGAAATAATCCAGATGAGAGTTGAGAGAGAATTTGGACCAGGAGCCCAAGATTTCCACACGCCTTGGGTATAGCAGCCCCTTTCATAGATATCACATCATCTATGATTAGAATGAAAATGTGGTCCTGCGTATTCCTGGCAAGACCTTTCAGTTCAGTTCAGTTCAGTCGCTCAGTCATGTCCGACTCTTTGCGACCCCATGAATCGCAGCACGCCAGGCCTCCCTGTCCATCACCAACTCCCAGAGTTCACTCAGATTCAAATCCATCGAGTCAGTGATGCCATCCAGCCATCTCATCCTCTGTCGTCCCCTTCTCCTCCTGCCCCCAATCTCTCCCAGCATCAAAGTCTTTTCCAATGAGTCAACTCTTCACATGAGGTGGCCAAAGTACTGGAGTTTCAGCTTTAGCATCATTCCTTCCAAAGAAATCCCAGGGCTGATCTCCTTCAGAATGGACTGGTTGGATCCCCTTGCAGTCCAAGGGACTCTCAAGAGTCTTCTCCAACACCACAGTTCAAAAGCATCAATTCTTCGGCGCTCAGCCTTCTTCACAGTCCAACTCTCACATACATGACCACAGGAAAAACCATAGCCTTGACTAGACGGACCTTTGTTGGCAAAGTAATGTCTCTGCTTTTGAATATGCTGTCTAGGTTGGTCATAACTTTTCTTCCAAGGAGTAAGCGTCTTTTAATTTCATGGCTGCAGTCACCATCTGCAGTGATTTTGGAGTCCCCAAAAAAGAAAGTCTGACACTGTTTCCACTGTTTCCCCATCTATTTCCCATGAAGTGATGGGACCAGATGCCATGATCTTCGTTTTCTGAATGTTGAGATTTAGGCCAACTTTTTCACTCTTCACTTTCACTTTCATCAAGAGGCTTTTTAGTTTCTCTTCACTTTTCTGCCATAAGGGTGGCGTCATCTGCATATCTGAAGTTATTAATATTTCTCCCAGCAGTCTTGATTCCAGCTTGTGATTCTTCCAGCCCAGCGTTTCTCATGATGTACTCTGCATATAAGTTAAACAAGCAGGGTGACAGTATATAGCCTTGACGTACTCCTTTTCCTATTTGGAACCAGTCTGTTGTTCCATGTCCATTTCTAACTGCTGCTTTCTGACCTGCATACAGATTTCTCAAGAGACAGGTCAGGTGGTCTGGTATTCCCATCTCTTGAAGAATTTTCCAGTTTATTGTGATCCACATAGTCAAAGGCTTTGGCATAGTCAATAAAGCAGAAATAGATGGTTTTCTGGAACTCTATTGCTTTGTCGATGATCCAGCGGATGTTGGCAATTTGATCTCTGGTTCCTCTGCCTTTTCTAAAACCAGCTTGAACATCAGGAAGTTCACGGTTCACATATTGCTGAAGCCTGGCTTGGAGAATTTTGAGCATTACTTTACTAGTGTGTGAGATGAGTGCAATTGTGCGGTAGTTTGAGCATTCTTTGGCATTGCCTTTCTTTGGATTGGAATGAAAACTGACCTTTTCCAGTCCTGTGGCCACTGCTGAGTTTTCCAAATTTGTTGGCATATTGAGTGCAGCACTTTCACAGCATCATCTTTCAGGATTTGAAATAGCTCAACTGGAATTCATCACCTACACCAGCTTTGTTCGTAGCAATGCTTTCTAAGGCCCACTTGACTTCACATTCCAGGATGTCTGGCTCTAGGTTAGTGCTCATAGCATCATGATTATCTGGGTCGTGAAGATCTTTTTTTTTGACAAGACCTTTACCCTCCCCAATTTCCAGCCACTCACTACTGTTTACCTTGAAACCATCATTAATAATTTTATTCATTCTGTTTTTTTTTTTTCTTGTTTAGGCCATAAGAATCCTATAACTCCCTGTTTTCTCTGGGACTCTTACACACTGACATAATTATTTGGACCTCTTAACAATATTTGCACCTTCCTTATTCTTTTTTTATCCTGTAGCTCTTACAACCATTTGTTACATAATATTTATCCACCATCATTAGACTGTAAGCTCCATAAAGACAAGGTTTTATTGCTTATTCCAAGCACTTAGAACAATGCCTGGCACATAATGGTTGCTCAATAAAAATGGGTTGAGTCGAGGAAGGGAAACAGTAATAGCAGTGAGGAATACGTGCATTGTTTAGTTTGAAGGTCAAGACTACTGAATTTGTTGATGGATTGGGTCTGGAATGAGCAAGAGAGAGAGTAGTTACAGATGGCTCCTAGATTTATGGCATAAAGCTGTTAAGTGACTAGAGTTGCCATTTCTTCAGAAGGGAACACTGAGAGGAGCAAATTTTAAGGTGAAATCAAGGTAATGTTCTAAGATGACAAGTTTAAAAGTCACTGAATAGATGTTCTCAAAAGTTCTTGGTACTTGTTTCCACCATCCTGTGAGTTTGGGAGACTACTCTCACCATATTTATTTGTGATGTTTTCTCAGGTCATGCGCATAGTGGATAATGTTCGCCCTGACAGACAGACAGTTATGTTTTCAGCTACTTTCCCCAGAGCTATGGAAGCCTTGGCTCGGAGAATCCTGAGTAAACCCATTGAAGTGCAGGTTGGAGGCAGAAGTGTAGTTTGCTCGGATGTGGAGCAACAAGTGGTGGGTACAATCCTTAGGAAACCCCCAATTCCCAAATGTTTAGGCAGTGTGTCATCCTTTAGGGATCACTGATCTGTAGGCAGATACTTCCTAAAATCAAATAGTATACATCAACTGCAGCTTTTAACATTTTACCAGATATATTTGAATTTTCTATTCCATGGAACTGTTCATAAAGTTTTCCACCAGAAGTTGTGGGCTGGTAGATAAAATGTCACATACCTGTGTTAATTTGGGTAATAGGATGTGAAGTTAAGAGTCAGAACAGATAATCATCTGTCCACATTTGTAAGCCTCTTAGTCTTTGAAAGTTAATTTTTATTTTTTTGGTCTTAGTGATTTACCAATTAAAGTCAACATTTTCCTACTGTTTCCTAAAGATACAGCAAGATGTCATCTATTTGCCACAAATAAAATGAGTATTTTTATTCATGAAATGTAGTTGGATTTTCAGTCTATTAACGTTATACAATGTGTTGTTTTCAGATTGTGATTGAAGAAGAAAAGAAATTCTTGAAGCTACTTGAACTTCTAGGTCATTATCAGGAATCAGGATCTGTCATTATATTTGTGGATAAGCAGGAACATGCTGATGGTCTTCTGAAAGATTTAATGAGAGCTTCTTACCCTTGCATGTCTCTTCATGGAGGTAACATTTACTGAAATATCTGTAATGGACTTAGGTTGGCCAAGCACTGGACTGTGTATTTCCTTTGTCTCTAACTTAGCAATAATTTTTTTTCTTTTTCTTTTTTTAAACTTTTTATTTTGTATTGGAGTATAGCTGATTAACAAACAATGTTGTGATAGTTTCATGTGAACAGTGAAGGGAATCAGCTATACATATACATGTATCTTTTCTCCCCCAAACTCCCCTCCCATCCAGGCTGCCACATAACATTGAGCAGAGTTCCATGCCCTTGGGGATAGTTAGGGAGTTTGCGATTGACATATACACAGGGCTGTATTTAACGTGGATAACTGGCTAGCACTAAATTTTATATCAGTGTCAGTTTTCATTTCTGACAGTTCTCTGCAGGTAAGCATTATTATTCCATCTCGGTGATGAAGAAACTAAGCCAACAATACATTGGTTTGACCAAATTCCATGACCAGTAATCAGCTAAGGATAAATTGAACTTAAAAGTTTTGATTCATGTTATATTCTTTCCATTGTACCATGCTGCCTAGAGGCTTTTATGATTACCATTGGCGCTTTACTTAATTTCTGTGTAATATCGCCATTGATACATATATGTGGGACTTAGAACACTAAACGCATGGAGCAGAGATAGTTGAGTTAAACCCACTTACCAGGTGTTCTGTAGTATGACTTTGTGACACACCATCCCCGAATTGAGTGGCAACAGTCATTTACTTTGCTTATGAATCTGCAATTTGTGTAGGGCTTAGCACACATATCTAGTCTGTCTTCCATGCTCTGTCTACTGGGATGGCTCAGTTGGGGTTCCATTTCCAATTTGCTGTGTTTAGGCAGCTGACAGGTTGTACTGTCTTTTGACAAACATCTCACTCCTATTGGCAAGGAGTCCTGACTTCCACTTGTGAGTCTCTGTGTGAGGCTGCTTGGCCAGAGGGTAAGAATCAGAAGCTGCCAAGATAGTTCAGGAGGATACCGGGAAGTGGTAGAACTTTTATTTCCACCATGTTCTATAGGTCAAAATAGTCACTAGACTGGCCCACATTCAAGGAGACGGAGGCATAGACTCCATGTCTTCATGGGAAAATGTCATTCAGTATGCAGAGGAGCATGTGGGATGGGACATGCCTACAGGCTCCCATACTAGGCCTCCTGTGGAATGCAGTTAAAAGGACTGAGGATATGTATTTGGTTAACTTTTAATGTTTGAAAATGACTCATTTTGTTTTCCTTTTCTTTTTAATTGGCCTAAATATACATTACATAAAATTTGCCATTTTATCCACTTTCAAGTGTATAACTCATTGGCATTAAGTAGATTTACAGTGTGGTGAAACCATTTCCATTATCTATTTCCAGAAATTTTTCATCATTTCAAGCAGACACTCTGTATCTATTAAGCAACACTCAATTCCCCATGCCTCCCACCCTCCCAACTCCTAGTTACCTGTATTCTACTTTTTATATTTATAAATTTGCCTATTCTGTGTACTTCACTTAAGTGATATTTATCTTTCTGTGCTTGGTGTATTTCACTTAGCATAATATGAGTCTTTAAGCTATACCCACGTTATAGCATGGATCAGAATTTTCTTTCTCTTTTAAGGGAAGAAATATAATATTAAATATTCCAGTATATATATATGATATTTGCTTCATCTATTGATGGACATTTAGGTTGTTTGTACCTTTGGCTTTGTGAATAATACTACTTTGAACAGTGAAATACAAGTATCTGCTTGAATTCCTGTTTTCATTTATTTTGGGTGTGTATCTGGGAGTGAAATGACAGGTCACATAAGTGTACGTTTAACTTTGTGAGGAACCACTAAACTGTTTTACAGGAGCTGCACCATTTTGCATTCTCATTAACAGTACATTAGGGACTCAGTTTATCCACTGACTAGCACTTGTTAGTTTCAGTTTTTTTGATAGTAGCTATGCTAGTAGATGTGAACTGGTATGTCATTTGATTTGCATTCCTCTAATGACCAGTGAGTTTAAGCATCTTTTTATCTGCTTCTTCAGTTCAGTCACTCAGTTGTGTCTGACTCTGCGACCCCATGAATCACAGCACGCCAGGCCTGCCTGTCCATCAGTCAGTTCCCAGAGTTCACTCAGACTCATGTCCATCGAGTTGGTGATGCCATCCAGCCATCCCATCCTCTGTTGTTCCCTTCTCCTGCCCCCAATCCCTCCCAGCATCAGGGTCTTTTCCAATGAGTCATCTCTTCGCATGAGGTGGCCAAAGTATTGGAGTTTCAGCTTTAGCATCAGTCCTTCCAAAGAACACCTAGGACTGATCTCCTTTAGGATGGACTGGTGGGATCTCCTTGCAGTCCAAGGGACTCTCAAGAGTCTTCTCCAACACCACAGTTCAAAAGCATCAATTCTTTGGCACTCAGCTTTCTTCACAGTCCACCTCATACATGACCACTGGAAAAACCATAGCCTTGACTAGACGGACCTTTGCTGGCGAAGTAATGTCTCTGCTTTTGAATATGCTATCTAGGTTGGTCATAACTTTCCTTCCAAGGAGTAAGCATCTTTTAATTTCATGGCTGCAGTCACCATCTGCAGTGATTTTGGAGCCCCCCAAAGTAAAGTCTACACTGTTTCCACTGTTTCCCCATCTATTTCCCATGAAGTGATGGGACCAGATGCCGTGATCTTTTTTTTTTTAATTTTTATCTAGACCCATACTTAAAACTTTCTTGTAATGGGTAACCTCTGAAATCTAAAAGAGGTTTCAGCGGTGATTAACTTCTTTTAGCCAGAGCTGGGCTGGTTGACTTCTGCTTCATGTGTGTATAGTTTAGGTGTCAGATAGTTGGGCAGTGTTTTTATGCACAGTTGGATGTGCCTGCTCTGTTGTTCTTCCTGGGATTTATCCCCTCTTTTGTGGTCCTGAGTTTATCCTAACTTCTTTCTTCTGTTGCTTGTTGTCAGTAAGACCATGACTTCACTACCTGGGCTAGTCAGGGCATGCTCCCAAACAGAAAGTTTAAAATAAGTAAAATCCTATAAACTTAACCAATGCCATTGCATTCTTTCAGATGTAAACTCCCTTCCAGCTTCTGCTTGCTTTTAGTCACTCTCTGGTCCCTTCAGATAGTTTATATTTAGAACTCATAGTTGTTGCCGCAGGATGGTTAATCTAGTAAGATTTCCCCCTGTCTTGGTGGAAATGTGTATTTTTTATAGAAGTAAGAAAACTTTTTGCCTATAATCCCCTTCCTGTAGTTCTGTCTCTTCAGCCAGAATTACTTCCCTGGCTTATGCCTAATTCATTCATAGGCATGTGAAGAAGTGAAGTCAAGTTGCTTATGTCTGACTCTGCTACCCCATGGACTGTAACTTACCAGGCTCCTCTGTCCATGGGATTTTCCAGGCAAGAATACTGGAGTGGGTTGCCATTTTCTTCTCCAGGAGATTTCCCGGCCCAGGGATTGAAGCTGGGTCTCCTGCATTGTCGGCAAACGTTTTACCATCTGAGCCACCAGGAAAGTCATTCATAGGCATGGGAATGACAAATGGCTCTGAAAATATTGTCCTCCCATCCCTGAGGTCTCTGAGATTTTCAGGGTCTTCATGAAGTCAGAAGTATTTCCATAATAGCCCACCAAGTTACTTCCCTTAAGAGTGCACAGGCAACCCGAGCACAGGAAGTTTGAGAAGGGCTCGTTTACACTAAACATTATCACTTCCTGAGACTGAATTAGGCTCATCTTTGGTTTGATATTAGCTCTATTGGTAAAGAATCCGCCTGCAATGCAGGAGACCCTGGTTCGATTCCTGGGTTGAGAAGATATACTGGAGAAGGGATAAGTTACCCACTCCATTATTCTTGGGCTTCCCTTGTGGCTCAGCTGGTAAAGAATCCGCCTGCAATGTGGGAGACCTGCATTCAGTCCCTGGGTTGGGAAGATCCCCTGGAGAAGCGAAAGTCTACCCATTCAAGTGTTCTGGCCTCAAGAATTTCATGAATTGTATAGTCTATGGGGTCGCAAAAAGTTGGACATGACTGAGCGACTTCTCACTTTCACTTTCACATACGTGATTGTTAGTTGGGTGAATAACAAAATTGGGGATATGTTAAAAAGGAAGATGGTTAATGGTTGCTGCTAGTAACTACTAACTCTGTTCCACATAGGAGATACCTTAATCTAAAGGAGAAGTTTTGGTATTTTTAAATTATAAACTTTATGTTATTATTCATTCCATTAATTTTTCTTGTGAGATTTTAGAGGTAGTATTGAGCTGCTAGTTTTTTTGACATAAGATCCAAATACTTTGTATCATTCAGTCTTTGAAGAGTACATTCAAAATTTTAGGTAATATAAATTAATACTGATAATATTTAGATGCTAAATGTTTGATATATGTTAAACATAGGTTTTATATGAAATGTTCCAATATTTCTTGTTGCAAAAATGAATTTCAAGTTTTGAGAATTTATTGCATTCCCTTCTCTGATTACTAGAGATTCCCAGGTATCCCATCATAAGATATATTCGTGGCCTGGACATTTTATTATAGAACATTTTGATATTTTATGTTCTGCTTTGTCACTCATCCTGAGGCTCTTTGAGTAACAAATTTTAAGAGCATTCCAGTCGGGTTCTTTTTAAGCAGTGCACTGTAAATGATAATCACCTAACTATCTGGTTAAGATGCAGAACTTGATTAAGTGTATAGTTTAGCTGTCAGATAGTTGGGCAGTGGAATCTGCAGTAGAATCTGAGACTCTGCATTTCTAACAAGTTCTCATGTGATGCTGCTCCTTGTCTTTGAACAAAACTGTTAGTAGCAAAACTAAATAACCTGTAGGAGAAGTCAAAAGATCTGAATCCTGTCATTATAGGCTGGATGTACCTGCCTTTTTTTGTCCCTTTGCCCTCATAACAGTTGTAGGTTAGGGATTCTAAGATTGGGTTCTGCAGTTGTTAGCTTTATGTACAAGAAAGGGAAGAAAAGAAGGGAAGATTTGGTCTTGCTGTTGAATTTTCTTAGTCTTTTAAAATTTTTATTGAAATACAGTTGTTTTACAATGTTGTGTTTCACGTGTACAGCAAAATGATTCAGTTATATATTATACCTATTCCTTTTTAGATTCTTTTCCATTATATGTTATTACGGAATATTGAGTATAGTTCTCTGTGCTGTACTGTAGATCCTTGTTGGTTATCTATTTTACATATAGTAATGTGTATATTTTAATCCCAAACTATCCATACTCCCCCAACTCTCTCAGCACCCTGCAAATTTTTATTTTCTATGTGGCAGTGGTTGACATATGGTCGGTATAAGTTGGATATGTTCTTTACCCTGTGTTTAGCTTCTTTCTCTGAATGTCAGAGAAAATGGAAAATTTAATTTGAATATGTGGTTTTACAGCTGTTTAATTCATTTGCAGGCATTGATCAATATGACAGAGATAGCATCATAAATGATTTTAAGAATGGGACCTGCAAACTTCTTGTGGCCACATCTGTTGCTGCCCGAGGCCTCGATGTGAAGCATCTGATTCTTGTTGTAAACTATAGCTGCCCCAACCATTATGAGGATTATGTGCACAGAGCAGGACGGACTGGAAGAGCAGGCAACAAAGTAAAAAGAATTGCTTTTAAAGTTGATTTCCATTATGTTAAAATATACGTGTTTCTTTAGGACTTTAAAGTGTAGATAATAGGAGTTACAGGGAATCTTCAGAGTATGGGGGATTAGTTGATGTCATTTATATACATACACACGTCTTAAGTGCTGTTAACATTATCAGATACCTGCCTGTTCTGTATAGGCAGATAGTGTTAACCATTTGTGTCCCCAGAAAGGTATTTTCCCCACCTAAAAATTTCTGTATGTACATTACACATATATAGTTCAAGAGCGTTCATTACTTTTTTAAGAATATGGGATCATAAAATATACTCAGCCCACACCTATCACCCCTGTCCTTAGCCCCATACAAAGGTATATTATTTCTTTTTTTGACACCTGTATTCTGTTGAGTATATAGTTTTAACTCATTGTTTTTGAAAGCAGCAGAATATTCCTTTGTTGGAAGCACTGATGGTGATATATTTGGTATTATAACCATGGGCATTTCCACATACGAAAGCAATAATATTATTAATAGGTTAGGTTATATTTATGGAGTATTTATTAAATGCCCACCACTGTTTTAACTGCTCTAAGTATATCTTGTTTTATTCTCACAAATTCCCTTTAAGGTCAAAAATATTACTGCTTTAAACAGATGAAAAAAGTTGAGGCACACAGACGTTATTTGCCAGATTTACACAGGTCATAAGTAGTAATGGCATTTATTCTTTTAACCTGAGTTATTCTGTGGATTTGGGAGATTTTTTGTGTAGTTAAAATTGTAACCTTTTTGGGTCACATACAGTCTCTGTCACATCCTATGTGTATTTGTGTATACAATCCTAAAAAATGTGATACCACTTTAACTCATGGGCTGTATAAAAGTAGGCCAGGGATCAAATCTGGTGACTAGGTGAAGTGAAGTGAAGCGAAAGTTGCTCAGTCGTGTCTGACTCTTTGCGACCCCATGGACTATACAGTCTATGGAATTCTCCAGGCCGGAATACTGGAGTGGGTAGCCTTTCCCTTGGGGTTGATCCCTGGGTTGAGAAGATCCTCTGGAGAAGGGTAACTAGGTACTCCTGAAATAAAATATTAAGGCTAGTTTTAAAATTTATAACAGTTCACTGGTAGGATAGAACATTTAATGAAGATGGCAGTCTATTGTAGTTTGCTTTTCCTCTGCTTACAACTCTAGTCTTTTCTCTTAGCTGAACCAAAAAACTGTTGGGGACATGTGAATCCTTAGGCATTAGAGAATTGCAGGGAAGTGATGTAGTTGACTTCATTTTTTATTTGAAAACGTATCAGATATACATGTGTGTATATTTTTATATTTTTTAGTTGGTCTTTAAAGAATATGGGATGCTATATTCTAGGAAGTTAATAACAGGTTAGCTGGGGTAGAGGGGTACAGTAGGTAGTAGAAGAAAGGAATGCAAGCAAAAAGGGAAAAATAAGATGTGTTAAAATTAATACTTACAGTGCATTGTACATTTATGTAAAAGTCATCAACTTATGTAATTTCTCTTTATGCATAAAGGAGTTAGAAATTTTCTAACTTATTTTTACAATAAATATTAAACTTAGACATTAAGGAATTTAGTAAGTCTCTATTGTGATCTTTAAAATTCTTTTTAGTGGAGTAGTGGAGTTGTCTTAGAGGGTATATTGGGTGCCTCAGATTTCATCTATTTGTTTTCTAAGGAGGAGTCATCTTGTTAGTGTTTTATAGCACCACCTTTTCATTGTTTACCAGGGCTACGCATACACTTTTATCACAGAAGATCAGGCTCGGTATGCTGGAGACATAATTAAAGCCCTTGAACTGTCAGGGACTGCAGTGCCACCTGATCTAGAGAAACTCTGGAGTGATTTCAAAGATCAACAGAAAGCTGTGAGTTTTTTTTTACATAACTTTTCTTATTTTTATACAATTCACTGTATTCTAAACCTTGAGTATTAATACCAGTAAATCTTGATAGAATTATTTTCATTTCTCTCTTTGGATAGAAAAGGAAAGGAGTGAGAACAAAAATCCTCTCTTCAGCTTAGTATTTTTGTAGTGTACATACAGAGCTCTTGTTTTTTTCTCACATGTAAATAAAATGTTTTTGTTACATTGTCATACCCCACCTTGAAAACTGTTTAATTGTCATAAATTTCTGAACATTAAAGTTTTTATTATGAAATTAACTTTCTTGTTTTTCCTTGAAAGGAAGGGAAAATAATTAAAAAGAGTAGTGGGTTCTCTGGTAAGGGATTCAAGTTTGATGAAACAGAACAAGCTTTGGCTAATGAGAGAAAGAAGTTACAAAAAGCTGCTCTTGGTCTGCAAGATTCAGATGATGAGGATGCTGCGGTTGATGTAAGTATTGTTGTCCTAAAGCCTTATTCTTACGAGTTGAAGCAATTGTTTGTCTTGTACTGGAAGTCTTACCTTAGGTTTGTTTAGGTAGCAAATTACTGGAAACTTTTTGATGGGTGTGCTTCTCAGTATTTTTTTGTGTGTGTACAAATGTATTCACATATGCCAGTATTTTTGTATTTTCATAAAAATGAGGTCATACTGCTTTATAATTTTCTTTACAACAATAGTCCTATATTGAAATCTTCCCTTTTAGGAAATTCACTCTCATGCTGTTTTTTTGGCTACATGTTTCATTATATGAATGTTCTACAGTATAAGCAATTAAATCCCTATTTTTGAATATTTGGAAACAAATACTTGGAATATATATTGTTATTATTTGGAGTATACTGTACTTAATTGCACATCCTTGAACACTTAACCTTGCACATTCATCAGATTAAGTCTTAGGGAAGACTGTTTAAATGTATAAATGGAATTGCTCAGTCCAAGGATATATCCAAATTTGGTCTTAAAACATTGTTAGATTGTTCTCCTGCAAGGTCAGTACCAGCTTGCACTCACACTAACGGTGTTTAAGAGTGCCTGGCTCCCTGTATCTTTAACATCATTGGTATCTTTTACATCATTGTTTGTAAATACTTCACAGTTTGATTATTATAGAACATCCTTATTAATAATTGTTGTTGTTATTTAGTTGCTAAGTTGTGTCCTACTCTTTTGTGACCCCATGGACTGTAGCACACCAGGCTCCTCTCTCCATGGGATTTCCCAGACAAGAATACTGAAGTGGGTTGCCATTTCCTTCACCAGGGGATCTTCCCGTCGCAGGGTTTGATAGAGAACATTTATGGCATGGTACTAAGTTCCATGTCCCGTGCCAGGTGCTTTACAGGGATTATTTCATAGACTTCCTCACAATAGCCAGAGAAGTGGATACTCAAAGCATTCCCTTTTTATAACTGAGGAGACTGAAGCTTAGAAACAAATAATAACCTTTTTAGAGTTGCATAGCTGTTTAAAGCCCATTTTCTTAGCTTACAGCATTGTTTGTAACCTAGTGAAAAGAGACCCTAAGGACTCAGCAAGTTAAGGGTTTCTTGGAGTATGCTGTGGAACCCTAATCCCAGGAGCTTGAGCTTGAGATGTTTTCATTATAAAATACTTTTGGAAAATCTGCTGGTATATTCCACTATTAATGGTATCCTGTCAATGGGTATGAAAAGACATTAATAAAATAATTTATTTTAATTCTGAATTCTTCCAACATATTTGATATTTGATCATATAATTTTTTTTTTAATATACTGCATTAAACCTTGGCTCAGAGCACAATTTAAGAATTCAGGAATTTAATCTTTCAGGAAATGACCATACTGGCTGTTAAGCACAGTCAGGAACCAATGTCTCCTATTAATTCTAGGCCTTTTTTTAACTAGTATACCATATTGGCTTAAAATTCAGTTAAGTCAATGTATTTAGGTCTCTGTTATGATATAATAGATCAGTCCAAAGCTTAGTGGGTTACAATAAACATTTATTACCTACTCTTCCTGAGGGTTAGGAAATCAGGAACAGTGTAGCTAGGTGACTTACTTAAGGTCTTACTTTGGGTCTCATGAGGTTGCAGTCAAGCTGTTGTCCCAGGCTGCAGTTATCAGAAGGCTTCACTGATGCAGGCCCATCTTCTTTCAGAATGGCTCACTGAATTCAGTTGGTGGGATGCCTCTGTTCTTTACTCTGCATTTGTGTTCTTACAACATGGCAGCTGGCTCCCCAGATTGAGTGATCCAAGAGAGAGCAAAGAAGAATCCTTAGTACCTGTTATGACTAATCTCTGAAGTTATATACTGGCTTTTCCACTTTATTTTGTCTATTAGAAGCAAGTCATTAAGTTCAGCTTACATTAAAGGAGAGGCTCCACCTCATGAAGGGAAGAGTATTGAAGAATTTCTGGCTTTGTTTTTAAAACCACTTCAATTTTTTTGTTATTTAAACATTTTTTAAAAATCTCATAATAAAACATATTAATTTTCCCCCTTTTGTTAAAATCTTATTATAATTTTCATTAAAAAATTAGAGCAATAGTAAAATGCTTTGTGCTTAATCACTCAGTCATGTCCCACCCTTTGAGACCCCATGGACTGTAGCCTGCCAGGCTCCTCTGTCCATGGGGATTCTCCATCCAGGCAAGAATACTGAAACAGGTTGCCATGACCTCCTCCAGATCTTCCCAGCCCAGGGATTGATCCCAGGTCTCCCACATTGCAGGCAGATTCTTTACCATCTGAGCCACCGGGGAAGCCTGAATAAGCTTCTACCTGAACAGGGACTTGAACCCTGGAACCTTGAACTGTCAGGTTAAAAGTCTGATGTTCTTCCAACTGAACTATCTGGGCACTCAATAGATTAGAATAATTTATTAAATTAAAAATTAATTAAAAGATCAGAGCAATACTAAAATAAATAAAGTCAAAAGTAAAGTTATCCCTGTTACCTAACACTGTGTGCATTCCCCATTCCTAATTTTGTGCATTTGTTTTGGATTTTAATGTCATGTATGCTGTTTAAAGTGTTAACTAAATTAAACATTAGTTTGAAAGTAGTTGATAGCTCAAAGACCTTATTAGATAACAAATGCTTTAAAAAGAAGGTGAGTTGTCTGTTTCCATTTCAGTAAAAGTTCTTTCTAAATTAACCAAGTTAATTTTAAACCCTGAAAAAGTTTTTCTTCTCATTTGGGATTTGAAATATTAGCCTAATTCCTGCATATGAAGGGATTTGCATTCTTTACTTGGTAGAGTTAGTACTCATTTTGGGGCAAAAGACATTTTTAAAAGGAAATGCTAATAGCTTATGAGATACAAGTGGCTAACCTGAGGATTACATGGTGGCAGTAGGACTCATGTGACTCCTGGAGAGCCAGGATTGTCAGCATTGCTCTTGATTTCATGGGGAAACCCACCTTCATGTCTTTCCTTCCTGGGTTCAAAGAAATAAAACAATAAAGTTTTTTCTCCCTGATTGTCTTAGCCAGTTTTTTATGGTAAACCCAGTTGCTTTTTGGAGTTGGAAAGAATTTTAGGAGCCCTGCCTTGAGAATTTGTTGTATCATTTCCCTTGGTAACCATTGGCTGTATTTTTAGTTGTCCACTGATCTTGAGTTATTGCCCTTCTTCCAGCCTCTTTGATTGCAGTGTACATAATTTGGCCTCAAGGCCTGGGCCCCAGAGCAACTTGGCTGCATCCAATTGGCTGCTCTGTCTTGACAGCCCGTGTTCTTCATTTACTGAATTGGGATGTATTTTTTGTACTACTCAGGAGTCTGCTGAAGTGGTTCTTGCAGCACTGTATCTCTGTTACTTTCCTTCCTTCCTCCTTCCCCTTCCCCCACCTGTCCCCTTCTTCTTACCCCTCCCCTCCCTCTCACCCTCTCTAAATTGGTATTTTTAATTAGATTTTTACTAATCTTTTTTTTTATTGTTTAGATTGATGAGCAAATTGAAAGCATGTTTAATTCAAAGAAGAGAGTGAAGGATATGGCAGCTCCTGGAACATCTAGTGTTCCTGCTCCCACTGCAGGAAATGCTGAGAAACTGGAAATTGCAAAGAGATTGGCTCTTAGAATCAATGCTCAGAAGAATTTGGGCATTGAGTCTCAGGTATTAAGTAATTCGTTCCGAGTCTTAGTACTTTTTGTAAGTTATTTGATTTAAATGCTTTTTAGATTATATCAGCACAAGTGAACAAGAAGTTGTTTTAGATTTTGAGGTAATAAGCATTTAATTATTGACCTCGGTTGATTTCTCTAGCATGGTTAACTGAGGTCTTAATGCCTATTCTGGAAGGCCTGTTAACCATAGATAATTTTATAAAATAGTATTCTGAGTGACCTTACCAAAATCCTAAAGAAAGAACTCATTTTCTCTCTTACTCTGTGTTTACTGGTGGGTTATTGAGCAAACAAACAATGTTGTGGAAGTACAAACACCCAGTTATATAACTCAAACTAACATGAGTTTAGACAATGGGAAACTGTTAAATATTTTACTTGCCATCTTTCTCTTGGGAGTTTTTTGATTAACTTCATTTTTTTTTGTAGTTGATTTACAATGTTATGTTAGTTTCTTTTGTACAACCAAGTGATTCAGTTACACACACATGCACACACGCGCACACAGACACACACATTTATATGTATTCTTTTCTTTTTTTTAAACTTTTTATTTTCTATTGGGATATAGCCAGTTAACAAACAATGTTATGATACTTTCAGGTGAACAGCAAAGAGATTCAGCCATATATATACATGTATCCATTCTCCCCCAAATTTCCCTTCCATCCAGGCTGCCACATAACATTGAGCTGAATTCCATGTGCTTTACAGTATGTCCTTGTTGGCTATCCATTTTAAATACAGCAGTGTGTACATGTCCATCCCAAACTCCCTAACTATCCCTCCTCCTCTTCCCCCCTGCAGCTATAAGTTCATCCTCAGAAGTCTGTGAGTCTGTTTCTGTTGTATAAGTTCATTCATTTGTATCTTTTCTTTCTAGATTCTACATTAAGGGATATCATAGGGTATTTCTCCTCTGTTTGACTGACTTCACTCAACATGATACTCTAGGTCCATCCATGTTCCTGCAGATTGCATTATTTCATTCTTTTTAATGGCTGAGTAATATTCCATTGTACATATGTACCACAGCTTCTTTATCCATTCCTCTCTTGATGGTTAGGTTACTTCCATGTCTTGGCTATTGTAAAATGTGCTGCAGTGAATATTGGGCTGCATATATCTTTTCTGATCATGTTTTTCTCTGGAAATACGCCTAGGAGTTGGATTGTAGGGTTATGGTAGCTATGTTTTTAGTTTTTTAAGGAACCTCCTACTATTCTTCATAGTGGCTGTACCAGTTTACATGCACACCAACAATGTAGGAGGGTTCCCTTCTCCCACATTTTGTTTAACTCTCTCCAGCATTTTAACTGAATTTTTAATCAAGGTTAAATTTTCATAGCATTCCCAAAGAACAGTTTGTTAATGTTGACAGTGTTTTTAAGATTTTGAGTGGTTGAGGACCTGCGTGGCCCTGTGTCCAGTAGTTGTATACAGGTTCAGGTCTGCAGTGCTGAGTGGAATGACCAAGCTAGAGGCCAGTGGACTGACGTGATGAGGCAGCCACAGTCAAGGCTCGGAGCCTTGGGTCTTTGAATCCTTTTTAACCAGTGAACTACTATGAAGTATTTACTCAAGCCTGTGCCTCTTGTGAAAGCAGATGCAGCACCTCACCTAATATTCTCTTGTATTATTGTTACTAGTAACTCCTGTGAAATCATATGGCTGTAACTTTTCACTGTTGTTGGAAGAGCTTGAGATGTGAGTCATGTGTTTCCCACAGAATTATCTCTGTATTAGGTACATAGTAAAATTAATTTCAAATGTAAAAAAAGAGTATGTTGTGTAAAGACATTTACTATAATTTATAGAATGTTGGGTTTGTCCATGAGGGGAAGAGGAGTTCAGTGGTAGTAGTAGGGAAACATACTGATTCAGAGGAAACCCATAATAGCCACAAGGTATGTAAATGATTTTAGAAGTATTATACTATAATTTATATCAAGAGTTACCTAATGATCTATGGCTCAGTAGAATTTTTTAATATAGAGTTGGGTATCAAGTAAGGCAGATATATTAAACTCTCTGTTATAAATATATGCTGTTAAATTGCCCTGTGGGTCAGACTCTACATAAGAAAGATGCTTTTAGTTAGTGCTTTCCAGAGAAGAGTTTGTGGTGGGATCTTTGGTCTTGTCTCTGCCCTCATTTGAGATTTGACTGTAGGTCTTCTTTAACTGCAGGATGTAATGCAACAGGCCACCAATGCCATTCTCAGAGGTGGCACCATCCTGGCTCCCACTGTATCTGCAAAAACCATTGCAGAGCAGCTTGCTGAAAAGATAAATGCCAAGCTCAACTATGTGCCTTTGGAGAAACAAGAAGAGGAGAGACAGGATGGTGGACAGAATGAATCTTTTAAGAGATATGAGGAAGAATTAGAGATCAATGACTTCCCACAGGCAAGTAGCAGATTTAAACTTTTTAATTGAGTAGAAACCCTATTTTTAGGAGTGAAAATACCTTATTTAAAACCTATAAAGGGGCTTCCCTGATGGTCTAGTGGTTAGCAGTCTGCCTTCCAATGCAGGAAATAGGGGTTTGATCCCTGGTCAGGGAACTAAGATTCCACATTCTCTGGGGTACGTAAGCCCTCAGGCTGCAGCTAAGACCTGACACAGTCAAGTAAATAGATAAATAAAAAGAAAAAACCATGAACATTTTAATGGCTGCTTTACTTTTTATCTGGATGGGGAGACAACACTGGAAATTTCATTTTTATGATTACATTCTAGGTACATTAGAATCTAAATGAATTTATGATGAAGGTGTTGATTAAAATTTTAATATTGATAATAACATGATTTAGCTAACCTATTCTTTTAGGACCTCAGGTTTTTTTATCCTGTTGTAAAGAGATTTCTTCTCCCCCAACTCTTTTCTTTCCTAGACTGCTAGGTGGAAAGTTACCTCTAAGGAAGCTCTGCAGAGAATCAGTGAATATTCTGAGGCTGCAATTACAATCAGAGGAACATACTTCCCACCTGGCAAAGAGCCCAAGGAAGGAGAGCGGAAAATTTACTTGGCAATTGAAAGTATGTACTGTTGGTTCAGTTTCCATCTTGAGTTTGATCAAAGTTGATAATAGATGTAATAGACCCAGAGAGAATATGAGATCAGTTCTAGAGAGGACTGAAAATAAGGAACACCTGTTAAAAAGCTTCACCTATCATTTGTGGTCTTTATTTAGAAGTTTAGTATATATAGAGGTGAGTGATCTTTGTTGGGGACTCTCATTTTTGACAATTTGGTCAAATTTGGAAAATGACTAAAAGAACACATATATTTTGGAGACTAGTCCATTAAGTCCAGTAAGTAGAACATTCTGGCCAAAGTTAAGGTTAGAAAGTAAATCAACTATATTAATCCCCTTAATGCTTGTTTACCCAAGCAGATATTGCCTCTAATTTTATGCCTATAAATTCATACATGCCATTTTTAGAAAAACAAGACAATTAATACCACAGCTCAAAGGCTATAACTAATGTGTTATCTAAGAGTGATCAGGTGTGCTTTTTAACCTTATTTCATACATTCATAAATGAATTCAAAAGACAGTTTCTATTTTGATTTTTTTCCTAATGTATTATCTATAACATAGTAGGACAACTTATCTCCTTTCTTTTATATTTAATTTTAACATCTTTATAAGATTTTTAAGAATAGACCAGCCACAGCTTCATTTCACTTATTTCATGAACTAAATGTTTATTGAATACTGGTGTGGGAGCTGTGAAGTAGCTTAATACCACGTGTCATATAAATCTAGAGTCTGCCTACCTCCTGCTTAGATGGCTACAATGACGCTACCCCCACGCCCTCTACGATCTCAAACACCGGCCTAGTCCACTGAATCATACATACACACAATACCTTTTAAAATTAATAATGATGAATTGCAGTAAAGGTATAAAACTCAGATACAGCCTGTATGTTTTCCATGTTATTGATAATCTACCGTTACTATACAGAAGAGCCATACATATTTCAACTGATGTACAAAGAAAGTGGGTCCAGAACTAGACAAATTGCATTTTTTGGTTTGTGATTGTGACTTTGAGAAACTGGATCATGTGTATTGATATTTCAGGTCAGGTTTTTAAACAGTACCCTTTTATATATCCTGAAGGACTTTTGCCCTGCCAGTGACTCAGTGTGGTTTTGAATCATGTGACACTGTCCCTTATTGCAAGGTAAAATGGGGATTGCTGGCGTCTTGATGTTCAAGGAGAAGAAATTACATTGACATCTTTTCTGTGCTTGGAACTAGACAGCTCTCTCTCACTATTGTATTATTAGGCCATACAAGATGTCATTCAGTGAAATCTGATGATAAAACCTTGGTAAACATGGAGTCATCCTTTTTTATTCAGCTTGAATATGATAGGTGTCATTTAAGCAAAACCAGTATTTTATTTTTTTGTAATAACATACAATATTTTAAGTATCTCTAAGATTTCAAAATCAGTATTTTAAGTTACATTGTTTTAAAGAGGTAAATCAGAGAGATTGTTTTTTGCTTTGAAAAAGATTCCTCTGTAATTTATTAATTTAAAGGTAATTGTGCTTATTTAATGTAGTATAATTAATGTATGCCAGGTTTAATTTGTATATAACTTTACCAGAACACATCTACTGTACTACCAAATGAAGTGAAATGAGAAGCCCTTGGCCTCTGCCAGCTTTTCTGTCTACGTACAATGGTTCTGGGTGCTTTCCACTGTGAACTTGTACTTAGAAAGTAACATCTAATTTTTAAAATCTAAGCAGGTATTTCCCTCTCAATAACAGGATAACGTTATTAAGAGTGAATCTTGAGAATTCTAGAGACATAAAGATGCTAAATAAGGGCTGGAGATTGGTAATTAAAATGATCTAAAGTTTTGAGAATTTTCATAGATGATTAGGTTTAAATGATCTTTTAGTTTTTGAAACTCCAACCAAATCGACTGAACGCTAATGGGATGAAAACAGGTGTTGCAAGGAGCCTAGTGTCATCTGTTTCTAGTTCTGTAATTGGAGGGACCCCACTGCCTGGCTCCTTAGAGGCTCAGTGTGGCTCAGCAGCTCCAGGCCTCCCACCAGGCAGTGGGAAGGAGAACAGGAAGGACCTACATGCCTAGCCTGCCTGTATAATTTATAGCCTGTTTTGTGACCCTCTCTTTTTACTGGTGGAGAATCCCTTAAAAGCAGCCAGAGTTGTTTTGGGACCAATGAAAGGAAATGCCTCTTTTTTTGACAGCTTATAAACATATGTAACCCATTACCTAAAGAAGCTGTATAAGTCGAAAATTTAAACCAGTCCAAATGGTCAGGTTCTAACTAACACAGGAAAATCGCTCTTCTGCTTTGAGCTGGGTGAGAGTATCGTTTTCCTTCTTTTTAAAACAGCACAGAGCGTCAAGCTACACACCAACTCATGCCAAGTAGACTATTTTCCTTCTCAGTTTTGGTTTTTTTTATACTTTTCATTCTGACTCAGCTCTTGATTCTACCCTTGGCTTCACATGCATCCACCTGTCTTCCCTTCCAGCACCCACAGCTTTAAAATGTTGTGGTCAATGGCTGGTGGAGGTATGGGGCTTAGATTAGATTAGATATGTTGCTGTAACTTCATAGCCATAAGCATGTCTCTTTTCTTCCTGTTGTTAAACTGTTTCTTCTCCCTCCTCCTTCTCCTCATCCTCTGTTTTCCTCCTCCTCTCCCCCCAGCTCCTCCCTTTCTCCTTCTCTGTCCTCCTTGGGTTTGAAAAAGTTAATCATATCTAATAAGGGGGAGAATTTTCCCATTTCTTGTGAATCGTTTTCCATATTTGATTTTTCTTATAAAAATAATAAAACCATAGTTCTCTACATTACAACCCCAGTTCTTTTTTCTTTGACATTCTCTCACTCCTACTTGATCTCTGGTCTACTTCTTTGGTCCAGCGCGTTTCCTTTTATAGGTGTGCGCCGAGTTCCCGCTCTAGACTTGCCTACCTCCTGGCATTATCCCCTGCCTTCAAATCCTTCCACACCTATTCTTGATGGAGCTCTAATCTCCATTTCCTCTACTTCTGCACCTTGTTTCCATTGGTCTTACTGACGTTTCTAACTTGGTGTGTCCCATGAGCACCTCTGCTACAATGATGTCAATTAACTGCCATCACTGCTAATAATAACACCTGCTCTTCCTCTTGGGTTCAGTATCTCCTTTATTACATTTTAGTTTCTTTACTTGTGACTCAGCCCTTAGCATCTTACTTTGTTCTTCTTCACTGTTCACATCTAATAAAAATATTTTGTACATTCTACCTCAAAACTGTGCTTTCATGATGGTATGAACACAATCTTCTGAGAGCACTGAGGGAAGAAACACTTAACACCACCTGGAGAAGTTAGGGAAAGATTCTTGGAAGAAATGATATTTAAAAGTTCCTCTGATAAGACTACTTCCTAATCTACTCATCTTGCTGTAATATGTTCCAAGTTTGTTTTTCTAGTAGCCTACAGGATCACATGGAGCATAGATGAGTACTTTGTATAATGAATCTCATACAGTATACCACACATGGTGGATGCTTCTTGAATTTATAACTGTACTAGTGTCTCCAGCCTACCTCATCTGTTTGGCTGTTTTGCTGTGTTCTTTCACACACTTTTTTCTTTCAACCATACTATACTTCTTTTACTCTTCGGTCTTTAAACATGCCTTTCTTAATCTGTACCATTGCACGCATGATTGATTCCCTTTGTAAAATGCTTTCCCTGTCATCTCTCCTCCTTCAGCTTTAAGACTTTGTTCAGATGACACATTTCTGAAACATTTGCTGACTTTAAATAATATAATAAATATCCAATAAGTGTTTGTTAAATAACTGAACCTAGGAAGGTGTCTTTTCCTTTTCCTTTTTCTTCTGTTTCGACAAATTGCAAATCATTTTTTCTTTGCATACCAATATACCAAGAACTTATAACAGTAGTACCTCACTAACCTTAACCCTCTAAGCACTAAACTCAGTGGTTACATTTGAAACTCTAAAAGTAATGATAATAATCAGCAGCCATGATACGATGTAGAAGATGTTCCACCAGGTATTGAAAGACTTTTCTTGGCAAGTAGTACAGTGTTCCTGAAAGTCACCTACAGTGTTTCTACTGGATCTCAATGAGGTGGATAAACATCCAGTGTAATTCCAGTAATATGAAAAGTGTTCTCCACTCACTCACCAGGTGCCAATGAGCTGGCTGTGCAGAAAGCGAAGGCAGAAATCACCAGGCTTATAAAAGAAGAACTGATCCGATTGGTGAGTGAAAACCTCAAGGACTTGTTTGTTCTAATCAGTGTTTTATTTAACCATTTAGTATAAATACAGCAAAGTAGACAGATGATATAGTTTGATGAATTTTCACAAACTGAGCACACTGGTGTGATCACTGCCCAGATGAGGAAATAGAGCACCTTACCAGGATCCCAGAAACTCTGCTCATGTTCCTCCTTGTTGTTATTCATCGCCCACAGATGTGACTTTCTGACTTTCAACATCACAGATTAGTTTTGCCTAGTTTTGAACTCTGTATGAGTGGAATCAAGTGCTGTGGACTCTTTTGTATCTTAAGTTCTTTCTCTCAACATGACTTTGAGGAAATCAATCCATGTTTTTACATATAGCAGTTATTATTTTTGTGGCTATATAGTAGTTAAGCCCGTGGATTTACCACAGTTAATTTATGTTTTAGATTTTGAGGTCATTTTAGTTTTGAGTTTTTATGAATAACGCTTCTCTGAACATTCTTCCACATCTCTGTAGTACACTTCAGTATATTTTTCTTTTGAGTAAATGCCCTAAAGTAGAATTGCTAGTTACAGGGTATGTATACTTTAGCTTTAAGTTGGTATTGCTAAATAATTTTTCAGAGTAGTTATATCAGTTTACATTGCTTTTGACAGTGTATGAAAATTTCAGTTTCTCTACATTTTTGCCACTGTTTTTAAACTTAGATGTTTGTCAGTGTTTTAAACGTAGGTATGGACCTTTTATAGACCACCTTTCCAAAGGAAGCAGACACCTTCTTGTAAATTCTCCCTACATTGTGTATGTTGGGATGAGGATCCTTTGAAAGGAAACTTTACAAAGAATGTGTTTTTTAGGGCTTTTCTAAAATTTCCCTTACAGAACATTTCTTTGGATGGATAAAAATAATTTAAAGAATGGAATGTAAACAAAGCAAGAGGAAAGAATAAAAACAAACTTTAAATCAAGTGACTTTTACCGAGGAGTGATAAAGAATGCTACCACCATTAAGTTGGTTCAGAACCATTGTTAAGGAGTAGTCGAGTGAATACAGAGAAATGATTGTTAAATAGTTCTTTCTTTCTCACTAAATAATATTTTTATTTTAAATATTTGATAGTTGTACAAGTTTGTAAAGGAAATAACATGTTTTTTTTTCCTTTTATTTCTTTTTCCTTTTACTAATCATATACCTTTTATTTTTTCCTGTAGCAAAATTCATACCAACCAACAAATAAAGGAAGATACAAAGTCTTATAAAACATCCAAGAAAAACTTTGACCTGTGCTGGTCTGTGATAAATGTGGCAGTTATTGTCTTCAGTTTACAATGTATTTTAAATTAAGATTTTTAAAATTCAGTCTTGCTGATTTTTTTTTTAAGTTTTAGAAACCAGTATTTGTTACAGATCTTCTTTCTGTAATTATCAAACTCTATTTAAAGCAGGCCTGTTTTCATTAAAGTGTCCTTTAATGTAAAACTTAAATATCAATATTTTAACTATCTGGGTAATATTCCAGAAGTTTAAGGCAATTAAAATATTTGAACTTTCCATTGAAGATAATAAAGTACAAAGGTTGCTAAGGGGTTGTTCACCTTATCTTCTTGCAATGAAACTGTGATCATCTCCTCAGAAAAGGTAAAATTCTCTAATTTTGTGTCTCTACCTTGAGCTTAAATCTTACTTGACTCTAGTAGAACAATATGAACTGGATATAAGAATGTTACAATAGAAGTTTTACAAAATGGGTTCAGAGTTTTTGTTTCAATTTTTATCATCTTATGAGGTTCATAGTTGGACAGCTCTTTGATTTTGTAAAATTAAAGTTTTGTAGTATAAGAAGTGTTTGCATTCCTTTACACTGCTAAGAATTTTAGTATCGACTGCTTTTAGGTTCCCTTCACAACCTCTGGCTCTGTGCTTAGTTAGCTACTAGCTCTTTTCTAATCTTCCTGAAGTGAAAGTGATTTGTCACCTGTAAATATGAACATGATTGTTTTTTTCCCCTTTAAAGTGTTCGTTTATACATCTGTACATATAAACACCCTACCAATCTGATTTTTCTTCAGGATTATTGAGTAGGTTGTGAATTTTCTTTTTAAAAAAAAAAAAAAGGCGTGGCACCCACATTTTAGAATTTAAACATTTCTCAGTGAAATTTAGTTTACAAAGAATCATAAATTATATTTTTGAACCTTGATATATATTTCCTGAGTATCCTAATTTAAATTGTGATAATTGGATCACCTAATGTTCAAGACTCCTGTTGTGTTAGAACTTGATATGGTTGTCAGTCTGAAAAAATAAAATTTTCAGGAATGAAATATTTGTATTTCTTAAAAGATACAGAAGTTCCTTTAAGTAGTCTTGACTTAGAGCTTTTAAAAATGAAAAACCCCAAAGCGTATTATAGCTGTTAACTCATTTCAGTAGTATATTAGATGGTTAAAGTGACAGGAGGTATCAGTCATGATTTCCTCAATCTGAAGTTATCCTTACTGAAAATCTCAGGTATATTCTTGAATCTCTCACATATCCACTTTTTCACTAGAGGAAGAAAACAGATAAAACACATGTAAGAATAGAATCAAATAAACCATTTTCACTAAAATTTTAGGCATCTTGGGCTCCTGTACCCCCACCATTTATTTATATCCTTATTTTTATTACTTAGTGATAGTTTGTTTCCTTTGATAGACTGTGTCACAGGCCCGCACTGATGGCAGCTGGTGCTCCCTTCAGCCTGCTCCATCACTTTGCGATTCCCGAGTTTTGCATCATTTCAGTATTACCACCTTTATGTGTGTGCCTCTAGTTGTCGTCAGCCACTGACAGTATTTTGTTAAAATGAAGCACGTTTCTTTGTTACTACATTGTGTAGTGTCACATTGACTCTTTGATTTCTAAAATTTGAATGACATACAGATTAATTTGTTTTTTAAAAAATGCAATATCAATATTTGCTCATGTTTTTTAAATTCCTTGTAAAATAAAGTTAGCCTGCATTTTCCTAAAATTATCTTTGCTGATGTTTTCTGCTGCATATCTAATTTTGTTTACATTGCTAGGCATGTGAGAGAAGTAATACTCTATTGAAAAATTCTCACAACCCAAAATACATAGTTCTATCCATAAATATCTTCCTAAGGAAGCCTCTTAACCTTTGATGGTGTTTATATTTGGCATGAGATAGGCTGTAGGTGAAATAATGGGTTCATGTGCCAGTTGGTATTTTATCACAGTGACGCTTATTCTTAAACAGTGGAAATACAGAATGAAATGATAATGTCTAGATTCTCTCCAACTCCTTTTAGGCACTTTATTATCTGATATATTTTGTATCTTACCAGCCTTGTTGGTATGCCAAGGTGTTCAGCTGGGAGTCATGGTGCACCTGTGACTGCAGTTCTTCTTTTGAAGGAGGCAGATCCTGCATGCAAAGACGTTTTTGTTTGTTTGCGCAGAACCAGCTCTTTGAATGCCTGGGTTTATAAATCCCATGAAGCCAGCTGTGGAGTCCACTTCCAAGTAATTCACCAGCACCTTAAAAATCACAGCCTAGAGAGCAAAGCCCTTAAGTTATAACTTGGGTTTGTGTGACCTCTTTTTCCTATGATGCCTTGCTTTACTTTATAAAACCACCAGCTAACATCCTTTAGTGGCAGATAACTTAGCACTTGTTTGAGACAGAAGTTGAGGGGAAAATGGTAATTGAAATGAGGTTCAGGGTAAACAACTTTTATTTATTTAGCCCCATTTTGGTCATTTATAGATGACAGATGCTGAGTTCTTACAGCAGGCATAAATTCTGAGTGGCTAGCCCAATGTGATCCATGAGAATACTTTTCCTCTTAGAATTGAATCTGGAGCTTCCAGTTCTTCACATTTTGGTACATAGTTTTATATAAGAATCATAATCGATTGACATTTTTTTATGCTTTCTGCTCCGGCATGAAAAACAGAAGTTAATCTTTTAAAAAGATTCACGTGTAAATATAAAGAGAAAGAGAACAAATGAATGTGTGTTGAGAGGCAGAGGCAATGTCTTAACATTGTACTCAGTTTAGGTGGTGTAACTTCCAGAAAACCTTAATAAAAGCTCTCCGGAGTGAGGCGTTTGGCTTGGAATATAGCAGCATCTCACACATTACTTACTGAAATGTGCCGTACTCTTAGGCCAGCTCTGCATTTCTGTTACTAGGTAAAGATTCCCTACTGTATCTGCAGTATTACCAATTGCAGATATTTGAAGGTCCTTTTTTTTCTGTATCAACTTATAATTTAATTTGAGCAGGAGTCCAAGTAGAAATATGGAAAGAAAAGTGTAAATAAACGAATTCTCTTCATGTCCCCACTGCAGTATCAGTGGTCTCACCTTTCTGGTTCTTTATGGCCAAACTGATATATAAGTGCATACTGTCAAGTCACATGATATGTGAAACATTTTGTTATGATTTTTCTTGACCTTGTCCTCTTCCAGATATGGCATAAGCTTATAGAAGTTCATGATGTTGAAGCTCAAACCTTTAGAAAGAAATTCTAAATTTGCATTAACAAATTCTTTCAGAGGGAAAAAAATGTGAAATTAAAAAGTTCTAACCCCTTTGGAAAACTAGAACTCAGAGTTACTCTCTCAGATATCACCAGGATTACTGTAAAACCTTAGAGTTGCCAAATTTAAGAAAATCTAATTGTCTTTAATATATGGAAATAATGCATTTTGGATATTAGTCTGTTTTCACAATTCCGCTTATTATGGAATAAAGAAAATGTGAGGATTCAGTATGAAAAATGTTCTTTGTCCACAGCAAAAGCATGTCATTTGAACTTGGCATTTGGTAGTAGGTGGATTTTTTGCAGCCTATCAACAACACCTGGCAGTTCCAGCAGCCCTTGAGTGTTAAAAGTGTCCTTGGCCTTTATTACTGAATTTCTAGGAGGTTCTCAGGTGCCCATGTCCAGCCATGTCAAGGTAATATTGAAGGTTTTCTTTCTATGCCTTTGCCTGAGGGAGTCTTCTGGGAGCTGAGATTCCCAGAGTTGTACTGTACACTTCTGGAAGAATCCTTGCCATCCCCCAGCCAGCCCTCAGCCTGAATCTCAGATTTGGAAAGCTCCATGGAAAAACGGGAGTGATGCCCTTAAAGAGAACACAAGTTCCTCTGTAACTGTAAAAAAGTCTAGGGTTGCTATTGTAAGTGTGTCTGGGATGGGTAATGATTCTGTGATACATACTCAGATTTGAAAGCCACTGATAATCTTCACTTTGCTTTGTTCTTGGGTTTTGACTAGCTATTATCTAAAGCAGTGGTCTCCAGAGTGGGTCACAGTAAGCTATTGGAAAGCAAGGAGAAAATACTGGAGCCTCTGTTTGTATTTCATTTTTAAAATCTCATCCTTTGAATTTTTGGAGTAGATTTTATGTTACTACATATCAAGTACAATATTACAGTTTAGTATAACGGTTCATATACATAACTATAAGTAAATTCACATATGGGGGCCACTTGGACAACCTTTGGCAAGTTGCTTAAATGCTTTAAAATGTCTTTTTTCACATAAAAAGATTACAGTAATACCTATTTCAGGACTTTTGTGAGGATGAAATGAAATAATACATGTAAATCATTAAAGCATATAAAAACAGTGCCTGAATAATCAGTACTGTTACTACAATGGGTGTATGGGAGGGCATTTTCTGAACTTTTCTTTATTGCTGTATCTTTCAGTGTTGGTATATGTTGTCAAATAGTGTGACAATTACAAATGTGCTCTTTTTACAAATGAAGTGAGGATAAATGCCCTTGAAAAAGCCTCTATATTCAGTACTAGTTGTACATTCTACCATGTTATGTGTACTACAGTACCTCATTAAGACCAACTTGAGATAATTATCTGAAAATACCAGATCATTGCTTTTAACACTGTATTTTGATTATTTGCATTTTTGTCTGCTACACCAGAAGGTAAGCTTCTTGAGGTTAGGGACTGTGTCTGTCCTATATTCTTAGTACTTTGACATTATCTTCACTTCACACATATGGAAGCGTTTGGAAAAAGCAGTGACTTGTCCAAGGTACCGTGGCTTCCCAGGCAGCTCAGTGGTAAAGAATTGCCTGCCAGTGCAGGAGACACAATCTGTCTAGGTGGGAAAGATCCCCTGAAGGACAAAATGGCATCCTGCTCCAGTATTCTTGCCTGAAAACTCCCATGGACCGAGGAACCTGGTGGGCTGTGACTGAGCGTGTGTATGCACGTGTGCATATACACCCACAGGCATGCACATGCACACACTCTCCAAGGTCCCAAACCTGGGAATGTCTGACTTCCTCTGTTTCTCTGTCTGCTTCTCCATCGGGCCTGCAAATCATTTGACCTTCCTGGTATGAAAATTTCCTTTTGGCCATACCTCACGACTTGTGGGGAGCTTAGTTCCCCTACTAGGGATTGAACCGAGGGCCTCAGCAATGCAAGAGTCCTTAGCACTGGACCACCAGGCCATTGACAAATTTTCTTCTTAAGTGGTTTTATGTACAAATGCTATTTTGATTGAAACTTAAAATTACAAAAATTAAGGATCTGGAAGAGTCATGGTATGGCAGCACTACAGTGCATTCTTATATTTCCCTTTCAAGAATAAAAAAAGAAATCTTGCTTAGAGAAAACTTGTTTTTAAAAAGTCTTTGGAAGCCTACTTCATGTGCCTTAAAATCCGTGTATATGTTTTAGTTGTTTTCTATGTTGGTATTTTTCTATGTGAACAATACTAGTATGATCAGTCCTGTTTTCTAGTATTTTATAGGATTAATTAGATTGAGAGTTAGAGTCTTGTTACAGAACCCTGCTTGCCAGAAAATGATTGAGCTTGCCTGCTCTGTGTACTCTTATTTGGTTTGCCTCCTGGTTTGTGTTGTTGCTGTTGTTTAGGCGCTAAGTCACGTCCGGCTCTTGTGACTCGATGGACTGTAACCTACCATGTTTCTCCTTGTGTGTTCACCCAGAAAAGTTGTTACTCTTCCTTTATTTCCTACTGGCAGCACCACTGGGCCAAATGCTGACTCATGGTACAAGTCATTGCTTAAGAATTATATCCTTAAAAGTGTTCATTGCATGGGCAGAAGGATCAAGTACCTGCCTCTGGCTTTTGCCACACTGTCAGAAAAATTGCCTTCCTGGGAATCCTCTGGTGGTCCAGTGATTAGGACTCCATGCTTTCACTGCTGAGTCTGGGTTCGATCCCTGGTCAGGGAATTAGGAACCTGGAAGCAGCCTGGCATGGCTGGGAAAAATATTCTAAAACATAAAACAACCATGCTTTTATAAATATATACCTTCCGCACAGCAGCGTTCCTAATTCTAAATCCTCCCCTTTCTGACATCTTTGAATTAACCGACGGAAGAACTGGGGAAACTAATACCGTTTGCTAAATTGGGTTGTATGGGGTGACCCATAAGTCAGAAATCTTGCAGTAGCTACATAGATGGAGATCTTGTAAGCAAACTCCCTGTCCTGTTTGCTTGTCCTGTCCTGTCTTGTAAGCAAACTACCTACCTGTGATGGTGGAATGAAGAATATGGTAATTCTGAGGAGATCATGGACATAAAAACTTCATTATTAACCTTTAAAGTTAGCCTCACAGAATGCGAATTATTACATGATCCTAGGACTGAGAGCTGAAACACCTCATTATTTGAATATTCCCCATTTTATTAATATTTGCAGGTGGAGACCTCACCCCGCCCATCCATAAGTAACTTTTAGGCTTGTCATGCCAATGTACTTTGGGCAGCGCCTAGAACAATAAGGCAATCTTTTTGCCAAAGGGTGCTGCGTGCAAATCCTAGCTCCACCATTTATTAGTCCTCTTAATTTGAAAAATGGGGTCAGTAATAGATCCAGTATCACTGACTGCTACTGCTAAGTCGCTTCAGTCGCGTGCGACTCTCTGCGACCCCATAGACGGCAGCCCACCAGGCTCCCCCGTCCCTGGGATTCTCCAGGCAAGAACACTGGAGTGGGTTGCCATTTCCTTCTCCAATGCATGAAGGTGAGAAAAAGTGAAGTCGCTCAGTTGTGTCTGACTCTTAGCGACTCCATGGACTGCAGCCTACCAGGCTCCTTCGTATCACTGAAGTGCGATGAAAATCCCCCAAGTTTTTAGCCTTTGGAGAGCGCGAGCTGCACCGGAGCCTAAGTAGCTCCGGCCTAAGCCCCGCCCCCTGCCGTCTTGCCGCGCAAGCGCAGCCTGGCTCCCTGGGCTACTCTTCCCCAGGCTGGCGTGCTGGTCCTCGGCGGGAGATTGGGTCTCGCGTTGTGCGTGTGCGTGCGCGGTACTCGCGAGCTCGCGCACG
This sequence comes from Oryx dammah, assembly GCF_014754425.2. Lineage (NCBI taxonomy): Eukaryota > Metazoa > Chordata > Mammalia > Artiodactyla > Bovidae > Oryx > Oryx dammah. Next base: position 63,649,466 of record NW_024070189.1, on the reverse strand, counting down.
CCGCACCTCGCTCTACGGGGCTGTGGCGGCCTCTTCCTCCTGCGTCCGGGGCAGAGCTGTTGAGCGGTGGCTGCGGTGGGTGCTGGAAACCAGCGTCCGCTTCGCCGCCAACGCCCTCCCTGCTTTTCCCTCCGTCTCGGGCTCAGCGCAGTAAAGAGGCGTCGGGCTGGGAAAGGAGCGGCGCCAGCGTGAGGTTTCCAGCCGATGGGCAGCCCCTGGGCACGCTGAGGGGCCGGGCTAGTAGCGGCTGAGGTAAGTAGGCGCGCGGGGGTTTGTCAGCCGGGCCAGGGGCAGAGTCTGGGCGGCGGGTGCTCGTGGAGAAGGCAAGGAGAGGGCCAGAATGAGGGCCTAGCCAGCTGATGGGAAGAGCTCTCCGACCCGCGCCTGAGAAGGGGCGCTGGCCTAGTCCGGAGCGAGAGGAGGGGCCCCGGTTTGTAGCCTGCTCTTCCCTGGGCTTGAAGCCATTATTGGGGGGAAATTCCTCTTGCGGCGGGGGGAGGGGTCGCCCTTTCTTTTCTTTGGGAGGTCAGAATCACTTCTCCCCCCGCCACTTTAAATTAATGCCTGCCCACTTCGAGATGGACATCCAGATGGAGTAGCCTGTGACTTGTGCAGCTTGCCGAACTCCGGGTGCAGGACGGCGGGCGATCAATTTTGATTATCGGAGGCTACACAGCCCTTTAGTGTGGGCTTATATCTCCTGCAAAGTTGTTATTGCTGATACACTAATAAATCGCTTTCGGGCACAACAGGTAATATATTTCTACACGCCTCTTGTCAAATAAGGATTCCGGCACCGGGGAAACTGCGCAGTGGGGCACAATTAAGGAGGAGAAAGAAGACAAAGAAGGCCGTTATTTATGTTCTGTTCTAGTATCAAAACTTTCCGTGGTGGGGCAGAGTGCATGGCTACTGGCATTTGTTTTAGCCTTTGCTGAATAGATTTTCTGAGTGAAGTCGCTCACAAATGTACTTTAATTTAGAATTATGAAATCGCGTATGATTATGGTTGTTACAAGCCAAATGGCATGAAATAAACCTCTAAGAATTATGCGTTTGCTCTTTAGAAGAGAGCGGAACTTGGATTTCTTGAAAGGACGATTTTCTCCATGTTTAAAAGTGAATACGTTCTGTAGTTACTAAAAATAGTTGTAGTTCTTTATGTTGGCAGTAATGACTGCTACATTCAGGAGAAGGAAAATGAATTGTTTCATAAAGAATAGCTCACGAAAAGACTTCCGAGGTTAAATGCACAGTAAAACAACTTCAGGGATGGCGAGTTTTAGCATATGCTTTAGGAATTCAAATTTAGGTGGTCCCGTGGCTAAGACTCCATGCTCTCAACTCACCGAGCCCAGTTCGATCCCTGGGCAGGAAATTAGTTTGGGTATGCCACAACTAAGAACAGCCAAACAAATATTTGAAAAAAAAGAATTCTGATTTAGTCATTGTTAAAATATATAGAAGCTCTTAGTTGATTCCCTTATAGTCAGTGAACTGTTTTAAAAAATTATTAACCTTTGCTAGTCTTCACAGTCTGGTTCTGTATTCTTGGATTTCATTCAGTTCAAACTTTCTAGAAATGTAGTAGTTATAGTAGTAGTTATTCTAACTCTTTTAAGAAATGAGGCCTGCATTGCTTTCAGTGAACTCTCTGGTATCCGAAGAGTCAAGAAAGAACACTTATCTGGTGAGCCCTGAGCTGGGACCAGGGAGGCATTGTTAAGTGTACAATTAAAGCTTGAATGTGTACATACTATGTACAAACATATCAATTCAACATGCACCTACCACTGTGTATGCTTATGTGTATGACGATTGTGCACAGAAGGATCTAATGATGCTGACACGCATCTTAAAAAGTTGACTCCTGAAAGTAGAGAAAGATTGGTTTTAACTCTTATTTCTTTTTTTTAGGTAACTGTTTACATGGGTTACAGTCATAGTAAATTTCTTTTCCAGATTGTTAATTATTGAGTAAGGAGAGAATTGTACTGATTTTTTGGTGTTAGCGGGGAAGGAAAATATAGAGTCCTTCTAAACTAGCCTTTAGAAATCTTTTAAGTAAGTATCTTGTCTTTCCTGGGATAAACAGCTTTACTCCTGTCTGTTTTGTGTCCTGGTTCTTAGAATAGTGTTTTGCATGGAGTTGGCCCTCTATTATAAATGAGCTATATCAGAAGTAAATTAACATAATACACACCAGGACTTCCCTGGTGGTCCAGTGGCTGGAACTCTGTGCTCCCAAAGCAGAGGACCTAACTTCCATCTCTGGTTGGGGACTAGATCCCACATGGCGCAGCAACTGTGACTTCACATGCCACAACTAAGACCAGGAGCAGCCAGATAAATAAATAAATAAAATATTAAAAAAGCATAATACAAACCAAATGCATACATTTCTGAGAAGATTAAAGGAGTTGAAGATGGGTGAATTTTTTTTTTGTCTGCCTACTGTTTAAATGTTGTGTTTTTCTTCAGTGTTAGTTGAACGGTGTTGGTGTCTGAGTAAAGGATATACGGCAGAATCTTGCTTCTGAAAACCTAAACATAATGGAAACTGAGACTATATATCCTGATAGTGATAATAGATGATGAATGTTCTGATATATTAAGAGAAAATGAAGCTAAGGGAAATAGGTCCAGAGGAAAGGTTTTGGTTAGTGATAGGAACTTAAAAGGCATGAGCTATAAAACATTGCAACAGATTGGAGGAAAAAAACCGTTTTCTCCTTTTACTGGCAGTACTTTCTGTGGAAGAGGACTGGTACCCTTCTGGCTGTTTATACTAGAGCTTTTCAGCAGGGTGATTTCTGAATAATAAAATTGAAAAAGAAGTCACTTTGGGAATTCCCTGGCTGTCTAGTGGTTAAGACTCTGTGCTTTCACTGTGTGGCCCAAGCCACAAGGCGTGACCAGAAAAAAAGAGAAAGGGATCACTTTTTCTCTTACAGTCTGCTCAGAGGTCTAGTGTGTTTCTCTTTGTATTTGCATGTGGTCTCTAGTCCAGTTTTATTGGCAATAAAATAGTATTTTGATTCCTATCTAAGTCCTGTGTATATTTCTCTCTTAGCTTATAACTTGTAGGGGAGAGGAACGTGGTTGGTCTCTTCACAGATTCCAACGATGGCTTTTCTTCAGTTTGGAAAACAAATCTATTTGATTTAGATGTTGTAGATGTTATCAGTAGAAAGGTTTTGTGGATATTTGAAGAGGTAGTAGCTTAAGAGTTGAATAAAAATTTTGACAGGAGTATTTCCTTATTTATTTATTTTTGGCTGTGTTGGATCTTTGTTGCTTTTTCTAGCTGTGGCAAGAGAGGGGGCTACTCTCTAGTTGCAGTGCCCAGACTTCTCACTGAGCACAGGCTCTAGGGTGCAGGCTCAGTACCTGTGATGCCCATGGCATTGGAATCTTCCTGGACCAGTGATCAAACCCTTGTCCCCTGCATTGGCAGGCAGATTCTTTATCACTGGACCACTAGGAAAGTCCTCAGCAGAAGTATTTTGAATTGACTTTTGTGTTTTCATTTTAGTATAGCTGAGTGATTCTCATGATGGATGGTAGATTTTGTCCCCTGCACACGACCCCCCCACCCACCCCGAGAATATTTGGCAACGTCTGGAGAATATTTTGGTTGTTACAAATTGAAAGGGAAAAGAGGAGGGTATAGAAACTGACATCTAGGGAGTGCAGTGGGTAGAGGGCAGGGATGCTGCTAAGCATCTTAAAATGCCCAGGACAGCCCCCCCCTTCACCCTAGCTAAAGAATTATCTGACTCAAATAATAGTTGTGCCTGTGAAGAAACCCTGTTGATTGAAAGTTTATCTGAATTTGTATTTGGCTTTACTGTTTCCTAATGTGTGACCCTGGCAAGTTGCTTGAAGTTAAAATAGAGCTAATAGTATGTTCCTCATAAACCTGAGTTGTAGCGATGATAGAGTTGAGATGTAGTGCCAAGCTTATTACTTGCCACATAGAAAATCTCAAAAACTGGTAACTTTCAGTTACTAGTATTACATTTGGAACATAGCTTGATGATCTCTTATTTCTCATCTCAAATTAGAATTTGAGCTAGTGAAATGATAATTAATAACCTCATTCTCATTATATGCTTGGGGAATGAGTGAGGAATTACTCCTTTTGATATTTGTGTTTAGCTCCAGTCTTGTTTTATGTTCTCAGATGTATAAGGCTTCTGCCATAAACAAGTAGCTTCTCATTGTAAATGTTTTTCCTTCATAGTTAAGATTTTTAAGCTAGATGGAAAATGGCTCTGTATCTGTTGATTTTTAGCAAATATTTAGTAATGTAACTGAATTCAGTTCTTTGACTTGATTCCCATTTCCTTTTAGGTTTATGATTGAAATAAATTTGCAGTGGTTTTGGCTCACATTAATTATATGTTCTTAGCCTCTTGGAGTAACTATTTTCATAACTGGGGTTTTGGTGCAGTTTTACATTTATGAAAGGTACAGGCAAATATCTAACAACTTGTGGCTGAACCTTCATAGACATTTGTGACTCTTTCTAAATAGGAATTAGAACCCATGTCTTTTTTTTTAACCTCATTGAAATATAATATTGTAGTCTGTATAGATTCTCTTTTTCTGTGTTTCTAAATGACGTGGCTATTGAGAGCTGACTTGTCATTGTGGTGGTCATATTACGTAGCCTTTAGATAAGAAACACTTCACAGGGATGTTTCACAGACAAAATAGAGTCTTTGGACTGTTAGTTACAGAGCTCTTATAAGGGGAAAAGATTCATGTCATATTTATGGCCAAGGGACAAAGCAGTGTTGCATATTCAGCATTTTGTCTTGATAACTACACTTTAAAAAGTATTTTATTATGATTGTTACACATATTTTTTAGTATAAGCTTCAGTTGTTTTATAAATGTTCACTTATTTTAGCTAATGGAAACCTTTGTTTACCCTTTATGTTGGTGCTGCCTCCTGTTTGGATAGAACAGTTTGAAGGGAGTCAGTGCCAACAGATTGTGTTCTTTGCTTGGCACATTCTGTCTTTATACAGTGTAACTTACACTCAGGATTTTGTATAAATAATAAATTATGATAATGCTGAAGAAGCATCCACCTTTGAAAACTGGCTGGATCAGAAGTATACATGTGGGAAATATAATGAAAGGCCAAAGGGAGACATTCAAAGAATGTTAAGGAAACTAAAGAAAAAAAAGTATGTTAATAACAGTTCTTATCTTTATTCTCTTTTTTCAGACTTAATCTAGAAAAGAAAAACCTACAAAATATAACAGATTTTGCATACACACTTTTCTAATTCCTATGCAGAAAACATTATGACTACTAAATCAGTACTGGTGTTAGTTATCTTGCATGGCTTTTATGCCTACCGGTGATTAAATTGAGAAAAAAGAAGTATCTTTGAATGTGCTGATGTGTGTGTGTGTGTTTATAAGTGGTCTGGAGTTCTGCCTGTCAGCTAATTTTAGAGAGCCTGCATAGTTGTTGGGAGACTGACTGTTTTCCCACTAAATGCTGTCATTCAGATATATATTTTTATATGTGTATTTATGCATATTTGTCCTTTATTTTTGGTAGAAAATGATGCATCCTGTTGCCAGCAGTAATCCAGCTTTTTGTGGGCCTGGCAAACCTTCCTGCCTCAATGAAGATGCCATGAGAGCTGCTGATCAGTTTGATATATATTCCTCCCAGCAAAACAAATACAGCCACACAGTCAGCCACAAACCAATGGTTTGTCAGAGGCAAGACCCATTAAATGAAACACACTTGCAGACTGCAGGTGGCAGAAGCATAGAGATAAAAGATGAACTAAAGAAAAAGAAAAATCTCAACCGCTCTGGTAAGCGTGGCCGGCCTTCAGGAACCACCAAATCAGCAGGATACCGGACCAGCACAGGCAGACCCCTGGGAACCACCAAAGCGGCTGGATTTAAAACAAGCCCAGGCAGACCTTTGGGTACAACTAAAGCTGCAGGATACAAAGTCAGCCCAGGGAGACCTCCAGGTAGCATTAAAGCTCTATCCCGTCTTGCCGATCTTGGCTATGGCTGTGGGACTGCTGCTTTTCCTTACCCTATGATACATGGTAGAGCTGTTCATGGGGTGGAGGAAACCAGCAGCGAAATCAAGCCACCCAATGAATGAATGAGGCAGGAAAGGAGGGCCAGGTTTAGAAGAAAGATTGTGGATAATCCCAAAGCTTCTTGGTTTTATTTCGACATACATGATATGGCCTGGGCTTTCCAAATTTGTTTTCCCATTTGAATTTTTTTTTTTTTTCTGCTTTTGCTCAGAGACTGTCATATGCTGACAGACACACTCAAGGCATAAGTAGTGGCTTTGTATTTGTACATAGGTTCAAGTGTAATACCTATCTAAATCGTTTTTGCTTTTCCTTTAGAGTTATGGTTGTATCTCATTTCATTACTATTTTTTGTCATTCTGGATGCTTTATGTGCTACATATTTGAAACCATTATACCTATTAGTTTGTGAAGTTAGCTTACAATATAATAAAGATAATATCTAAGGTATTTTTAACTGATGGAACAAAGCAAACTAATGATTCAGGATTACTTGAGGTAGTGGCTGGAGGGTATTTTTTGGTAACATTTATGTTCATGAGACAGGACACAGATATATGCTTTGGCATTTACATAGACTTCATATGTTAAAAATCTTATTTTTAATGTTCTAGGTTTAAACAGTTTCTTATTTATTGATCTACATGGCATTAATTGATTTAACCATTATTCCTTTAAAAGTTCTTTAGCATTTGCCTTTCAGCCATGTTTAGGTTGTGTATTTTTTAATTGCCTAACAGCATGTATACCAAACACTACAAACAATTCATATTTACAAAAAAATTAAACTTTTTAATAAAAACTGCACATTACATTTTTGGTGAAATACAGTGCATTCTGAGAATAGCATATTTAATATAATAGAAAAAGAAATATTCTTAAGGTCTGCATGTTGCTATAGTTAATACATTTTGCCTTTTATATACTTAGTTATAAAGCATTATGCTTAAAACACTGTTTAATAATGTTCATTTATTAAAAAATATTTTTAAATTTTTTCTGATAAATTGTCCCATTGCATTAGCACTTACTGTGGTTTCAGGTCTATATCTACCAAAGGACAAAAATTGAATGGTAGACTGTAAAACTGGTACAAACAAGATGCAGTTTTTTGACTGTCAGAACCCAAATATTAAGAAATAGGAATCAATCTATGCATGAAACATGTAAGAAATATGTTGATTAGTTTAATTAAAAATCTCATTGTGGCTCTAATGAGACCAATTCATCCAAAATAAATTTTTTTCCAACAGATTTTGCTTTAGAAGCAAGATAGGAAAGAAAAAAAAACATTGGGCAGACATGTATAGAAGGGACAGAGGGATATCTCTCATTCCTCTTTTTGAAAGCAGTCTTCATTAATACACATTTTTATTTATTCTGAGTTTGATCTAAATAAAATAGATTATTATAAACTTTGGATTTGGGGAAAAAAATTCCACTGAATTTTAAAGTTACTGTGTATGTATTTGTGAGCTTAAATGCCTTTGAAATTATAATGTAGGTTTGCAGGATCCCCAGATTTTTAATCTTTGAAAATTTTAATTTTCAAAGGGCGCATGTTGTGTTGCTTGGGTTTGCTGTCAGTTAATGCAAACTCTGGTTGCAAATGGATGTCATGTTTCATAACTTTTATCAGGAAAAAAGCAGCAAGCCTTCAGGTGTTCCAGCGATGCCTGACACAAAGAGCTGGACTTTATGCTGCTCTTTACAGTAAGAGGTGTTGCATTTTATGTGGGGACCGTGTGCGCACTGGCTTCTAAGACAGTGACCTCAACAATTTTAGCTTTGCACAAACCGTAGAGAGCAATGTTGGATGACTACATAATTAGTTGTAACATTTTGGCAGCTAAATTGCTATAACAGTTTCTTCTTGCAGAAGCTTAAAATACAAAACTTTTAATATAAATCTACTTAAAACAGTATAACTTCTGACACACACAGATGCTTACATCTCTATTCATATGTTCATCCATCCACTTTTGTCATGTATTTGTCGTTCAGTTGTTTCCAAAGATGATGTTTAGCAGTTGGCTGCTTAGAAGTCCTCCTTTGAATTCCTGAAAGCAGTTGTTAACTTTAATGTTCTCCCATAGAATTACATGTATCATAGGCAAGGGTGTGGTTGTGTGTTGTGTTTCAGAGTGTGCCCACTTGATGTTTGATGTTTCCCTTTCGGTTTTATTTTCTTTCCTGATTTTGTTGAACATGCCCTCTCTCCCTGCATTTTCCTCCATTTGTTCCCCTCCCGGGTCTCCATCCCCCAGCACATCTACTCAGTGGTGCTGTGCTGTGTGTCAGAAGATAAAGCAGATGAATTGTATGAAGAATCTCATATACAAGTTAATGAATGGTGAGATGAACTAAAGGAAGTTATGTCCATAACAGTGTTTTATTAATACCAGGAGCTATGTTCCAGGAAAAAAACTGATTGAATAACCCCATTTAGAAAGCTGAATTTTCTGTTTTATGAGAAGTTACCTGGAGTATTAGATCTGTATGCTGAGGAGCATCTTCTTCTTCTATTTCCTTTTATCCTTGTGAACAGTTTATTGGTGCCATGTTGAAGAGAAAGACATCTAAGTGATAACATGAATGAAACCTTAACATAGAAAATATTTTTACTTCTCTACAAAGACTGTGTCGTGCATCTTTTGTAACACTGTCTCTTGTCATGATAAACACTGAAATAGCATGTTAAACAATTCCTTATACTTTAATATGATCAGCTGGGGAAAACTGGCTTTTCCCCCCCGCTGTATACTTGTTCCTTGAAAGGTAAATTGCTAATTTTATATTGTGTAATTCTGTTATTCACAAAATAGGTTTCACTATTCTATATTTAAACTGTTGGTCAGAAAATGATCTGCTATTCAAGTAAGTTTGCTTTACTTTTTTCTTTAAAAAATACTTTAACATGCCTTATTTATTCTTATATCAATATATTAGGAGCTTATACAGATGAAATTTTCATTTTTTGACAGATATAACTTTGCATAACTAATCTTTAGTGTGGGATGATTTTGATACTATCTTTGGAGTTTTGCACTGGATATTAAAAAAAATTAGCACATTGTATTGGAAAAAAATAGGTATCTGATTAATTTTAAATATTTGGAGATGTTTTAAAAATCAGTGTTTTCAGTTATACTAAAAACTTCTTTATATTTTTTATTTACTTTTTAAAAGAAACATCTGTTAAGGTAGTAAAGGTAATATTAATTCCAAACTGATGTTTGTGTGAATTTACATGTATTTTTTCATGAAATAAGTAACTTTTTTTTAAATTAAGGAGCAAAAGGAATGATCTGGATCCATTTACTAGGTTAAAGGTGACTCATACAATGTAGGAAAAGCCAATGTATGAGCTAAATGAAAAAAAGCAACAACAACAAACTTTTATATTCTAAGAAGCTTTAAAAGAACAATTCAGGGGATGTTGACAATAACTGCTACTCTGTCAGTCAGGGTCTATATATGCAGTAAAATTTTATGATCCATATATAGTAAAACATAAGAATTCACAACAGTTGTTTGAAATGTTTTTTCCCTTTGACATAATATGTTTTGATGCTATTAAGTTTTTCTCTTTATTATATCTTAACTATATGCTGTTAAACTCTAGGATGTATCTAAATCTTTCCTTTACTTTCTCCCCTTATTCTCCCCAAGTAGATAAATCTGTTCTCTCCCATATAATGTATTTAATTTTGGAAAATTTAATGCTACAGTAAATCAAGTATGTGATTTGTAGTAATCAGACCACTTTGATTCTTTTAGTTTCAGTTTCATTTTTCCACAGATAATTATGGAGAAAATAATTACCAATTAACATATAAGCACGCTGTCCTCTGCTGTAAAAAGTCTGAATAGATACTGTGTATGTTTTTATGTCCATGAACTTGAGCTACTCGTGTGCAATTATGTGTATGGGAATGGAGTAGTGTTCATGATTTGTATCTACATCATCATATGGATGTATATTTATTAATAAAGTCATTACTTCAAAACCAACTGTGTTTATTACTCTGTTTCTTAGCAGAGTATTTCTTCCAAGCAGGGTAATTATAAATGGTAAAATCCAGGCAGTCCAGTGGTTAAGACTCTGTGCTTCCACTGTGAGCGGGAGTGGGTTAGTTCAAGTGGGTGTGGGTTCGATCCCTGGTTAGGGAACTAAGATCTCACATGCTGTGCAGCGCAGCTGAAAAAGTAAAAATAAAAAAATAAGTAAATGCTAAAACCTCTTTTATAATTGGTAATTTTGTATTTTCGTTGGGTTGTGATTCCTAAAATCTGCCTTTCTGTATTTTTTGTTTTTTTCAAAATAGTAATTATTTATATAATTGTAATTTAAACTTCTAACCTATAAATGAATCTCCTTCTAATTATCAAGATACTTCAGACTAATGGGTCTAATAAAGGCTTAATTTTTTCTTTTTTGTCTGCACCATATAGTATGTAGGATCTTAGTTCCCTGACCAGGGATTGAACCTATGCCCCCTACTCTGGGAACTCAGAGTCTTAACCACTGGGCTGCCAAGAAGTCCCTAAAGGCTTAAATTTAAATGTGCTTGATACTTTTAATTTAAAAAGTTGAGATATTAAACATGGCTAATTTTTTAGTGTTAACCTTAGGGATAGCAGCATGTACATATTTTATAACTGTCAAATATTGGAGATAGAAAAATAATCCTAATTATTGGAATATATAATTACCTTTTCCACTTTCTCCAAATTGTACAGATCATCTCGAACAGAGATTGGCAAACTAAGACCCCCTGCCTGTTTTTGGACTAGCCATGCCCATTTGTTTACAAGTTGTCTCCGGGTACTTTTGACTACAGTAGCAGAGTTGAATTGTTGTGGCATAAGTCTTGCAAAGTCTAAATTATTTACTGATTATTTCCCTCTGTTATGAAAAAGTTTGCTCACCCCCTTATCTAAGAAGGATAAATTGGAGTAGGAAACAACAGATACAATTTGAAACTGAATTTCAAAACCCAAGCAAGTGATGGCTTTTTTTTTTTTTTTCTGGCCACACTTGAGTGGCCTGTGGAACTTAGCTGACCAGTCAAACCTGCACCCCCTGCAGTAAAAGCACAGAATCAACGCCTGGCCACCAGGGAAATCCAGTGATGCCTTTTAAAAAAAATTCTTCAAATTACATTTAGAAGTGATTTTATGTATACTTCGCTCAAGTCATTGAAGTCCTTTTACTTGTAAGGTGGTGTTTACTAGGTATACTGTGCGTCATCTAGGAAAAGATTCCTACACCATCATAGCATGGACCATTTACTGTGGCCCAAAGGATCACTTATTTACTGTTCACCAACAATTATAGTTTTACCACTCTTTGTATAGCTCTTTGTATAGTTTTATAATAAAAAATGCATTTGTCCATTGTGTTTGTATATGCCAAAATTCTCATTCCCTGGCAGTTTGTCAGCAAATCAGTATCCTATTCAGTTGAAAAAGTCATCTAATTGAAAAATTGAAGAGAAGACAGTCTGCTTTCATACCTAGACCTAGAGTTTATGCCACGAATATTAGTAATATACTTGTGGTTTTTATTCCAACAGTTGCCAGAGTGAGAATCATGAACAACCCTTAGAAAATACAAAGCGATTGACATTTGATAGCTTTATAACAAAAGAATCTTAGATACTGGTACAGATATTTGCAGTGTTACAGTTGTCGCTAGGCATATGAGAATGAAAAGAGAGCTGTTGGCACCATACAATTTCCTTTTTTAACCACCCAGGTTTCATTGTTCTGGGTTAATAAGGATTTCATCAGAATATCATTTGTGTTTTAAGATATGCATCACAGATACGTTGTGAAGTAAAAGGTACTTTCAATACCTGATTTCTCTAAGATTATCAGAGTGGCAGAGGTGAAGTGACTTAAATTCTTTGGTAAGCTGTTAGCAAATGTAGGTACACTGTAGTGTGGCCTTTTTGATGATACCACGGGAAGAGGTTACACACTTAAACTTGAAGCTGTTTCGAAGTCAGTGCCAAGTAAAAATCTTTGCTGAAAAACAAAATACAAAAGCCTACTAGAGTGAAAGTATAGTGGGTACAGTAATAATGGCTTCTTAGTACATGCTTGCCATAAAAAATACTTTACATGATTTATTTCATTAAATCATTGCAGTTCTACCGAAGGTGCTAAATGAGTTGGAATATCCCTTTATGGTAAGAAAACTTGAATCCTAGAGAGGTTAAGTAATTTACCCAGAGTCACGACACCCAGTAAGTGGTAAGAGTCAGCATCTGAACCTGTGTAGAACTGGAGCCCTTAAAATTCTACTCACCACTGGATAAGTTTAAAGCTGGTGTTCTGGTTTTAGTAGTAGGTGTTTTTGTGCTGGCCCTGAAATAGATAAATGTGACTATGGAATTCTAATACATTCGTTTTATTGCCTTGCCAATAGCTAAAATTCTTTTCTGAGAACCTAAGGGCTCTTAAAGCAGCTTCTTTACACAGAGAGTGACAGGGCCTTTTTGTTGTTTTTTAAGTTTTCTCTGTCATTTTTCTCATGACTCTTCTAAAATCTTTATAAAGTTTTTAAATCTTCAAAAATCTTTTTTAAGATCTTCATTCTTTTGGGCATTTATTTTCATATGAGCGTGGTGTGTTTTTATAAGAATCTGCCCATTTTGTCTTTGACCTGCCTGGTGTTGGTTTGTGACCTCTGAAACTGGATTGTGGTCTGTTGTCTATCATTTGCCCCATTATCCTTGGCCTAATTTTTTTGGGATAAGTTGCATGTACAATGGCAGTCACCCTAGTTGCTACCCTAGCTGCACATTACCTACGGGCACCACAGACACAGAAGTTCCTTTTCCTTGCCTTTTGTTTTGTTTTTACTTGTTGATTTTATTAATTTGTCTCAAATGTCCGTTCTTTCTCATTAAGATATTTTTAACTAGTTTCAGAAATTTCTATTTTCTGTATTTATATGACCCTGGGTTCATTGTAAATTTTTTATGTTGGAATTTTTAATCTTTATTAGGTCTATGTCATTTTTCTGAAAATCTGGTCTCCCATTTCATCTGCCTCTCTGTATTCTGTGTATTAGGCCTTAGGGTAGTGAAAGTAGTAACAAAGAGACCCCAAAATGCAATGGCTCTGATAAAGCATATTTCTCACCACTTAAGTGTCCTGTGCTGTGCTCCATCTAGTCTTTCAAAGACCTGGGTTCTCATTTTGCCATTTTCAGAACATGGCTTCTGAGATAACTCAGTTGCTTTCATTTTAGCCCCTGAAGGAATGGCCTTTGGAAATCTAAGCCATAAGTTGTATAACTTCTCATGTTCTTTTGACTGTAGGTTGATCACAGGAATACATATAGCCTTAGGCATTGGGGAAATGTACTCTCTACTTGAGAAGCCAGGTCTAGTAATTCAAGAAGAGAACGGATTTTAGTGCAACATCCCTGCTGCTGCTGCTAAGTCGCTTCAGTCGTGTCTGACTCTGCGACCCCATAGACGGCAGCCCACCAGGCTCCCCTGTCCCTGGGATTCTCCAGGCAAGAACACTGGAGTGGGTTGCCACTTCCTTCAACAACATCCCTATAGGTGAGTAAATGTTGTGGGCTGAGGTTGGTGTAGAATTAAGAAGCAAAAATCCTACAGATGACAGGAAACCGAATTGAGGGTTGTGAAGCTAGTTTAAATCATTAGCTGTCATTTTTTAAAAACTTAATTTACTGAAGATCAGCATGCCGTCATTGAGCCAAACACTCTTCTGAGTACACTAGACTATATGCTTTATGTCTAATGAAAGATTTGGATAAGTAGAAAATTATAAAATATGATGAATAGTATTTCTAAGACGAAGGGGGCTATGAGAATACTCAAAATGATGTTTAAGCTGAGAGCTGAAAGATGAGTACAGATTGGTGTGAGAGGAGGAGAGTATTAGAGATAGGAAAAACAACATGCACACATGTGTAAGCCTGGAAAGCATGATATTCTTTAAACAATTTATTGTGTATGGTAAGTGGGAGTGGTGAACAAGGGCTGAGAGGAGATCAGACAATCAATTAAAGAGTTTCTTCTTTTCTTTTTTTTTAAGACAATGGTGAGCCATTAGAAAGTTTTAAATAAGGAAATGACACTTGTAGTTTAGGTTGGCTTGATGGAGGAGAAACCAGAGGCAGCCACAGTGGTAAAATTTCATTTGGGTGAGATACTCTGATTAAGATCAGGCAGTGGGAAAGAGAAATGGACAGGTGATGAACTGGAGCAGGCAGTTAATAAAACTTGGTATCAGTAATGAGGGAAAGAGAGGAGTTGAAGTTAAGTGTTGACATAGGATTAAGTAGGCTATGGAGCCTGAGAGTGTGTGCATACACATGCACACGTAGGAGACGTTAGGTAGAGTATGGTTGTTTAGTCACTAAGTTGTATCCTAGTCTTTTGTGACCTCATGGACTATAGCCTGCCAGGCTTCTCTGTCCATGGGATTTCCCAGGCAAGAATACTGGAGTGGGTTGCCATTTCCTTCTCTGGGAGATCTTCCTGACCCAGGGATCGAACCCACATCTCATTTATTGGCAGGTGGGTTCTTTACCACTGAGCCACCAGTACAGTAGTTAGACTATATCCAAGCCAAGTACATATGACAAATTAAGAGGGCCTCTGCCTGTATCGAGCTGTTATATAGCTCAAGATCTATCCCTCTGTAGATGATAGAAAATACTGTTTTTATTGTTGGTGGAAGGTGTCGGGCCCAAAGGAACTGCTCTTTTTTTAAATTAAAGGATAGTTGATATATTAGTTTCAGGTATACAACATAATGATTTGATATTTGTGTATATTGTGAAATGGTCATTATACTAAGTCTAGCTAACATCTATCACCATACATAGCTGCAGAATTCTTTTTTTGATGCAGAATTCTCTTGTGATGAGATCTTTTAAGATCTAGCAGCTTTCAAATATGCCATTGTTGTTTGGTCACTATGTTGTGTCCCACTCTGCCCACATGGCTTCTCTGTCTGTGGGATTTTCCAGACAAGAATACTGGAGTGGGTTGCCATTTCCTTCTGCAGGGGATCTTCCTGACCCAGGGATTGAACCTGTGTCTTCTTCATTGGCAGGCATATTCTTTACCATTGAGCCGCCAGTACAGTAATAATAGCTATAGTTGCCGTGTTGCACATTGCATCTCCATGAATTACTTATTTTATAACCTGAAGTTTGTACCTTTTGACTGCACTTATCAATTTAGCAGACACCCTACCCCCCACCAATCTGTTGCATACCAATCTATTCTCTGTAAGCTTGGTTTTGGTTTTATAGATTCCACTTAAAGCTGAGATCATACAGTATTTGTCTGATGTATTTCACTTAGCATAATACCCCAAGGATCCATCCATGTTGTTGCAGATGGAAAGATATTCTTTTTTATGATTGAATAATATTTCTGTATATAGATAAACATATCTATTTCAGTATATCGTGTTTTCTTTATCTGTTCTGCTGATGAACTCTTAGCTTGTTTCCGTATCTTGGCCATTGTAAAAAATACTGCAAAGAACATGGGAGTGCTAGTGTTTTCATTTTCTTGGATAAATACCCAGCATGGATTTGTGAGATCACATGGTAGCTTCTATTTTTAATTTTTTTGAGGAACCTCTGCGCTATTTTCCATAGTGGCCGCACCAATTTACATTCCCGCTGACAGTACCCAAGGGTTCCCTTTTCTCCACATCCTCTCCATTGCTTGTTATTTCTTGTCCTTTTCATAATAGCCATTCTAACAGGTGTGAGGACCACTTTTGAACATAAAGAATTTATTATATTTTAGGTTAAAATAAGCCATTTTAATCAGTCCTTTCCCCAGCTTTCAACTGGCCTAATAAATTCAACAACCTTAGTAACTTGAGCATCTTCCCTACAATGTATTAAGAGCAGCTCATATACTGAACAAGACACAAGTCCCTTTCCTCTAGGAACCCATACTAGAAAACAGATGCTTTAATATGTAGAACATAAACCATGTAATGCAATTTTTTTTTGTTCTGAATTGATATTTTAACATGCTTTATCTCTCAAATTAGCTACTTAATTTTAGCACAGAGCCAGTCAAACTCCAACCCATCTGCTTAGTCCTGAGCTCTTTAGGCTTGTTTTTAGAGGAATTTCGACAGAAAAACTGGTTATTGTGCTTATTCTCTATAAGCTCAGAAGTATCAGATAATCCTGTAATAAGCCATAGGGGAAAAAATATGAAGTATGTATGTATAACTAAATCACTTTGTTGTACACCGGCAATCAGCACAACATTGTTAATCAACTATACTTCAACAGAAAGTAAATTAATAAAAAGAAGTATCAGATAAGAGGTCACTCATAAGTAGTGATAACTGGCTTTTAAGTCATGTTCAGGGCTGCTTACGTGGCTGTTGTCCTCCCTGTGTCACAATAAGAAACAAATGATAACTACAAAGTGTTACGCATCTTCAGTATGCCAGGTGCAGAATGGCTGATAGCTGAAACTGATGGGGTGTTTTTTCTTTTTTTTGGAGTAGCTGTAGACCTATAACAAAAACAGTACACACACAAGAAGACTTTGTAAAAATTCTGTTTATTTACTTATTTTTTAAAATTTGTTGGGACTTGCCTGGTGGTTCAGTGGTTAAGAATCCAGCTTCCTATGAAGAGGGTGCGGGCTTGATTCTTGGTTGGAGAAGTAAGATCCCATATGCCATAGGGCAGCTAAGTGCACCCGCTGTAACTACTGAGCCTGAGAACCACACCTGGCAAGCCTACGCACCACAGTTAGAGAGGAGTCCTCACTGCAATGAAGTATCCTGTGTGCCACACCTAAGACCTGACGCAGCCATAAATACATAATTTTAAAATTTTTTTGATTACAAACTTAGACAAAATTTAGTAAAAATAAGAGTATAATCACTGTACATGTGGCTGTCAACAAGCTTTAATAATTAAAAATTCGAGACCTATTTTTTAAAAAATCTGTATCCCTACCACTCTCTTTCCCCCTCAATTATATTGAAGCAAGTTCTCCAAATCATATCTTCCTGAAATATTTCAATACATTTATCTAAAACTGATATAAAACACATACACATGATAGCATTATTATACTTTAATAACTCCTGCTACTGCTAAGTCGCTTCAGTCGTGTCTGACCCTGTGCGATCCCAGAGATGGCAGCCCACCAGGCTCCCCTGTCCCTGGGATTCTCCAGGCAAGAACACTGGAGTGGGTTGCCATTTCCTTCTCCAGTGCATGAAAGTGAAAAGTGAAAGTGAAGTCGCTTAGTCGTGTCCGACCCTCAGCAACCACATGGACTGTAGCCTACCAGGCTCCTCCGTCCATGGGATTTTCCAGGCAAGAGTACTGGAGTGGGGTGCCATTGCCTTCTCCGTTAATAATTCCTAGATATCACTAAGTATCGAGACTGTTAAAATTGTACTAATTTGGGAATTTTCTGTTGGTTCAGTGGGTGGGACTCTGCTTCCACTCCCTAGGGCCCAGGTTCAGTTCCTGGTTGGGGAACTAAGATCCAGCAAGCTGCATAGCACAGCCAAAAAAAAAATTTGTCCTACTTTCCCAATAATTATCTTAAAAATTATTTAATTGCTCTCTTTATTGAAGTATAATTTACATATCAAAACATTTCACCCATTTTAAGTATACAGTTCACCCATTTTAAGTACACTTACAGAGAAATAAAGAATGATTTTGATGCTATCTTTGAAGTCTTGCACTGGATTTTTTTTAACTTTTTATGTTATATTGGAGTATAGCCAATTAACAATACTGTTATACTTTCAGGTGGACAGCAAAGAGACTCAGCTGTACATATACATGTATCCATTCTCCCATCCAGGCTGCCACATGACATTGAGCAGAGTTCTTTGCGCTATACAGAAGACCTTGTTGGTTATCCATTTTAAATATAGCAATGTGTACATGTCAATCCCAAACTCCCTAACTATCTCTTCCCTTGATCCTACCCCCACTGGCAACCATAAGTTCATTATCTAAGTCTGTGAATCTGTTTCTCTTCTGTAAAGAAATTGATTTGTACAATTTTTTTTAGATTCTGCATATAAGGGATGTCATATGATATTTTTCCTTCTCTCTCTGACTGACTTTACTCAGTATGACAATCTCAGTCCCTCCATGTTGCTGCAAGTGGCATTATTTTGTTCTTTTTAATGGCTGAGTAATATTCTATTGTATATAAGTGCCACACCTTCATCCATTCCTCTGTCCATGGACATTGAGGTTGCTTCCATGTCTTGGGTGTTGTAAACAGTGCCTCAGTGTACATTGGGATGCATGTATCCTTTCAGACCATGTTTTTCTCTGGATATATGCCCAGGAGTGGGCTTGCAGGGTTATATAGTAGCTCTATTTTTAGTTTTTATAGGAACTTCTATACTGTTCTCCATGGTGGCTATACCAATGTACATTCCCATCAATAGTGTAGGAGGGTTCCCTTTTCTCCACACCCTCTCCAGCATTTATTATTTGTAGATTTTTTTGATGAGGGCTATTCTAACCTGTGTGGTGCAGTACCTCATAGTTTTGATTTGCATTTCTCTAATATAATTAGTAATGTTGAGCATCTTTTCATGTGCTTCTTGGCTATCTATCTTCTTTGGAGAAATTCTCTTTAGATCTTCTGCCCAGTTTTTAATTGGGTTGTTTGTTTCTTGATATTGAACTGCATGAGCTGTTTGTATATTTTGGAGATTAATCCGTTTTTGGTCACTTTGCAGATATTTTCTCCCATTCTGTGGGTTGTCTTTCTGTTTTGTTTATGATTTCCTTTGCTGTGCAAAACCTTTTCAGTTTAATTAGGTCTCATTTGTTTATTTTTGGTTTTATTTTCATTACTCTAGGAGGTGGAGCAAGATACTGCTGTGGTTTATATCAAAGAGTGTTCTTTTGTTTGTAATAACTTTGTTTTTAACTTAATGTAATTTAAATTTTTTGGCTGTGCCATGCAGCATGTGGGATCTTAGTTCCCTCACCAGGAATGAAACATGTGCCCCCTGCAGTGGAAGCCCAGAGTCCTAACCACTGTACCTCCAGGCAAATCCTGGAATAACTTTAAATGGAGTAAAATCTGTGAAATATTGAATCACTATGTTGTGCACCTGAAACTAAGATAATGTTGTAAATCAACTGTACTTCAATTAAAAACAAAGGCAGTCTGTGGTCATACCACCCTGTACATGCCAGATCTCATCTGATCTTGGAAGCTAAGTAGGGTCGGGCCTGGTTAGTACTTGGATGGGAGACCGCATGGGAATACCAGGTACTGTAGACTAATAAAAAGAAAAAAAAAAAGCAAACAAAGAAACCATACTTATTTGCAGATCAGTATTGAATTGTGAACTCTTTAAAGGAGTCTATTAAAAGTTCCTAAAAGTCCCTTTATTACATTTTAGCAACAGAGGATGAGCATGCGCTTTTCGTGGTCACTTGCTGAGGATTCTGGAGACTTCCGAGCCCTGCATTCTCAGTATTGGTTGGCTGCTTTGACCTAAATGAGCCAGCAGGACCTTACCTGGTTGATAGCATAGTAAGAACACCTCGTTCATGAAATGATAGGGAAACTAGTCAGTCATGATTTCTCTACTTCCAAATAGAAACAGAATCATTGCCATAATTTTGATCCATTAAAAGTTTAAAAAGCTTTTTTTAAAAAAAATCAGTATGAATTCATGGATTCTAACGTGTATCATGCATCTCCTTCTATTGAAATTACTCATTTTTATGCTCAAATTGTTCCATCTTTGCCTCTTGAGAAATCTGTATGCAGGCCAGGAAGCAACAGTTAGAACTGGACATGCAACAACAGACTGGTTCCAAATAGGAAAAGGAGAATGTCAAGGCTGTATATTGTCACCCTGCTTATTTAACTTACATGCAGAGTACATCAGGAGAAACGCTGGACTGGAAGAAACACAAGCTGGAATCAAGATTGCCGGGAGAAATATCAATAACCTCAGATATGCAGATGACACCACCCTTATGGCAGAAAGTGAAAGGAACTAAAAAGCCTCTTGATGAAAGTAAAAGAAGAGAGCGAAAAAGTTGGCTTAAAGCTCAACATTCAGAAAACGAAAATCATGGCATCCGGTCCCATCACTTCATGGGAAATAGATGGGGAAACAGTGGAAACAGTGTCAGACTTTATTTTTTTGGGCTCCAAAATCACTGCAGATGGTGATTGCAGCCATGAAATTAAAAGATGGCTTACTCCTTGGAAGAAAAGTTATGACCAACCTAGATAGTATATTCAAAAGCAGAGACATTACTTTGCCGACTAAGGTCCGTCTAGTCAAGGCTATGGTTTTTCCAGTAGTCACGTATGGATGTGACAGTTGGACTGTGAAGAAGGCTGAGCACCGAAGAATCGATGCTTTTGAACTGTGCTGTTGGAGAAGACTCTTGAGAGTCCCTTGGACTGCAAGGAGATCCAACCAGTCCATTCTGAAGGAGATCAACCCTGGGATTTCTTTGGAAGGAATAATGCTAAAGCTGAAACTCCAATACTTTGGCCACCTCATGCGAAGAGTTGACTCATTGGAAAAGACTCTGATGCTGGGAGGGGTTGGGGGCAGGAGGAGAAGGGGACGACAGAGGATGAGATAGCTGGATGGCGTCACTGACTCAATGGACGTGAGTGAACTCTGGGAGTTGGTGATGGACAGGGAGGCCTGGTGTGCTGCGATTCATGGGGTCTCAAAGAGTCGGACATGACTGAGCGACTGAACTGAACTGAACTGATTGGTAGGAGCTAGTTTGACTCCTTGATCATTTTGGCATAACCCTAGTATTCTTCATCCATTTTCTTGCATTTTGATGTGACAAGATGTCCCAGACTCATAAAAAGAGATCTTTTGACTTAGCAAGGCAATTTAGGGAAGCAGTGTGTTGTACCTTGAATTTTAGGATGTATGGGTTTTGAAATTTTTCTCTTATTTTTCCAGAATTGCTATTTTACAAAATATTTAAACTGGACGAGTCCTTACAATGATACTATTACTTAAAAAAATTTTTTTTATAAACAAAGGATATTTAAAGAAAGCTAGGTGGGATGAGCAAGGAAAACAAAACAGGACATTAGCTTGAAGTACAACATCTGGCTTGAGATCTGTTCCCAGCAAATTTTAGATTCTAGGGTATCCCTTTGAGCAGACTTCAGAAGTGTGAATGAAATATGGCTAAGCATATTACTCTTGTTTTCAGATTATAGTCCTCTGCACACAGATGTCTTACTGTACAATTGCCAGTTTCCTGTTCTCCCAAAGCATCCTCTAAATGTTTTTCTCTCTCTGCTTCACCTCTGCCACAGCACCCCACATCAGCTTCTTAGTGAGAAGTATTTGGATACAGATTTGTTCTCTTCATGGCATTTGACAAAGTAATATTTTTTGTTGCAATTTGCTTATATGAAGCTAGATATTGTTGATCTAGCCTTTGTGAAAAGTTTGAACCTTGATTTGGAATAGATATATTGACTACTTAAAGTGTTGTTCCAAGGCCCTCACTGCCTATTTCAGCAACTTATTTATTTCCTCTTCCTAGTTTAGGATTTGTAATATGTTACTTTTCTCTTCCTTTCTATGTTTGTAGTTAGAGATAGACCTGGGTTTGAGTCCCTGAACAGCCACTCATTAGTTTATGACCTTTCCCAAGGTCATAAACTAATGCTTATTCTTTCTAAGCCTCAGAAATGGGTTTATAGTGAGAATTAAATGAGAATAATGCATTTGTGTAATTGGCATACTGACAGTTTAATTTGGGGTTCAAATTCAAGCTCCGTCATTTACTCTGGGAACTTAGGCTACTTACTTACTCTTTTATTTTCATTTAAAAAATGTATATCATGTCTATGTCAGGGATATTGCAAGAATAATATGGGATATATAACCAAACTGAAATATTTAACCCACCACCTGACACATTTTAGTATGAGAATTTTAACTTTTGTTACACATTCTGAAAGGCCTTTTAACATGAAAGTATCTTAATAAAATGAGAGAAGATGCTGGATATTTTAATTTGTAAAACATGCCCATTGATTTGGGTATTTTATTATTTGAATTAGCAGAACATCAGGCAATATCCTAAGATAGTCCTTTAACTTCCACATTATCTGAAGGTTATTTGGAGTGGTGAATGGATCAGAGAAAGAAAAAGAACATCAACTGATGCACAGTTGGGTTTTTTTTGTTGTTGTTTGTTTGTTTTGCCACACAGCTTTAGGGATCTTATTTTCCCTACCAGGAATCAAACCTGCAACCTCAGCCGTGAAAGCACGGAGTCCTAACCACTGGACCACCAGGGAATTCCCTGCACAGTTATTCTTGCTTGGAAGACTTGGCTGTAAGCATACTTTCAAAACGTGAATGATTTTACCTTCCTTCTTAAGAATTGCATGTACTGTTTTTTTTTGTTTGTTTTCTTTTAAAAAGATTGAAATATAGTAATTGATGTACAATACTACATAAGGTTCAAGTGTACAACATAGTAATTCACAATTTTTAAAGGTTATACTCCATTTATAGTTATTATAAAATATTGGCTATCTTCCCTGTTTTGTACAGTAGGTCCCGTAGCTTGTTTTATACTAGTTTGTACCTCTTAATCCCCTACCCCTGTTGTGCCCTTCTCTTCTCCCCTCCCCACTGATAACCAGTAGTTTGTACTATTTGTGACTCTCTTTCCATTTTGTTATATTCACTGGGTTTATTTTTTAGATTCGACATATAAGTGACAGCATATATTTGTTTTTCATTGTCTGACATATTTCACTTAGCACAATACCCTTCAAATCCATCTATCTTGTTGCAAATGGCAGAATTTCATTCTTTTTGTGGCTTTTTTTTTTAGTATTCCATTGTATACATATACACTGCATCTTCCTTATCCATTTGTCTACTGATGGACACAGGTTGCTTCTTTATCTTGGCAACTATAAATAATACTGCTAGGAACTTTGAGGGGCATGTATCTTTTCAAATTAGTGTTTTTGTTTTTTTCACATATATATCCAGGAGTGGAACTGCAGGGTCCTATGGTAGTTCTGTCTCTGTTTTTTGAGAAACTCCCACACTGGTTTTCACAGTGGCTGCTCCGCTTTACACTCCCACCGATAGTGTACGAGCATTCTCTTCTCCACATCCTTGCCAACATTTGTGGTCTTTGAGGATAGTCATCCTGTCAGGTGTGAGGTGAGGTCTCATTGTGATTTCAGTTTGCATTTCTCTGATGATTAAAGATGTTCAGTATCTTTTCATGTGCCTTTTGGTCATCAGTATGTCTTTGGAGAAATGTCTGTTCATGTCTTCTGTCCATTTTTTAATTGGGTTGTTTGTTTCTTGATGTTGAGTTCTATGAACTGTTTTTATATTTGGGATATTAATCTCTTACCAGGCATATTATAAGCAAATATTTTCTCCCATTCAGTAGATTCTGATGGTTTCCTTTACTGTGCAAAAGCTTTTAAGTCTAATTAGGTCCCATTTGTTTATTTTTTTTCCTTTAAGAGACAGATCCAAAAAAAATTGGTATGATTTATGTCACAGAGTTTTTTAGCATGTGCTATTTTTAAAACTTAGGACTTGCCTGTGGCTCAGATGGTAAAGCGTCTGCCTACAATGCAGAAGACCTGGGTTCGATCCCTGGGTCAGGAAGGTCCTCTGGAGAAGGAAATGGCAATCCACTCCAGTACTCTTGCCTGGAAAATCCCATGGATGGAGGAGCGTGGTAGGCTACAGTCCATGGGGTCGCAAAGAGTTGGACATGACTGAGCAACTTCACTTCACTTGATTTTTAAAACAAAAGATATATAGCCTGTTGCCTTTTTTCTTTTTTTTTAGTTGTGCCATGTTGCTTGTAGGATCTTTGTTCCTTGACCAGGGATTGAACCCAAGGCCACAGTACTAAAAACCCTGAGTCTTAACCCTTGGACTGCCAGGAAACTCCCTGTCCTTTTTTATAGTCACCATTTTGATGTCAGTTTTAATATTTTTAAGATAGTATTAGTGAATCAGTATCTCCAAATGGTACATCGGGTATACTATCAAACGCAGTAAGTTGAATCATAATTTATGGATTTCTTTTTTGCATGAAGATTTGGCATTTCCTAAACAGAACTTCTCAAATGTATTGTAAGCTCAAGTACATCTGAAAAAAATCAGATTCAATGAGTTGAAAGGGGAATGAAGAACATATTAGGTAAGTAGGTAATTGACCATTAGGTAATGGCTTAGATAGGTATTTTGTATGTTATTTTCTTATTATTTATAACATCATCAAGTGTTAATATTATAGGAATTCACACCTTATTAGTTGTGATAAGCAAGCTTCCAAAATGGCTCCTTGTGATCCTTACCTTCTGGCATTTATGTCCTTGTCTAGTCCCATCCTACACGTACATGGTAAGATGTATAGCCAACAGGAATTACAGAAATGATGTGTGATTTCAGAGTCTAGGACATAAAGGACTGCAGCTTTATCATTGTTCTTTTGGATCACTCGGTCTGGGGGAAGCCATCTGTCATGTCAGTAGAACATAGAAGCTGTCCTATGGAGAGATCCACATGATTAAGAACTGAGCCTTCCTGCCAACAGTCATCGCCAAGTTGCCTTCTTGGAAGCAGATCTTCCAGCCCCAGTCAAGCCCACAAATAACCGTAGCCCAAGTCATCATCCTGACTGCAACTGTATGACAGATCCTGAACCAGAACGGCCCAGCTAAGCCCCTTCTCAATTCCTGACCCACGTAAATGGTATGATATGATAAATGGTTATTACTATTTTAAGACAAAGTTTTAGGGAATTTGTTATGCAACATTAGATAATCAGTACACTGATTATAAGTGATTGTTAGATTATACTAAGTGATCATGTACATAAGGAAGAGCCAACTCATAAGATTTCCCTTTCAAATTAATATTAGGACTCAACTATACTGATAAGGCGGAGAAGGCAATGGCACCCCACTCCAGTACTCTTGCCTGGAAAATCTCATGGATGGAGGAGCCTGGAAGGCTGCAGTCCATGGGGTCGCTGAGGGTCAGACATGACTGAGTGACTTCACTTTCACTTTTCACCTTCACGCACTGGAGAAGAAAATGGCAACCCACTCCAGTGTTCTTGCCTGGAGAATCCCAGGGACAGAGGAGCCTGGTGGGCTGCCGTCTATGGGGTCGCACAGAGTCGGGCACGACTGAAGTGACTTAGCAGCAGCAGCATACTGATAAGAACATTAGCAGCTATCATCATCTTCAACTAACTCTCCCCCACCCCCGTCTTTCCATCACACAAGCCTGGCAAAACACTAACTCCGACCTAACTTTGGCTCCCTTTTACTTCAGGGCTGCTAAATGTTGTTGGAAAAAAAATGCTCAGCTGTGCCAGTTGCCATCATAAATTCCTGCTTTGCAACCGCAGCTGGAGCCCCAACACTGTCCTAGTAGTATCCCTAGTCAGCTCTCATGGCATTTTATTTGGGTTATTTCAGATTTCCACTCTCCATTCTCCTTGGATACTTAGGTATTACCACAGGCTCTCTCTCTCTCTCAGCAGATCACCTCTCTTCTTACTGAGAAAATAGCTTATCTGCATTCATCCTCTCCTCCAATTACAATAAAGGAGGTATTCCTCTTACTGTCTCTAGTTTATCCTTTGGATCCCACCTTACTTTCTTCTCAAAAATGACCCTCCTATACCTTAAACCTCTCTCAGGATCCTTCTTGTTAGCTTTGAAACAGTCAATTTAGTTAAATCTAATATTTATGTATATGAGCTCTTATGAAGTATTGGTTAACAGTGTAATAACATTTGAAATGGGTTCCTGATTATATAGCAATGTACAAAGTTTTGAATTCAGATTAATATTCTGGCCTCAGCTCTGTGAGAAACTCCCTATATGACACTGAGCAGCTTTCTCTGTGCTTTAGTTTCCTAATGAGTCAAATAAGGATGATCTCTGGGAGAAAGCCTTCTGAGTAAAATCATAAATGCCAAGGGCTTAGTAGCCAGGTCAGAAATGCGAGGTCTTCTGGTTTTATAGTTGAGTTTATACTTGTGATCCTGCCAGGCAGCATTTCATGCACAACAAAGTAAAGCATGATTTTGATTAGGAATGAAACTTAGGGTATGTGCCCTGAGTAGATAAATGGGGAAAAAGAAACTGTGATTAAAACAAATATATATATATATATATACATACACACATACATATATATGTATATATATAAATATATATTAAATAAATAAATATATATTTGGCTGTGTTGGGTCTTTGTTGCTGCAAGAGGGATCTTTCAGTCACTGTATGAGGGATCTTTAGTTTTGAACCTTAGTTGCAGCATGTAGGATCTATTTTCCTGACCAGGGATGGAACCTGGGTCTTCTGCCTTGGGACTGGGGAGTGTTAGCCACTGGAGCACCAGGCAAGTCCTTTTTTTCCTCCTTTTTTTAAAAAGAGTTTCCTTAACTAATATACATTGCCTAATCTAACCTGTGCTTCAGGACATAACTCTCTTGTATATCTTGGGAGGCTACTTAATTATTGAAGGAGCTCAGTTTAATCTCCTTTTGTTATAACTGCAAAGAATACCCAGTATTGATGAAATAATAATGAGTACATTGGGTCATCTTAAGTCCATCAAAATACAACATCAAAATGATAAAGCAGGAAAGGAGCTTGGAAGAATAACTATGTGAATACATGCCCAAAGTACTGATTTATTAATTAAATATTCTCATCAGATGAAAGGTATTACATTATAAAATAACATCCAATTATCTATCCTATTTTAAAAAATCACCCAGGAAATTCCCTAGTGGTTCCATGATTAGGGTTACCTGCTTCCATTGCAGGGGGTGCAGGTTCCATGCCCGGTTAGGGAACTAAGATCCTGTATGCTGCACAGTGCGGCCAAAAAAAAAAAAATCACCAAAACTTAGTGACTTTGGCCAAAGCTGGAACAGAGTAGGGCTGGGATCAGCTGGTGGTGGTGGGCATCTCTCTTCATGAAGTGTCATGGCTTCTGTATGCAAGCTACCTTGAACTTCCTCAGAGCACAGCAGCCTCAGGACAGACTGTCTACTTACTCAGTGGCTCAGGTTCGCCTGTGAAAGCTTCCAGCAAAAAGGATAAAGTTGTGTAGCCTCAGAAGTCATACAGGATCATTTCATAAACTGCCACATTCTCTTGGTTATATGTGAATCACAAGCCCACACAGATTCAAGGGGAGGGGAATTAGGTTCTACCTGTTGATGAGATGGGTTTCCCTGGTGGCTTAGTGGTAAAGAACCCACCTTCCAATGTAGGAGATGTGGGTCCAGTCCCTGGATCAGGAAGATCCCCTTGCAGAAGGAAATGGCAACCCACTCCAGTAGTCTTGTCTGGGAAATCCCATGGACAGAGGATCCTGGTGGGCTTCAGTCTGTGAGGTTGCAAAAGAGTCAGACATGACTTAGCAACTAAACAACAGCAAAAATTGATGGGCAGTGACAAAACTGCTTTGCACAACAGCATGTGGGATGGGGAATATTTTTGTGGCAATCTTTAGAAAATTCATTTTGCCACAGTGATCTTGTGCAGTTGCTAACTCGGGTCCAACTCTTTGTGACCCCATGGACTGCAGCACACCAGGCTTCCTGTCCTTCACTAACTGCTGGAGTTTGCTCAAACTCACGTCCATTGAATTGATGATGCCTTCCAACTGTCTGTCTGTCGCCCCTTCTCCTTCTGCCCTCAATCATTCCCAGCATCAGGGTCTTTTCCAGTAAGTTGGCTCTTCACATCAGATGGCCAAAATACTGGAGCTTCAACTTAAGCATCAGTCCTTTCCTTTAGGATTGACTGGTTTGATCTTGCAGTACAAGGGATTCTCAAGAGTCTTTTCCAGCACCACAGTTCGAAAGCATCAATGCTTTGGGGCTCAGTCTTCTTCCTGGTAATCTAAATGAAAGCAAATACTTGTCTGCTGATGAAAGAGGGGGTGGGGGCGGAGAGAGAAAGAGGTCCTCATGACTCACCAGACTAAAATAATTTAGAGAAACTCATCAAGGAGGATGGGCTTCCCTGGTGACTCAGATGGTAAAGAATCAGCCTGCAATGTGGGAGACCTGGCTTCAATCCCTGAGTTGTGAAGATCCCCTGGAGGTGGGCATGGCAACCCACTCCTGTATTCTTGCCTGGAGTATCCCCATGGACAGAGGAGCCTGGCGGGCTATCATCCATGGGGTCGCAATGAGTTGGAAATGACTGAGTGACTAAGCACATATTAAGGGGTACAAAGTGAAGGAAAGTTACATGGTTCAAAATAGGCTGGAGTTAAAACTCCCCTCTGGGTCCTCCCCACCATTCTATGCAAAACAAAGAACTCTCTCACCCAAAGAAAAAAAATGGACATTAAGGTAGATTATACCCAGCTCCCAGCCCGTCCAGCCTCTGGCCATCTCCAGAATTCCTTGCCCTAGCTGTTTAAGAACAGCTGAACAACCTTGGAGACAAACAGGCCCCCTTAAGACAGTAGATTTCCACATATATGCCTATATATACTTACTCTTTTCTTGGGTTAGTGCAGCAGCTCACTAATCTGACTACTGCCCCTTCTCCCCTTATTAAAGGTGATCTGATCTGTTCCTGTAAAGTGCCAGTTTCGTTTTTTCCGAACCTCGCCTTCTCTAACTCCCTTACCCTACACAAAACACTGTGAGTGCAGGTGTGTAGCTGTGAGTAACAATTTCTCCTTTCTTTTAAAAATATTTATTTGGCTGCATCGGGTCTTAGTTGTGGCATGTAGGATGTAGTTCCCTGATAAGGGATTGAACCTGGGCTCCCTGCATCAGGAGTCTGGAGTTTTAGCCACTGGACCACAAAAGAAGTCCCAACAATTCCAAATATTATCAGCCTCTTGTGTAAACAATCCCCAGGATGTATGGTGTTGGTGCATAGAGTTCAGCCAAAGAAGATGATGTCAACTTTTTTACCTAGTAGGAAATGAAAGTAAAACCTGTTTTAAACTTGAATGTTTTAAACTCTCACTAAGTGCATGTGCCACCTGGTGGAGAGACAGTCAAATATACATTCTGTCCTGTTGGCTGTATGTATTGAGTTGTCATGAGAGATAGCATTTATTGTAAAACAAGTCTAACCTCTGGAAGTGCATGTGTCCCAACAAACAGCCAAAACACAAACACAGAGAGGGGAATAGGGCATAATAAAGAGGAAAGAGTGTGTGGATGAGCCAAATCAGCCTCCTTTTCATTAATCCTAAATTCTTTTAATTCTCTGTCCCAGTGGCTTTTCACGCACCTTCAAATCCAGTAAGGACGGTATGTTGTTAGTTGCTGAGTCTATCCTATTCTTTGCCACCCCATGACTATAGCCCTCCTGGCTCCTCTGTTTCATAGGCATTCCCAGACAAGAATACTGGAGTGGGTTGCCATTCCCTTCTCCAGGGGATCTCCCTGAAGTAGGGATGGAACTGGGAGTCTCCTGCATTGGCAGGTGGATTCTTTACCCCTGAGCCACCAGGGAAGCCCAAGGTTACTGGAGACAAGAAATTAAAGAAAATCTTTGCTACTACACTGTTGGGTGTAAGGTTGTTATTCCAAATGATGACTGTAGTGATCTAGTTTACAAATGTGGGCTCTTCCACCCATGTTGTCCATTGTGCCAGATCCTTCTGGTCCCACTAGAAAATGTACTATAGCAAAACTAGGGCAGCCTAGCATTGGTCGGTCTCTTACAGTGAGAAAAATCATTCGTTGTTTATGTGAAATTTTTAAATAGACATCCTGTGTTTTATCTGGCAACCTGGGAAGGATAGCTGGAGATCTGAACCTCCATGAGCACTCCAACAGGAGGCTTCTGGGCCTTTCTGGCCCGAGAAGTAAGTGCTGGGCAGCGGCGCAGGGTGTGCCGCCAGCCGCCAGTCCGCACCAGGGTCAGGCAATTTGGAAAACAGCCTGGAGCCCCACGGTGCAAGCAAGAGCCCAGGAGCCAGAGCCGGCCACCCGACTCCAAGATGGCGCCCTCGGTGGCTGCCAGCTGCCAAGATGGCGGCGCGGGACCGCGCCCGCGCTCCCGGCCTCTCCTCCCCCAGCCTTCCTCCGCCGGGGAGCGCGACTCGCGTCGCTGTGCGCCTGTTGCCCTTCGGCCTGGGTGTACGGGCCGGGGCCCGCCCCGCACCATGCGGCTCCTAGGCTGGTGGCAGGTTCTGCTGTGGGTGCTGGGGTCTCCTGCCCGCGCCGAGGAGAGTGAGTACAGGCTGGGGCCGTGAGCGGCGGCGCGGGAGGCTGTGCGTGAAATGACCGGCAAGGCGGTCTACCTGGGCGACGCTCTTTTATCTACGCGAAGGCCCCGATCTGCGCGCCTCGTCTCTCCCTGGCGCCCTCTAGAGCCCCCCTTTCCGCGTTGTCCCGACGTCTTTCCTCAGGTGGTCCTGGCTCGCGGTCCGGGGTGGGAGGCGCTGGGGCGGGATGCCCCGACCGTGTGTTAGCGCTTACTGAGGCGTACCCGCATGTGCTGAGCACTTTATTATTAATGATAATCATAACGAGTAGCCGACCTGTACCGTGTCACAAAGAGTCGGACACGACTTAGAGAGACTGATCAACAACCGTGCCCTTAGTAGGAGCCAGGAACTGTGCATAGTACCTTCTATCATTTTCTCCTTTGGTCTTCCCACCGAGATAGGTTCTGAGTATCCCTGTTTTACTGGTGAAGATGCTGAGCTCAGAGAGGCTAAGTAATCTGCCTACATTTGTGCTTCTGGTAACTGACAGAGCCTGTATCTCTCACTGCAAAGCCCACGATTCACTTTGCACCCTGCTGGACCACTTTCTTAAGAAGGTCATTCTTGCTCAGGTGCCTGTGTGAAGGATAGATGAGAACAACACAGCAGACACCCCGGGTAACCCGCTGCTTGCCAGATCTTGCTCTTAGGCCCTCCTCTGTGGAGGAAGGCAGCCACCTGGAGGCATGGCTGGGACTTACTCTCATTGTTCTTTCTCCCCACTCCTCAACAGCTCTGTTAAAGTCCAGACCCTTTGACCTTGCTTGTTATTCAGAACTTACCAGGAATACGTGGGCTTCCCAGGTAATGCTAGTGCTAAAGAACCCGCCTGCCAGTGCAGGAGACAGAAGGGATGCAGGTTCGATCCCTGGGTGGGGAAGATCCCCTGGAGGAGGGCATGGCAATCTACCTCAGTATTCTTGCCTGGAGAATCCCATGGACAGAGGAGCCTGGCGGGCTACAGTCCATGGGGTCGCAAAGAGTAGAACCCAACTGAAGCCACTTAGCGCTCATGCATCAGAAGTATGCAGGTCTTTCCTTTTGCAACAACGTCCTGGGAAGAGGCAAGGCAGCCGGCTTGCTGAGTTATGAAAAGTAATGAAAACACTCATTAAATGCCAGGCAGTATCCTTAGCGCTTTTTGAGCATCATTGGTTATTTTTATTCAAAAGAACTTGTTTCCCTATCACAAAAATTGTATAACCATACCAGCAGCCACAGCAGAGTCTGTACAGTTACATCGATGGTGGAGAGTTCACTGGGTACTTCCAGTGTCCTGAAGGTCATACAGGAGAAAAAAAGGAAAAGAAAAAGTATTCAAAACAAATCCAAAGCCCATGATGACTTTGGGGAGAGACATCGCATGACAGTTTCTGTCTTCTCTTATTCTGACTCAAAATTCTAACTCTTTGCATCACTCGGACTTCCTTTTGATTTTCTGTAAGGGAAATCTATCTGGTTGTCCATGAAGGCGATCAGGAGCACCAGGTTCTATTTTGTGCCCTGATTTTTCTCTCTGGAGATTCTTTCAGGATGTTGGCATTCTCCGTTTGCTGTAGGGGACCTGGAACATTGGTTAGGCTCAGAGAGCAGATCTCTACAGAGCTGGTGCATTTGAGAGGGGGGTTGGCCCCCCAGTCTGCCACCTTTTGTTCTTCTCCAGACTTTTAGCCTCTCTGGCTTCATCTCCTGCTCTCATCTTAAGAACAATCCAGTAATCATGTTGACTTTGACTTCTGATTATACGTGTAGTACACATTTATCAACCCAGGGCTACAGAAAGACTGCCATCCCCACCATCTTGGCAGAACTCCCTGTCCAGGCACCCACCCCCTTCCCTAGGTCATAGTCAAAATAGTGCTTGACCCACTTCTGTCAGGACCTGCCTTGCTCCCCAAACCCTGTACTCTGCTGTATCTAACCTGTCATCTCTCCCTGCTTACCTGTTTTCCCATCAGTTTTATGTCCTTGTGAGTTACACAGTCATGTCCAACTCTTTGCAACCCCATGGACTGTAGCCTACCAGGCTCTGCTGTTCATGGGATTTTCCAGGCAAGAATACTGGAGTGGGCTGCCATTTCCTTCTCCAGGGGATCTTCCCAACCCAGGGATCGAACCTGGGTCTCCTGCATTGCAGACGGACGCTTTACCTTATGTCCTAACAACCAAATCCTGTCCCTTAGCCCCCTACCTGCCCATAACAACTACCTGGTCTTTCTTTTCCTTTTCAGAGCTAGATTTTCAGAAAGAATTGTGTATGTTTATACATTGATAGATTCCACATATAAGAAAGATCATACAGTATTTGTTTTTCTCTGATTTATTTTACTTAGCATAATGCCTTCAAGGAGGTCCATGTTATTGCAAATGGCAAGATTTCCTTTTTTTTAATGGCTGCATAATGTGATATATATACACACATATATAATATCACATTAATAATGTATTAATAACATATTAATGTTAGTATGTATGATGTATAGATCACATTTTCTTTATCCATTGGTCCATTGATTGCTTTCCTGTCTTGGCTTTTGTAAATAACACTGCAGTGAACATGGGGGTGCATGTATCTTCTTGAGTGTTTCTATTTTCTTTGGATCAATACCCAGAAGTGGAATTGCTGAATCACATGGTAGTTCTATATTTTATTTTTTGAGGAACCTTCATACTGTTTTCCATAGAGGCTGCACCAATTTACATTCCTATTGATAGTGCATAAGGGCTCCCCTTTGCCCACACCCTTGTCAACATTTGTCATTTCTTGTCTTTTTGATAATAGCCAGTCTAACATGTATGAGGTGATATTTCATTGTGGTTTTGACTTACATTTTGATCTCTCTCTCTTTTTTTATATCTTGTGTTCTCTGCATCTACTTTTTAAACATGTAATGCAGTTGTTGCTGTTTTAATAGCCTTGTCTAATAATTCTGACAACCGTGCAAGTTCTGGGTCAGGTTTGATTATTCTCATTATGGATAATGAGGAGAATTTCCCTGCTTCTTTGCACGCCTGGTAATTTTCGACTGGATGCCAGATGTAAATTTTTAGTTTGTTGAGTGCTAGGTATTTTAGTATTCTTATAAATACTTTTGAGCTTTGTTCAAATATCCAGTTATTTGAACACAGTTTGATTCTTACTTTTCAGGTTTGCTAGATTACTTTAGGGTTAATTGGACCCTGCTAATCCGCCTGCCAATGCAGGAGATGTGGGTTCGATCTCTGGGTCAGGAAGATCCCCTGAGGGAGGAAATGGCAACCACTCCAGTATGCTTGCCTGGAAAATTCCATGGATAGAGGAACCCTTGGACTGCAGTCCATGAGGTCGAAAAGAGTTGGCCACAACTTGACAACTCAACATGCACGCACCAAAGCAAGTCCCTTTTGTGCACTCTCCCCAGGGGTCTGTGGCTTATGAGGTTTTCCAGTGTAGTGGTGGGGACAGGTCCTATTCCCAGCTCTCTGTGGATATTGGGTAATTGTTATCTCTAATCCTTTTGAGTGGTTCTTTCCCTGGTTTTGGGTAGTTTACTTACATGCATACGCTGACCAGTACACTCTGGAGACCCCTCCACAGATGACCGGAGTGCTCTTTCTGCAGCTCTCCCATCTCCAGGGTTCTGTTGTGCAGACTCTGGCTTTCTTAGTCTTTCTGGACCCTCCATCTCAACTGAGTCAAGGCAGGAACTCCCTCAGGCAGTAAGCTGCTGCTGTTGTAGGGCTCTTCTCGTCTGTTTGCTGTGTTTTCAGTGATCACTGTCCTTCCCTGTCTCAGTCTCCTGAAGCTGTTGTTGAACATATTTGGCTGTTTTGGGGGTTGTTTCAGGAGGGAGAGTAAATCTGGTTTCTGTTTTTCCACTTAGCCTGAAACGAATTCCTGGAGAGTGTTTTTGAATTGCCGAATGAGTCTGCAGACATCTGTGGAAATGTTCTTTGAGACATTATACAAGCGTGCATACCTTAGGAAGCTCCCAGACCCCTCCCCAGCTTTGAAGCCAGTTGGTCATTCACACTCTGGTAGACACGCTCTTTTGCATGCAGGACTCCTTCCACAGCTGCTGGCTCCCCAGCCATATGGTAGACTCGTCCGGGTGCAGCTGCACTCATTCCTTACTCAGAGTCTGGCGGCTCTTGTTAAGGTAACGAGAGGTGAAGGGCAGAGGCCATTATTACAGAGGTGAGTGGAGCCCCCTGTAAGGATGTGTGAGACTGCCTCGGACTCCTCCCTTACCCAAACCTTTGGCTCAAGCCCCATCTAGTGGCTCCAGAGTGAGAGGAAAGCCTCTTCTTCTGGCTGCTGTGCCAGCTCTGCTGGGCACCTCTTTAAGCACTCCTGTGGGCTGTAGCCCAAGGGCAGCAGGCAGGAAAGCAGAGGCCAGTGGTGGAGGTCCCCCCAGGAGGAGCTGCTGCTAGAGGTAGTGGTGTTCCTCAGGCAGTGTGGCCTGGCAGCCCTCTGAGGTATCTTGCAGGGAGGTAAGGCCCACTCTGGAGCAGTAGCCGCAAGACTTCGCTCCTGTTGCTTACTGTTTTGTGCCATTGCACATCTCACTGAACCTTTTGTACTTCAGCTCAGTCATCTATTAAGTTGACTTGGTAACCTTCATCCCATCCATGTCTCAGAGCTGATGTAATGGGTGCAAAGATGCTTTGCCACAGTAGAATCTTCTGTATTGTTCATTGCCCAGCTGTGTCTAACTCTTTGCGACCCCATGGACTGCAGCACGTGAGGCCTCCCTGTCCCTCACTACCTCCTGGAGTTTGCTGAAGTTCACATCCATTGCATCTGTGATGCTGTCCAGCCATCTCATCCTCTGACACCCTCTTCTCCTTATGCACTCAATCTTGCCCAGCATCAGGGACTTTTCCAATGAGTCATCTGTGTGCATCAGATGACCAGAATACTGGAGCTTCAGCTTTAGCATCAGTCCTTCCAGTGAATATTCAGGGTTGATCTCTCT
This sequence comes from Oryx dammah, assembly GCF_014754425.2. NCBI lineage: Eukaryota > Metazoa > Chordata > Mammalia > Artiodactyla > Bovidae > Oryx > Oryx dammah. The sequence goes on along the minus strand of NW_024070189.1, from coordinate 63,614,089 downwards.
TAAGACTGACTGGTTTGATCTCCTTCCTGTCCAAGGGACTTTCAGGAGTCTTTTCCAGCACCACAATTCAAAGGCATCAATTCTTGGCATTCTGCCTTCTTACGGTCCAACTCTCATACCTGTACATGACCACTGGAGAATCTTCTCATAAAGCCATCATTATTTTCTGGGATAGTCTCATCAAACAAATTAAATTGTTAAAGTGTTTGTATTGTATTTTCCTAATTGGATGTCTGGAGTGGAATGTTTTTGCTTGTAATCCACATGGCAAGCTGCAGGTTTCATGTGAAGCTGTGCGTTTGTCCACTTCTGGGCATTTATTAATCTAGTACCCCTTTGTGATCTTCTTCAGGACCTGGAGAATGATGGGTGGCTCTCTGATAGTTTAACGGGAATGTAACTTTTTACTCTGGAGGGGAAATTTTTCATATTTGAGGATTGTGATTCTTTGGAATTCACTTATTTTGAAGTCAAATATGACTGTGAACATGCTGGCATGTTTTAGTTGCAGAGAAAAGAAGTCACTTATGGTCAGAGGAGCAGCCTGCTTACCCATTCCAGGTGGGGGCTGTGTACATGAGTGAGGAGGTGCCTTCCCCTGACCCAGTGGGCCAGGACCTGTCTGCAGAAGAGACGGAGGCAATGCTGGGGCTGGATGCTGACGGCAACCACATGGTGATGTTGTCGGTGATTCCCGGGGAAGCCGAGGACAAGCTGAGCCCAGAGTCCAGCAGCGGCACCTGCGGGGCTGGAGGGGAGGAGGACTCGAGGTGCAACCTCCGGGAGAGCCTCTTCTCCCTGGACAGAGCTGGAGCAAGTTTCTCGGAGAGAGAAGAGGAGTACTACACTGAGCCCGACGTGGCGGAATCCGACCCCGCCCCAACTGAGGACGCCAACGCCACCGAAAGTCTGAAATCCCCGAAGGTCAACTGTGAGGAGAGAAATGTGACAGGATTAGAAAATTTCACTCTGAAAATTTTGAATATGTCACAGGTAAGAAAAAATTATTTAATATTTTTCTCCTTTTCTGCACATTGCTTTTATGGTTTAATACTCTGTCATCTTTCACATGCAGAGTCATAATCTTCATCATATTGTAAGTGGGGTAGCATTTAGTGGCTGCATTGGTGAAAATTCACTTGACTTTCTGTGATATATGTAGGAAAAGGAGGAGATACAACTAGTGTTGACTATGCTTTTTAGGTGGCCTAAACCTAGTCATCCTTGGGGTAATCTCACCACCAAGCCTCATGATAAAAATCCCAGTGGACAGGGAGGTGCTTGGTATCAGAATCATAGCACTTTTCTTCTCAGTGAGGTATTTGTTATGGAGACATAAAAATGAGATATCTGAATTACTAAAATTGTAATGTACCATTGCTTGAACCAGTCATGTCCCTGAGAAGTTTGTTATATTGATGGAAAGTTTTTTTTTTCCTCCAGAGATTATGAACCTAGTGTTTACTCTGGACTGAGAGCCGACACACTTGTCCAGGCCAGCCATGCTTTCCAACTAGTTGGATAAATGGTGATTCTAAAGAGAATACCAGGATTCTGACTAATGTTTTCTGTCAGATTGTTAAAGTCAGAGAGCAGAATGAATTCAGGCTGCTTATATAAGAAAAGAATCCTAGCTGTGAGAACTGTGGTCGCTTATTTTATCATTACTTAAGAAATAGTTGCTTATTTGGCTGCGCTGGGCATTGGCTGCAGCACGAGGGGCCTTCAGTCTTGGCTGTAGGGTTGTTCGTTGCAGCATGTGGACTCTTAGTTGTGGCGTGTGGGATCCAGTTCCCTGACCTGGGGCCGAGCCTGTGCCCCCTGCACTGGGACTCCAGAGTCTTAGCCCCTGGACCACCAGGGAAGTTTCATGTGATTGCTTATTTTAAATTAGGGTACACACAGTATGTTGAGCTCCCTTCCAAGGCAGGTGTCACACCCTGCCCTCGGTGCCTGGTGAATGCTGGGCCTCAGCTGTGTGAACTGTCACGTGGCTGTTCCATACATACACAGGAGAAAGCACTTTGAGTGGTCAGAGTTAGCGTGGTGGCAGGGATGATCCACCATCAAACTGAAGTAACCTTTGGCCAAATACATGGAGCTGACTGCTTAGTATCGACTTGGATCTGCTGAGATTATAGCTTGTGCCTGAGACCACAGTGCTTTAATGACTGTTAGATTGTGTGCGATGCACAGTTCTAAGGTTGGGACATTAGCTTGTCCCCTGTGAGTACTTAGTGTATGAATTGAAGAATTATGAAAAATATTAAAATTGCTCTATAGTAATATTAAGAAAGCTTAGAGGAGGAAGCCTCCTCCACTGTTAGTGGGAATGTAAGTTGGTGCAGCCACTCTAGAAAACAGTATGGAGGTTCCTCATCAGATTAAATTAGAGTTGCCATATGACCCAGCAACCCCACTCCTGGGCATATATCCAGACAGAACCACAACTCAAATAGATATATGCTGGGAGTTCCCTGGCAGTCCACTGGTTACGACTGTGCTTCCACAGCAGGGGGTGTGTATTTGATCCCTGGTTGGGGAACTAAGGTCCCACGTGCCACATCGCGTGACCAAAAACAAACAGAAGGGACACGCACCTTTGTGTTTATAGCAGCACTGTTTACAGTAGCCAAGATGTGGAAACAACCTAAATGTCCATTGAAGAGGAGCGGATAAAGATGTGGTGCGCGCACGCACGCACACACACACACACACACACACACAGGAATATTAACCAGTCATAAAAAGGAGAAAAATAACGTCATTCGCAGCAACGTGGATGGGACTAGAGGTTGTCATACTAAGTGAGGGACAAAGACCAATTCCATATGATATCACTTAAAAGTGGGCTCTAAAATGCAACTCAAATGAACCTGTCTACAAAACAGAAGCAGACGCACAGACAGAGAACACACCTGTGGCTGCCAAGGGGAGGCAGTGGGGAAGCAGTGGATTGGGAATGTGGGATTAACAGATATAGGATGGACAAACCATCACATACAGGATGGATAAACAACAAGGTCTCTACTATAGCATAGGGAGTTATATTCAATATCCTGTGATAAACCGTAATTGAAAAGCATATGAAAAAGAATATCTGTATGTATAACTAAATCACTTTGCTGTACAGCAGAAATTAACACAACATTGTAAATGAACTACCCTTTACTAATATATATATATATAAAGGAAAGCCTTGGAGGCAAGCTGGTGATGTGGCATTCGATGCTGCTTTTCTGCTGGCCCGTGGATCCATATGGGTCCACCCCAGAAGGTCCTCCGGGTGCTACACTGCGGTCCCCGCCCCCACCTCCTCTCCCTGGCGTCAGTGCTGCTTCCTGCCCTTGAGTATCCTTCCAGAAGAAGTACCCATCCTTTACTGCTGAATTTAACACTTTCTGTTTCTTTTGCCACAGGACCTTATGGATTTTCTCAACCCAAACGGTAGTGACTGCACTCTAGTCCTGTTTTACACCCCTTGGTGCCGATTTTCTGCCAGTCTGGCCCCTCATTTTAATTCTCTGCCCCGCGCATTTCCAGCTCTTCACTTTTTGGCACTGGATGCATCTCAGCACAGCAGGTATATTCCCTCAGTGGGGTTTATGTCTCATCCCGTTGGATGATGGTTACAGTTACTTGGGGGTCGTAATCAGTTAAGTTAGGAGCAGAGGAGGCCGGCTTGAGCCTGAGCTTTGAGATGGAATTGAGGGAAGGAGAGACAGTGTGAGCAGTGAGGATTGGCACATTCCTGAGGGAGACTTTCTGGAGGCTCCTTAAGAAGAAAGACAGTTCTTCCCCTGGTGGAATTTAAAGATGGCTCTGCCTGATGGCAGGGGAGGGGGCAGAGGATGTGTTAGGGTCCTGGCCAGATTGAATTAGTAAAATTAGCATCCTAAGTACGTTCTTCCTGTGTGACTTTCACCTGCAGCATAGGTCCCCAGCCTAGCAGCCTAACTCTTGGCACCCCAGTTTTATGTCTGCTACGGATTGCTTTCTTTCTTTTTTATTCTTTTTATTTATTTTGGTTGCACTGAGTCTTTGTTGCTGTGCGTGGGCTTTCTCTAGTTGTGGTGAGCCTTCTCTAGTTGTGGTGAGCCTTCTCTAGTTGTGGTGAGTTTCTCTAGTTGTGGTGAGCCTGGAGTACTTTTCGTTGCCATGTGTGGGCTTCTCGTTGCAGTGGTTTCTCTTATTTCAGAGCATTGCCTCAAGGCGCCCGGGCTTCAGGAGTTGCGCTACTTGGGCTCAGTAGTTGTGGCGCATGGGCTTTATTGCTTCACCGGCTGTGATATCTTCCCGGACCAGGGGTCGAACCTGTGTCCCCTGCATTGGCAGACAGATTCTAATCCTCTGTACCACCAGAGAAGTCCTTTTTTAAAAAAAAAATTCTTTTCTTTCCTCTTGCCTTCATTCCTTCTTTCTTTCTTCTTGCTTACATTTATTTTTGAATGCATGTTCTTGGTAGACATTCAATAAATTTGATGAATTATTTTAGGACTTTGATATACGTTTACCCTTGTTTTGTAGTCTTTCACAGTGTTCAGTGGGGTTTTGTTTTTTCTGAATGTTCAGTAAAATAAGTTACAAATAACTTACTGCAGATGTTAAATATTTTCCCTGTGACTGTGTCTGAGGTAATAAACCACGTCCTCCTCTCCTGCTGTAAGTCAGACGCTACTTCTTAGTTCACATAGCTGTTGTGTGTGAATAAATTTGGGAAGTTTGGAAGATAGTCAAGTTGGTGATGAAAATGAGGCCCTGATTTTCAGTGTGGATAATGTTTACCTGAAATTGTTTATGAAGAAAGAAACTGCCCCACAAATTAGTATTTCCCACAAAGGCCTCAGGGAAAGATCTCAGTGGCCTGGCCCAAGGTTACAGACTGATTGGAAGTCACTGTCCAGCTTTGACCGGGCCCTGCACTGGCCCCCTAGTCAGCAGGGCTAGCTCCCAGCACCTGCTCAGCACTCTTTGCTTATGGATCTGACACCAGCCTCCACGCTATCCTCAATTCTGTGCAGGCTTTTATCATCCCTTTTGTTGCTTCTTCATCAGAAGGCAATGGCTTCCCACTCCAGTACTCTCGCCTGGAAAATCCCATGGACGGAGGAGCCTGGTAGGCTACAGTCCATGGGGTCACTAAGAGTCAGACACGACTGAGCGACTTCACTTTCTCTTTTCACCTTCATGCATTGGAGAAGGAAATGGCAGCCCACTCCAGTGTTCTTGCCTGGAGAATCCCAGGGACGGGGGAGCCTGGTAGGCTGCCGTCTATGGGGTCGCACAGGGTCGGACACGACTGAAGCGACTTAGCAGCAGCAGCAGCAGCAGCAGCAGCATCTCTGTGCATCCTTCTCAGTGCCTGCTATGGTGCCTCAATTATGGAGAATAGAGGATACTCTGTCTTATTGTATTGTGGGACATGTATTTGCCTCATACGTTAATATTTATGCTACAGCATGTTTGCAAAAGAAAAAAACCCTGATTATCCAATATTACCATTTTATTAGTGGGGGTAACTGAGGCTTAGAAAGGTTAAATAATTTGCCCAAAGGTCGCACAGCTGATTCAGTGGCGGAACTGAGGCTTGAACCCAGAGCATTTTGACTTACACCACTGCTCGCTATTCTGTAAAAGTTGAAACAGTACCGCTCAGGCCATGTTACTTCTGAACTGTCCCGCCTTAATTGTGAGCTTCCTGGTGTGTTTGTTAGATTGTAGATTCCTTTGCACCGACTCACCAACCTAACTGCTTATCCATAAGTTGAATCTTTTATGAGGGATGGAAATGAGCATTCTGGAGAGTTTGAAGTTTCTTCTGTCAAGTAAATTGACACAGTGTGCTTTGTCCATGCATTAGAATTTTTTGGTCTGATCTGTTTTGGCTGTTAGGAACAAAAGTAGTGGAATAATTGTGTCAGGGGCAGCTCCACATTGTAATAGAAAGCAAGTCAGAGAGCAGAACGGGAATGCCCCCAACCATGACCCACGAGGAAGGCAGTCAGAAATAACCACAGCCTATTATTTCAGTGTCAGAAGCCTCCACAGGTCACAGGAAACTGATCCTTTCTGATGTATTTCCATCCATTCTGAAATCGTAATTGTGTGAGGAAGCCCACTGTTAATTCAGGTTTTCTCTCTTGCAGCCTTTCTACAAGGTTTGGAACCGTGGCTGTTCCGAACATTTTGTTATTTCAAGGGGCTAAACCGATGGCTAGATTTAATCATACAGACCGAACATTGGAAACGCTGAAAATCTTCATTTTTAACCAGACAGGTATGTAGAAATAATATGCTGTAGAAGACAACATTTTATTGCTGGAGGAATATGCCTTCTGTGACTTTTGATCAGCTATTACCCTTAAGTGAAGGATTCAAGATTGGCTTTGGAATGTAAAACTTCTTTTCTGATGAAATGTCGTGGTCCTGTTAAATGTCTGTCAGTCAGTGGCAAGCTTAACATGACTAGGTAATATTAATATGATTATAGATAGCTTTGAAAAATGTAACCGCTTTATTGAGATAGCATTCACATGCCATACACCTATAGATACCTTTTTATATACATTATTCATCTAAGTGTAATATTTACACAGAAATATGCATCAGTGACCAGTGCCTGTGACTAGTGATGAATTTTCACAAAGCGAACACTTTGAGTAACCAGTACTCAGATTCAGAAAGAGGACCTTACCAGCCCCCTTTCTGCACTATCTCTCCTGTTCTCCCCAAGGATAAGCACCATCTTCACTGCTACTGTCATAGTATAGCATTCCTTGTTTTTGAGCTTTGTGTTAATGCAGACATACAGTATGGGTTCATACATGTCTGGCTGGTTTTACTCACCATTATGTCTGTGGGATTCATCTGCATTATTGTGTATGGTTGTCCTTTTTTCATTTTTGTTGTTGTACGGAGTTCTATTTATTAATTCATGTGTAGATGCTATTTTAATTCCTTAATACTTGCTGAAACACAGGCCCTTATTTTTATCCTGTAGAAGTCTGAGCACTGAATACTGATAAAATTTCCTTCATTGGAAAAGTTCATTCCTCAAAAGCTTTAAGGCCTCAGTTATGAGCACCCACTTTTTCCTGAAATATATTCATTGGAAGTAAATAAAAATTATAACATACCTTCCATATATTCTTAGCTGTATGTAGTTACTTAGATCTATCACGGAAGAACAGAGAGCTGAATCGCCTTATGGGAGTAACTGCCTACGAGGTATTGAGTTATTCCAGGTCTCGTAAAGGATCCCTGCTTGTCATTTAGATTGATGTGGAGAGGGGAGCCAGTTTGCTCAGGGCCCTCACGAAACCTAGAACACAAGTGGGATCTATGTAATCACTTCGGTAAGCACTGCTCCCAGTGTTGGTTAGTCGCCCTAACAATTCTTTCAGTAAATTATTTTAAAACATTTTGAATTTAGCATTACTCACCCTGTGACAGCATTCTGTAGACTGCTGAGAATAGCTTTACTAAGCTGTTGAACTTTGGTCTTGAAAGAGAACGAAAGATGCCTCCGACAGTGCACCGACACAGACCCTTCTGGTGAGTTCACTGCAAGTCTAGTGTTTTAGTTTTGAACCGCTGAATGGATTCCTGCTCCTTTGATGTGGTGGAGAGAAGGGCAAGTTACAAATTACACTGACAGGCAAGTGAAGCCCATCCCAGGTATACTAGCTGTGCCATTTAAGACCACATATCATTTTGCATGCCATGCAGAATACTTAAGAAAAATCTGTAGTGGGAATGTTTTCTATCTCATTTGAAACAAAACTGATTTCTCTTTCAGGTATAGAAGCCAAGAAAAATGTGGTGGTAACTCAAGCTGACCAAATAGGCCCTCTTCCCAGCACTCTGATAAAAAGTGTGGACTGGTTGCTTGTATTTTCCTTATTCTTTTTAATCAGTTTTATTATGTACGCTACCATTCGAACTGAGAGTATTCGGTGGCTGATTCCGGGACAAGAGCAGGAACATGCGGAGTAGTGATAGACTCAAAGGAGAGTTGGGAAGAATTTCAATCCTTCAGTTCAAAGACTAATGCTGCAATTTCATGTATTTTCTCCAGTGAAGTGTTGGCTTACAACTTTAGTCAGATTGAAAGAATCATGTGTTTGCTGAACTGTTGAATGTGTAAAAAAAATTATAAACTGATGTTTTAACTAGTCCTATAATAAGCAAATGCAAACATATTCAGTAAAATTCACCATTCTTATTTTTACTACTTGAACATTTTAAGGGACTAATCCACTTTGACATGTGAAGATGTATTCTGGTGGAGTAATGAACAGAGTGACAGTATGCTTACTTAGGCAGAAAAAAGACTTGCAGATTGTAGATTTAGAAAACTGTTGATTTCTTGTATACATCTAAGAAAGTTGATTTTCTGTTCATTTGTCTTTTCTCTCCCAGAATCAGTAAGCAGGAAAATGTTCTTCTATGGGAAGAATAATTAGGATCAATAGGTGTGACCTTATAAGTAGCAGCTGATGGAAAAATAAAGAGTTGGATACTATGGTGTTTGTGACCTCTGATTTCACTGAAAGGATCTGAAAAGTGGTTTAAGAATTTGTTTCTGGGTAAGGCAGATGTTAATAGCATGCATTAACTGGCTTAAAATGTTCTTGGCCTTCTGCTAGGTTTAATGAAAGCTGAAAGAAATATAAAGTACTGTTGTTGCCTACAGTTGATTATGGTCTAGTTTAGGACACATGTAGAAAAGAGACAACATGTAATTTACATGAACTTTTCGAAAGGCTGTTTCTAAAAGATCCCTTAAATTCAGACATGACAGCTGATTACATAATAATAAACTACTGTTATACTGATCATTTCCAGAGTTTAGATAGAACTTTAGATGAGCCTCCTTCCCATAGTGTAACATTTGATAGGGGTTTACAATGTATGTGTCATGCTATGGACAGCTGTGCCTGGGGTAGTCCCTGGCAGGAGGGGACCATAGTTCAGAAAAGTACCATTTTTATTTCCGTTTCACACAGGAGCCTAAACTGGCATATTGAGGTTGAATAACTTACCTAGGTTATATACATAGTATGCTGATGAATCTAGGATTTGAACCTTCATATGTGTATCTGTATTTACAATATTTAAGGAAAAAAAGCCCTCTAATTATTCCATCTCTTATGTTTGAATATTACTGTGTGTGCCATGTATTGCTTTAAGTGCTTGACATACACCATTTCCTTTATCCTGTACAGTGGCCCTCTGAGGTTGACTCCACTGGAAAATGAGTAAGTGAGGCCCTAAATAACTTGCTGTTCATTATATACTTCCAGTGGTGGAACCCAGCTTCAAACTTAAGCATTCTCCAGAGCCTCTATGTTGGCTGGAACCCTGTCCTGCCTTGATTCTGTGGCCCAGGCAACCATCATATGCATAACACTCCAGTCTTTCTCTTACGTTTCCCATACTTGTAGCCATGATATAGCTTCTTTTTCTCCCTTCTTTTGCTTAACAATGATAAAAATTTCACTGTTGGTAATAGTGTCCCTAACCATGGCTATAATATAGGCCTTTGAATAGATTCAGCATTACTTACCTAACCTGTCCTCTTGCTGGATTTATGGTTGTGTATATAATCTTCATTCCTGGAATGTGAAGTCAAGTGGGCCTTAGAAAGCATCACTACAAAAAAAGCTAGTGGAGGTGATGGAATTCTAGTTGAGCTCTTTCAAATCCTGAAAGTTGATGCTGCGAAAGTGCTGCACTCAATATGCCAGCAAATTTGGAATACTCAGCAGTAGCCACAGGACTGGAAAAGATCAGTTTTCATTCCAATCCCAAAGAAAGGCAATGCTAAAGAATGCTCAAACTACCACACAGTTGCACTCATCTCACACGCTAGTAAAGTAATGCTCAAAATTCTCCAAGCCAGGCTTCAGCAATACGTGAACCATGAACTTCCAGATATTCAAGCTGGTTTTAGGAAAGGCAGAAGAACCAGAGATCAAATTGCCAACATCCGCTGGATCATTGAAAAAGCAAGAAACAGAGTTCCAGAAAAACATCTATTTCTGCTTTATTGACTATGCCAAAGCCTTTGACTGTGTGGATCACAATCAACTGTGGAAAATTCTGAAAGAGATGGGAATACCAGACCACCTAACCTACCTCTTGAGAAACCTGTATGCAGGTCAGGAAGCAACAGTTAGACCTGGACATGGAACAACAGACTGGTTCCAAATAGGAAAAGGAGTATGTCAAGGCTGTATATTGTCATCCTGCTTATTTAACTTACATGCAGAGTACGTCATGAGAAATGCTGGGCTGGATGAAGCACAAGCTGGAATCAAGATTGCTGGGAAAAATATCAATAACCTCAGATATGCAGATGACACCACCCTTATGGCAGAAAGTGAAGAGGAACTAAAAAGCCTCTTGATGAAAGTGAAAGAGGAGAGTGAAAAAGTTGGCTTAAAGCTCAACATTCAGAAAACTAAGATCATGGCATCTGGTCCCATCACTTCATGGGAAATAGATGGGGAAACAGTGTCAGACTTTATTTTTTTGGGCTCCAAAATCACCACAGATGGTGACTGCAGCCATGAAATTAAAAGACACTTACTCCTTGGAAGGAAAGTTATGACTAACCTAGACAGCATATTAAAAAGCAGAGATATTACATTGCCGACAAAGGTCCGTCTAGTCAAGGCTATGGTTTTTGCAGTGGTCATGTATGGATGTGAGAGTTGGACTGTGAAGAAAGCTGAGCACCAAAGAACCGATGCTTTTGAACTGTGGTGTTGGAGGAGACCCTTGAGAGTCCCTTGGACTGCAAGGAGATCCAACCAGTCCATCTTAAAGGAGACCAGTCCTGGGTGTTCATTGGAAGGACTGATGCTGAGTCTGTAACTCCAATACTTTGGCCACCTCATGTGAAGAGTTGACTCATTGGAAAGGACTCTGATGCTGGGAGGGATTGGGGGCAGGAGGAGAAGGGGACGACAGAGGATGAGAGCTGAATGGCATCACTGACTCTATGGACCTGAGTTTGAGTGAACTCCGGGAGTTGGTGACGGACAGGGAGGCCTGGCGTGCTGTGATTCATGGGGTCGCAAAGAGTCAGAGACGACTGAGCGACTGAACTGTACTGAACTGATATAATCTTCTCTTGGTTGCAGATTCCCAGAGTGGGAGTTATCCTATCAAAGAGACAGGAGTTTTCCTATGGTTTCATATATAGTGGGGCCGAATACTAGTCTGGAGGGTGAGGAAAGGCTCCCAGGATGACCAGCAGATCCATGGCTTTGCCTCTGACACTTAGGTGAGGCAGGCTACAGAGGTTCCCCTGGAGGGAAACATGGAATAGAGGTGGTTCCTGGAAGGACAAGTGTAGAGGGTCAGCTGGGAAACACTGGTGTTGAGGGAAAGAGAACTAGAGGGGAAGGAAGTGGTCCAAGACCAGTCAAACTTGTCTGTTGAGAACACTGTATACCAGGAACCTGTGCCAGGAGGGGACTGCAACTCCGTGGAGGATAGCAAGAATCATCACAATACCAGCCACCCAGGATGTAAGCCCAACCCTTCTGTCCCTGACTTCTTGGTATTAGAGTTACCTAGGAAAACAACACAGTCAAGCACTGGATAGAACAGCGTTTTTATTCTCATGAGAAAAGACAGCAAGGTCAGCCCCAGTAGTGTGCATAGATCCCTCATGGCTCAAGGATGTCCCTCACCCCCAGCCTATGGCCAGAGAGCACCCATCTAGTGCCACAGCAGAACCGTCTCCCCCACCGAATGTGACATTCTGAAATGGTGTGTGCCCCAGGGTCACTGACATCCGTACTTCAGCAGAACAAAGGAGCACACATTCAGTCTGAAACAAGAAAGGGTACTCCCACAGGCCGATCAGCCTGGCACAGGCTGTGTGGGCTCTTTTTTGGTAAGGAAGCGTTCCAGGCCCAAGGCCTAGTCCATGTGGCCAAGCAGGACATGAGAGACTGAGCAGGAGGCTGTTTTTCTCAACAGTGTCCATTACAGAGGACATGCCCAGTAAATCTTTGCTAAGGGACTTAGATCCTAGTAAGAGAGCTCTATGTTAGGGCAGGGCATTCACAGCCCCTGTCAGTGGACATCACTCTCCCTGGACCATAACCAGCTAACTGCTGCTAATGCTTTCATGACAAGAGCTGACGTGCCACAGTCTCGTCCAGCGGTATTAGGGAAGGAAAATGATGAGTGGTCTCCAACTTGTTACTTCACAACTACCAGTTAATTTCTGTTCTCACTTCAATGAGCAAGATAGAACATTTTTCATGATCCCAAATGCCGAAAGTAAATATTGGGAATACAATCTACAGTTCCAGCTCTTGTATATATCCATGTATGGCATCAGGCAAAGGAAACCAGAATGTCTCAGATAAATGCCTTGAGACCCAGTGATGTTTGATGAAGGTCTACAGCAAGATTCCTCTGCTGAGTTTTCATCAGGTGGGCAAGAGTGAAGAAGGTGGGTTGAGCCATAAGTCTGAATTTTAGACTATTTTAGGTGAAAAGGCTTTATTTTTTTTCCAAGTCCACATGGGAAGTAAAACCAAATGCTAGCAGCTGCTAAGCTGAACTTAAATGGACTCTCATAGTTTCTAAAGTATATTCCTGAGTGTATTGTTATGTTCTCTGCAAAACATATTATTAATTTGCTTGAAATATTTAGTAAAAAAAAGAATATACTAAAACCCACTAAATTGTACCCTTTAAAGGGATGAATTTTATGGTATGTTAATTATATCTCAAAAAAAAGATAATAAAATACTAATACAAATATATATAAGAAAGACTACCCCTTTTGTCCAAATATATATATTGAGTGTGCTACCTTTTAGAAAGCACTGTGAGCTAGGTTTTCCAAATTATTTTATCTAGACAAAGAGAGATGAGTTAGTCTGCCCAGGACACTGGCAGCTAAGTAATAACAAAGTAGAGCTTAGATTCAACCGGAGCCTCCCCTACTTAGAAGGCCCTGTTTGCATAGCTGTAGTTCACTGTCCCACAATCGCTAGTGGAGTGCAGTGGTCTCCAGTCACCCCCGCGACCTCCCTGCAGCTCATCTCTTCCTGTCGCCGTCCGCGACATCCTCCAGCCCGCAGGTGCTGTTTGCCCCAACGAGGTCAGACAGTGGGCGAGGCAGGGACAACCCGAGGGTTGGATACCGAAAAGCGAACTGCAGGTCCATCCTCAGAGCCGCGCCAGCCCCCCTACCCGCCCCGCACCAGGCGGGAAACCTGGCACGCGAGCGGCGATGACACCGAAGGCCCTTCAAGCCGGGGCTGACAGCGCCCGGGCCTGCGGGGGCCTGCGGGGGCCTGCGGGGGCCTGCGGGGGCCTG